>NC_134246.1:22242500-22867500 GCF_965152275.1 Natator depressus
AAAATGATAAATGCAAAAAATTCCATATCACCTGTGGGTGAACATTTTTCACAAAGCGATCACTCCATATCTGACCTCTCAGTCCTCATCCACAAAGAAAACACCTTCAAAAGACAAACCTGAGACCTGAAATTCATAACTTTGCGAAACTCTCAAAATCATGGACTTAATAGACTCTGGATTTATAGCTTATCACAAGCTGTAATCCACTAACCCCTGCCCCCTTTCTTGAGGAAAAAAAAAATACGGAAGAGCAGATAAATAAAAAAATGTAAAAACACCAGTCAGTGATGTCAGTTTTAAAATCTGTGAGCAATAATTTATTTTAGGTGTCTTGTTTATTTATACCAGAGCCCTCGAAATAACATGCACATACTTATAATTTCATATATATATAGGTATTCAGAGACCAGTAGAACTTCAGTCCAATCAGTAGCCTGAAGGCCACATTATTTTTATGCTTGTGCAACTAGAGAGCTAACTAGACACCTAGCTAACCATCTGTATTCACAATATACCAGATTTGTTTGCACAGTCACAGGAATTGGACATGAAAATGTACACACAAAAATGCACACACAAAACTATATACTGACCTCAGACCTCCTATTTTAAAAGGCCAGTTAGGGCCTGAGATTTTCAGAAGCCACCGACAATTGCTTGTGCTCAGTAATTGAGGCTAAAATAAAAATCAGCACAGGGCCACGAATAATGCTCGACAAAACGACATGCTTGGTTGTACATCTAATTCTATACATCAAAAAAATGCCATAAAGCGGATCTGTTCAGGCATTCAGAACACAGCTGTGACGAGCAAAAGCCCATGATTAATTCTGCCCTTGCTCTTCATAAACTATTTGCCTCGTCTAATTAGAGGAGAACACAATGGAAGTTACAAACAGTTTCAGCATTTCCACTTGGCTGTCAACAACATAACAGAAGCCAAGTTGCCTTTCGCTAGCCGCAATGAATAATGTATGGACAAGCAAAGTTTCAGAACTCATCCTATATAGTGTTGCATTGCTTATTGCCTTTTCCTCCCTAACACTTTTTCTTTTCAAAAATTGCCATGATTAGGTCTTTGTTTGGGCCTTTAAAAACCTATAGGAAGCATTTAAAAATAGTGTTGGGGGAAAAAAGGCCTAATTGACTAGCTTTTGGGGAGCGTCAATTTTTTTTAAAACCTTCAAAACCATCAGTTTCTTGAACCTTCAAGAATTCTGATTTTCAGAGGAAGGGTGCTCAGCTCTTTCTGCAAATCAGACTCCATTAAGCTCCAAGTCTTAAGTTGAGCATCCAAAATAAAATAATAATAAACAAGCCCCCGCCCCCCAAAAAATCACCAGTCACTATTGAAAATTTAAGCCAAGCTTTTAAAAAACTGCAGCAAAATTCAATTTCACCAGAACCTTGTCAATATTTACCATAGCCTGGTTAGCTATTGCTGTGTTCATGTGCACTATGGTAAGGCAAGGTTTGATTGCCTTGTTAAAATATTCATTTGTTTCAAGATTTACACAGGCTGTGAGGTTCCCAGTTAGTTGCTAAAACAAGTGTCATTTTTAAGATGTTTGGATTAGACTTTATTACCTGGTAGGTTAAAAGAGATCATGCCAGGGTGCCGTGTCAAGGAACGTTTACACTAGTGCATTAACACTTTATCTCCAAGACCTGGGTTCATGTTCTGGATAGGTCATAAGTGAATTAGTAGTCCATGATCTCTGCCTAGTCCTTAGTGAATGTTTGTTCACATCACAATAAATACTACCTGCTAGGCTTGGTGGTTGTCCAGGCATAATCATAACACAGGAGCCAAGACAAAGATGGAAGTCAGAGGACCTGAGATTTGTTTCTAGTTCCATACACAAGATAAATGAATAACCCATAGAGCGGATGAGAAAAATATTTTCCCTATGAAAAATAGAAAAAAATTCTATGAAAACAAATATATATATATATATATATATATTTAGTTATAAACGTTTTTGGTAACCCCCCCCCCTCAAAAAAAACCCAAAAAACCTCCAAACCTCATTTAGCAAAAATGAGGGGGTTTGGCTAAAACCTGAAAAATTTTGATGAAAATGAACAACTTTCCATGAAAACATCTGGTTTTTCAGAAAGCTATTTTCTGTCAAAAAAAATTTAAAAAATAATTTTTCAGCCCACTCTAGAAACCCACCAACTTTGCCGCTAAGTCCCTATTGCAGCCTCTTGTTGTGCCAGATGAAGGTCCTCCTATAGTGGGCTGGCATTTCAGGAAAGTTTTCCAAAACCATGTAACTGAGGCCAGCATCAATGCAAGGCACATTGCAGGCACAAATGGATTCATGGACTCTAAGGGCAGTGATCATCTAGTCTGATGGTTGGGCCCCTAAATCAAGTGGCTAATAAGCTGCAATGGGTACATTTAAAATGATCTACAGATATTTTCAGTGATCTTCTGTATACTTAAAATGGGAAATACTGGTAATATCTTTTGAACAGGAATTAGCTTCTGTAATTCCTCCACTGTAGTTAGGGCCAGATCCAAAGCCCATTGGACGGATGGGGGATCTTCAATTGACTTAATTGGGCTTTGGATAGGGCCCTTAGATGTTTAAATTCTGTCACTTAAAGGCCAGCTTGAAGCCGCCTTAAAGCCCTATTATAAGGACATACATGTAACTAACAGAACTCTACTAATTCTTCACCATATTCATTTGCACGGGATATTCTCTTCCCCAACCTTCTTGATTTTTAAGACTCTGCGTAAAATTTCCCAGAGAACCTGAGTAACTTAGGAGCCTAAGCCCCATTTTCAAAAACAGGCACTGAGGGCTAGATCCACAAAAGGCCTTACACACTTAACTGACATGATAGGTGCCTAAATCCAACATTTAGGCACCACTGAGATCCTTAAACCCCTGCTCAGCTGCCACCAACCTGGAGATGCCAGTGGGCATACACAAAACTGTCTACCTCCTTAAACTTTTGAGCTGTATGGCACTCCATCTTACACCTAAGCCTTGGCAGGATTCTCAAGCTAGGTGTTCCCCCTCCTATCTTATCTGCAGGGCCTAATCCATTAGTCTTGCTCAGAGAATGCCTGCCAGATCAGACCTCATGAAAAGGACAGCAGGGGGAACTAGAGCAGGAATTTTCTGGGCAGGGGTATGTGTGTGTCCCCCAGAATACCCAATAGCCCACTAGTTGGGGCATCCACTTGGGATGCAGAAGACCTGTTCTCAAATGCCCCTTTGGCCTGATTTGGAGGAGGGATCTGAACTTGAATCTCCCACATGCTAACTAAATGGCCTAACCCCCAGGCTTCTGGGTATTCTGGTGTGGGTCTCTATCGCTCCTCTTGAAGCTGTTTCATTTTGTACAAATAAATATTAATTGGGCCAGACAGAGAAAGAGATGGACTCTATAGCCTAGTGGTTAGGGCACCCAGCTGCGATTCAGGAGACCTCTGTCCCTGCTCCAACTCAGGCAGAATGGGGATTTGAAAATAGGTCTCCTTACCACCAGGTTATTGGCTATAATGGATAGAGGGGATAGGATGGCAGCACATGTATGGGTCTCTTGCTATTGAGAGAGGACTGACCTGGCTTCAGCATCTTACTCCAGGAGAGAGATCCTAGCTGTTAATCTTGAGTGGTGATAAGTGCCTAACTATATTTGAGGGGTGGGGCTTAGGCCACACCCCTCTCCTCAGCATTTCCTAGTGGCTAGTTTAGGCAGCTCCCCACTCAGCTTGCTGGCTTCTCTGGATCCCATTTTCAATGCCTACTCATGCTCCCCGTGCATTGTATGAGGAGCCTAGGCCCTAACTTAAGGCTGAGCATCCCACCAGGCATCAGGGCACCTAGACATTAAGCATTGCAACACCTAAGGCTCCTTTTGGGATCTGTCCCTAAGGGTATGTCTACACTGCAAAACAAAGACCTGTGGTGGCGAGTTTCAGAACCCAGGTCAACTGACTCTGGCTCATGCTACAGGGCTAAAAATAGCACTGTAGATGTTCCCACCTGGGCTCAGAGACCCTGGCTGGGTTTCAGAGCCTGGGATGCCTAACAGCTGTTTTTAGTCCCGTAGCATGAGTCCAAGTCAGTTAGCTCTGAGACTCACGGGAGGAGCTTTTTTGGCACGGGAGGAGGGTTGGGAGGGGGCAGTGAAAATGTGTTCATGTCACTTTGAAAATGGGACTTTGGTGCTTTTGAAAGTTTTATGCTGTAAGCCCTGCAAGGCAGGGGTTACCTTCTATTTAAATTGTGTACAGCAGCACCAATCACAATCCTGACAGGGGATTTGAGCACTACCATATTGTTCATATATTGGATACTTCAGGATGTACAACTGATACTCACTCAAGGGACTGCATATGGTTAACTATAAGGCTACACTGCATAGCTGAGCTCCAAGATTAGCCTGCCTTTTGTGTGAGCCCCCTTACAGCAAAGCCCTACCTGGGTTACTGGGTCCTCATTGGTGCTACACTCATCTGTGTGTACGGGGAAACTATCCCATGGTTCTGTGTGCTGAGATGCTCTAGGATTCTTTCCCACTCAATTGCAGGAGAACTTGTCTGTCCTTCAGGGGGAAATAGTGAGAAGACATTGGAAGACTATCAGCGCTCAAGTGATTTTACCTGTATCGGCACGCAAAGAGGGCAGGTTCTAGCCAGCGTTAAAGCAGAGTTCAGGTTCTAACCCACATTGTCAGCCAGCTCAGACTTAAAGTACCTCCAAACCTAGGTTGGAGGTTTTTCTGTGTGGATGATGGCTGGGTGGGAGGCCTAAGGCCAACACCCAGGTAAAGAGCCAGGGTTAAACATGTAGTGTTAATATGGCCTAAATTTTGATAGAGGACGCAAAGCTCAAGAAACAGAGTATGTAACAATGACCATGTACCACGACTGCCTAAATGTGGGGAAATGGAGAAGTAGTGTTAGCTATTTAAATAAATGAAAAGCTGAAATGTAGGGCTGCAGGGGTGGATCTATTGTTCCCCTCTCAGAGCTCAAGATTTGGATTGGGCTGATCTCGAATTAAAGACTTATTTTGAGGAACATTCACTATGTTTCTTCAAGTTTTGCCTTCCTACAGATGAGAGGATTGCTTTCCTTCTCTCTTCCCCCTTCCCCAGTGTCCTGATACCCAGAGTCTGAACTGCTTCTATCAATTCCAACAGAAATAAGCTTGAAACAACTTGTAAACTTACACAGTCCTGAAGGTTCCAATATGGGAAGAAGCATGCGTGTGCAAACACACACACACTTGCTTAAAACTCAGTTGCTAAGCAGGCACTGTTTAACAGTGTTCTCTTGAGGTAGAGTCTCATGGAGGTTTTAAAGTGACACTCCTGGTAACAAAGAAAACAGTGAAAACAAATTTTCCAGAGCTTAACCCAAATCCTTCTCTGTTTAGGGTAGGGTTTGTTTGTTTTTTATTATTTTAAACTCAGACATGATCCTTTGTTATTAACCAGCCTGAATAATGAAATCTTTGTTGGCTCTAGAGAAGAGCCAAAAATGCTGGATTGAACATTCCCAAACTTTCAGTAAGTTGTTTGGATTTGGGGTGATTTTCCAGCCCATTAGAGAAATCAGTACCAGCTGACCCTTCCTGACCCTAATCTGAACTTTCCAAAAATGGTCCGGGATGTTTTGATTCAGGTGCATTTCTTCTTAAGTCATACCTTTGTGAAGCCCACGTTCACAGCTGCTGCAGCCTTCAAGACTGGAAAAATTCTGTGGGTTTTAAGCATATGCACTCCCATCAGTAGCAAGACAATTTTCCGCCTTTGAACCCTGAAGAGTTCCCATTACTTCCACACATGTGATGCAGATGGGATGGGCATTCACATGGGTGGAGTGCAACTTGGGAAGCAAGCCATTAGAACATGAGGACAAATCCAAAACTTACTTGCCCTTGTTCACCTTTCCAACAAGCACAAGAGAAGATGTATAGTGCAAAACTACCCATCAATAAGAGAATGGCAGCCATCTGCTGGCAGATAGGAGATTAGGAGAATTATCCTTTGGGGCTCCTCCAGAACTCTGGAAGTGCAGTAAAATAAAATTTTTGCCTTTATGTGGAAATGGCCACCTTTGGAAACAAGGCATCCTAATACCACCCGGCCCAGAAAGTAACCCCCCTGACCTGTGTTTTGCCAGATGACAGGACAAACAGCCCCGGGGATAAATATTATCAGGAAGATACACATTTAAAAACCAATATTAAATAATCCTCAGCATTAGCTTTGAATGCCGTGCCACCATTTTCTGGAGTTCTGAACCTTATCTAGAGAAAGCGTGCCATTTCTTTAATCTACAGACAAAAAGGAGCCAGTTTTGCATCTGAAAATCAGCTGGTTATTGATTCTACTCCTGTTAATATTCATGAAGCTATATGGCAAGACTAGAGATTTTAACACAGTGCCCCCAGACTCTAAATCAATTCCCATTGATTTCAATTGGCTTCTCCCATCCAAGCATCGACCTTGCCCCCTCCCTTGGAAACATGCTCTCAAGGTCCTTTGAAACACACTTGCTGTATAATGAACTTGGGAGTCAGAAGGATCACGTGTGCTTGTGGTATGTTCTTTTCTCTTTCACCAGTTGAGCTTTAGAGTGAGTGGATGCAATTCTGTTTTGATGGGTCTATGTGTAAAACGTGAGCCCAGGCCCTGTAGGTCTCCCACATCAATTACTGGAAGGCAAAATATGTTCCTTTGAAGTTGTTTGAAAAATTCAAGGCTAATGTGGCCAATCAACAAGATTCTGGCCTTTTGATCCTACACAGGTGTAGGATAAGTGTACTTTAATGAAATGATCTCATCATCTCTTTCATACAATTCTGGTGTTCATCACAGAAGCAGGTTAAATGGAGATGTGGATGCTCAGCACCTCTGAAAGTCGAGGCTTGGGGGCCTCAAGTCAAGAGACCCAAAATTAGAGAGCTCTTTGGAAATAGCAGGCCTTCATGCCTGACCCTGCACCTTAAAAGAGCACAGAGCTCTTTAAGGTACAGAGCACCTTAAAACTCTGAAAGTTGAGTGCTCTCAGCAATGGTAGTTAAGGGAGCTCAAATCAGAGGATAAGTTTCCAAATCAGATGCCTAGGTTAGGTGCCCAAACTCAGGCCAGCATGTAAGTACCTAAAACCAGTATTTGGGCATCCAAGTACCCATTATTCACCCAAATGCAGAATTAAAGAACCCAGGTTTGAAAACTTATGCCATTTACTACCATCTTTGTGTCATAATATCAAGCTTTCTGAGCCTCAGTTTCTTCCATCTGTGAAATTGGTACGATACTACTCGCAGGGCCTACCACACAGCGGTAGAGGGACACTTTTAGGGAATTAACATCTACACAATGTTTAAGTCCCTCAGTTGAAAGCTGTTATGTAAGTATAAAGCATTATAGCTGGGAGCCTTATTATAATGAGGATGATTTTGTATCATATTGGACCAGCATCACTTTCAGAAGCAGCCAGTACCAAGGACCATAGTTCATGCAAAGATCATAGCAAAAACGAAAGCTCCTGGTACCCAACTCTCACATTTAGGTTGAGTATCTTTGAGGTGCTCTGCAAATATATTCTACTGCCTCTTCATTTCTGACATACTATCCACAGATTAACTGGCTGTGCCTTCATCAGTTATTTGCACTGATCGTATTTGAAAATGATACATTCAATGTACCTTATAAATTATATTAGTTTCACAAAACCATCATAAGCAAATAAGCTTTTTTAGTTTAAATATGGCTAATAAAGGCTGTTGCTACATTTAGCAGAAATGAAGCACAAATATGTAGCCTTAAGGTAGCATTGCTTTCTAATTGCTCTCCAAAGGCCTACATTTATTATTGATCAAGCTACAGTTTTCCAATTCCAGTCAAAAGGTAGAATTTTGCTTTCATCTTGAAAACTAACTAAAGGAAAAACCCCAGTGTATAGTGGGAGAGTGAGGTCCTATGGTCTCCCAAATATTACCAATTTAAGGGGCTTTGCCTCTCGCCCCAATTCTAGCAAAATATCATCATTGCACCAGTCCTGGGAACCAGTCTCGAAAGCTACTGATAGGTACTGAGCATTACTGACTGAGAGCACTCAGCACCTTGCAGGACTAGGCCCCCCGTGAAGAGCTATAATAGCTTATTGGACACAGCCATAACCGTAAACTGGGCATAATTTGTTTTTCTTAGATAATCACCTGCATCATTCCACAGGACTCCATCTTTCTAAGGCAAGATACAAGACACTTGGTAAGGAAGGAACTGTAGCTCCCAACTCCAGGATGAGTCTATTATCCCCCACTCTCCACTGAAATATTCCTTCCACTGTTCTGTGCAAAGTCCCTGGCTCCTAAGAATAGGCACCTCACATGGAGGCCAGCTCTCCCTGTGCAATTATGATTCATGATCTCCCACAACAGCTGGAAGAACGGAACTGCCAACCTCAAGGGTGCAAGACTTGTGAGCAAAGAAAACAGCTTTCTGGTCAGTCGGCCAATGACCGTGCAGGGATGTGCATGAAAGTGTGAATTTTTTGAATCTCAATAAATCTTTGGGGTTCAGGCTGGCTTTGAATTTGAAGGAGAAATCTAGATCCGTTCCTGTTAAATGGAAACCGGTTTGTCAATCCCCTACGTTGTACTTCAAATGCAGAATTAAACTTCAACAGCTTGAGTGATGTGAACTCTGCAGACCAAATGCCAGTGGAGAATTTATCCCTACAATTATACATTTCCCTTTCAGCTTCCTGAAAGCCCACTTTAGATGATACTTCTCTGCCCTTCTGTATTTCACTTTCCTTTAGTTTAGTGTGCACTCTTCTGTGTCTCCTGACTGCCATTTTCCCTTTCTGCAGGCTCTTTCCTGTCTCCAAGTGGCCTTCTCCTATCTCTCTTGCAATCAGAGAAGGCCGGACATCACTCTGCTGAATGGAAGGAAGGCTCTGTAATTAACTGGATCCTTTGCTGTTTACACAAACACGTAAAAATACACAGACAGCCAAAAGGTCAGTTTCATTCTAGTATAAATGGAATTAAATATGAGGGGGTTGTCATGGAATATCACTTAACTAATGTAGGCCTGATTCTCTTTAAAAGCACAACAATAAAGTGAATTTAAAAAACTAAAAAGGGATATGGGGGGGGGGCAATTAATGACTATTTATTAATCTTTATAATTTTATTCCAAAATTAAGTTTTAAAAATCTAAGTATTTTAATATTTAAAATATCAACTTTGTTAGCAGCACACCAGACATCAGGATGTATCTATTTTGTGAGCAGAACTGAGCTGATGATAGAAAAATAAAGACAAGAAAATCTGAGTGTTCTTTCTTTCTTTTTTTTAAAATGAACTGGCTTTAGCCACGTTCTCACCTCTTTTGTCTTTGTTTTCTCTCACCACTCCAGTACATGATTTTACTGACAGGAGAGTTCTCCAGAATAATGAATACTTTAGGATATTTGCAAAAGTGAACTTCAAGTTTGTAGTTACGAGCCATTGCACCAGAAAGCTGATTGTAAGAGTTACACTTAATTGAGCAAGGAACAAAAATCTACTATGTGACCTCTGTTTTTCTAATCAAAATAACCTGAATTTTAATTTTCAAAAACTTATTGTGGAATAAACTGCACCACACATTAATCATAGGAATCCAGTGCCAAGTAATTCTGAATAAACCAATACATCATGGTTATTTGCAAACCTAGAAATATAATCACAGTTAGCCGAAGCGTAGTAAGTACTGTTTGTCCTTGTCTACACCTACAGGTAACCCCTGGTCAGCCCTAATTCAGGAGCGCAACCCTCCTCAGGACAATACTGAAGCACCTGCTTAACTTTAAGCATGTACTTAAGCTCTTTTAAAGTTTATGGGATATAAGTACATGTTTACAAGCTTCCCTGAGTTAAGCCCTCATATAACACAACTTCTGACAGTTGTGATCTCTCAGTGTTACATTTATCATGTTGAGTTGAGGCCTTGTCTATGAGATAGCTCTGGATGTATCTAACTTTAAGTTTAAAGACATGCTAAATTGGGGCCTTAATCCATAGATATGGGGATAAAACAACAACAAGCAAAAAAACCACGCAAAGTTCCATGGGTATTAGTTCAAAATTACAAAAAGAATCTGTTTTAATGTTCTCATGTCCTGCTTTCTTTCCATTAACATTTAAGCACTCAAATTTTAAGTTTTCACTACCAAATGTTACCTCATATTGCTAAAGTTGCTTTGAAATACCTTTAATATGAAAGATGCCAGAAAACCTTAGTTCCACCTCATTTAGTACAAGAAGATGAAGAGTTACATTTTCAAACCTATGAACCAAATGCTATCTACATACATATTTAATATGTAATAATTAGAGATGAGGAAGCAGCATTAAGAGCAGAACTATGCTTGGTATAGGGGCCCGATTTGGGTTCAGTCCAGAATAAAGACATAGGGTTCAGAAAATTATGAGCTACTCTCTTGAAGTTTCAGCACAAATCAGCATAATCCTGAATGATGGAAATCTTGAAAGATAAATTGTTCCTGTGGCCCCTTTTAGGCTGAAACCTTAGAGGAATGATGGGTTTTGCAACATCTGGGCTATATTCAAACAAAACTAAATCCTCTTTATTTGTCTTGTAGTCTTTATTTGTCTTTGTAGTCTTTATTTGCATTATCAGTGGGCATTTTTGAGTGAGTAAGGATTGCAGGATGAGGAAACAGCTAAAGACCCTCCTTCCTTCCTTCCTTTCTTTCTTTTTCTTTCTTTCTTTCTCAAAGTGGAACAAAGCTAGGAACTCCAGGAGGCTTGTAATAAAATAGAGTTTCTGCATGTTTTATTGTTTGTTCTAAATGGGCAGTGCTAGGGAGAGCAGTCTGCTTCTGTTAGTCACTTATGGACTGCCTCTCTGCTGCCATGACGGGTTTTAAATTTTGATTATCCCTTTTTAGCCCTTTCAGGCTGGGGCCATGAAATGTCAGAGCTTGAACAAAACTGAGTCCTGTCGGCCCATGTTCATACAAATAGCCCAAACCAAGATGATTTATTTACAACAGTTAATACAATTGGTAGTAACGACTTTATAGGCAACCTCTAAGTGCAGGCGAGATGAAAAATTTACTAAATTGGAGTATAAAAATTCATAAGAAAATGTACAGAATCAATATTTCATGGACCTTGCTTTACCTTTCCTTACACAAATCTACTCCAGAGCTCACATTAAAATTTAAACCAGCTTTGTGCGACAAGTTCAAATGTTGGGGCCATTTCATATTAGTTTAACTTTGGAGGTTATTTTGTTTGTTTGTTTGTTTATTTCCTAAATTGGAAAAAAGCACTTAGGGAGCTGTACAGCCAGATGGCTGCAGTGCTTCCTCTGTTGCCTTCTTTTTACAGTAAACCAACCACGGATAGAAATAGAAGGGATATTTTTTAAAAAAAGAATCAGCAACCTGAAAGATATCTGCATTTTCTTTAATGTAAGGTGGGATAAAAATGTCTTAGTACAACTGATCATCAAGGACTGTTCTGGGTGGGAATTGGGCACCTAATTCGTTAAGGCATCTTTGGAAATCCCAGCCCAAAGGGTCAGATGTTCAAAAGGACATCTCAGCACCCAACAGCTACCATGCAGGCACCTAAATGAATTGGGGAGATTTTCAAGAATGCTTAGCACCCAGCATGTCCCATCATTCTCAACAGGAGCTGCTGAGCAGCACTTTTGAAAATACACCCACTGCATTTAAATATCCCCATGGGAGTGGGTGTCTCCAATTGTGGGCAGTAAGCAGTTTTGGAAACCTGACAGAAGGCTTTTTATTGTCTGATAGCTGCTTGGGGTCCTGCCTACAAGCGATTTGATGGCTCTCCTTTCTGTTTTTTACGGAACAGTTGCACATCATGTAGAAAAATCTCCATGAAAAGTGGCATTGTTAATGATAACTTCAGGAAAGAGGGTTAAGAACTGAGTGGGTCATGGAGAATGAAGTATCTTTCCACTCCAGAGATGTTCCAGTTTGATGCACAATGACAATTAATTATTGGGAAAGCCTGAACTGCTGATGCATTTGTTACATCAACCATTTACAGCCATGTGCTTTATCTCTACTCCTTCCTATGCATTTGTCTGCTTCACCAAAATACCCAGTTAGCATGACCTTTTGTGGCTTTATTCACCTCTTACTGCCACATAAGCCAGCTGAAGTGTTTGGCCCATACTGACTATTGGGATTTTTTTCCCCCTTTAGAACAAAATGGAACAATGTTTAAAAGTTAGATATTTATTGTATAAATTGTACCTACAAACAAAGGAAAGCAGGGCCTCAGCCAAAGTAAAAATTTACCCTTAAGTACTTTTTTATTTTTACCCACAATCAAATAATAAGACATGATAATAAAAAAGTGAAAATATCTTAGACAAATTTTGTAGGTATTCAGCACACATGCAAAGGAATTTGGAACATTGAAAGTTTGGCTCTTACATTCCACAGGGCAATCATCTTCAGGTTTTAATAAATATGGGTCCAGATTTTCAGACAGTTTACCTGAGCAATTATGCATGAAAAAATAGATTAATTACATGTGCAGATAGCCAATCAGGTAAAACTGCAATATTTGTAGTTTGCAATAACTGAACTATTTCGGAGCACAAATGAGCTTCTAAAACTGTTTCACATTTGACTCTTGAGGTTGGCTTTATGTCTACTATTTGACAGTGTCCTATTAGAGGATAAGCTCTACATTAAACCAGTTATTCCACATTAATAAAGCATCATCTGAGTGTTAAAAATAATTTCCGTAATGATACAAACAAGTGTGTGTGAGAAATTTAATGGTAGTGTCCCAAAGTGAAGAGGAGACTCCAATACATTAGCAAAAGCTGGTAATCACTTATTACTTATTATACTGTAATTCATTAAGCTTGTAAGAAATATTTAGATACTTAATTGGCATTTAACAATATAGCTATAGCGAATAAATGAGACATTAAATCCTCTTCTAAAATGCCCATTACATTTGCTTTAGAAATTAATTGATCTAATTTGCTAGATGTAAACCATTCTGTTCTATGCCAGTTTAGAAGTTCAAGGTATTGATGACGGACAGAAATGGAGCTATAGGTGACTTCACATAGAGCAAGGTCTATGGCTAATGGGTTGATCGTCTTTATACGTGATCACAATGAATAGGTCAATATGAAGTTTTCATGTCAAATGAAGCTGTTCTTCTCTCCCAACATCTAACAGTATCACTGCCACATTTCTAATTAGCTTTAAGAAAGGGCTTCCGCACTGTAAGTGACAGACATCTAAAGACCTCAAACTTGCTTGCTGTCAAAGTGAATACAGCTTCCACTCTCTTGGTAAACCAAGCACAGTACTTTGTTCAACCTACACTGAAATCTGATCCTTCAGACCTTATTTTCATGAGATGTCTCAGTGACTTATATTTTTGGAGGCCCCCAAATTGGGGTCATTATTTTGCTTTCATATGGCTTCATTTTGGCATCCACAAATAAATGTGTTTTTCACAAGAGGCAGCATTTTCAGAAGTGCCCAGTAGCATTGGGTAACTTAACTTGACACACGTAGGTGCTGGTTTTCAGTATGGCTAGGCATCTACAACTCCTGCGGTCAGCGGGGGTCAATGAGAGATGCAGGTGCCCCACACTCCTGAGAATTAGACCTTAGAACTCTTAGCTTAGGCACCCAAAATCAAAGGTACTCAAAATTGGTGGACACTTTAGAAAAATTAGAAATTAAAAGGGAGTTAGTTGCCTGGGTACTTTTGAAAATCTCACAAGGCTCCTATCTGCATATTTAGGCACCTAAATACCTTTAAACATCTGGTCCCAAATGACTTATGAACATTAACTTTCAATTGGAGTTTGGACTCCTAACAGCCTAAGTCCCTTTTTAAAAATGGCACTTTGACTTTCATGGGACCACTTACATGTATTAAGGTTGCAGCCAGACCCTAGTGCTTTACATTTAAGATAATGTATGCACAAAAATGTCAAAACAACTCTCTCAATGGTCACAGAGAAGATTGCAGTTTACCTCCCAAAGAGCATATTAGAGACTGAGTCTCATTTACATTAACATCTCTTAACACAGCCAGTGCATTGTTAAAGGGTCTTAGAATAAACCAGAAAAAAAAGAATCATAGGGCTAGAAGGGACTGCAAGAGCTTTCTAGTCTAACCCCCCTGCCAAGATGCAGGATTTGTTATGTCTAAACCACCCAAGACAGATGGCTATCTAGCCTCCTTTTGAAATCCTCTTGTGAAGGAGCTTCCATAACCTCCGGCTCACTAAAGTTGATTAAGGATCCCAAACCATTAATTCTCTGTGTGTAGACTTACAATTGAACAATATATTCAAAAAGTAAAATATCTGAAAATCAGATTCACCTCCACTCTAAGATCCGAGTTCAGCGTTATGAGATTCCCCTGTAAATAGTGACAACATCATAATCATGTCAAGCAATATAACAATCCCATTCCCTGCATTATGAGCTGTTCTACGTTGGGCGTGTGGGGATGCGATGCCTAGCATAGGTGTAGTTATACCACCAATACTGTGCTTTTGTTGGTATCGCTCCTCTTGCTCAGAAATGGCAGGTGGAAGTTGGGGCTGCTGGAATAGCACAGGGTTTTCCGGTACCAGCTTTGTCCATGCTAGGAGCACTGTGCCGTACTGTATACCAGTATATCTATAACTGCAAAGCACTCTTAGCTTAGTAATATGTAACAAAGGTCAAGTCTATCTGGCATAGATTAGCCTAGTTCCATTGACTTCAATGCAGATATGCCAATTTACATTAGCTGAAGATCTGGCTCTTTAGCTCAAGAATCATATTAATGGTATCAAGGTAGCAATGGCTAGCATAGGGATTCTAACATGAATGACTAATGTCACTTCACTATTATGATTTCCTTTAGTATTGAATATTTCCCTATGGGGCCATTCAACCACCAAAGGGCCCAACCCTGCATGGTGCTGAGTGCCCCCTGTGAAGTGCTAAGCACTCAACTCCCAGTGATTCCAGTAGGAAATGAAGGTACTCAGCCACTTACAAGAGATGCTCAGTGTCTCATAAGACTGGACCATAAAGGATGCCACACAGTCTATACTCGCTTTGAAATACTCTAGTATCTCTTCTTACGGCAAATACCTGGGGGTGGGGAGAGGGTACAGAATTAACTTTAGCCCTTAGCCAGTCTTATAAAGTCTTTTTGTGCCACATGGCTCCATACTCCGCCTGAAGTTGGCAGCATTTACATTCACATGACATGCTCTGTGTACCCCAGGGCATTTTGGAGGTTAATATCGTCATCCTGAGATGCTTCTCAGATGCCAGACCAGCTCAGCATCAATTTGACACAGATTTCTTTTGGGGAATCTGGGTTATTATTTCTGGGAGTGCTGTCCATTTGACAGACAGGACTCTGTGTCGCAGCATTTCCATCAGTATCCTCTACAGCGTCTGCTGTGAAAGTCTCCGAATTAAACATTTAAAGCAGCAATTAAATTAAAAAAGCAGCAATCTGATGTTTACAGAACTTCACAGGTAATTTATAAGCTTTTCATTCCAGTTCCCATTTTGCTTTAACAACTTAATTTGTAAAGGGAATGCATCTCTGCTTATGCTGGTTGTGTATCAGAATTCAGCGAGGGCTAGGTAGTGAAAAATGCAGAAGGCTGAGGAGACATCACTGGGGTGGTTTCCAACATGTATCTACGTTTTTAACAACTGCTTGGAAAATTATGTCCATTTATTTTTAAAACCTTTGTCATTGGGTGTCACTTGTTTGTATACATTCTATATAAAATAGGTGCTTTGCTAGAATGACACACAAACATTTCAGAGCGATTTTTTATCTCATGCAAAGCAGCCTGCTAGCCCTAGCTATATTCTGACACACTGGGCCAAATATATCCCTTGTGTACGTTGCTTTCAATTTTTTTTCTTGTACTGGCATTGCCCATTATATGTATAGGAAATATCTTTCAACCCAGTTAGAGTTTTCAAATCAGAAGAAACATGTCAGTCAAAATTTGCCAAGGTGCAGAAATCCTAATTAGGCATCTGAATAAGGTGGCTTGATTTTCAGAGGTGCTGAAGACACACATCTCCCATTGCCTTTTATAACCACCACTCTAATTCTAGTGAAGTCAGTGTAGTTCAGGACTGAATATGACTCAGTTGAGAGTTTTTGTGAAACTGAATCTGAAGTTCACAGGGGTTCATGGGAATTCTGTCCTCTGTTTTATTTCATCTAAGCTTGCAACTCTTGACTTTCAGAGTCTGAACAAACTTAGTTGTAATCAAATCACATGGAACCCATGAAAAATTGGTCCATGGTTTGCAATACAGGATGACAAAGTTTTAGTAAGTTTTTCAGTAAACATGGACTGGGGTTTGACCTTGTTCTCCTTTAAAAAAAAAAATCCACAAGAGAACATGCTTTGAGGTTTCAGAATATGCACTACACACACACTGTTCAGATACATTCCACTCTGCAACACAGACTTATTTCAGTGAGCATCAGTGGGATCTTCAGAGATCATTTTGGACATATGGGAACTCTAAATGCAACTACAAAAATATTTTAATAGGTCCTCTGGGGCATGGCAGGCTGTTTTAAGTCTCCAACAGGGCCCAGTGGTAGAGTTAATAATTAGCCAAAGGGCATTAGAAATGTGACTCTTTCCAAATGGCACGTGCTAGTATTTGAGACACCAAGAGACGAGGAGGAATTTCACGTAAGTTCTGAATCTCTCATATGGTGCTGGGACAGTGAAGGGGCATGGATTTTTTGGGAATTCTTTGATATTAAAAAGGTGACAGACACCTTTTACTCTTTACCTCACCTTTGACCTGTATTTTCTATGGGGTTTTTTGCAGCTTTCTGACCTAAGGATAGGTGATTTAGCCTTTTCCTATTACACCTGAGTTACTTGATGCCCACATCACCTCTTGAGGCTGCATCTTCTGTCTGCAACTGGATAGGTGTTCTTTCCGGCCCTGAATTCAGCAAGGCATTCAAGAATGTGCCCAACGTTAAGCATGTGAGCAGCTTACAGGAGGTCAGTCCTCTTCCCCTCAACCATGGCCTGGATGAACGAAAAAGGAATTCAGTCTGCATGGCCTACTTCACTTCTGTCCCCTTTGCAGAGATTGACAATTGGGGTATAAAATTAGTGCCAGTTGTAACATGGCCACCTGTGTCCACTGGGTACTAGAGTGAGAGCTCATTCCCTGCAGACCACCATTTCACCATCTGATAGTAACAGCTTTCAGCCTCTATGTATGTCAGCTGGAATCAAACACAGACATTCAAACCTAGATTCTCACTCAGCAGAGGAGAGTCCATGCAGAGGCACTAATAAGAGCAAGTAGCAGTGCGCAAGAGGCAGGGAATCATGGAGAAAATTAAAACCCACGCTTCCCCTTCCTTTGTCTACTGCTGCCAAACAGACATTTGATTTCCAGTCACATCCATATTTTCCCATATTTCAGAAAGCTGCCACCAATGTCCATCCATTCCACAATCTGTCCCCTCCTCCCTTCTGATCTGGGCTCTTTCCTCTCCCATCTCCACCTCCTGTGGGACCCTGTGGGTTCAGGGTCTCTCCTGGCAGCTCAGCAAGCTTGGTCTGACAAGCTTGCTGAGCTGAAGTATTTTCCCAGCAGTTCTTATCAGGAACCAATGTGTCAAACAGGATGAAACTAGCTCTCCATTCTTGGAAGATTTACTACAATTCCCCCTAAGCTCGCAGAAGCAATGTTAACACTAACCAGCTACACAGCCATGGAGTGTAAATACAGGCTTCTCTCCCAAGTAACAAGTCCGATAAATGCTTTCTGTGATAAGGCTCTGTTGGTTTCCCCATTCTACCATTTGCTCTCTGATAAACATCTCCATGGGGATCTTTTAATAGTGCGCTTTCAAACAGAGATCTGTCTGGGAAAAAGAGGCAGAGAACTAGAGTTTCCCCTGGCGAGAAACTATGTTTTACACCTTTGTCTAGCCTTGCTCTAAATGAACAAAGCATGTTGCAAAGCCACTGCCATATTCTGTTAGTGTACCCGCACATGGAACATGTTCTGGCATAAGGTGTCACAAAAACCAATTGAGGTGGATAGGTGGAGGAAGAGGGGGTGCTCGCTTTGCAAGCTATTGTGCTGGGGTGGAAATGTGGAGAGAAAGAGTTTGATTTTTAAGTCCTTGTAATGGCACTGGAGGAAAGGGTGGTAAATGGAAAAAATATGTAGATACTCACCTAGCACCAAGCTTGTTGCACTATTTATGACTTGTGCTCTTCCTGCTTGGAATCAGGGATTTGAGTGATTATTTACTCCTTTAAAAATAAATGCCTATTTCTAGATAAATGCAAGTGTATGTTGTTCGCTGAGCTGTCACCTGCTTTGGGTTCTTTTATTTCTACTGACAGCCAAAGCACAAGGGAAGGGAATGGGAGTTAAATGAAAGCTGCTAAAGAACTGCAGCGGAAATGCTTAGCAATGTATAACATCTTGGTTTAGACTCATTTACTCTGGTTTGGCTTTTGTTTGTCAGCAGGGGGTCTCTGAATCTGAGCTCTTCCCTTCATTCGTGGATAAGCAGGACTAGAATATGCTAAACCTCATTGTGGCCTAACCCTGGAATTAGCAGAGTTTAGGTTCCTGATGCCATAGGGCCAAACTCACCGCTGGTGGAAAGCAGGAAAAACTCCAAAGCCAGAAGTTACATCGACTTACGCAAAGCAGTGAATGTGGCCCTTAGAGATTTTGGGAAACACTGGTTTGTACCAGACCGTGGGGCAGAGATAACAGTGAGTAATGACATTGGAACTGATTGGAGACTGGGCAGTTTCTAGGCTGGTCGGAAGGCCAGAAAACAAATGGAGGCAGTTGGGGATGAAGTGTTGGTTGGGATGAGAGGGGAGGCAATCCGGACCCTGTGGCCTCTTGAAGTATGATAAGTCAAGGATGCAGTTCAGGCCTCATTTAGGTTGCTGATTATACTAAGTTCCCACTAGGACAATGAGCGTTGAAAGGCTCTCAGCAGCTTGCACATGGAGGCAACTCCCATTAGGCAAAATGGGCTTGAGAGTAGAGCCCTGTGTGGGACAAGTGTAGAGTCCTGAAGTGGGACTGGGATCCCGCAGGTCCCACAGGACCTGCTACCATAATAGTGGGATTAAAGAATAGTCCTGCGCAGGGCTCTACTTCAGAGTCATCATATTTGCACCTACTTTGAGGTCCTTTACACTGCCTAAGTGGTGTCAAGGGGACTTAGTGTAACTGAGAATCAGGTTCCAATGAGAGTTGCAGAATTGGACCCAGGGACTTCTTACAGAAATCTGCTACTCTCACACTAGAACTGGCAATGCCCCAGCTATGTTAAACCTCTTCCAAATACATTTGACAGATTCTTCCCCAGTTTGCAAAATGACACCTGCTGAAACTTAAGCTATTAGTGCAGTTAATAGAGTCATCACATGGAAAGTATTCATGTTTTCCATGTTGTTGGGGACAATTGTTTTGCTGTTAAGGATATGGTCTATAAAGAATAAGTATTTATGTCATTGTGGATGTCAGATACTTTAATTAGGAACTACACGTATAACTGGATTGGCCTCAATTTAATCCTTGAGCTAGACAAAGCCAAGGCTTCCATTGTTTGTAATATAAACATATTTCACTGGCACTCTGTTGTGGTGAGTTTTATTTAGGCCAAAAATCTTTTATTACTATTATTTTAGTGTTTGTTAAAAGTGCTAGATTAACCAGTTGTGGCTACTTGAAACCCACAAAAAGAGTAATACTGCAGGTACAAAAGCACAGGTAGCCAGAATGCAAGATTCCCCCTGAACCCCATTTATATGCCTCACTCCTGATCTGTAGGATGGCAGTGTGTTTCACTTGCCCAGATTCTAAGGCCAGAAGGGAGCAGTCAGATTCTGTGCTGAGACGGAGATGGGAATTGAATTCCCGCCTATATATAGGCAGAGAGAAGACTTGAATTTTCATCTCATAGCTCCCCAAAAAGTGCCTTGATCACCAGGCTAGAGAGTCACACTCACTCTCTCTCCTTGGCCCAATTAATATTTAAGTATTTTTACAAAGTGAAAGAGCTTCAACAGAGACAAGGAGAGCAATCCACCCCAGACTAGCCTATAGCATGGTGTATAAGATGAGCATCAAGGAAGGCAGAGATCTGTTTTCAAGTCCCTGCTCCAGATCCAGACCTGTGTCTCTCCTGCATCTTAGACAAGTGACCTAAGCACCGGGCTAGAAAAGGGGACAGATGGACATAATTTGCTGTCCCAAACCAAACTTTCCCAATTTGCTAACATTTTCAGAACAGAAACTGAAGATGAATATTTTTCCTGAGTTTTTGGTTTGCTGGCCCAACCACAAAAATCAGGTATTTGCCCAGCTGTACAGTGGACGCATCTCTTGTATAACCGACTCTGGTATAACTCTACCTCTAAAAATGGTGGCCTGTCGCTTCAGACAGAGTTCAGAGATTTAAAGGTGCAATACACCAAAAATAAGGACCCTCGTTTAGGGAACAGACTCAACTCCCATTGATAAAATGGGAGCTGAGGATACAATGGTGTTATAGCTAAATATATACAGCAGTGGCCATCAAGGAGATAGCAAGTTTTGGTGATGTGAACACCTCACCTCAAGGAAGCTGTGCAGAACTACTGAAATATTTTGCACATGCCACTGAATATCTAGCACCTAGTAACAGCTTCCATCATTACTGACCTGGTCTGAATTTGACCCTCAGAGCTACAGGTGAAAAGCTGTATGCCCACAGACATGTACAATAGACCTCTTCACCCAAAAAGACAGAGGAAACCATCAACATAATGTGGACTGTAAGAGAGTTGAAGGCTACTCTTTTTCCATTATTCTTTAAATAATCCTGTGATTCTTCTCAGGAAGACTAAAATCCATTCCTTAGGAAAATTATATTGCATTAACAAAAAGTCTGAGCCCTGTCCTCAGTCCTGCTGCACTCAGGTTGGCTGTTACACATTCGGCAAATATTAGAGAGAGGTGGTCCTCTGGGGATACTGCCACTATTGCAAGAGAGAGCCCTGGCAATTATGCAAAGGCACCATGCTCCTGTATTATTTAGCACAGAGAGGATTTTCTTCATGCAACCCTTTTGTGCTCCCAGATGTTTTAATTACTGAGGAAAGGGAGCGGATGATTCTGCCCATATGTCTCCATTCCGCATAAATAAATATTGTCACCAGCCCGCACAGTTTCACAGAGCTGTCGACGATCCCGCTGACACTAAAACTGTCGGGCCCGATAAGCATCTTCAATCCTTCAGTGAGCATGCTAATTCCAGGAACTCTGAAACTGATATCCCATGAAAATATTCAATCTAGAAACAATTAGGCTCACATTGCTAGAAAATGGTTCCTCTAGGAATTTGGGTGCTCGCTTGATTGGAGTCATGAGTAGAAGCTTTAAGCAGAGATGGCAGCACAGAGAAGCAAGGAGGAAAGCGCAGGTGAAATAGTCTCTGAAGCTGCACCTACCCCAAAGTAAGTACTGTAGTTACCCAAGTGCTGAGTTTTCCATTCTGAGTCCTGTTCCCAGAGATTCAGGACACAGGAAGTTTCTCAAAGCATTTCTGGTTACAAGTGTGCTTTATTCATTTAGATTAATGTGTGTATTACTAATCACGTTTATTGCAAGAGTACCTCGGAACAAACCAAAGTCTGGGCCTCATTGTGCTGGGTGTGGTACAGAGTAGTAGATGGTCCCTCCGCTGAAGAGCATACTCTCTAAAAAAGACAAGATGGACCCAGAATAAGGTAAAGGGAGAGAACACACAGCTATGAAAACAATCCCTCCCCCCATTAATTAACACACCTCACAGCCATCACCAATAACCCACCAGCAAAAGAGCTTTAAAACCTCCGACAACAGCCTTTACAATTCCCTCAGAAATTGTGCGCAGAGGATGAGCCTTACAGCATGCTCTGAAGGTAAATAAACTAGGACTATTTTGGAGCAAGTGGAGAGCTAGTTCAAGAGCTGAGGACGGGAACAGATTAAGGCATGTGCACCACAAGCTTGTGCTTAGGGCCCGAGCTCCTGGAGTCAAGCATTTATATTTGCTAACATAACACGTACAGCTCTGCATTAAGATCATGGCTATCGGGGCGACACTAGCGAGGGACGGGAATGGTCACAAGCCCCTCCCCAAATGCCTGGGGAGGGGGGCACATTCCAGAGGGGGTGGGGAGTTACAGCCTGGCTGGATGGGCGTCTGTTTTTTATTAAAGATTGAAACAGAGAAGCACTGAGCACCTCTCTGGCTTGTAGGATAAGAGGTAGAGTCTGTGTATGTAGTGGTAGCCCAAGGGAGAATGCTCGCCCACTCACTCCATTGCCCTCCAAGAATCCCACGTCAGAATTAAAATACCCTGGATTTCCTCCCTCGGGATTAACTATGGTGGGACCACAATTCCCAAGGATTTTCTGTTCATACCATCATGTCTGCAGACAAGTGAACTTCGCCTTGCTAAGACCCCTGCTATAGGGATTGACAAGAGCGGTTCAAGGCCATGGGCCAGCTGAGTTCTCTGGGCTGGGGTGTAACTGCTTGAGCTCTCTGGTTGGATGCTCAAGTGGTCTGAACTGGGACTTTCTAACATGCCCAATGCCCCTTCCGTGCCCCTCTTCTGAATGAGGAGGTCTAAACTGGGGAAATAGGCACTGTTTAAAAACGTGTTTGCTAACATGCTTGAACTATCACAGTTTTCAATATAACCTATTTCCTAGTCTAGACAGGGTGGGTCAATGTCATATCCCCACATTCCATTCTTCCCTCAGGTATAGGCTTTACAGAGGGAAATTGCTCTATTGTATAATAAGCAGGGCTGTGGGTGTGTTTTCCAGCAATCTATCTATTCCAAGGCTGTGGGTGTGTTTTCCAGCACATATCTATTCAGGGGACACCATCACAGGGCCTAATAACATCAGCCACACTATCAGAGGCTCGTTCACCTGCACATCCACCAATGTGATATATGCCATCATGTGCCAGCAATGCCCCTCTGCCATGTACATTGGTCAAACTGGACAGTCTCTACGTAAAAGAATAAATGGACACAAATCAGATGTCAAGAATTATAACATTCATAAACCAGTCGGAGAACACTTCAATCTCTCTGGTCACGCGATTACAGACATGAAAGTTGCGATATTACAACAAAAAAACTTCAAATCCAGACTCCAGCGAGAAACTGTTGAATTGGAATTCATTTGCAAATTGGATACAATTAACTTCGGCTTGAATAGAGACTGGGAGTGGCTAAGTCATTATGCAAGGTAACCTATTTCCCCTTGTTTTTTCCTACCCCCCCCCCCCAGACGTTCTTGTTAAACCCTGGATTTGTGCTGGAAATGGCCCACCTTGATTATCATACACATTGTAAGGAGAGTGGTCACTTTAGATAAGCTGTTACCAGCAGGAGAGTGCGTTTGTGTGTGTGTGTGGGGGGGTGTGAGAAAACCTGGATTTGTGCTGGAAATGGCCCAACTTGATTATCATACACATTGTGAGGAGAGTGATCACCTTAGATAAGCTATTACCAGCAGGAGAGTGGGATGGGGGGAGGTATTTTTTCATGCTTTGTGTGTATAAAAAGATCTTCTACACTTTCCACAGTATGCATCCAATGAAGTGAGCTGTAGCTCACGAAAGCTTATGCTCAAATAAATTGGTTAGTCTCTAAGGTGCCACAAGTACTCCTTTTCTTTTTGCGAATACAGACTAACACGGCTGTTACTCTGAAACCTTTGATCAGTAGAAGCATGTTCTTACAAACAGAGTTACTCTTTGTTGTTAGGGAGATTGGGTCTCTTTCTCTACTTTGGGTCACAGTTAAATAGAATTGATCTCTTACCCCTCAACAAATAATTTATCCAAAAATTTAGGCCAATATTTTGAAAAACGTGAGTTGAAAATTAGGCTCCTACATCCATATGTGGGTGCCTGCCTGATTTTCAAAGCTCTGAGTGCCCACCTACTGCCATGGATCTCATGAATAGAGACTGGGAGTGGCTAAGTCATTATGCAAGGTAACCTATTTCCCCTTGTTTTTTCCTACCCCCCCCCCCCTTCTCAGACGTTCTTGTTAAACCCTGGATTTGTGCTGGAAATGGCCCACCTTGATTATCATACACATTGTAAGGAGAGTGATCACTTTAGATAAGCTATTACCAGCAGGAGAGTGGGGTGGGGGGAGGTATTTTTTCATGCTTTGTGTGTATAAAAAGATCTTCTACACTTTCCACAGTATGCATCCGATGAAGTGAGCTGTAGCTCACGAAAGCTTATGCTCAAATAAATTGGTTAGTCTCTAAGGTGCCACAAGTACTCCTTTTCTTTTTGCGAATACAGACTAACACGGCTGTTACTCTGAAACTTTTCCAGCAATGTGTCTTTTGGTTTTCATTATTCACCCTCTCTTGTAGCCTTGAGACAGAAGCAGTTGCTGACTCTGGGCTCCTCTGAGAGCCACAAACCCCTCTCCTGTTTCTCCTGGGAGTGCGATTTGTATCTAATGTTGGAAGAACTGTTCAGCATGTTTAGCTGATGGCCTCCTTTCACGCCATGCCGTTAGCAGCATATTCCGAGGTGGCACCTCTTTTCATATGTAAAGTCTTTTGATTGAAGAAGTTTGGACAGGTCAGGTGGTTTGTTAGCATTAGCACTCTGATTTCTGTAGGTCTACAGCATACACGCCCTATTCCCATAGTAGCATTTTGGTGGTCTTGCTATGTAACAAGAGAGCCACTTCCAGCCCACACTGGAAACACAGAAAGTTGCATCGATGGCAATGTTTTCACTGCAAAGAGTTTGCCAAGAAAGGATAAGGACAAAGTGTTGTTAGCTGCTCTCTCCCACCAGGTGCAAAGTACACAGCCGGTGTGTAGTGATCCTGAGTGTCACCTTACTGCACCCATCCCTGCAGTGGCTGAGTGTTACACGCATACATACTTCAATATTATTTCTATTACAATACATGGATACCTAATAGGGGCTTATAAATTGCAAGCTCTGAAAATAGTGTACACAGAGTGGGGTATTAGAAGGTATGCTGTATTGTATATAGTGGGGGGTTGGAAGGTATGGCATATTGTGTACATCCGATGAAGTGAGCTGTAGCTCACGAAAGCTTATGCTCAAATAAATTTGTTAGTCTCTAAGGTGCCACAAGTACTCCTTTTCTTTTTGTGTACAGTGGGGTATTAGAAGGTGTACTATACTATATTGTATACAGTGAGGTATTGAAACATATGGCAGTTGCACTTTGAAAGCTAGGGGAATAATTAATTTGTTGTAATTCCACTGACTCCAGTGGGAAAAACAGACCTAAAAGTCACAATATTACAACAAAAAAACTTCAAAAACAGACTCCAATGAGAGACTGCTGAATTGGAATTAATTTGCAAACTGGACACCATTAAATTAGGCTTGAATAAAGACTGGGAGTGGATGTGTCATTACACAAAACTATTTCCCCCATGTTTATTTTTCCCCCCTACTGTTCCTCACACATTCTTGTCAACTGCTGCAAATGGCCCATCTTGATTATCAGTACAAAAGGTTTTTTTTTCTCTCCTGCTGGTAATAGCTCACCTTAACTGATCACTCTCATTACAGTGTGTATGGTAACACCCATTGTTTCATGTTCTCTGTGTATATAAAATCTTCTTACTGTATTTTCCACTGCATGCATCCGATGAAGTGACCTGTAGCTCACAAAAACTTATGCTCAAATAAATTTGTTGGTCTCTAAGGTGCCACAAGTCCTCCTTTTCTTTTTGCGGATACAGACTAACACGGCTGCTATTCTGAAACCAATCAGACCACCATTGTGCTATAGAAAGTGTACATGGTTCCTAAGATTTCTAGAAATGCCTAGATTTGAGAGACAATTCCTATTTAAATTAATGCAAATTGTGCTTCTAAATCCCCCCAACAGGCTTTGAAAAATCTCAGCCTTAATGTAATTTTTGTTCATTCAAATATGAAAGCAAGAAAAGTAGCTTTCACTTATATGGGAAGTGAAGAACTTTATGGCAGAGACTATGGATGAAATCCTGGCTGTAATGAAGTCAATGGGAGTTCTGCAACTGACTTGAATGGGGCCACGATTTTACACTGTAAACCAATCTCCACCTCGGTGGAACAGACGCCATAATAGAAATAAAGTGGCTCTGCTTTTGATGAGCTAGCAATTTCAGAGAGGAAACCAGTTTGTTTGTATTGACTACAGGGCTCCCAGCATAGCACTCATTATTGAAGTGGTTTTCCACCAAGATGTCCCTCTGCCAGAGTGATTGGCTCAGCCATGAATACTTCATTTTAAAGAAAGGTTTTATCTTCACATCCATTTCAGAGCTGAACTTTTCTGCTGCATATTACATGTGGTTCAGGCTGCTACAGCATGCAGAGTGGATATAGCTTTCTTTTAAAGAAACAATGGCTGGCTCTAGAAGGATGACACGACAGGAAGTCTCTTAGGAAACAGCCCTTAAACTGCACATGCATTGCAAGGTAACACCTGTCACCCTACATGGGCCCCCATTGTGTCTGGATCCAAATGAAGGTCTGCACCCAAAATAACACTCCCTGGTACACTTTCTGAAATCAAAGACCTTAAACTCATTAAAATAACATAGCACTTTGTAAGACACTGAAATCCCATAGGGGAAATGCAAACACTGATCAAACTAAGCCTCAAAACAGCACAGGGGAGAATTAGCTATTATTCACATTTTACATAAGGGAAATGGCCCAGGCATTTTAAGGCAGTATGCCCCCTATGTAGCCCATCCCTGCACCAGGACCCCACCCCTCATTAGGGTGGCTGCAGGTTTCAGAGTTAAGATGAAGGGGATTAGTTCACAGCTCTTGGAGCTATTGTTTCAGGCTGTTTGCAGAGTCAGGCTGATATGGGTTATACTGTTCCCATCGTCAAACATTTCTTTGCATCCATGAAGGATAGAAACCTCTTTTAAAAATGAAAGCTGACATTGTTCTCATCACGTGATCCCAGGAACTGTGGCTGTAGGTACAGTGCCTCTCCTGCTGCTGCAGCCCTGGGAAATGGAGGGTCCTATGCTTTAGCCACAAAACAACCCTCCCACTAAAAAGGTGGACATAGCATCCTTTCCATTCCCCATAGGAAGGGATTCATGAGGGACCTGGGGTTTTGTAGGGAGCTGATAGTGAGGGGCTGTTTTAATTATTCTCCAACTCGCTGACTCCACCTTAATCAGAATATATTAAATAAAATGTATGGATGCTGGAGACTGGAATACTGCAGTTCATAACTACAATTAACCACTATTAATTAATGGCTGAAAGATAAATGAGCCATGGGATCCATTTATTCCTGGGTTGGGAGTATTTAAATTCACAGTAGGACACCAGCCCATTTTTCACTGCAGTGAATTAAAGCAAGAGTGAATCAAGGCCCGACGTGGGAGACACTTACAGATCAGTTTGGTTCACATTTCACCTCCTTGCAAGTGGCAAAAGAAGGACAAATGACACACACCCTGGAATTTTATTCCTCCTGCTCAGGGCAATGAGAACCTCCAAAGTATGAACACTGTCCAGCATTCTTATCAAATTCTGCATGGGGAGGGCCAGAATGGATGGAGATCCCTATAGCCATACAAGGCAGCTGTTACCATGGTCTCCATTTATTCAGAACTCAGCATGCCACATCCAGTTACAGGACATTCCAGGATAGGGCCAGTCAACAACACATCTTACATAGCCCACCGACATTGTTCTTTACCTTGATTTCTTTTGCTTTGTGTTTAGAATGCACCCCACTTGAGAAGGATTATTAAAATCAAAATAGAACTAGTTTTGATCTCTACCGTCCACCTATGCTTGATAAATCCTGTCCAGGCTTGCCATTATATAGAGAGATGATGCTTTCCATGATTTGCCCTGGTACAGGTACAGTGCAACTTTCCTCAGAATGTAAAATATACCTTGGTTTGTCCTAGACACATAATGAAGATTTTCACATGAATCTAAGTGGGGCTGTGACTGTCCTGGCTACTAGGGATTCAGTGATCATGTTTTGCTTTTACACGAAGTTACAGCGAAGCCCCCATCTTGTTCTCATCTCCCATTGCTGGAAAAACCAACAGTGGCTTCCCCCTTGTGTGTCTGGTAGTGTGGAAGGAAGCAAGGTTGGTCCAGAGGGCTCACCTAGAATTCAGGAGACTGGGGTCCATTTCCTTGCCTCACAAGGATAATGTGAAGGGCTCAGAAGCTATAGTAATGGGAGTCATAAGTACCTACAAAAGATGAATAAACCTTAAGTTTTGGAGGTGGGGTGTTCCTTTTGCATAAGCCCCCAGTTCAAATGCCATGTTTTCTAACTAGAGGTGGTCAAAAATAGGCATTTCCATTCCCTGGGAAATTCCAATATTTCAACATTTGTTCTCATCCCAAATCAGCACAAAAAGTCAAAAATATGGATTTTTTTGTGAAACACAATTCAAGAGCGTTTAATATTTTGCTTTGACATTTCCAACTGAAAAACCCCATTTTGACATGCCCAAGTTGAATTCATTTAGATACGGTTCATGGCTGAACTGCAGCCTCTTGAGTCGCTGTGGTGCCTCACAGGCATTGTAGTGTGAGTACCTCAGGGCCCTATTCTTCTCTCTGGGCTGTGCTACATTTGCATTGTAGAAAATTTTGATTTTGCACAAATGGTATTTTCTGACCAGCTATATTTCTAACCTCTTCAGCCTGGAAAATGGGCTCTAAAATTTCATGGAAACCAGCTTTCTTGTCAGATTTGCAATGCTTCTCGTGGGATCAGAAACACGAGCCTCTCATGCAATATTTTGGCACTTTCATCTCCACAAATCAAGAAATTCAGAGGAAATGTAAAAATTGAAAATGACAACTAAATATTTACTACCTTTTTCATACTAAAAAATGTTTGGGTCAAGGTTTAGAGAAAGGTTTTGGGCAGTTCTTTTTTTAAGATCCATTTTTCCATCCCTTGTGGACACTGGGGCTTCCCAATGTCTGGGAATTTTGTGACTGTAAAAACTCCAGTGATAAAATCATTAAGAGGCCAAAGTGTTATGCTCAGGCAAAACTCCCATTGACTTCTAAGTTTGTTAACATGAGTTACCACTTTGCAATAAGGGCATACATATTTCCCTCAAAGTAACTCACAGATGTTATCAATTCATGCAGGAAGCACTCAATCCCCATGAACGAAAAGTGGGGAATATGCATTTAATTACTGGGGTGAATCCTCAGAAGAATACAGTGTCATTAGCTAGTGGTTGTGTGTGCAATGAACTCCTTCCCAGGGAACTGCATTTTAGTACCACAAAAACAAAATAGGAATCTTTTTGTTGCACAGATTAGAACTTTGGAAATACAATAAAACATCAGATTTAGTTATTAATTGGATTAGCAAGGGCAATAAAAAGACAAGTGGGCTTGAAATAATTTGATCATAAACTTCTTTGACTCAGAGATGAGCTTCTGTTCTCTTCTCTGTTCCTAAAGAAAGAAATCTGCCCTCTAGACCTATTGCAGACTAAAGAAGAACTGAGAAGAAGAAGAAAAACAAACATTTTTAGGTAAATGTAGCTAATTCTTGTTGTCTGTACTTCACCTTTAATTTCCCACCCTTCCCCAAGAACTTCTCCCATGTGCAGCGTTCCACAGCCATTTTGTTTTCAGGGAAGTCTGTTGAGGAGAGACACACACTATGCTCTCTTCTGAAAATTTAACTTTTGCCCTTTCTTGCTGTTTTCCTTAATCTAAAGTGATACATTTTTGTTTGAAAGCCTATTTTGCTTAGTCCGTATGGAGACACAATACAAGCAAATAATCTCTTACTGAAGCCAAAATATTCAACACAATAGCAAAGGGAATGCAAAGAGTGACTGATGCCATCTTACTTCACCTACAAATCTTGGCTCAAACTCCGCTCCACTTGGTAGGAGACTGGAAGGGTGTCAATAAGGACACAATTTGGGCCATTCTTTCCTAAAACACTTTCTCCAGTGAAACAGGGATAAAAGAACATACCTATCTATCTCCAGGGTGTTTTGAGGGTTAGTCAATGTTTGTAAAATGCTCTGGTGTCTCTCTCCTAACTGTAACGTCAATGAAACTCTACTTCATAGCTGTTCTTATTTAGCATCAAGAAGGAGAAATGTAAACTAATAGAATTAAAGATCATTAACTTGGACAACAATCCCCTACATTAAATGCATGGGATGAGAAAGAGCTAAGGGATGCAGCTGAGAGTGCTGGTGTTCATTTCTAACCTTGTTGCTTTATCTCCACTAGCACAAGCAAATGTAATTATAGACTACAGCAAGAGGAGGACTAAGATCACAGACTCGTCCTGATTAAAATAAATACCTAAAGCATATGGGCACTGAAGTGGAGCATATGGATCAAGTCCTAAAGTACATGACCCACCATATGCTTACACAGCCTGGTTCAAAGGCAAGCCCTCTTTCCTCCTCCCCATGTCTTTGGCTGGGTCTTGAATCAGCTGCTTCTCAATGTCTTGTGCCATTGGGCAAGTTTGCTTTTGATTAATGAAGTGAGTTTCAACCCAGCATGGGGAGAATCCCAGGTAAAAAGTGGACAGATGGTGGGTCCCAGCTACTCAGGCAGTGACTGAAGTGAAGCATTCCCCTTGCCCTTCTCTCAGGCCGCACCTTACACTGAATCCTGTACCCACTGCATTTATCTAACCCTCCTTGCCTTCCATTTCCTTAAGAAAATAGCTCTTAATTTCCTTGACCTATCGTGTTGACCTGTGAACACTGCAGGGAACATTAACAAGCTGCTAACATCGGCTGGGATATGCCATCTGACTTGCATGCTGAGGTGCTTTAGCCTCTTCCTCCCAAAGCCCATGTTTTCTCATGCTTCACAGGCCCTAACCAATCTCATCTGCCTATGGATGCCTAGCATATGCTACATGCCTGGCACAGCCCTGCAGGAAGTAGCCCCTTGCAGCTCTTTGGAGTCTGGCAGATGAGAAAGAGAGCGTAGTTAGCAGTCAAGGATTGTGATCACTGATGTGTAGGGCTGGGAGGGGAAGAAGGAAACAGAGAGGCAGCGATAGAAAGAGATTCGTGCAAATGAAATTATACAATGCAGGGAACATCCTCTCCCCCTCCAGATTAATGCAATGTTAACCTTATGAAGTTAAACTCCAAGGAGTCCGGAAATATGGACATGAAGGTTTGCACAGCAACATGGGCTCACCTGCATTTTCAATTGCTAATCAGGTCAGTGCACGGGGGGGGGGGGGGGGGGGGAGGGGGAGGAAGACATATTCTGAGAGCCCTCTGCTCCTACACGCCCGAGCAGGATTCCACGGGCCATGGCATCATGCTGGGGAGTGCACTTTGCGTCTGCTGCGAGTGGGCGCAATGTGTGCTCCAGGCTCGTACTTGCTGCTGACGACAGCATTCATGCTAGCCAGCTGTGGGGGACTTGTCATGACTCCTTAACCTGGCCCACATTCCCTTGGGGAGGTCATGCCTGGACTGGCACACAATCTGGCCATCTGTCCAAGCCCTCTAGTGTAATGGAGGGATCCTGCCCTACTGCTTGCACAGAGAGAAGAGTTGTCTTTTCTCCTTCCTGGATTTCAGCAGAGGGGCAATACTGAGCCTTACTCTTACATATATAAAGTGCCCAATTGTGCAACCGTACAGTGACTGTAATAGAACTACCCAGGTAAGTACTCACTACCAGGAGTAAGGGTTACACAACTGAGGCCAGAGCAGCATTGCCAACACTGAGCATTTAAAAAAAAAAATCTTAAGATTGGCTTTAAAAAGTATTAATTTGGGGGTTTCTTTTCATTTGCCTTCTAGTTTCTGAGCCTTTCAGTTGCACGAGGATCAAGTTTTCATACTTTCCTCTGCAAGCATGAGGGCTAGAAATTCACATAGTCACAGGACTCCAAGAGCTGGGGCTAAAGAAAACTTTCCAATACCACAAGAAAATCTTGAGACTTGGCAATACTGTATGTGTAATATGGCAATGTTAATGGTGACATGAGAATACTGCATTTCCTTCCTTACACTGTTTTAATTTACAACTTTTAAGTTGCATTAACATAAATGTTTTGCAATTCAATTAATTGGTTTCTTCTGAAGTGGCAAAAGAATAAAAAGAAAGGAAAAAGGGATAAACTTTGAAACCCTAGTTTTTAAATTAAGCCTCTCTATAGAGTCTGAGAACTTGGTATAGGACTATCGAATCACACAACTAAAGCCTAGCAGAAATTCCATGCTGCACATTCTTGAACCTTAGAAACTTGCTCATTAAGGATGAGCCATCAAAACACGATGCTTTAAAATTAAGCTCTCTTTGAACTGTGTGGTCAGAGCTATATTTCAGGGCCAGATTGTGCCAGCTCACTAATGTCAAGCAATACTTTACTACACAAGTAATCCCATAAATTAGTGGGTCTACTCAAGAAGTAAGGTACTGCTCAGTGTAAGCAAGGGCAGCAAAATTTGGCCCTAAAAGAGAAATGGATATTGTTGTTCCTCCCACCTAACTGTAAAACCACCTTCACATGTTCACCTATGGGCTGATACCATGCACGAGAAGTTTTAGAACAGAAAGAAAAAATGCTGAAAAAGCCAACAAAAACAGGGAGTCATAATGGAGGTTGACTTGCAACCTTAATATGGTGATAATGAATCTCCCCGGGAAATGTAAGGTTAAAGCAGAGTTTGTAGAGTTTTGACACCACAGTTCACTATTTTATCACATTCCCTTACGGAGTGAAATATTTTCCACACAGTTTTAGACTGTTTCATGATACATCTTGTCCTTCTATTTATGAACTTGGCAAGATCTAAAACAATACAAAATTGACCAATTTCCATATTATTATAAATAGCTTCTAGGAGACTATATTTTACTACACTGGCACATTAAATATACCATATAGTAGTCTGGCCTCCATGACTTGTGCAGATCCCAATTCTGGACCAAGACTCATTCCTAGTAACATCTGTGAATTGGATCAGGGCAGTGGCTGAAGCTCACCTTTTTAGTGCACAATGTATGTGCATTTCAAAAGACCTATCTTAATTCCATTAATCATAGCTAATTAAAGATAAATGTAAAGCATGGGAAATGCCCTTATATCTAGCTAATATTAACTATATAACAGAACTGGTTGGGAAAACAAAATCCCTACAAGGAAAATCTCAACTTTTTGCCCAATAACCAAAGCCCAAATATTTTCATCTGAAAATGTTTTTGGCCTATGTCTGACATCAAGCAATTCTCCAGATCTAGGAGCAGAAACTGCCAACTGGAAAGAGGAGATTCCCAGTGAAACACACAGCACTTACTGCTAGACCTTTTTGCACTAGCTTTACTGCACCTAAAGCTATTTTAGGTCGTTATTAGAGATTTATGGCTCCCACATAGCCCCATACAAGTGGATTCATAGGGCCTAATCTACAATGCATTGAAGACAACAGGCATTTTGCCACTGACATCAGCAGATGCAAAATCAGGGACCTGGTTTTAGGGGCAGAGGAAACAAAAAAATTGGGACTACTTTTTTAAATGGTTTCTTTAACATATGTATAAAGATTTTATGCCACCATGTATTCCCTGAATATCAAAAAGTACAGTTTGGTTTGGGTACTGATACTCACGTTATCCATGCATGTAACCTGAACCATATCAGATTATCACAAGTTTTCTAGTTCTTGTTTGAGTGCTGAAAGCACGAGAACAGCCTCACACATTCTCATATATTGGCTTCCCTGCCTGCCCTAATTAACACAATGAAATGCAGAAATTCCATGTATTAAAAGAGACATTTACTGAATTATTTTGAACCTCAAAAAAGAGATGTGATTGATTAAAGTGTTTCTCTGACAATCTGGCCATTTCTAGAAAGAGTAAGCATATACTAGTGGTTAAAGCTCAGGAATGTAGATTTGGTCCTCAACTTTCTAGGTCCTCAGATGCTACCAAAGTGCAAGTTATTTTATATAAAATTTTCATAGGCTGGCTCCCCTTTTGCATGCTAAAAATTTCATGCGCACACTTAACCAAGTATTTGTTTGCACCTCCACAATGTAAGAATGTCTTCTGCATTTTCAGGAGTAACACAATGGTTTATGATGGTATGAATTCTAAAAGATGTAGGTGAAAAGATGTTAGGCTATTTCACACGCCTGCACAAGAATTTGTACCTGTAAAGTGAAGGCACAATGAAGTGTGCACATCACTATATGCCTACAGTAGTGGAAGCTGGGTATATGCCTAGGTGAAAATTTACCCCACTGGCTCAGAGGTTAATCCATAATTATGTCTATCCAGCAACAAATATTCTTGACAGAAAATAAATTCTGTCCTGCTTCCAGGATGACCAGGGGAATAAAACAGAGCTACAGCAGTCCAGAGATTGTATTTTGCTAGAGCCAAACACAATATGAACCTCAGAAGTCTAAGTTCTGCATCAAGAACCATGTTAATATCAGCTCCAATAAAAAACATGAGGGGGTCGGAAGGGAGAAGAACAGGAATTCTCAAATGGAAATGAATTGATTGGTAAATAATTATTCTCAGTCTAAGAGGATATTATCACAATGGAGATGTACAAACAATTAAGACTTTTGTATAAAAAGGGTACCTGACCACCCTCATCTCAAATAAATGCTTAGTTCCATGGTGTTTGTGTCTGTTTGCAGGGAATGGGAAATGTCTTATGTAATTCTAGTTAGAACGAGTGATTGGGCAAACGCCAGACCTCGATTATCTCAAACTGATAGAGAGAGCACCTGTATGTTTAGAAACAGAATTTGCTCAAAATATGCAGCTCTTTGCTCCCATAAAACATAAGCTGCCATATTTCTGCATTAGATGTTACAAACACAATTGACTTCTATTAAATTTCAATGTAAACCACTTTGCTTTCCTAATGCAGCATGAACTTTAACTGTGGCCATTTCAGAAACATTACACAGGTACCATATTACCAAAGCTACTCATTTGCCACCTCATAGAGCAGCAGTTCTCATCTAGGGGTCCATGGCTCTCTGGGAGACCGCGAACCGGTTTCAGGGGATCTGCCAAGGAGGGCGGGTGTTAGACTTGCTGAAGCTCCGCCATCGTGCCGCCTGGGGCTGAAGCTGAAGCCTGCGCAACTGAGCTTCAAGGGCCCTGGGCAATTGCCCTGCTTGTTACCCCCTCATGCCAACCCTGGCTTTTATATGCAGAAAAACAGTTGTCGTGGCACAAGTGGCCCATGGAGTTTTTATAGCACTGGGGGGAGGGGGGGGAAGAGGGCTTCAGAAAGAAAAAGTTTGAGAACCCCATCATAGAAGGCACATTTTTCCTTTCCTCCATCAGATGTTTCTACTTCAGAGGGGCATTCCTTAGTTCTCGCTTATGCATACATATGCATACATTATAAGCCCTCTCTAGCGCCTGTACGTAATATAAATATTATAACTTTAATTAGCAGATGGTTGAAAACACTCGTTGGCATGGCTTCATTTCACAGGACTCAAATAGCCATCTACTGAAATAATTCACTAACTAAATGGTATTTACTGGCTTATAATAAGCATTTGGTGAGTATCAAGAACTAGAAGTTTCCCTCCCTTCATGAAAGTCAGTCAATCAAACTGTATTTATAGTGGGCTATGGGCTCATATTACAGTATTCCTGCTAAACAACTCAGATTGTTCTATATTTAGGACAAGTACTGTAATACACATCACACTGCATTACTTGTCAAAAGACATGGCAATACCAAGGATTGCTATTTAAGTAAAAAGGGGGACAATGATTGTTGATTAGCTGGCTATTGCTGTTTCCCAGGCTAGAACCTGACCACAGATTTAGCGACCAGTTATATAAGAGCCGTGGGAAACACAGTAACTTCAGCTGGCAAGAGTTCACAGGAACTTTTCCTTCAGTTTTGACTCGTGCCAGGTCATATGCCCTGAGTTTCAGGTTCAAACAAAAGCAAAAACTCAGAGTAAAACAATGGAAGTGGCACAGCATCACCTAATTTCAGTCCATATGGTCAGAAAATGACTGGCCAAAAATTGCTTGCCTTCCTCCCCCACTCATAAGTTCAATGAGCCACCAAGACAAGTAACTCTGACTCACAAAGGTCATTTCGGACTCATCTTGAGGAAAGATAAATTCAGAAAAACCTATCCTGAATATTCTTTTTCTCCCATCAAATGCAGATGCCTCTGTAGCACTTTAGCAAGAACCAGGCCCTGCTGTGCAGGGGGTTCCCTTGGGCTAATGGTTTCCACCTGTCTTCTAGCTTGGTCTGGTTCCTCTAGGCTTAGCTGTGGCCATGCATCCTGATTGTTCCTTGGGCTAATCTTCTGCATCCATACAAACAGCAGCTCATGCTCTTTGCCAGTAGCCTATAGCCTCTTCCCAGCAATCCCTTTCTTCCACTCCCTGCCCTCCCCACGTGCCCTTTTCAAGGGTATCCAACCCAGCTGATTGGCCCACGCTGACCAAGTGGCTGTAGCAGATCAGGATTGAACAACTCCTCTAGAGTGTCATTCCCATCCTGCAATGAGAGGAGAGCTGACAACTCTCTAAATAGGGCTCAAGAGTAGGGGAGAGAAATCAAACCTACCCACTTTGCACATCCTTTGGCCAAAAGAGACTTAGCTAGGCTGGTGCTTAGACAACTCTGTTGTTGACACATAGAGTGGGGGCTCCATGATGCTGTGCTTGCAGATAGTAAAAGACAGCTGCTGCCCCAAAGGGCTTACAGTCTAAATAGATGACTAAGGGTTGAGGGGAGGAAGTATTTGTTCCATTTAATTATTTGGGTGCAACAGTTGTGGGGCAGTGACTGAAAATTGCTTTGGCTAGGTACCTGCCAATGACATAGGTCCCCGGGGAATTGGGGTGGTTGTCCCAGTTAAATTCATAATGAAACGGGGGAGGATGTCCAACTTAGCAGTCTGCACAAGCTGTAAGAGTGAACAAACCTTCAAGTGCATGGGCCCTTACCCTCATCATATCAAGCTCCTGGACTGTTTTATTTGAGGACATGGAAAGAGGTCCTGGGACACTACCTCTTCCCTCCCACTGTGCTAAATGACCCAAATAAAAATGCTGAATAAACATTATATTTGGAGAAGGGAGGGGGGTGGAGGAGGAAAAAGAATGACCACTTAAGCCGTAGCTGCCTTTAGCAGATTCTAATTAGAAACCTGGCAGTGCCGTCCACTCAGCAGGAAGCCCGCATTATTAACGGTGGCAATGCATATAAGCCAACTGCAGTTTGCAGGAGCGGCTGCTGAACTGGCACAGTGTTCGCTCCAGTTCTTGGCCGAAGCACCAGAGCAGATGTCTGAAGGGTTGGGTTTTGGTTTTTTGTGTGTGAGCAACATTGCATGACCTTATGCCAGAGATAGCATGTGCCAAGGTAAAGGTTGTTAATGGGTCAAGGAAACAGCCTAGCTAGGGAAAACATTGCTTTTAAATGGTACTTCCGTGGGCTATGGAGGGTCTTAAAGTCTTGTGAGGGACACAGAGAGGTGTACAACCATTCATTTGTAATTACAGTAATCTGGTATAGTCAATGCAAAACACAGTGGCCTTTCCTCTCTTGTTATTCTGAATCATTTGTAGACCTTCATGTTTTAATCATATTTTTCCACATGAATCAATACTAGAGAAAGAATGAGGGAGAGAGAATTATGTGCACTGAACAAATACTCTGTCTAGCTGAGGTTCTACTGGGGAGGGCTGTTTGCAATTAACAAAGTACTGCCACACACCTGTCAAGTGCAGCCAGCATTTAAAGGGCCAAGCCATTGCTTAAAATTCTGAGTGCTAGGAAATGTAACAAAATCAAAGTTTTGCACCATCACTGCAGTGTCAGGTTCTGAAGAGTGGGAAGAGCTGTATAAAAAGGGAGTGCAAAATTTGCTCAGTTTCGAGGTGCAGTTACAGATATGACCCTAAGCCAAGGTCCTCTCAAAGCCCAATTAAGGATCACAAACCTTTCAAATGAAACTGGACCACAGTTTAAAGTGAACCTGGGCCAGTGCACACTTTCTGCATTGAAATGACTGTGAAAATGGTGAGTTTGTGAGTCAGATGCGAAACTGAGCAAAATTTGTTGATTTAATTTCACTTTTTCGTTTTTATATATACAAATAGAGCTACTCAACATTTTTTGAGCTTGTAAAATTTTGATTAAAATGTTCATCAACATTTCAATTAACCAGCAGCAAAAATAGTTCAACAAATATTACACGGCATTTTTTGCTGATTTATGACCAACTCCTGTTGCCATCAAACTTTGATTTTACACATATATTCAGTATTGTTCAATAAACAATTTTCAGCCTGTAAGTTGTTTGCAATTCATATTTTGCTGTTCATTATTTGTGGTGTTTGATTGGTCACCTGTGTCACAGGAACATTGTTTTTGCTCCCTGATTGGATTTTAGGAATTTTTAAAATAGGAGAACAAATCATCTTGTTCATGCATAATTGTTCCTGGTGAATACAGTCATTCACATGAACAGTCATTGCCCAATCTTTTATGCAAATGGTCATGAATAAAAAGGGGCACAAACATATCTATCTCAGACACTTATATGGCTCCCATTACTTTAGCCTATGACAGTGGTGGCCAAACTGCAGCTTACAATCCACATGCAGCTCTTTTACAGTTAAAGTGTGGCTCGCAGAGCCCCCCAGTCCCCTCCATTCTCCAACTACCAGACTGGGGGGGAGGAGGGGGGCTTGGGGCTTCTGCCCAATGGAGCGGGTGGGGCTTGGGGCTTCTGCCCAATGGGAGGTGCCTGCCGAGACTCAGGGCAGAATTTCCTACCTCCACCACCCCACTGCAGGGCAGGGTAGGAACCCTGGCAGATGTGCCCCTCAGGTCTGAAACTCCAAGCCCTGGCAGGCACTCCCAGTTCTCGAACTTCTGAAGAGTATCATATGTGTCTTGGAGGGTCAGTATGTTTGGCCACCCCCAGCCTCAAAATCTTTAATGTATTTAAACTCACAACACCCCTGGGAGGTAGAGAAGTACTATTATCCCTATTTTATAGGTCAGGAACTCAGAGAGAGACTAAGGGTATGGCAGCGAGTCTCAGAGCTCCGGGCAATTGACTCAAGCTAATGGAGCTGAAAATAGCAGCGTAAATAGGGTGACCAGATCTCCCAATTTTATAGGGACAGTTGCAATTTTGGGGTCTTTTTCTTATTTAGGCTCCTATTACCCCCTACCCCTTGTCCTGATTTTTCACATTTGCTGTCTGGTCACCCTAAGCATAGATGGTTGGGCTTGGGCTCCAAAACCCAGCAAGTGTCTCAGAGCTTAGGCTCCAGCCCAAGCGTGAATGTCTACACTACTATTTTTAGCCTGGTAGCACAAGCCTGAATCAGTTGTCCCAGCCTCTGAGACTTGCTACTGCAGGTCTTTTTCTGCAGCATAGACATCCCAAAAAGTGACTTGCCCAGTGGAGCCTATGGCAGCGCAGGGAATTGAATGCTGGTCTCTTGAGTTCCAAGCTAGCACTACATCCACTGGACTATCCTTCCTCTCCTTGCTGAGTTGAAGAATTACATGTTCAAATGAATGTTCAGGATCTCTATTTTGCAGCATTCACTCAACTCTATTATAACACAGCTGCTAGATGTGTCAGAAGCAGTTTCCTCTTTCTTTCTCTACCAGCTCCCAAACTCTCAGTCATGAAATACCCCCTTGTTCTTTCTATATATTCAGTATGTTATACAGTTTACTTTGGCAACACATTGTTCTGCAACTACCTGACAATGCACAGTCGTCAAAAAAAATGGAAGTGTGAGAATAGGTGGGGACAGTAGACAAGGAGAGGTGTGAATGGCTGGTAATATACTAAGTGCTACAGTGAGGCGCTAGTCAACACCTTAAGGTTTTTTGAGAAGGGGAGAGAGAGCAAGAGAGAAGTATCTTCATGCATTTTATACGTTTTATAAACCTCAGTGAGTTGAGATGTCAAGGCAGACACTACCTCACCGAGGAATAAATACAATGGACTTCAGTTAGCCAGCAGAAAATAGAGACCTGTGCTTATGCCAAAGTTAACACCCGATCATCTATCACCCAAGAAGATATAGCCTCCCCTCCTCACCCCAATGGTTTTTCCTTCTTGACTACTGAATGGACTGTTTCAGAAACAAACCATAATGAAGAACAAGAATAAAATCATTTCACATATACACACAAAATAGCATTCACTGGTAGTAAACACATGCCGGAGATGCATGCTAAACGATTTCAGTGAAAATCCTTATATTCTTACACTTACAATTTTCCAAAGAAAATAATCTTTAGAGCTACATTTTTCCATACTTTATCCTCTGCCCAACAGTGAAATTTCTGAAAACCCCCTTTCACCCATTTTTAAATCTTCTCTTTGGGGGGGGGAGGGGATATACGTCTCCCATTTAAAATATGTATTTCTTTCATTTCTTTTCCTGTAAGTGAGTTGGGGTTGAAGTGTGGTCTAGCAGTTGCAGCACAGGAGTAGAAGTCAATAGAGGTGGATTCCATTCCTGAGTCTGCCACAGACGTGACCTCAGGCCAGTCACTTTATCCATTTCCCCTTCCAGCCCTTGTGTTACCTATTTAGATGGTAAGTGCTTCAGGGAGGTCCCTCCCTATGTGTGCATACAGTGCCTAACACAATAAGGCCCCAGTATGGTACAAATAAAACTAACCTACACTTTTCCAGCTCTGCTGTATTCCCTTACCTCTATTTGTAATCTTCTCTTCTAAAACTTATGCTAGAAAATAATTTGTACTGTCAACAATCCCATGAATCTTTAAGACTAAATTCTTTAATGGTGTAAACTGGCACAGGTCCATGCCCTTCCACAGAAGTTTAATGGACTACAATTTTCACCTTCAGAGAATATGACTGCGATGAATTAGTTTGCCATTGGGGGCAGTAGTGCCTAGCGGTCAGCACACCCTGCCACCTGACATAGATCTTTTTGGGGTTGGAAGGGTCCAGTAGATATACAGAGAGACCTAAGGTCCTGGGAATGTATGGTGCATGGGGAAGGAATCCTGACAGTGTACTTTTAAGGGTTTGACACCTTGCAGAGAGGGTGGGGCAAGGTTCCCCTCTCATCCAACTGACTGGGAAGGAGTTGGGAGAAGGGGCTCAGCATAAAGGCTGCCTCCTCCCTCATAGGAGACGGACACTGATAAGAGAAGTGGAAGGCTAATTGGGAAAGATGTTCAGCTGAAGGAAGTTGGCAAAAGCCTTGCAGCTGACTTAAATCACAACCCTAGCTGGAGGAAGAGGGCTGAGTGGAGAAACTCCTTCTTGGGGGAGGGAAAGATGGACTCTTCCAAGGCAAAAGATGGAGGATTACCTGTCACAGGCCAGATGCTGCAAGAGGGGCAGGGAATGGCTTAGAGGAGGTAGCTGCAGCTGGCAAAGAAGTGGTGAGGAACTATATATCCCAGGCAGGGTTGGCAGATTCCAGAGACCTAGGAGAGACATCAACAAACAGGGTGAAGGTAGGAGCAGTCCAGGGAAGGAGCGGAGAGGATGATGAAGCAGTCCTTATCCACCTAAAACAGGGGACCAGGAGAAGAGGGTGGACCAGCAGTCCTACACTTCCCCAGAGTAAGAAGAAAAGTACGGGCATCAGAAGGTGTGGAGGCTGGGAAACATGCACCCCTGATGGAGGCTGAGGACCAGGCTCAAAAGTCATTAGACTTTGGGGTTTGCTATTTGGGACTTTTCTGTTAACCGTGGAAGAGGAACTTTAGGCCATGTACAGGGGCGTTGGAACAATTTGTATAATGGGGGTGCTGAGAGCCATTGACCCAAACTGTAAACCTGTATAGGATGAAAACCACTTCAAGCCAAGGGGTGCTGCCATACCCCAGCAACTAGTTCCAGCATCTACGGCCATGTACTATGACAGACCATTGTGACACCACAATGATTAAAGTGGGTGCTAGAATGACAGAACCCTGCCACACTCTCTTGTAGGCACTCTGGAGGTAAGAGACATGATTAGAATGGCCCTTGAATTAAAATGGGCTGAATTTTGATACCTGCAAAGTAGCATGTAAAAATATTCCTCGTTCAGGAGACGGCTCACGAAAACACATGGGGTGGATAATAAGGCTGTTAGGAATGTTTTACACCACTGGTTAGTCGGCCTGCCCAAGAGAGAACGTCAATAACTCTTAATCTTCACATTTTACAGTCCAACCGTGGCAGGAGTGGAGCACTTTCCAATAGGTGCTGTGTGCACATTGCAGTCAGCAGGAGTTGGGCAAGCTCAGCACCTCTTAGGGGAGATTCAGCATCTCGGAGGGCTGGGTACTTATGGACAGTGATGAACCCAAGGCTCAAAATCCAAATCCAGATTCAGAGTCAAGTTCAAGCACCTTCCCCAAAGCGCAAGAGTGTTAGGATTTGGGATCCCCATTTCCAGTCATCTCTACTTAACGAGGCCAAGAATGTGGGTGCTCTTGTACATGTACAGAAGCAGGGTGATGGAGAAACTGCAGGGATCCTTCTCTAGATGAGGTCAGTGCAGGAGGTCTCCAGAATGTCAGTGCTCTTGTTCTCTGAACTGGGGGAAGGGAAAAACTGTAATGGCCACAAGCTCAGTCACCCATTTGTGCACATATTTTGCACCATGCAGTTGCATGCATGGGGTGGAATCTCAGCTCTGCTGAAACCAACGGCAAAATTCCCATTGGCTTCCATGAGGCCAGGAGAGAAGAACATGAAATAGAGAAAATGAAGGAGGAGAAAACAAGGGGCAGACTGCAAATTAGTAGAAATGAAAGCTACAAACTGATTTATTAAATGACATACCCTCCAAATAGCCAATATGGGAGCCTGATTTCCCACCATCTATACCTAGCGTTGCCTGGGCAAAGGATGCATAAAATGCTACCATGCCGATCAGGTAGCATTTCACATCCACTTTGCACAGGCATAGCTGATTGAACAAGGTCCAAGACAATGGAGCAACAGGCCTTCCAAGTACAATTCAGTCCTGGGGTTCTGATTGGACAAAAAAACCTGGTTAACAACATGGACTCTTAAGCCGGTGGTTGTGAACAGAGGTGGGGGTGAGAGCGAGGCCCACCCTCCTTTTCTTTGTAGCTAGATGGGAGGGGTGCTGTTGTAACTTGGGGTCATACAATGGAGAAAGTTGAGACCTTAGTGTCACTAAGACTCTTCAGTGGAAACACAAGTATTTGTTCCCCACAATTATACATAGCATTAGTGATGATGTAGCAAAATCTATATCTATGACAAACGGCCAGTTAACAAGAAATGTTACAAAACATGAGTTGTCAAGAAACAGGGGTGAGTAATGCATCCAAGTAAAAGGAGGTGGTAAATGGACTGGCAACCTTTTCCTAAAGATTAACAAGCCTCTCTCGCTCTCTAAGTGAATGGTCTCATTCTTTTCAGTAAGGGTTAGGTGAGCCTTAGGGGTTCATAACTCATCTGTAAATATTTGATCTAGGCTGACATCTAGGCATCTAGTGCAAGTTCAGAGCCCCAGGAGCAAACATGTTCTCCACATCCAAATTAGACAATCACTTGCCTGTTTTTATATTAGCAGCGTGCAAAGTGATTGGAAGTTAATGGTTTCAAACACTCTCCTCACAAACTGGTTTGTGAAATACATTCCTTTCAGGCTATATGGAAAGCTCCCATACTAGCCAGTCAGCAATGACTAACGGTGAAAGCCTGGCCCTATTGAAGTCTTTGGGAGTTTTGCCACTGACTTCCATGGAGCCAGGATTTCACTCAGAGTTCTGCCCTGTTGTCATCAGATGAGGTAGCCAGTGGATCTTTGACATCACCCACTGGAAGCACCCACTGTACAGAAATCTGCACTATGACTACTGGAAGCATGTGAGTTCATGAAGGTGTACAGAAGAGACTTTGGGGCCAACAGACAGAAGAGCAGGAATTTCAATTATGCTTGCTGGCACCATAAAGTCCAACATCAAGAATGTTTTCTATGCCTTCCATGCAGAAAATACATTGGCACTTATGCATAACCAATCACATCATTTACTGAGGCTCCCTGGTGGCTCAGTTGACAGAGCTGCTGCCTACAAGGCCTTGAGGTTCCCAGGTTGAGTCTCAGATTTGCTGATATGCCAAACATATGCACGCTCTGAGAGAGCCATCACATGGGAAGCTCTGCTAATTGGCCAAGTCCTCCCTGGTGTCCAGATCCAAGTGGGAAAGCACTAGCACTAGCCTTAAGATTTTCAGCTGCTGGGAAAGGAGGAAGCAGGGCTTGAGCTCCTCGGGAGGGGGGCAGTTGAGAGAGGAGGGACATAGCAGTTAGTTGTTGCTTCCTCTTCCAGTTCTGCTGTCTCAGGAGAAGAGCCACCCCAAGAAACACAGACATGTGGGGTCTTCAGAGAAGAGGGATTTCCTTGCTTTTCTTATGATTAAAACTGATCCTGGAAGATGCAGCAGGAAACAACTTCATTATATCAGCTAGAGTGAAAAATAATTAAAAAAAAGAGAAAATGGGGCAAAAAAAGCCTCAGAGCCCAGTCTTGGAGTCTGAGCCTTCTCTAATGGTATAATTCAAGCAGATGCCCTCCTTCTGGGCACCGCACAACGGATACCTCAGGGCAGAGAGAAAGAGACAATAAAACAGAAGTCGGCTAAGGTGGCATCACTTCTACATGAGGGGATATTTTCCAAAAATAACATCATAGCTCTCATTCCCTGAGAGAGATGCTTCATGGGGGTGTCGCTCTCATAAATCTTCCCGGGCCTGCATCTATTTGGCTCCACTTCCACTGAAGTCTGCCATCATCATTTAGCCCCTGTATAACAGGATCAGTTCCAACAGGGAAACTCGTGCATGAGATGCAAGATCCTGCTATTAAGTGGTTAGAGGAACTTGGGAATCCATGTTCCCCATCTTTGCATATTCATATTTTACCGTAGCTGCTATGTGAACATTTTAATTTTGTTTGTACACGTCTGTCCCTGTGATGAAGCCCTCCTCCTCATTTGTTCCAGTGCACTCTTTGTGCATTTGGCTTGAATGTGGGAATTTCTCTCTCTCTTTCTGGGAGATGGTCATCCTTGTTGGACTCTTTGTAAACAGTGAACCCTGAAAGGGCAGGCAGTTTGGACTGGATGAGTAGCCAACAGTTCATAAAGCTGTAAATCTGGGCTGGAAATCTTGCTAGATCAAGCCCTTATGAGACGTTTCTGGTCCAACCTGCTTTCACCCAAGCTGCAAATACCATGATAATAACCTTCTGCAGCAGCAGGTAGGAAGGCAGGAAGGGCAAAGGTAAATATAAATAACATGTTAAAGGCAATGTTATACAATCCCTTTTCAAGCAGGTATCTCTTGAAGTGAGATTATCAGTGTTTCCCTTACCTAGTAACTCAGTGACGTGTTGATGGCATCTCTTTTTGACAGAAAGACATAATAGGACACATCTTCAAAACTTGGCCTCTATTTGTGCATGTTCAACTGGGCATGTTATTGCATATATATACTGTTGACCGAGTTTATACACATGGCGTTCATTTGCACATACAAGCTGAGAATTAAATCAATTGCAAATCAGGCACTTGTGGGATTTGTACAAATGTACACTTTTGAGTATAAAGGATTTGTTTATGCAACTGTGAGCAAACAACTAGAAAATCTGGCCCCAGGCATTACAATGTACATTTTTAAAGGGCTGAGGGCCCAGCCACCCACTTGGCAAAATCTGCAACCGTACATTTGAATTCACAAAAAGGGATGCTGCATTGAGGTTGAATTTGCGTGGACTCAGAACTCTAGGTGTACCTTTTGCATAGCTCTAAATGGAGAGGGAGAGAGAGAAAAACCATAGTACTAGCAGCCCTTAGCCTTGTAGCTGAGCATAGCAGAACCTAAGAGACCAGGGGAATTTGTAGATGACTTGTTGGAAACCTACAAATTATTTCCAATGGCCCAGCCTTAGGCTGATGTAATGACTTATTTACTCATGTACAGAGAAGATGGTGGGGTGGGACCAACTCCTCTCAGTCAGTCTTGGAGTGGAGCTGAGGATCTGAACCACACTCGATTGTGAGTTTGTAGAGTGGTGCTTTTTTTTTTTTAAATTTTGTTTTCCTTTCCTCCCTTTTCTTTCTTTTCCTAATCCAAGATTCAGACAGGAAAGCAGCAGCAGCAGGCCCACTTTCCACTGAGGCCATGGTGCTCTGGGAACCACCTCAACTGGCTTCTGAAATCATATTTCCAGGATCTGGGAGAGGTTCCCAAAACACTGCTGAGGCCCACCCACATCCAAACAGCAAAGACTCTCTTGAGCAGCTATAGCCAGCCCAGCAAGCCTACTGCAAGACAGATGTGGGTGGGCCTCTGAGTTTTGGACACTTATAAAAGATGGAAATGCAACTTCAAAGGAAACTAGCCGAAGCACTTCAGAAATCAATTGAGCCTGGTATAAATGATGGTTAGTGGCTTCTTGTGTCCCTCTCATTTCTTTTTAAAGCTATTGATCTTGGACACCGAAAGGAGCTATTTTAGCCTCGACTGTGGCCACAGATGGTCGTAAGGGTCCTGAGAGCCAGAAGGCAGCCACAAGAACGCTCTTGGTAACAGAACTCAGGAGCTGCTACCAAGTAGCACCCCACTGTCATAAGAATACCAGTTAAAGGGATGTATAAAATATAACACCATTTTACACTCATACAGTTCCTTTTATCCACATTTCTCAAAGCACTTTACAAACATTAATTTTCAGACCTATAAGGCAAATAAGTACTATTGTCCCTCTTCCTTGGGGAAACTGAGGCAGACAGCAGCTAAGTGATTTTCCCAAGATCATACAGAAGTCCTAAATCCCTAATCTGTACACAGACTTGGAGGGGAGAGAGGCTGGAGAGAGGGAGGGAAACAATGTCATCGAGAGAACAAAAATGTTCACCCCAGCAAACTGTTCACTGAGGGCTGTAGTAGAATTTTTCTCTTGCCAATTTTGTGAAAACTGAAGTTCCCATGTGCCAAATAATTGTTTCACTATTCTAATGTGTAGTAAAGCCCAAATAATAATTACTAATTGCCCATAATGCTGTTCTTGGAAAGGGCCAGTCTTTGTTCTGGGAAATTCCAAATGCCCATAGTCTTTCCTCATATCCAGTCAAAACGTAATTGTAGGAAATAGCCAGTATTTCCCCATACCTATAACCGTAACAGAATATATTCTGTTGCTACTACATCAAAACCCATCCAATAAATCAGGCATTGTAACCTGAGGATTCTTTAAAACGAGTACACAGGGCAGACTCTATCCTCCAGGAAGTGATGTTGGTGGCTCAGCCAGGAGATCTCTTTCCTCTGAGTCAGGCCTGAACTAATGCCCCAGCCTGGTCGTAGTAAATGGCATGGTGCTGCTTGAGGAGCTGGCCTTCATGCCAGATGTAAAACCAAGGTTTTGGAAATCCATGGCCTTCAAGTACCTCAGGGCACTATCAGCAAGAGTAAAAGCGCTAACCCCATGTACTGGCCAAATTCCAATTTGGGCAATTACATCTGACTACCTAAAATTCTCCTTGAATTTCAGTTCTCAGGTTCCTGTCCTAAAGTGTTATGTAGGGGTGAGGTATCTGTATTTCTGTGGTGGACAAAGTGATCCTGGTGTTTGTAAAATGCTTTAGGATCTTTTTAGGTTTGAAGCAGAAATGAACCCAGCACAGAACACAAGAACCAATCCCTCTAAATTTTAGATTCAGATCCAATTCCAGGTCCAAAATATGCGACCCAGACCTTCCTGTAGTGTGAAGTGTCCAAATGATTCCAACCCACAGTGATTCGAAATTCAGATACTCAGTTAGATGTACCAGATTTTCTTCAACACACAATCTCACACCTCTTCCGCTGAGCACTGTATTATCTTCAGGTTGTCAAAATGTTTCATACAAATTTTCTGTTTTAAAAGGTTTTTTCTTTTTTTCAAAAATTAAACTTTTTCTGAAAAAACTGTTGACATTAGCTGTTTCTTTGAAATTTTCCATGAGATATTTTGATTTTTTTTTTCAAAATTTTTCACCTTTTTCCTTTCCCAAAAACTTGGCTTTAATTGTAAAAATGTGTTTTTCAATAAATGAAACATTTGTATAATGGTTATGACAGTGATTTTGGTTAAAAAAAGTTCAATAATATCTATACAAACTTTTATTTAAAACAATCACTAAATCACGTGAAAGAGTAAATGGGTCCATTTCAAAGTCTGAGAAATGGAAACAACTTTGAAAATGTGAAAAATGTTTCCTAAAATTTTCCCTTTGTTCAACCGGCTCTATAGTTATCTTGTCCTGGGCACGGTAAGCCAATATCCTTTTAGAAGGAAGGTAAAAAACTCAAGACACTTTCAAACAAAATGAGACATGTTTCAACCCAAAATAAGGGAGTTGCTTCTCTGATAACCTTCCCTCTCTAGCTGGGGTAGATGTCAATATCTAATGCAGTGTGTGAACTCTCGATGACTTCCGTAAGGTTAACACATTAGTTATAGCACAGTTACCGGCACTGCATTGTCAGTAACTAATTTGTTGTTTTGAACACTAGTGTGTGATCAAGTACATTGAGTATAAAAAAGTATAAAAGTATAAAAAAGTCCTATACCTTTTCTATTCACTCTTACAATTCTTCCTCTTCCATAAAAGACACACACACATAGCCTCTTGTACCTTTGTCAGGATATGCTCTGCAAAAGAGAACAGCATTAGTTCAATTAAAACTCAGACAGTGGCTGAAACATATAATATATATAATCTCACTGTCATGTTTTCAGCAAGAGGGTTGGGCTTTTTACTTGTGGTTTATTTAACCCCCGTTCTCCTGACCTCCTCCAGGGCTTGGGAAGACAAGGAAAGATCGATAGACTCAGAACACATTACCGGCAATATCTTTCTGCTACTTAGAGAGGAAAACAAAGAAGCAACTACAGTTATCCTACTGTATGGAAGAAATGTGGGGAAAATGTAGAATACCACATGCCAGGGGGCTGTGATCCTAATGCACTCACTGACTGTAGAATGGATTTGGATTTTCCTTGCTTTGAATCCCAACAAGAGGTTAAAAGAAATTGTGGTATGGTAAGTATAAACAAGCCCCAAAGGCTACCTGCTAGACTGGAAAAGGATCAGGCTTCCAATTACTTTACTAAGTGGAGCTGTGAAAAATGTTCCTCCTCAAAGTAAAATGAGTAAATTTGGGCTTTTTTACTGGCCCTCTAAAAATGTGATACTGTAGGTAAAATACCACCATACGTTTTGCCAAAGATTAAGGTTAGAGCACAGGATTCCAAAGACTTGTGTTCCATTGCGTTCATCCATTGTGTTCCATGTTCATTAAGTTTCTGTAACACCTTGGGCAAATGGCTTAACCTCAGGTTACTCATCTGTCACATGGGTACTATAATAATACTCAGCTACATTACAGGAGTGTTGTGAGACTTAAGTAATGAATGACTGTAGAATGTTTTTGAGGCCTTCAGATGAAAGTGCTACAGTGGTTGTAATAAGTCGTCTTTGTCATCAGTGAAGGGTACGTACTCTAGATAAACAGACTGGCTAAGTACTTTCTTTGGTGTTTACTGAATGCTATTCCTCTGACTCCACTCAGATTTGTAACACTGTTTTTCAGTATCAAAGACACATTTGTTTGTTAGAAAAACCACTACCTCTCTAATTAAACATCAACAAGTTGTCTGCATTTTTAAAGGATTGAGAAGAAAAATCCCACAATCACTCTGTGCTCATCAGTTTCACAAAAAGGCTTTAACTTTACAGAGGTGACTGAAATTGCGTGAAATTTTACCTTGTGTAAAATTCTTCACTTTTGTCACCAAATGTTTTGGATGCAGTTTGTTTCTTTTCTGCTGTTATCTCTGTACATGATGGCATCTTTCAGCTACTTAATAATCACATACCCAATACACTAAGGGTGGGTCAAATATTCCAAAGCATGTCTTCCTTTGTGCACCCACAAATCGCAGATGTAAATTTTTCACCTTCAATTGTTTTACTTATTTAGATTTACTTATTTAGATCCACATCTGGTCCCAGAGTCTCGTGACTTCTCACCACTTAAAACCTGCAGTAACTGCTACATCATTTACAATCTTCAGTACAAAATTTCACTTAGCCACTCATTCAATGAACCAATCACCACCCATAGTAGCAATAAACTAAGCCACTAGACTTCAGACACCAACAGTCCTCTCCATTAGCTACGATTTTTCCTTTGGTTCCCGTTTGCTTGATTGACATCTTTAGTATCCAGCTGGACTGAGACTACAGGACTTCTTTTCAATTCACTCTTTACTGCATCCCATTTCAGAGTGCATGTGTATGCAACCCGCTTTTATTTATATGTCACTAATATTATTGATTACCTTGATTTTCTTGGTTTATTTTTTTTTAAATCACATTTATAGTGGTATCCACTTCTGAGTTTATTCTAGACTAGAGTTAACTGGGGCTCTAGTCCTGCAATCAGATCCTTTGTGTTAACTTTTGACTTGAAGTCAATGGGACACTGCAAGGAGGCAGCTGTCCACACCAGTGATCCAATTGCATGATCAAGGCCTAAGTATCCATCACTTGCTGGGATGAATTTTAACTCATTCTTGATTGAGAATCTGGACATCAATTTTCATTAAATGAAAGATTTCTACCATGCCTTCTTCTCTGTAGCAGTCAAGTTAGACCACATGGAAATATATGGACTTTTTTAGAGTGGGTCAAGGATTCTAAGCAGTTGGAGTCCGAAGGGCGGACTGGGATCTGCATCGTGGTTGAAGCCTGTTTCTTACTTTATTTAAACTGCTTTTATTCGTTTTTTGCTTGTGCCATGCAAGATGATCCCATCTGCCTTTTTCCTATCGAAGCACATTTTAAATAAGAGGAGACAGTTCTCCCCTCAGATCAACAACTGGAAAAGGGATTAGATAGAGCTGTCTATTAAAGAGGCAAGGAAAGGAGTGGTTTTGTCAGCCAGTCAAAATACAAAAGAACCAAATATTAATAGAATAACCATGCGGAATGGCTTCCTTAGAAGAGAGATCAGCCACCTACAGAGAGTGGTGTTTGCAGATCTCATCACTGCACTGGGCCATCCTCTTTTCCTGCCTTTTAAAGTGATTCCTGAAACTGCTGATTATGGGGGGAGGAGGGAGGAGGCACTTCTGGAGTTGCTCTGAAAACATGGTGTCATGGATGGTGTTATAGAAAGGATGAAGGTGAACTAACTGAATCCACATGGAAGTTTAATGCACTTTAACTTATCCACATTCACTTCACAATTTTAGGTTTCAGAGTAGCAGCCATATTAGTCTGTATCCATCAAAAGAAAAGGAGTACTTGTGGCACCTTAGAGACTAACAAATTTAGAAAATTTATTTGAGTATAAGCTTTCGTGAGCTCACGAAAGCTTATGCTCAAATAAATTTGTTAGTCTCTAAGGTGCCACAAGTACTCCTTTTCTTTTTTCACAATTTTAGTAATTCATCTTAATGTTCTGAAGTATCCCCATGTAGACAAGCCCTAGGAAAGCATGGGTTTCGTCCCCTTCTACAAGCAGTCCATGTAAGAAGTTTGAGTATGCTACTCCTTCCAGCTAAGGGGCTTGGGGTCAGGTCTGTAAAGTTATGTTGGTGCCTAAAGATGCAGATAGGGATCTAGTGGGAGTCCCATTGAAAACAATGGAAGTTAGCTGCCTATGTGCTTTTGAAGATCACACTGTGTTACTATCTGCATCTTTAGGCACCAACATAACTTTACAGACCTGACCGGTATAGTCCTTTGCCTCAAGCAGTCAATCATCACTCTGTTGGTACTATACATCACAGATTCAAGTCCTTTGTGGGCCCAGTTACACTCAGATTCTGTTTAACCAAGGAAATGAAGTCAGTTTATGGAAAGTGTTTTATTCAGACACAGATGATTCTTCACAGACTTGTGCTACTTCAGTAAGAGCATTTAGCACTTACATGAAGCTTTTCATGTTCTACAGGTTTTACAAACATGAATTCATTAATCCTCATCCTGTGAGGTAAGCACAATCATTCCCTTACTTTATGAGTAAGGAATTTAGGGCTAATAGGTTAAGTGATTTATCTAAATTCACTGAGGGAGTCAGTGTCAGAGCTGAAAATGGAACTCATATGTGTCTGATTCCTACATATTTAATTCACTGCATCACACCTGTCCTAAAACATTCTGTATAAACCAAGTGCCTAAATATTCTGACCGAGCAGGCCCCATATAAACCACATGAGTATTTCTAAGACATATTCTCTTTCTCAAGTCCAGTCACTAACTAAAATGCCTCGCATTGTTTCCCAACACAATGCGTACTACAGTAAATAAATTATTTTACAGCCCTGGCCCAATTGTCAAAGTGGCCTCAATCAGTGTTGTGTAAAACATTCATCTCTCACCTCAAAATTATGCAAAATCAGCCTGGGTTTGAATTCAGTCTGCATTTTTGGGCCAGTAGTGGTTCGTACAAGCTTTTCTGGTCTCTGAACTGCTGTGCAAAGGTTTTTGCACTACTGGGATATCTGTGAATATTTATAAGCTTTTGTTCACTAGTGAGTTATATGTTTAAACTGCTTTTGCCAGAACCCCCCCCCCCCCAGATATAGCCACAATGTTTTCCACTATCCCCACTTGTTCCATCTCCAGTGAAAGACTGAATGTCATGCTACATCCATCAAACTGAAACTTACTCTGTGATTTAACTGTAGGACATTTAAACATAGGACAACAACAGTAACTCAAACCTGAATCTTTTCAAACCTTCAAATGCTGTGAACTCAAAGACCTCTGCTTGGGGAAAAAAATAATGAACCTACTTCAAACTGAATTTGGAAAGGTTCTGTAGTGTTTTAGGGGATTAGGGTAGAAAAAATGGATCCCTCCACATTCCTAACTGGGACTATGGAACACCAAAAGAAGGGAACATCCCAGGAAAATGCATACCATGATTTCCATTGAGCCCAGGGCACGATTTGGGGTGATGAGTCATTACTGTGTGAAAACTCATGCAGTGTAGACACAATCATTACACCACCATATGGGAGGTGAAATAGTAAAGCAAGGGTCAGCCTATGAAACCCCAATGAAGATATCTCTCTCTCTCTACTGTTTTACAAGTACCTGCATGTAATGATGGGTGAGCCTCAAAAAGTATTGATATTTGGGTCTGATCTCTCATGAGGACAGTTTTTTTTCCAGGAGATTTCCAGTAATTCCTGCTTCCGGTCATAATAAAAATACCAAAAGAATTGTCTGTTTTGTAGTATTTTGATACTTCTGCATAGAGTTGCATCCAGAACCTGAAAGTGTACAGGAGCATTAAAAGGCAAAATATAAAAGTCAGATAAATGACCTTTATTTCAAAGGTTCAGTTGGAGTTGTAAGTATTTGTTTTGAGATAGGAGACTTATTTCCAAACCAGTTCACCCATCCCTATCTGTGTGGTATTTTACAAAACGAGTTGGAACATTGTGGGGGGTGGAGGAAGATTTCCACAAGACATTTCTGTAACAACAAAAATATTTTGCTTTTGTTAAAAATTTTCCAGAGAAAGTGTTGAGTTTTAATAGAAATACCAAAAAGATTTTGGTGTTTGGCTAAAAAGGTTTTGATTTCTTGAGATTTTCAATTAAAAGTTTATATTTTCTGCTGAAATCAGATACTATTTGTGAAAAAGTTAATTAGTCAAAAATACAATTTCCATCCAAAGCAGTTTATATGGGAAAATTTTCAACCAGCCCCAGTTACTTGTTTGTTCTTCTTTAAATTACTGTATTATTCCGTTTTTGGTGTTCTGATCTGTCCATTCTTCCCTTTCTTGGGCATGCTGGGAGTTCAGCATTCATAAAATTGCAATACAGGTTGACATAGTATATGGGGTACTCTGGTACTACAGAGCCCTCTCAATAAGTCCATGGAGTTGCTGCGTGATATGTCAGGATGACATCTGTGCAAATAACTGATTGGGGGTGGGGGAGTCAGTAGTTGAACCAAAACAATCAAAAAAAGTTTCATTTCAGATGGATGTGAAATTTCAGGTAGAACAAAAAGTTTTGTTTCAGCTGAAATTAAATATTCCTTTTGTTTGTTTGTTTTATTTTTTGTTGTGTCCATAAAATTGAAAGTCATTTTGAATAAAAAAATTGAAATGTTTCATTTAAAAAATGTCAAGACAAAACATTTTGATTTTTTGGATTTTTTTTGGTTTTGTTATTTTTGTTTTTTAAATTAAACAATCTGGCAAAGTTCAATATGAATTGGCTAAATGTTTTGGTTGACCCAAAACTGTATTTTTTACTGAAAAAGAGTTTCGGCTGAAATTTTTTTGCCCAGGTCTAGTCTCAATGCTGTGTGTTATATTGTTAGGTAACTCAGAGTACAATAGGGTTACATTATAATGACCTTTTATGCTTATCTTGCTGTATGTAACAAGTTAACTGAGGAGATTACCAGAATTCCCTATTTTCTTGGCTGATTTCAGAGACTGATGAGCTCCTTTTGTCATTGAACATTTTGACAAGAATTCAGATCAAAATAAGAACCAAATAATTGTATCCAGGATACTGACTCACAGATTAAATGAAAACGTGGACACGTGACTCCAATGAACCATAATACTTTCAAGATCACACAAAACAGACCACACCCAACATTCCCTCTGGGCAGCTGTGAACACAAGGGTAACCGAGCAATCTCTTCCACGCTGGATACCAACGCACTGAGCGGCAGAATTACAGCACTTGACTCCCTCCCTGCCCTCATCTCCTCAGCAGTTCCAAGCTCCACCAACCCTTGGATGATAAGGCTTCAGTGTGACCTCAGTTCTTAGTTTTCCAAAGCACAGATCCACTAAGACACCAGGGGACCTATCATCCCAGGAGATGAGCACATAGAACTCCCCTTTGAAGTCACAGGCCCTAGGGTAGCTGTATTGGTTTTAAAGTGGCAAAATCTTTTAAATAAATCTGGTTCTGGTGTCACACAATATCAAAATCCTGTCCAGTTTTGAATTCAGAAAGCTTCGCTCTCATTAAACAACAGAAGTGGAGGTAGAGGAGAGAGAGAGAGACATTTTTTCTTAGAAGCATGTAAAAATAGTGGTTGACCATTTTCTTTCTAATGAAATGTTTGCCTGATTGGGTCCTGGCAAAGCTGTGCACATGTGGCAGCCACATCAAAAGCATGGGCACTGGCAGAAGGATCAACATGGCCTGAAGTGGTTTCCTTTGTTGGCATGTGCCAAGCATGTGTTTGATCTCTGACTCTGACACTTGGGTCTGTTGTCCAGGGCACCTATTGGAGAATGGTATTGTTTAGATTGGTAGTTTTATTCATATTTACCCAAAGTAGATGGCATGGACCTAGGCTTTGAAGAATAAAAGGAGCATTCTCTTCCTTCTCCTTTAATTCTACATTTATCTTGTCCTGTCTTGCCATTGCTTCCCATAGCACCTCTTGAAAAGGGAGACTGGGATGGCTATATATGCTGGAATGCTCAGAGTTCACTGACCACATCCTAGGTGAATGCAGCCCTTACTGCATGTCTTCAGTACAGCTCTGATTTTCCGACCAGCACAGAGTTTGGCTTATTCCCAGTCCCAGTTGTGCCAGCTGGATTAGAAATTCCTGTCAGTGCAACAATTGTGAAACCTCTAAAATTCAGTGATGAACTAACCCAGACAGGTCTAAAAATAAGCAGTGGACCAAATTCATCCCGGGTGCAACTCCATGATGCAATGAAGTTCTAGTATATCCAGGATAAATTTGGTCTATTAAATTTGGTTCCACATAGGAGGTCCAATTTGGTATTGGATAGTGACCCTTCCTTCCCTTCCCCCCGCCGACACAGTGTAAGGACTGGCAATCATATACACCAAGGCCAACAGGGCATCCATTTGACTTCCACTGCTGGTGAGTTCAGGCAGCAAAATTCAGTCTATGTAAAGGAGAAACTACTAAGTCCTCTTGGCTTCTGTTTTAGGGTATTTCAGTGATGATTAAAGAAGGTCCTGACTGATGCTTGGTTTAAATAAACAGTGTCCCTTGTATGTTAATCAAGATGTTGGGGTGGGAGAGCCCTAATGCTGAGATAAAATAGAAGAAGTTCTCATGGTCCCTCCATTTCCCCCGAAGAGTCCCAGCAGGATTTGGAAAAGGTCTGATAATGCTCCTTCTTTTTAAGTAGTGAATGGAAAAACTTGTGTATTGATATCAAACCTCTATGACATAAAACCCATGCCTGCCAAAGAGGAGATACATTTTTTTAAAAGTAGAAAGTCTTCAAGCTCTTATCCTGTGACATCTTACCCGGAGACAGGAAAGTAAGATGCAGTGGAAGTGGTGTGGTATTATCATTATTACTATTTTTGAGTACCTGTAAGTATGCTAGGCACATAACAGAAAACTATTAGTCGTAAGCTTACAAATCTATATCCAAAATGCAACAACAGGTGAGGGTCATTATACAGAGAAAAATGGGACTGGGAGATGAAGGATGAGTGTGACAGTGACAGGGCAATGAGGCAATATTAGACTCTTTTTCTCATTAGCAAGATGGCAGGAAGTCAGGTTTGGGGAGGGATTTGAAGGAGGTGCAGGTGGTGGCTTGACAAACAGGTTGGTGGAAGATTTCAAAGAAGAGGAGGAAGCATGGACGAAAGTATGGATAGTCCTCAGGGAATAAGATGAAGGAGCTCCTGAAACTGGCATCAATGTAGTGGAGAAGGCAGAAGGTGGGAGACCAGGGGAGAGAAGTAGGCAGGTGCTATATGATTATAGTCTCAAAGGCAAGGGCTAGAAGTTTAAATTGTTATGCATGCAACAGGGAGCCCGTGAAATGATTCAAAGACAGGGGACCATGTCAAAGCGACAGGTGAGAAAGAGGATTATGGCAGCAGCATTTTGGATGGGCTGGCAGGCATGAGAAGTTAGTATTAAAAAAACAAACAACAACAAAAACACCAAAGAGGAAGATATTGTTCTTTCCAGCTTATCTGTGTCTCATTCCACATCAGGGATCAGCAGAGTGGCAGAGAGGGAAGACTGATTGGTAAAGTTTGGGGACAACTCTTGAAGGAGTGACTGGGAAGATCACATCATAGAAACAGGATAAGATAGAGGCTTCTTTGTAGGAAAGCTTGTTTGCAAACATACCAAAGACAGGTAACTTGCCAAAAGAAGCATTAGTTACCAAAGATTGGATTCACATATAGCAAGGAGTAAGGCACAGGGACAGTGTGTCCTCTAAAGGTTTAAGTTATTAATGGCTCTTACTAGAATGGAAGTTCAAATTTCCTGCAGGGATTTGATGGAAGAAAAAGAATTAATTGGCAATTCCTAATAGCACATATAGATCACTGGTTTAGACACATTGATTTTTTTATGTATAAACTAGTTAAATGTATACATTTTACCCTCAAGAGTTAAAGACAAGGCTGTGATCTGAAGTAACTGCATATACATTCTGCTTTGTAGCAATGGCATGTCAATACAAGAGACTGAAAAACAGTACTTTATAGTAGTCTGCACTTAAAATTGTGGTTTTCTGTTCCACAGCAGTTAGACCTGATTCAGACAAATACATTCACAAAACAAACAGCGAAATGCATAAAATAGCAGCAGCAGAGAGGTTAACACACTCCAAATTTATGGTACATATCACCACTACAAGTCAAAAACAACAATCAGCTAGCGTTGCATTTTGGCTGCATTTTTGAGGAGTAAGGTTTTATGAAATTGACTCCAATTGGCTGTGGCACTAATCTAGAAATGATATTTTCAAAATAGAATCCACCCTTGGTGGAAAAGGAGATAGAAGGTCATAATCCTCCCAGGGGAACTGTAAACAAGAAGAGATAAGGGCAGTGAATCTGCTGAAAGTGTTCTCTTCTAGTCAGGACAACAGAATGTTCGTTCTACTTGTCCCCATCCCACATTTGTAACCTCCAAGGACACAGTCATATGCCACTGACTCACAGGATGCTGGTGCTTATGAAAAACAAGAAAGGAAGTTTTTCTCTTAATCTTGCTCTTTATTGCTCCTCAGATTTAATTCTTTGTAATTGCACACAGAAACTGCAGATTAGTTACTGTAAATATGTAGAAAGCAAGACCAATTCTTGTATACACTAGGGGCTTGAGTAACTCTCATTGAACTCAATGCGAGTTACTATATCCTTTGGCCTGAGACTAGAGCCCTCTATATACACCTGTAAGAGGCAGAGCAACCAATTCTGGAGCGTGTATGAAACTCCAGTCTAGATCAGGCTTTGAAATTTGAAAATGGTCCCTCTGCCTTTATAATGGGGCTTGAAAAAGACTCAGAGCAAAACACACCAAACTATGGAGTATTTGGCATCAGGATCAGGTGTTACTCTGTAGTATGTGTTTTCACTCATTATCTCTCAGATTAAAATTCCTAAAGCTGTTTAACACTGGGACTGTATCAGCTCCAGGGAAGGAGATAGGATCCAAAGCAGAATTTGAAACAAGGAGCGGGGGTGCTGCAGAATTCGTATTAAAAGTGGTTAAGTTCAATAAAGGGATTCCCTAAAAATGGCACTGTGGTACTGCCCATACCCTATTTCTTTTGCATCTCCAAGTCCTAGCTGATCCATTTTTTCACTAAAACCAGGATGTTACTGCTGTCCATTGTGCAAAGCCTATACAGCTTTGAAGAGCGAGTTTTATACTTTTTTGCTATGCACAACATCAACAACAGAATGGAGGTGTGTGTTCCAACTGCAGTCTTTACTAAAGGCAAGGAGATGCAGACAATGGCATGGAGCAGAAAAGAGCTCAGTTTGATTTTCAGGTGCCAGGCACAGTTTATCACACTAGCATTTTAGAAGGTTATTTTGTTTTGACATGTAAATTGAGGAAATTGCCTAAGGAAGCCATTGATGGGGAAATGGACATAATTCACTGACCTGCCATAACTGCAATGTAATTTTAAAAAGTTGTCTTAGATCAGTGGTAGTTATAGCGATGGAGTTGCAGATAATTAAGAACTCACTCACTTTGGCACACAATTCAACACTAAAGTAATTAAAGTAACAGGAATATTTGGAAAGCAAAAATATGGGCAACTCCATCAGCTCCCTTCCAGTGCATTGAAAAATATGGATTTTTTTTAAATGGGTTTAGAAGACAAAATGTATAAATATTTTTCTTGAATACATAGGGACTGTCCCTACTAATCTGGGATATTTTGATCTCTATCTATCTGAGGCACTTACATGGCTCCCACAAATATAGTGCTATCTTCAGTGTATTTATCATCCCAACATCCCTTCCCTGTGAGGCAGGGAAGTGCTAGTATGTCCTTTTTATAGATGGGGAACTGAGGCACAGAGAGACTAAGGGTACATCTACACTGAAGCTTGGGGTGTTATTGCCAGCTCAGGTAGATGTATGTGTGGTAGCTTTCATTAAATTAGCACACTAAAAAAAGCTGTGGCCATCACTACCTCTGGGTTTCCTTAACATTATGCAGAATGCATCTTATGTTTCCAGCAGTGTGAACGACTGCTCATTTCAGGAAATATCCAGCAACTCACACCAGGAGAAACCAGAAGTCATGCTGCTGACAGATCCAAGGAACACCTCGAAGAAGTCTGAAATGGTGATTACCTTAAGCCTATAGTTTCCCTGTTCCTTCTCAAGATATCCCAGTCTGAGTGACCTCTCTGTTTGCACCCTTCAAACAAAGACTCCAAGAAACTTTCCACAGGAAAACAGCTGCAACCAAATTTGAAGTTCCGCTCAGTCCTTACTACCACTTGGGTTTAAAAGCAGAGTCATTCCGTGTTTAAATTATGTTTTTGCTTTAAATTAAGGAGAAAAAGCTGGCCAACCCTCCATTTTATTTTATTTTATATTTTTTCCCTTCTTGTATCTTGTATCTATCTGGGGGCTTGATTCCATAGGAGTTCAAGGTGCTCATCATTTCTCAAGATCACACCATGCCGTGTTGTTTCAGCCACGTTGGTCCCAGGATATTAGAGAGACAAGGTGGGTGAGATAATATCTTTTATTGGACAAGCTTTCGAGTTTACACAGAGAAGCTTGAAAGCTTGTCTCTCTCACCAACAGAAGCCGGTCCAACAAAAGATATTACCTCACCCACCATGTCTCTGTAAAGTTCACGTCATTCTGCTTTATAAACAGATGCTTCGGTGGCTCATTATTTTTCTTTAAAAAGTGCCATCACTTCAGTAATCAATGAGACCCCTACAACAACAAACCAGCGTGTACAGCCCACCATACTTCCTATTTTCTGTGATATTACCATTTTAACTTTAGAAGTGGCTATAACAGCTAGAGGGAAACATGGGGATATTCTTCTTGATTTTAAAATGACATATCTGTGTCCAGGGCAGGGCTGTTATGTTTGTTCAGCACAAGAACCAGACACCCTTCGTTTGGGAGTATTCGGATGTAAAATTGAAATCCCGACTGTTTGTGTTCAGTATTTTTATAAGACAGCGAATTAGCATGATTGCTCAAGCCAAATTCCAGTTTTGGTCATTAAATGCTGCTTGCCTAGAATTCCCCCTCCAGTTTGTTATATCAGATATGCTGCTTCACTTCCTGTCTTGGAATGCCAAAGCTGCGTGCTTTTAAACAGCAGCTGCTGTGTTCCACCCTGGGGTTAGCTGCATTTCGATGAAGGTGGAAAGGATGTATATATATGTATGAACAAATAACCCAGACGTTCAGGGTGACTTATTATGCTTGCATAGAGTTTTAAATTAATCACAGCAGGAGACACAGGGACATCTAACAATTTCATCTGGGTTACTAAAATACAAGTAAATAACTTGGGGCTGTTGCTAATGGAGAGAAGAGGACGAAACAAAACACCATACTTGTCACCTGTTAGGTGGAGTCATTAAATACAGAACTGCTCTAATTTAGCATAATGTTCTATAAACAAAGCTATTTATTCAGATTGATTTGTTAGCCTGTGCACCTCTTAAGCTCTATTTTGAGGACTAAAGTGATTTATTGGCCTTGTGTTCATCCTCTGCCCTGGGGTGAATTCAATACACAATAATTACAGAAAAAAAAATCCTAAAATACAAAACACACGCACTCCTCCCCCCCCCCACTTTAAGCATCTGATAAAGCAAAATGGGTTTCTCACACATGCCAATCTACTCCACACTGCATAATCTCCCCATAACCCTCATCCTTCTCTCTGACCTGCTGTAACCCAAAGTTCATACAGAAATAATAAACTCACCTACCTTCTGCAGCTAGCCTTTGTTACCTCTTCTCCAGGAATAGGTAGACCCAGAAAGGCTCTGGGTGGGCCAATGCCTCCAATTCTACCTTAGTACTTTCCTGTATAAACAGTTTCCACACATAGTTGCACCTAAAGGAAGATTCCTGTGTGCTTCTACATGATCAAGAATTCCTAACTGGCTAAAACAAAAGCCTAGAGTCTAATGTGAAGCAACAGGTTTCTTTCCTTCGAACAAGCAAGCAAAGGTGAGTTTCCTAGCTTATAATGGTGAGTATGATTCCAACAACTGAGCAATACTTCTGCTATAGTAGTCTGATCTACACTGATGTTACTCTTGAAATCAATTAACTTATTCCAAACCTACGCAAGTGTAACTAAACAGAATGTAGCCTGAGACAACTGAGGTAGAAAGTCATCTCATCACACATCCCTCATGATGGACAAGTGTCAGAATTTTCGCCATTCCCCTGCATGAAAAAGGCCTGTTTATATGTGTGCTCATTTCTCTAATAATTAAAAAAGACTTGATCCTGCAATAATTACACATGTGATTAACCTTTATATGTACACAAGTAGCCTCCTTGACTTTAATTGACTATTACCGTGAGTATAGATTACTCATGTGAGTAAAAGATGTAGGATTAGACTTCATGGGATAGACCAGAGGTGAGAAAACTACAGCCCGCTGGCCACATCCAGCATGCGAGACCATCCTGCCCAGCCCTTGAGCTCCTGGCCCGGGAGGCTAGGCCCCGGCCCCTCCCCTGCTGTCCCCCCTCCCTCACAGCCTCAGGGCGGGGCTGTGAGCTCCTGCCGGGCAGCGTGGCTGGCTCTGGCTGGCCAGCGCAGCTGCCAGTCCTGCTGCTCTGAGTGGCACAGTAAGGGGGAAGGGAATGGGGGTGTTGGATAAGGGGCAGGAGGTCCTGGGGGGCAGTCAGGGGCTGGGAGTATGGATAGGGGTTGGGGCAGTCAGGGGACAGGGAGCAGGGTGGGTTGGATAGGAGATTAGGGGCGGGGGGTCCTGGCAGGGGGTGGTTAGAGGACAAGGAGCAGGGGGGATTGGATGGGTCAGGGTTTCTGAGGGGAACAGTCAGGGGGCGGGAAGTGGGAGGGGGCAGATAGGGGGTGGGGGCCAGGCTGTTTGGGGAGACACAGCCTTCCCTACCCGGCCCTTCATACAGTTTTGGAACCCCGATGTGGCCCTCAGGCCAAAAAGTTTGCCCACCCCTGGGATAGACCCTCAGCTGGCATAAATTGCTATAGCTCTACTGAAATCAAAGGAGTTATCCCAACCTACACCAGGTAAGATTTTGGATCAGCATGTGTAGGGTTTTCCAAAGCTGAATGTTGCTGTTAAGGCTTGTATTATTAATTTGCAACAAAAAGTAAATTGAAAGGTTCTTTTTTATAGATGTATGTGATTTAAAATAATGATTTGCATACACGACTTTATACATTCATCTGTTGTATTATGGCAAATCATGTGTAAATCATTAGTCCACATATGCAGCATAAAATTTATTTGCCAATCAGTGTTGGGCTTGGTTAAAGGAATTAAGTGAAATGTATTCCAAAGTTTAGTCTTTGTATAAACAAACTTCTACAAAATTTGGGACCAATCGAAACACGGTCTTGGTTTTTTAAAAGAAATCAAAAGGACTCGGTATTTCTTTAAATAAAAATAAATATTCCCTTACGGTGTTTAGTATAGGACAGTTGGAGAGTTAAATGTATTGGACAACTAGGTTTTCATCACCCAAGCTGAGAAAAACACAGAAAATAAGAAAGGTTGAAAAGTGTGAATGAAAATATGAAAGGGTTAAAAATGGACAGTGGGAATACTACAGACTGGCAATCAAATCAAATTGGCATGGATTAAATGACTAAAAAGCAAAGGATAATAAAAGTAAGTGGGCACGTTAGGCAGAACAAGGTGGGAAGCATTTTAAAAATATAGAAAAAATGGAATGGGAAATAATCTTGTGTTGTGTATGGCTCTGTGTATGCAGTCACACTTTCAAAAGTGGCCCCTGATAACTGCAGTCACCTAAACCACTGGCCATTCTTGAAAATTATGGCCTTAGAGTTTAAATTCTTCAGGGCACAGCCCTGCCTTCTTGATTGTTTATAAATCACTGGTACACCTTAGGGCACATTATAAAATAAATGCAAATAGCATAAATATTAATACTATCTAAGGGCTAGATGTTGCAGAGGGATCCATAGGCACATAGTTCTGTCTCTGTGCTGAGCCCCATTGACCCCTGTGGATGCAGCAGGCTGTCTCCATGGAGCTATCTGCAGGATCTAGTTCCAGGGAGTTATTTGTAACATTTCTTAAAACATGATTTTTTAACCCGACAGTGTTTTCCTAAGCACCTAAATGTTCAAAAGAAATGACTGGCCCTGTTAGAAAACAGCATGTGTTTTCCCCATGTGCAGTGTTGTCAAGTCTCGAGATTTTATTACAAGTCTGATGACAGTTGGTGTTTTTTCTTACAGCTCCAGCTCCTGGAGTCATGTGCTTACAGGAGAATCTCAGCTTTAATTTTTTAAAAAGTATCTGGCCCTCAAGGTTGTGGAGAAAAGCTTGGAAATATGACCCAAGTGCATCCGAAAGCTCAGAAGGCAAATGCAGTATTTAAAAAAATCTATTTTGACAATCTTGACATGAGAGGGTGGGGGCCTTGACTCATGATTTCTGAACATTTGAGTGTACAGAACACTGCAAGTGTGATTTACCCCCAACAAATCTGGTTCAAACCCCAAATGCATTGCAAATAGCAGCCTCAAACTGTTAGGAGATATGCAGCTAAAGCACAGTAGTTGGCCAAGAGAATCCATGACCAGTTTGTGGGTCCAAACGACAACCCAGTTACAGGCCCCTACTAGGTATGTAAGCACAGGCAGATCTCTACCTGCAGCTGAATTCAAACATGTTCATGGTTTATATTTAACTTTGTGGTCAGCTTTAGTTAAAACTCAATGGTTGGCCCTCAGCATGTGCCTACAGCTTAAGTGATTTTGCAGCTTTATTACGTACAATGCCATTCCTGAAGCTTCGGCACAGAAGGAGATAAACAATCCACTACTCAGCACCCTCTCTTCTCTCCTTCCTCAGGATTTTTAATTCAGACAAACCTAGCTCTGTTGCCAGGAAGGCAAAGAAAAGGTCAACAAACTCCTTTGCTGCAAGTTAGTTTGTCAAATCCCCTTCTCGGCAGCATGACTTTACATGTTAATGTGAGTGTTTTGCCTCTGTGTCAATAGCCCCTATTGTGTGCATTTGTAACACAAGATTTATGGTAAAGCTTGCAACATTTTTCAGGCATAATGAGCGTTTATTCCCCATTCCAGGTCTATAAGCAGAGGCCTGACAAGTAATTATTGACACATTGTGTAGAAATAAAAGCGGTGGGCGAGCTGCTGTTTCAAATGGCAGCGTGGGTAGGGGAGGAGGAGGGGCCGTGTCAAAAGAGTGACAGCCTTGGTGCCCAACATTGTCAAAGCCGATGTTGACTTGCACTGTTCTGCGTGTCTGACTGTATTTGTGCTCCCTGTCACTGGGGTGTGACATGCCAAAACATGAGGGGCGCTCCTTTTCTTATGCTAATGCTGTGTACTGACAGCTTTCTGATCCCCGGGGCTGTGTTAGTGCTCAACAAGTCAAGGTGTGACAGGCGGTAGACCCCTTTGGCAGTGTGTTCTCGGTACCACACTAACCAAATACTGTGTTTCTTCCAGGACTAATGTGGCCCTCAAGAATAATAGTAGTCTATTAGTAATACTGAGTATATAGCTGGGGATAGCGACTATACATATACCTGTATGCATAGTCCCTCACTCTAAATTCCACGGTACCCTATGTTAAATAACCTACTGTAACCATTTATTTTGCTTCTCCCAGCCACATATCACTATTAAGGTGACCATACGGAAGAGAAGAATGCTGAAATGCAATGCCAAGTCAGTTTTAGCAGCTTCTTTCTTCTGGGTTCAAATTGAGCTTAGGTTGCACAAGGAAAAATTATTTCATAGTTGCAATCTAAGTCTGAGTGGACACTTGTGCGTAACTGGTAAAATCTGCTCAGGAGAAACCCAATCACAGAATAGCATGAAATATCGCCGGTCAGGACGAAGGTGCATTGGCAGAGCTATATGAAGGAAGCTTGCTCAACAGCTGCTTGTATTATGCTTGGCTCTAGTCAGTCCTATCAGACTAAGTTACATGAGCACCAAGTTCATCCACAAAGCAAACCAACTGTATTTCGTGCTTCATACATGAATGAAAGCTGGATAACAGAGGGCATAGTTCAGACAGTTCCAGTAGTGATGGGTCAGCCTCATGAGGCTTCGAGTTTGGATTTGATTTGGAGAAGCACACAGGTCTGGGTATTTATGGGACGCTTATCCAAATGATCCAAAACTCAAGCATCAGCAAAACTGAGCTAGGAATCCTGCCAGACTTTTTCACAAGATTTGTAGTACTTCCTTGCTTCTTGTTCCCAGGCATAACCAGGAAGTGAGCTGAGTGAAAATGGAAAATATTTTTTAGAGAACTTATGATTCTTGTTTTGAGGGTCAAACAAGTTCATAGTTGAAATTTTGTGTCTACGTTCATGTCTGGTTTTCTCTTATCTGTGCTTTATCAGCAGTTAGGTGATAGATTAGATTATTATCTGGACGATTTTGCACATTCTCTATGCTGAGAAAGAGAAATCAAAGGTTAAGAAAAAGTTACTAAATTCTAAAATTCAAGCCAATCTGAAAAAAGCTCAGATTATGGTGCTTCCTGAGGCTCATTTAAGATTGGTGTCCCATTGTTCTAGGCATCCTACCTACACAGGAAGACAAGATCCCTGCTCCAAAGAGCTTGAGCTCAGATTTTTTAAGGCATTTATATATTGCTCCACACAGCATTGCAATACCTAACTGATGTAGGAGCCAAAATCTAATTTTCAAAAGTGACTTAGGCACTTATGTCTCATTGAAAGTCAATGGGAGTTAGACTCCTAAATGCTTAAAGCCACCTTTTAAATTGAGACTTGGGTGTTGCAATGCTGAGTAGAGCAATGCATAAATACTGTTAAAAATCTGGGCCTCAGTGCATAAATCCTAGAAATTGGTACAGTAAACAGAAGGGTGGAAATGAAAATAATTTCATCATCAGCTCTCTAGAGTCAGATAACATTAAGGCTGAGAGTTTCAAAGCTGCTTGACAGATTTGGATACTATTAGAACTCTTAGGTGGTTTTGAAAATCTCAGCCTAAATATATTTCAGATCTCATTTGTCCAGATGGTGTAACACATGGGGAGATAAGTTTCATAAAGTTCATACACTTTGAACAGATGGGTAGCTCTGTAGAACCTCCTGTACATGTGGCTCTGATGATATCTGCATCACCTGCCTTCCATTAACATGCCAGATTCCTTCGTTGTTTTTTTTCTGTGTGAATTCAGTGTTGGTGAAAGGACCCAGACTGAGAGATGGTCTTATTTTTAAAGACATTGGACTGGGACTTATAAGATGTGAGTGAGATCAACTTCCAGAGATTCCCTGTGCAACATGGGGCAAGTCACAATCTCTGTATTTCAGTTTCCACATCTGAAAATGGGGAGACTATCCTATTCCATAGGGCTGTTTTGAGGAATCCATAAATAAATGAGGCCATTGAAGTTCCTAGCTAGATAGCTCTGCAGACTGTCATTCTTTACTTGTTAGGTATGCACCTGAACTGGGAATCCTGGCTCAAAAACTCCACAAACTTTGAAGAAGTTCAGATCAGTAAATAGCTCCTAGCCCAAAGCTTGTATTGGGCCTATCTTTCATATAGGCCTTAAATGGAGCTTTGCATCTGAACTCTCCTATATATGGGAAAAGTTCTGATTCCTTATCGGAAGTTCACGTCCCTAGGTCATCTCTATTATTGATCCACAGGATAAGTACAGCATGGGCAATGTAGTGAAGACTTCCCCACATTTACCTGCTAGCCAATGAACTTCCAGATCAGGATTAGGGTACACAGGTACCTCTCCAGGCACCTTTACGTCGTTGCTTTTCTACTAAGAACCCCTACAAGGGTCTCAAATGTGCTTGTGGCCTTCACAGTGTTTACTTTGAAGATTGAAGTAGACAGGTTGAACCTTTTCATTACTACTAAATGAACACAATTCCTCCTGAAGGGATGGATATTCTTAATGGAAATGCTCCTGGATGGTTTAAGAACAGAGGTGGTAGTTTCTAACAGATCTGAGTCTGATTTTCAGTTTCCTTCAACTTGTGTAACATGCACCATGGACATTGGACTCCCATGATACACACCAGCAGCTCCGTCAGAGAAGAGACCATGGTGCACAGGGGCGGTTCTATCAGTTTTGCCGCCGAATCGCCACCGCCGCAACAGCGGTGGAGCTGCCACCGAATTGGCGCTGCCCCCAGAAGAGCGGCGGAGCTGCCACCAAATTACCACCGCGGGACACGGCCTGCTGCCCCATTCTCATTGCCGCCCCATTGGTGCCTGGAGTCAGCCCTGGTGGTGCATCATGGGAGGTGTAGTCCTGCAAGGGAGTCCAGCCCATAGGGTAAAATGTAGGCATGAGGCACCACAGCAGCTGAGGCAGACACAGATTAATGAAGAGCTGACCCAATATAACACATTTCATTTCTGGCTGACCCTATCTGACACAAAACAGTTTTTATTTTCTGTCAGGAAATCAAAACACTTTGGTAAAACTGACACCTTTGTGTATGTAGGAAATGTCTGTTTTGTAGAAGCCACATTTTCCATCAAGTTTCAGAGTAGCAGCCATATTAGTCTGTATTCGCAAAAAGAAAAGGAGTACTTGTGGCACCTTAGAGACTAACAAATTTATTTGAGCATCCAAGGTGCCGCAAGTACTCCTTTTCTTTTTCCATCAACATGCTGATGAAAAATTCCCAATATTACCAGCTCCAAGAATTCAAAAATAATTTAGAGTCAGATGGGCAACTTGTTGAAATATGACGAGATTTTTAAAATAATAATCCTTCTGGTTTTCAAGCCTTTGGAGGTCACATTTTTTTAGTTTTTCTCCACCACCATAATAGCTAAACTTTTATTTAAAAAAATAAGAAAGCTGAGATTCCCAGATTTTCACATGACTCCAGCAACTGAGGCTTTAAGGAAAACATGAAATATCATGAGACTTGCAATAAAAATGCAAGAGTTGGCAACAAGGATTCCCAACCAGCCTTAGTAATTGATCAATAGGGTTTGGCAGCATTTTACACTAATTTAACACTCACTTTATAAGGTACAGGTCAACAGAGAATCAGGGCCCTGGCTACCTTTCTGAGAATGCAAAAGAAGACAAAACATACACACCTGGGAAATACAGACAGGTACTGGCTTCAGGCTCTGTCCAAACAATATAGGGAATTAATAGAATTGATGGACGTTACCTTTTCCTTGATCAACTCTTCTTCTAGATCAGCTCTTAGTCCAAAACTGTCAGTGCTGTAATACACTATGAAATGTAACAATGATTTTTTCTCATCTCTGCTCAAAGTCTTCAAAATATAAATACAAAGATTTACCAAAAAACAACAACAACCACGCCCCTCTTGCAATTAAATCATTTAAATGGGCATGTGAGACTTGAATCCAGTTGTGGTCTCCAGTTCTACTCTGGAAGGGGAAAGCTTAGGATAAGTAGGTGAATTTACAAAGAGAGAAGAGTAATTTTCGATCTCTTAGCACAAATGATTTACTATTTTTCTTCCGATTTTCTTAAGAGGATTCCAAGATGCCCCTGGGCTTCTCTGCTTTTATATACACAATTTCATTGATCCCTTTCAACAAAAGGAAAAAATTGCAGTGATCACACTAAAGAGGGAGGAAGAATTCACTATACAGCTACAGATACATTGTCCCATCACCAGCAGCTTGTTCTATGGAGACAGTGCTTTGCACAAGTACCACTGGAACTGTAAATTTCTCTAATCCTAAATGCTGCAAGCAGCATGTTCTTAGTCCAATAGTTAAGGGAATTGCATACAACTCTTCTTATATTTGCAGAATTTATCTCAGTTATAAGTCTCCAAATGCATCACTTCCATAAACACACAGAAACAAGAATATACCTCTGAAGTAGCAAATCATCCTTGAAATTATGAGCTCCTGAAATGCATGTGTTCTTCCTCTGTAAAAACAAGACCCTGCTCCAACCCTAAGTAAATCTAAAGTCTCAAATACTACTTTTAATAAAACCTTGCACAATTAGACCAAATTGCTAGAATTCATAATTGGGTTACTGCAGGCCTTTTGGCCACTGATCAAATAGTATTTCTGATAACAAAATGTGCCATTCCTTTTGGTGACAAATCTGAGGAACTGTCCCAGATTGAGGTGTCAAAAGAAGAGGTTTTGGAACAAATTAATAAATTAAACAGTAATAAGTCACGAGGAAAAGATGCTATTCACCCCAGAGTTCTGAAGGAACTCAAATATGAAATTGCAGAACTACTGACTATGATATGTAACCTATAACTTAAATCAGCCTCTGTACCAGATAACTAGAAGGTAGCTAATGTAATGCCAATTTTTTAGAAAAGGCTCTTGAAGCAATCACGGCAATTACAGGCTGATACACCTAACTTCAGCACCAGGCAAATTTGTTGAAACTATACTTGGAGTCCTGCACAAATACAAATTTATTTCTGTGGATGCAGATATCTGCGGATATAAATCGGTATCCGCGGAACCGCAGGGCTCTCCCAGGAACCGCAGCGACAAAAGGAGCAGAACGTGGGGCCGCTGCTCCCAGGAGCCAGCGCCCTGCACTGGCAGCTCCTCCAGTGCAGCTGTACCTGCCACAGCCCCGCTCACAGCCCTGTCCTTGTCCCTTCCATGCAGCTATCCACACTTCCTGTCTGGGGACCTGTGCAAACCTTGAACACAAGAGCGTAACCAGGAGCAGCTGTCGGCGAGTCTGGTGCCCACCCCAGTGAGCGGGGGTGGCAGCGGTAGAGCCTCGCTAGGGGACCTGCTGGTGTGGGGCACTGGCTCCCGGGAGCGGCGGCCCCACATTCTGCTCCTTTCACCTTTGTGGTTCCTGGAAGAGCCCTGTGGTTCCATGGATACCGATTTATATCTGCAGATATCCACATCCACGTATATAAATGTGTATCTGTGCAGGGCTCTAACTATAGTAAAGAACAAAATAATCAGACATAGATAAACATAATAAGTTGGGGAAAGAGTTAACACAGCTTTTGTAAATGGAAATCATGCCTCACTAAACTATTAGAATTCTTTAAGCGTGTCAACAAGCATATGGACAAGGGTGATCTAGTCAATATAGGTTTCAGAGTAGCAGCCGTGTTAGTCTGTATCCACAAAAAGAAAAGGAGGACTTGTGGCACCTTAGAGATGAACAAATTTATTTGAGCATAAGCTTTCGTGAGCTGCAGCTCACTTCATCGGATGCATGCAGTAGAAAATACAGTGGGGAGATTTTATATACACAGAGAACATGAAACAATGGGTGTTACCATACACACTGTAATGAGAGCGATCACATAAGGTGAGCTCTCATTACAGTGTGTATAGTAACTCTCACAGCAGGAGAGAAAAAAAACCTTTTGTACTGATAATCAAGGTGGGCCATTTCCAGCAGTTGACAAGAACGTGTGAGGAACAGTGGGGGGGGGGGGGGGGGAGGAATAAACAAGGGGAAATAGTTTTACTTTGTGCAATGACACAGCCACTCCCAGTCTCTATTCAAGCCTAATTTAATTGTATCCAGTTTGCAAATGAATTCCAATTCAGCAGTCTCTCCTTGGAGTCTGTTTTTGAAGTTTTTTTGTTGAAGAATTGCCACTTTTAGGTCTGTAACTGAGTGACCAAAGAGATTGAAGTTTTCTCCGACTGGTTTTTGTTATAATTCTTGACGTCTGATTTGTGTCCATTTATTCTTTTACGCAGAGACTGTCCGGTTTGGCCAATGTACAGTGTACTTGGCTTTTCAGAAAGCCTTTGACAAGGTCCCATACCGAGGGCTCTTAAGCAAACTAAGTGGTCATGGGATAAGAGGGAAGGTCCTCTCATGGATCAGGAACTGGTTCAAACATAGGAAACAAAGGGTAGGAAAAAATGGTCAGTTTTCTCAAAGGGGAGAAGTAAATAGTGGGGTCTCCCAAGGATCTGTACTGGGACCAGTGCTGTTCAACATATTCATAAATGATCTGGAAAATGGGGTGAAAGTGAAGTGGCAAAGTTTGCAGATAATACAAAATCATTCAAGATAGTTAAGTTTAAAGCTGACTATGAAGAGTTACAAAGGGATGTCACCAAACTGGGTGACTGGGCAACAAAACGGCAGATGAGATTCAATGTTGATAAATGCAGAGAAATGCACATTGGAAAGAATAATCCCAACTATACATACAATATATTCGGGTCTTAATTAGCTGTTACTGCTCAAGAAAGAGATCATGGATAGTTCTCTGAAAACATCTGCTCAACATGCACTGGCGGCAAAAATGCTAACAGAATGTTAGAAACCATTAGGAAAGTAATAAGACAGAAAATATCATAATGCCACTGTATAAATTCATGGTACACCCACACCTGGTATACTGCATGCAGTTCTGGGCGCCACATCTCAAAAAAGATATATTAGAATTGGAAAAGGTGCAGAGAAGGGCAATGAAAATTATTAGGGGTATGGAACAGCTTCCATACAAGCAGAGATTTAAAAGATTTGGACTGTTCATCTTAGGGCTTGTCTACATTACCCGCTGGATCGGCAGGCAGCAATTGATCCAGCAGGGGTCGATTTATCGCGTCTAGTCTAGACACGATAAATCAACCGCCGAGCACTCTCCTGTCGACTCCGGTACTCCACTAGGGTGACAGGCGCAGGCAGAGCCAACGGGAGAGCGTCAGCCATCGACTTACTGCAGTGAAGACACCACAGTAAGTAGATCTAAGTACGTCGACTTCAGCTACATTATTCATGTAGTGAAGTTGCGGAACTTAGATCGAACCCCCCCCTTTCCCTGCCCAGTGTAGACCAGGCCTCAGACAGACAACTAAGGGGGGATATGATAGAGGTCTATAAAATCATTAATGGTATGGAGAATGTGAATAGGGAAGTGTAATTTACCCCTTCACAGAACACAAGAACCAGAGATCACCCAATGAAAGTAACAAACATAAGGAAGTACTTCTTCACACAACACACAGTGCACCTGTGGAACTCATTGCCAGGAGACGGTTTGAAGGCCAATAGTATAACTGGGTTCAAAAAAGAATTAAATAAGTTCCTGGAGGATATGGCCATCAGTGGTTATTAGCCAAAATGGTTAGAGACAAAACCCCATGCTCCAGGTGTCCCTAAGCCTCCAACTGCCAGAAGCTGGAACTGGTTGACAGGGATCACTCAATATTGCCCTGTTCTGCTCATACCCTCTGAAGCATCTAGTACTGGCCACTGTCAGAAGACAGATATTGGGCTAGATGGACCATTGGTTAGACCAACTATGGCTGTTGTCATGTAAGGATATTTCCTTTTTTTTTTTTTAAATCAGCTGTCTAAAGGTTAGCGAGACAGAAGAGGAAGGCTTGGTTTTGTTTGTCAGAAAATGCTTTACTTGTCAAATCTGCACATATAACACAATGTATGAAACAGTAATATCTGGATATGGTAGCTACCTCTGCTGGTTAAAATACAGTGGTACTGGGTGGTGAAGAGTATCAGACTGGGAGTGTAGCCTTGCCTGTGTAGTCCAATATCATACTGTCTGACAAAGACACAGACTATACACTTCAGAAGGAGACCCAAAAGGAAAAGCTACCAACCCATAAACCCGGACATCTGTGAAGCATGGAGGAAATCTGTAAAGCTGCTTGTAGAAATTTTGATTGAACAATATTTTGTTGGAATATGTATTTCCATGGAAATTGAAAAGTTTTGAAATCTGGTCTATTTCACCAACCTTTTGTTTTGGAAGAAAGCTGAAAAAAGTTCCCACAAAATAGAAATTGCCCATTCCAATGCTTGCAGAACAAAATGTTTTAATTTTGTTTTGAAATGACTTTGTTTTGATTTTTTTTTTGTATTTTTTTATAGTACGAAAATGTAAAGTCAAAATTGAAAGGAAGAAACATTATGCTTTTGTCAAAATAAAATACTGCAATGGACCCAAAACTAAAACATTGGAAATTTTCCTTTGTGGGAAATTTTAAATTTTCATTCCAAATCAGAATGAAGCCAAATTTCAAAATGTGAGGTACTTCGTGAAGCAGAACTTCTGTCCCCTGCACAGCTCTAGAAGTTTGTTCCTGACTGTGGTAGCTAATGAATTTATGTCCTGAAGCCTGTTGACTGGTAGCCTTTCTAAGGGTATGTCTACACTACGAAATTAGGTTGAATTTATAGAAGTCAGTTTTGTAGAAAGCGTTTTTATACAGTCGATTGTGTGTGTCCCCACACAAATGCTCTAAGTGCATGTAGTTGGCGGAGTGTGTCCACAGTACCGAGGCAACCATCGACTTCCAGAGTGTTGCACTGTGGTTGGCTATCCCACAGTTCCTGCAGTCTCCACCACCCATTTGAATTCTGGGTAGAAATCCCAGTGCCTGATGGGGCTAAAACACTGTCACGGGTGGTTCTGGGTACATATCGTCCCTCCCTCCGTGAAAGCAAGGGCAGACAATCGTTTTGCGCCTTTTTTCTTGAGTTACCTGTGCAGACGCCATACCACGGCAAGCACGGAGCCTGCTCAGCTAACCATCACCATATGTCTCCTGGGTGCTGGCAGACGCAGTACTGCATTGCTACACAGCAGCAGTTTATTGCCTTTTAGCAGCAGACAGTGCAGTATGACTGGTAGCCGTCGTCGACGTAGTCCTGGGTGCTCTTTTAACCGGGCGCCTGGGCAAACATGGGAGTGACTCAGCCAGGTCATTTCCCTTGTTTCGTCTCACGGCGATTGAGTCCTACCGGCAGTGCACTGTCTTTTCATCTGCAGCTAGCAGAAGACGATGGCCAGTAGTCAGACTGCACCGTCTTCTGCCGAGCACTCAGGAGATGACGATGGCTAGCTGTCGTACTGCACAGTCTGCTGCCAGCAAGATGTATAAAGATAGATGAAGCGGCTCAAAACAAGAAATAGACCAGATTTGTTTTGTATTCATTTTCTCCTCCCTCCCTCCCTCTGTGAAATCAACGGCCTTCTAAACCCAGTTTTGATTTCTATCCTTGAGGGGGCCACTCAGTTTCTCGCAAAGCCACCCCCTTTGTTGATTTTAATTGCCTGTAAGCCAACCCTGAAAGCCATGTTGTCAGTCGCCCCTCCCTCCGTCAGGGCAACGGCAGACAATCGTTCTGCGCCTTTTTTCTGTGCAGACGCTATACCACGGCAAGCATGGAGCCCGCTCAGATCAGTTTGGCAATTAGGAACACATTAAACACCATGCGCATTATCCAGCAGTATATGCAGCACCAGAACCTGGCAAACCGATACCGGGCGAGGAGACGACGTCAGCGCGGTGACGAGAGTGATGAGGACATGGACACAGACTTCTCTGAAAGCACGGGCCCTGGCAATGTGGGCATCATGGTGCTAATGGGGCAGGCTCATGCGGTGGAACGCCGATTCTGGGCCCGGGAAACAAGCACAGACTGGTGGGACCGCATAGTGTTGCGGGTCTGGGATGATTCCCAGTGGCTGCGAAACTTTCGCATGCGTAAGGGCACTTTCATGGAACTTTGTGACTTGCTTTCCCCTGCCCTGAGGCATAAGAATACCAAGATGAGAGCAGCCCTCACAGTTGAGAAGCAAGTGGCAATAGCCCTGTGGAAGCTTGCAACGCCAGACAGCTACCAGTCAGTCAGGAATCAATTTGGAGTGGGCAAATCTACTGTGGGGGCTGCTGTGATGCAAGTAGCCAACGCAATCAAAGATCTGCTGATATCAAGGGTAGTGACCCTGGGAAATGTGCAGGTCATAGTGGATGGCTTTGTTGCAATGGGATTCCCTACCTGTGGTGGGGCCATAGACGGAACCCATATCCCTATCTTGGCACCGGAGCACCAAGCCGGCGAGTACATAAACCGCAAGGGGTACTTTTCAATAGTGCTGCAAGCTCTGGTGGATCACAAGGGACATTTCACCAACATCAACGTGGGATGGCTGGAAAAGGTACATGACGCTCGCATCTTCAGGAACTCTGGTCTGTTTCAAAAGCTGCAGGAAGGGACTTTACTTTTTGCCTTCTAATCTTCGCTAGCCTCTGGGAAGGAGAAGATCCTGTGATCCTTGAAACACATGCAGCTGGTGGACGAAAAAAAAAGGGGGGACAGTGGTATTTAAAAAGACACATTTTATAGAACAATGGGTACACTCTTTCACAGTAAACCTTGCTGTTAACATTACATACATAGCACATGTGCTTTTGTTCCAAGGTTGCATTTTGCCTCCCCCCAGCACGTGGCTAGCCCTCACCCCTCACTCCTCCCCGTGGCTAACAGCGGGGAACATTTCTGTTCAGCCACAGGCAGACAGCCCAGCAGGAATGGGCACCTCTGAATGACCCCTTAAGAAAAGCACCCTATTTCAACCAGGTGACCATGAAGGATATCACTCTCCTGAGGATAACACAGAGAGGTAAAGAACGGATGTTGTTTGAACGCCAGCAAACATACACTGCAATGCTTTGTTCTACAATGATTCCCGAGTATATGCTACTGGCCTGGAGTGGTAAAGTGTCCTACCATGGTGGATGGAATAATGCTGCCCTCCCCAGAAACCTTTTGCAAAAGCTTTGGGAGTATATCCAGGAGAGCCATGAATGCCAGGGCAAATTAATCATTAAACATGCTTGCTTTTAAGCCATATATAGTATTTTAAAAGGTACACTCACCAGAGATCCCTTTTCCGCCTGGCGGGTCCGGGAGGCAGCCTTGGGTGGGTTCGGGGTGTACTGGCTCCAGGTCCAGGGTGAGAAACAGTTCCTGGCTGTCGGGAAAACTGGTTTCTCTGCTTGCAGGTTGTGAGCTATCATCTTCCTCGTCCCCAAAACCTGCTTCCGTGTTGCCTCCATCTCCATTGAAGGAGTCAAACAACACGGCTGGGGTAGTGGTGGCTGAACCCCCTAAAATGGCATGCAGCTCATCATAGAAGTGGCATGTTTTGGGCTCTGACCCGGAGCGGCTGTTCGCCTCTCTGGTAGGCTTGCCTCAGCTCCTTAAGTTTCACGCAGCACTGCTTCAGGTCCCTGTTATGGCCTCTGTCCTTCATGCCCTGGGAGATTTTGACAAATGTTGTGGCATTTCGAAAACTGGAATGTAGTTCTGATAGCACGGATTCCTCTCCCCATACAGCGATCAGATCCCGTACCTCCCGTTCGGTCCATGCTGGAGCTCTTTTGCAATTCTGGGACTCCATCTTGGTCACCTCTGCTGATGAGCTCTGCATGGTCACCTGCAGCTTGTCACGCTGGCCAAACAGGAAATTGAAATTCAAAAGTTTGCGGGTCTTTTCCTGTCTACCTCACCAGTGCATCTGAGTTGAGAGTGCTGTCCAGAGCAGTCATAATGGAGCACTCTGGGATAGCTCCCGGAGGCCAATACCATCTAATTGCGTCCACAGTACCCCAAATTCGACCCAGCAAGGCCAATTTCAGCGCTAATCCCCTTGTCGGGGGTGGAGTAAGGAAATCGATTTTAAGAGCCCTTTAAGTAAAAAAAAAAAAGGGCTTTGTCGTGTGGATTAAATCGATTTAACGCTGCTAAATTTGACCTCAACTCCTAGTGTAGACCAGGGCTAAGTGTTATAAACTCATCTGTTGTAAATGCAGATGTATTCTTTGTGCACACAATTTGTATAATCCCTTTTACAATCTTACTATGTTATTTGACTCTATTTTGTGGCAATGAACTCCCCAGATTGGGTGCTCTGTAGGAGACTGTGCCTGAAAAAACAGTTTATTTGTTTGTGGGAGGATTACCCCTTGTAGACAGATCTTCCAGTGGCACAGAGACAGTGGAACAGCTCCCATGCCTCCTCCACTTGTGTTCAGGGTAAATATCGTAGGAGAGGCTTTTGAGTTGAAAAACATGGTCCTTTGCTTGAATTGTGGGGGAGAGCAATGCCCCAACAGTGCCCTGCAACACATGCACCAAGGTAACACTAGATAAGGCTATCACGAAAATATTATTTGGTCTTTGGATATATGGTCTAGTATTTCCCTCTGCTGAACTGCTCAATACTTCACGTTTACTTGGCATTCTGCATCATCTTCTACTGCTGCCGTCCTAGCTCCCCATACACAGGTTAGGCAACATGTCTCAACCCTGAACTGAAATACCCTCAGGTAGTCTAGTAGTCCTCCCTTTGCTTTTGCCCCACAGTCTACCATTACACTTCAATGTTGGCCTTCAACATCAACCTTGCTATTCTACCTCTACGTTCTGATCACTCTGCTAACAAAACCTTACTTTGAACCTTTAGAAACCTCCTGCTATTTCAAATCCAGGGCTCCTCTGAATATCGAAACTCACTTCAAATGGTGTAGTGGCTGGGTTTAACATATTTGTGCCTTTCATTTTGACTTTCAGGACACATCTATGTAGCTATCTAATATTTCTGGCTTTATTCATCTAGTCCCTGTCCTATAGAATCTGAGCTGAAGTAGCACAGTGTGATTCTTCCCCCACCCTCCTTCCCTGCCACCTCTTTCCTTGAAACCAACCAATTGAAGTCAAAACATCTCAACTTCAATCCCAGTGCTGAAGATTTTTAAGTACCAGCCAGCAAGCCAGGGCCACTGGTTCCAAATGCTGTTAGTGGCTGTACCTCTCGTTGGATAGGAATTGGAAAAACCAGAAGTAACAAAGCTTGATTGGTGTAAAACTCAACAGGAGTAATACCGTCAAACAGAGCTGGTTCGGCCAGCCCTCATCAGAAATACAAGATTCTGCAAGTTTCCCACAGCTATTGTGCTGATATAAATCTGCTTTTGGCAGTTAGGAATTGCTCTGTTCTTGGATAGTCATTTTACATTTGCAATAAGCTTCAACTCTGCAGTGGTTGTGGGGCTGGGAAGAGGGCCAATGCCGTCATGAGGAGGGTTCAGTTTGATTTTCAGAGCTCTAACGGTGCCGGGGGGTGCAGTTAGTTAGGGCAGTATTAATCATCAACCAGTTTTCTGAAAACAAACCGGGATTTTTGCCACATGAGCTCGGGTGTGTTAACAAAAGGGGAGCCTTTGATTTTGAGGGAGCTGTTTCTGTTTAACGATGCCCAAAGTTCCAAGACAAGGAGGGCTAATTTTGCTTTCAGTAGTATCATAGAGACCTTTTTGGTGGGGGCTAACAGGCTCCCACATTTGTGCTCTCACAAGCAGTCACATTTCACTAAGCAGGAGGCAGTCAGAATTGCCAGTTTTAATTAAGGACGCTAAGTCCTGAAGGCGATTGATACAGCCTGTCTGTGGCAAGAGGTGCCGCCCAGCATCTGAACTTCCAATGCACCATGCCCAACACAACGCCTGCCGCTTCCTTTTAGTGAGAAGCCATTTGGAACATCTCTGCTATTCCCTCCCTCCCCCCGCCGCCCCCCCCCTCAAGTGATGATCTTGATGGATGGGAAAGGTCCTGAATGTGGCAACCATGAGATACACAAACACACTGCTCAGTGAGCTTAAGCCTGCGATGTCTATGCAGTAGAGCTAATGTTGTGGTCTATTGTTAAAGGAGATTGCTTTTCAACAGGCTGACAGGGTGCAGCTGTTAGGCTCTTTGGAAGCTGTTCTGTTTCCTCTCGGATACAGAGTCCCAAGGGAACTCCAGCGCAGTGATCTGACATCGATAGCTGTGCAGACTTGAGGGCAAGCAACATGCTTTCCAATTAATGGAGATTTGCATGTAATTATGACAAATGTGTCCATCTATTGTCAGTGACATCAATGCAGCAGAAGCAATAAGAACACATTGGACAGGAGACTGTCAATGTTAGCTAGGATGATGGATGGTAATGGCTGCTGGACAGTAGCTAAAGAACGCAGTAGGACTGGGGTGGGGCGAGGGGAAAGTGGGAGGTAAGGAGGGAGACAGCAGCCTTTCAGTTTCGAGAGCTGCTGTCTTCACATCCAGTCGAGGTCAGGCTATCAGAAAGAAAACTAAACTAAACCAGCCAACCCAAGGGGGTGGCAGCTTTGGGGAACAGTGCAGTAATCATTCACCTCTGGCAATCTAGACTCATGTCTTGGTTTAATTTGCAGATGAAATGGGCCAAATGCCATGCTGGTGTAACACTGCACCAGGGAAGAATTTAGCCCCATGGTTTAGTTTAATCCCAGCAGACGTGTGTGTGGTAGGTTATTCTTAACTCCTGGGTTCATGAATGGTAGTCTGTACTCAAACCACTGATACGTCTGCAACTAGCTCCACCATCAACTTTTCAATTGAGGTTCATTAGTAGTATCACAATAGTGCCTAGAGACCCTATCCAAGATCAAGGCTGCATCAAACTGTGCACACCACAGAAAGACATGCCCCCTCCCAAAGAGCTTACACTCTAAACTGACAAATCAGAACAAAGGTATGCTGTGGTAGGGGGTGGGGCGGGAGAAGAGCAGGGAAACAGAGGCAGAAAGAAGTGTGTTACTTGCCCAAGGCCACCCAGCAGGTCAGTGTCAGAGCCAAGAAGAGAATGAAGATCTCCTGGGTCCCAGGCAAGAGCCAGAGCCACCAGTCAGTGTATCACCTATATTTATTCCCACACAAAAAACATGTGAAAGTGGAGTTAACACTGAGTACACACACACACCCCCCAGTAGGGTAAAATACATGACAGGGCTATTGAATTTATTTTAAATAAGCATTATAAATCTAGAAGATTCAGAATTAAGATGAAACTAAAAAGAAATCCAGTTATATTATAACATGGATATACACATAGTTAATGCACCCAAACAACCTTAATTCTGCCTTCTAGTGATGCAGCGAATTGACCAGTTGATGATGATTAGAACCAAAATCCTTAAAATGCCTTAGATTAACTGATTTTTAATGAAACAGAGAAATTTCTCTATCTTCTCCCTGTCCATTTCTCCCCCCCCCCCCCCCCCCAGCAGATTTGATTCCAAACTTTTTGGCTTAGTTCCATCTCTACTGGTAACTTTTAGATTGTTTTTGCATCATATATGCATGTTTCACAGTGAGACCAAAATCCGCCTGGGTGCTTATTGCTCACAGTCAAGACAGCAGGCAGAAAACCCAAGAACAATCATTGCCCCAAAGCTGTCAATGCTTTGGCCTGAAAAATCTGTTAATCAGCCACTCCCAACCTGGACCATATTTTAATTGTTGGTTGGAGGGTCTACAGCCCATCCAAAAGCACACAAGCCATACAGACTGTCCCCCCCAACCCCCCCCCACACACACACACACACCCCGCCGCTCAGAGGCCTTCCAAAAAAGTCATCTAGGCATGTCATCAGAATCATACATGATTCTAGTAAACTCTAAGTAGTTATTTTATCAATCATACTGTGAAAAGAGAAGCATGTGTGGGTGTGCGCACACAAGGGAATTAAGACCAAATACTCACCCTCAAGTGTCTGGTGGAGAAACTGATATTTCTATTCCAATGTTTCTGTTGCTGCCTTGATTAAAAGTAGAGATGCAATCAAGCTAAAAATCCAGAGCCAAACGCCTTTGGGATATTGGGAATCCGTAGTGGATCCAGCTCCAAATATCACCTCTATCTGTACAGATAGTGGATCCAAACCCCGTTTTTCTGAACATCCACAAGCTTTTTGTGGGAAGGGGTTTGAAAATCTGGATCTAGATCTGAAATTTGCAGCTTAGGCCCATCACCCGTTAAAAGGCAGAGTAAAGAAATCCATCCTGGAGTCCCTTTGGGCATTCATAAAAGCCCTAAATTGTTGCTAATCTTCACTTCCCCTTGGTTTTTACCTGCATCAGACTCCAGTTTAACACTCTAATTAATTGAAATGCCCTGCAGAGCAGCAGCCTTACCTGCTGTTGACACCTTGGGGGGCAGTGATCTTGGAGGAGACAATTTTGCCAATGGCAAGCACAGCAGGGATAGAGGCAAGAGCCTTCAAAGTATTACTAAGACTGCTTTGCAGAATGCAAATGTCTCAGGACTGTTTTACTCCTGTGACATAGTTTGCTGGCAACAGATTAGACCAGTGGTTCTCAAACTTTTGTATTCATGACCCCTTTCACACAGCAAGCCTCTGAGTATGGATCCCCCCCCCTTAAATATATAAAAATGTGGTTTTAATTTGTAATACTATTATAAATGCTGGAGGCAAAGCAGGGTTTGGGAGTGGTGGCTGACAGCTCACGACCCCTCACGTAATAACCTCGCAACCCCCTGAGGGTTCACGACCCCCAGTTTGAGAGCCCCGGATTATACATTGTGGGTCTATGATGAAGCTGCATGCACAGTAAAAACAAAACCACTAACTTCACTGCACCAATGTTGTTTCCTCCTTCACAGGCCTTTTATATCAATGGGGTTTCATATTTTCAAGAGGGCCTGAGAACTTTTTGAAAAATACTTTGGGGTAATATACATCTTCATTTAACAGACTCTCTGGCAAGCCCCAGGCTCTGGAGTTACCATTTTATCTGCTATAAGACCTGTGGCTGCTCAGGCTTGTGCTGGGGTCCATTTTGGGCCAAGCTCAGGATAGAGGAAGTCAAAATAGTGGCTTAGAACCACCTTTGCTAAGTTTTCTGAACACCAAGATGTTTCAGTCGCAGGCTGCTAAAAGATTCCACTAACGCAAACAATCCCTTAATTCAGCATCTGGTGAACACAAGAGCAGCACCAATCTGAAAAGTTTCAAGTTGAACTTCCAGCAGAGTTTGGGTGAAGATGGGGAGGAGTCAAGGAAGAACTTGAATAATATTAATCAGTACAGTTCAACAGCTGCAATATCAGCCCAGGCAGCTTAGGATGATTAATGTCACTTTATAAGGCTGGTTTGTTTTTGCTGATGACGTCTTATAAAATTCATAGGCTGGAGGGGCAGTCTGATTGGCCAATAGCAGTACGAAGTCCTGTATATAAGGGCCCAGTCTTGCTCCCATTGAAGTCAATGACAAAACTCCCATTGTCTTCAGTGGAGGTATATCTTAGGCCCCAAGTCTTGGTGACCACATGGTTTGGAATTCTGCCATAATGCCTTCCTTACAATCATATGCTTTGGAGAACACCCACGCACAGATAATATACATTGTGGGATAGGGCCAACTCGTGCTCTGCCAATGAACTTACAGCACAATTCTCCCAATTATGGCCTGGTGTTAACCTTAGCATCAAATGGTTTTGTCACAAACAATAACTTATTCTTAAATGCTAACTTAGTCCAGAACAACCAGCAAAAGGAACGTAAAGGGTAGCAGTACAACCCCATCTCATTGTACGATCCAGCTTTCCAGCTGTGAAGAGGAAACCACTCTTGAATTTCCAGGATTGCCTTTAAATAAAAGCCACACTAAAATGATATTACAATATGAAATTGTTTCTCTGCTTATCTATTCCCTCAGCGGTTGCTCAGGTCTTCCCGGCTAGAAGAGTTCCATATACATTCAGAACATCAATCTAATCTGCCCTTAGAGCTATAGATTTATCAGCACCATCTCTGTTTCATTCTATTGAATGCCTTCAGAAATCTGCCCAATAAGTCTATCGTCTCCACTACTTCTATCCGTTCTCTAGCTTCAGTGTCAGCTCATCTATTGATCTGAAAGAAGAGCTGGTCTTCCACTCTACTAGCTCTCTCACCTCACTTCGTGTTATAGATGTGTTCTTAATTGGCCCTGGAACTTTAGTGGTAATGCATGAGACTTCTCCCAAGTAGTATTCCCCTTCATAGCCCAGATGCAGCTAAAAATCTATGAAGTGGAGGATCTGAAAGGAAAACAGAAAAGTGAAAGAGTAAGTTTTCCTCATGGAGCTTGCATTATTGTTTATTTAGACTGGGATTTTTCAAAGGAGCCTAAGAGAGTGAGGCACTCAATTGCCATTGAAAAATCAATGGGAATTGGGCACTTCCCTAAGATCCCCTCTTTGAAAACCTCAGCATTATACAATCAGGTTGCTTCCATCCCTTCATTAATCTGTGGTGACACAGGTCAGAAATATTTCCTCTTTGAAAATATATGGTTTCCTCCTCTAACCATTTTTTAAAACTACACCAGTAAATAAGCCCTTAAAACTCACTTCCACTGTGACACCTACAGAAAAACTACCCTCATATAATGGCTAGACAAATGGTGAGCTCTGATCGCTGCTACTGGTTAGCAGCGTGCACAGTTGATAGCCAGTCAATGGTAAACTTCCTATGATTGTGTCCTTGCTTTCCCTCTACACCTGACTGCTTGTTTGTTTCACCAACCTGTTACATCTTATTTCTTTAGATTTTAAGCTCAGTTAAAGTGTGTATGTGGGACACCGAGCTGGTCAAGGCCTTTAGGTACTAATTCAATTACTGTTAACAATAACTATCCCTAAATCAAGCATGGACCAAGAAGTCATTTAACTGATGGCCCAAGATGCATCCAGCACATCCAATGATTTGCATATAACATTGGCAGGAAGAAGCCATTTCTTTTAGCTCAGCACTAGCACTGAGGGAAACTAATTCTTTAGGTTAAATTTTTGAAAGAAAAACAGGAAAGCTTTATAGAATTTGGGGCAAGAGAAGAAAGAAGGGGCACTGTGCAAGCGTGAAAGAATTTTGTGAAATTTTTCACTAGCATGCATGTATATTTTATAGATAGATTAATCGACAGACCTAATTTATATATTTTAAGGCTGTTGATTAATCGCAGTTAACTCATGCGATTAACTCAAAAAAATTAATTGCAATTAAAAAAATTAATCGCGGTTTTAATCACACGGTTAAACAATAGAATACCAATTGAAATTTATTATATACTTTTGGATGTTTTTCTACATATTCAAATATATTGAGTTAATTACAACACAGAATATAAAGTGTACACTGCTCACTTTATATTATTTTTTATTACAAATATTTGCATTGTAAAAATGATAAACAAAAGAAACAGTATTTTTCAATTCACCTCATGCAAGTACTGTAGTGCAATCCCTTTATTGTGAAAGTGTAACTTACAAATGTAGATTTTTTTTGTTACATAACTGCACTCGAAAAACAAAACAATACAAAACTGTAGAGCCTACAGGTCCACTCAGTCCTACTTCTCATTCAGCCAATTGCTAAGACAAACGAGTTTGTTTACATTTATGGGAGATAATGCTGCCCAATTCTTATTTACAATGTCACCAGAAAGTGAGAACAGGCATTCGCATGGGACTTTTTTAGCCAGCATTACAAGGTATCTATGTGCCAGATAGGCTAAACATTCGTATGCCCCTCTGTGCTTCATCCACCATTCCAGAGGACGTGCTTCCATGCTGATGATGCTAGTTAAAAAAATAATGCATTAATTAAATTTGTGACTGAACTCTTTTGGGGAGAATTTTATGTCTCCTGCTCTGTTTTAGCCACATTCTGCCATATATTTCATGTTATAGCAGTCTAGGATGATGAGTCAGCACATGTTGTTCATTTTAAGAACACTTTCACTGCAGATTTGACAAAACGCAAAGAAAGTACCAATGTGAGATTTCTAAAGATAGCTAAAGCACTGGACCCAAGGTTTAAGAATCTGAAGTACCTTCCAAAATCTGAAAGGGATGAGGTGTGGCGCATGCTTTCAGAAGTCTTAAAAGAGCAGCACTCCCAACTACCAAAAAAGAAAATCAACCTTATGCTGGTGACATTTGACTCAGATGATGAAAATGAACATGCAGCGGTCCGCACTGCTTTGGATTGTTATCGAGAAGAACCCGCATCAGCATGGACGCATGTCCTCTGGAATGGTGGATGAAGCATGAAGGAACATATGAATCTTTAGCACACCTGGCATGCAAATATCTTGCGACGCTGGCTACAACAGAGCCATGCAAACACCTGTTCTCACTTTCAGGTAACATTGTGAACAAGAAGCGGGCAGCATTATCTCCTGCAAATGTAAACTAACTTGTTTGTCTGAGCAATTGGCTAAACAAGAAATAGGACTGAGTGGACTTGTAGGCTCTAAAGTTTTGTATTGTTTTGTTTTTGAGTGCAGTTATGTAACAAAAAAAAATCTACATTTGTAAGTTACACTTTCACAATAAAGGGATTGCATAAAGTTTTACATTGTTTTTAATGTTTAAAATTTTTAAAGCAGTTTTTTTGTACATAATTCTACATTTGTAAGTTCAATTTTCATGATAAAGATTGCACTACAGTACTTGTAATACAGTACTTGTAATAGGTCAATTGAAAAATACTATTTCTTTTGTTTTTTACAGTGCAAATATTTGTAATACAAAATATAAAGTGAGCACTGTACACTTTGTATTCTGTGTTATAATTGAAATCACCATTCGAAAATGTGGAAAACATCCACAAATACTTATAAAAATGGTATTCTATTATTAAGAGTGCAATTAATCACGTGGTTAATCACGATTAATTTTTTTAATTGCTTGACAGCCCTAATATATATATTTCTAAAGAGCACAGAGCAGAAGTGAGGTTTGTCCTTTGCTTGCTTCTCTTGCTCTTCAGTGTGATGCTGTGTGTCAGTTTCTATAACCATTGACTTCACTGAATTGATCCTAGCTACAGATACATGATTCCCACTTAATGGTCATCTTTCAGATATTGCTCTGTGTTGATAATGGGGAAATGACCGATGGAACAAAAAGACAAACAAATAGGCTTAAACACTCTGATTGCCAAAAAAAAAAAAAAAAGGCTATCCTGTTCTGCTTTGGTTTTTTTGAAGCGGAACTTATTAAGTTATTGGATTTTCCCTGATTTGGCACAATTTAGAGACATTTACAATTTGAGATCTGTGGGCCAAACGTTCGATGGTGGATTTTGCCTCAGCAAACACAGTATGAAGACAGACTTAACCTCCCAGAAACCCTCCTTCTTTGCATGCAAACTGATAACTGTGCTTGCAGACAAGTACTTAGACATGCAATTACCTGGACAATCTGTTGTGCTTACTTCTAGAAAAGTGCAGGCCCTTAGTTATGCCCCACAGTGTTTATAGGGGTTTAAAAAAAAAAGAGAGAGAGAGAGATTCTAAGGCACTCAGAGCTCTAGATAAACCTTCTTAATCAAAGTAAACAATGTGATTTAATTATGGCACCAACCTTATTCATATTCAAGAAAACAATCAATTTCTGGTTTTAAATCCAACTGGGAACACTTTTGTTTTCAGTGCTTTTCACTGCTGAATTGCAAAGAATCCTGCAATTTATTGTTAAATCTACTACAGTATTAAGTGTAGTCTATACCTCTAAGATTTAAGAGTAAAAACTGGTTAGGGGTATGTTTTTATTTTACTGAAGAGGTGATTTACACAGGTATCGTTATTCCCCTTTCCACAGAGAAACAGCTATACTTTTCACAGGTATATAAATCACCTTTATACAGATTCTGCATCCACACTAGGGGGTTATACTTCTTTAACTACAGCCATATAATCAAAGCAGTTCAACTTTCTAATGTAGACAAGACTAGAGCTGTGTGAATACTTGATTCTTTTTTGGTTTGGTGGCTAAACTGAAAAAAAAATATCCCCTTGATTTCAGGTCAAAAAAGTTTTTTTTTATTTCAGACACTAGGTAATCACTATTAATTAACTATTATTATTAATAATAATAAAAGCAAAGGGAATTTGGAAACCCCAGTCACAAGAGGAAGAGGTGATGGTAGCCACCTTTATATCCTATAGGATATAATGCTCCCCTGGGGGGAAGAGACCTGGGTTCCAGTCCTTATTCTGACTGATTCAAAGCAGGGATCTGAAAACTTGGGTCTCCCACGCTGCAGGTGAGTGCGCTAACTGCTGGGCTATGGGGTATTCTGGGAACAGGCTTAGTCTCTCCTGTTGAAGCTGTTCCACTTTGTACAAGACACTGAAATACCCATTGGAGCAGGGACTGGAACCCAGATGTCTCCACTCTCATGTGAGTCCCCCAATCACCAGGCTATGGAGTCTCTTTGTATACATAATTAAATATTTAGTGGACCAAAGTGGAACAGCTCCAGAAGGAGATATTGAGACCCACTCCAGAAGATATTGAGACCCACACACCATAGCCCAGTGGTTAGGGCATTAAGGGGAAGTAGTCCCAAGTTCAAATCCATACTACAAAGCAGACTCAGTAGGGACTTGAAGCAACATCTCCCATATACTGTGGCAGTGCTGTAACTACAGGGCATAAGGGTACCTCACCACCTTTGCAAATGGCTCCCAAGTCCCCTGGTGAATCTAGCCTGAATACTTTTTTTGACCAAAACTACTTGGCAAATTTGGGTCGAGTTCACAAATAATTTTCTTCGACTTAAGCAGCATTTTTCATCGAGTAAAAGTTTTTCCAAAAAATTTCATCCAGCTTTAGGCAAGAACTTAGGTTCTGGTTATGTCACGAGCTGTACCCCTATGTAGACCTCCACTGATTTCAGTGGGGCTCTGGATGAAGCTCGTTGCAAGACTGAGGATTTAGAGATGGCTATTTCTCTATTTTCATGGAAAGCTGTTTGCACTGGATTTTGCACTCAGCGTCTTTATTCAAAAGAAAGCCACAGAGATTTGACTAGCCCTAAATCATTTCTTAGCTCTGCTTTTCTTCAAACAAACAAAAAAAAGAAGAAGGTGTAGGATGTGGTTGAATGGAGACAGGATTAAAACTATATCAGCAAAAATGAGCCATCATAAAAATAATGCCAAAAATGCAGTTGTATTTTGGACTAAAAGTAAAAAGCTCCAATAATTTTTATGTCCCTGTGACGGGGTCAGGACTCACCACCACCGGCGCCTCCTGCTGGTTTCTCCGGGAATTAGCTCTTGTCAACTGCAGGGCACCCTCTGCTCTGCTGGTTGGGTGCTCTCTGTTGTCTGCTCTGCTGGTTGGGAACCGCCTTGCTCCCCGCTCGGCGGTGTCCGCTTCAGGACACTGCCCTCTGGCAGTGCCCCCCTACTCTGTTCTCACCACCTTCGGGGGGGGGGAGGGGGGCAACAGCAGTCCTTCGGTTTGCATCTGCCTTGGTGGCCAACCACAACCCCAAAGTCTAGCCCCTCACCTCAGGGGCAAGTTGCAATCTGTCTTGGTCACACTCCTCTGTGGCCAGGTGCAGTGTAGGGAGGAAGAGGGGAACCCAGGCCCACCCTCTACTCTGGGTCCCGACCCAGGGACCCTCTATTGGCAGCCTCTGTCTGCCCTCCTTCGCTTCCCTCTTGTCTGCCTATGCTCCCCGGGCCACTTCCCCTTTGGCCCCTTGCACCTTCTTGACCCTTTTTAGCAGGGGCCGCAGCCTGGCAGGTAACCGGGCCGGAGCTCTCCTCTGCTCTCCCAAGCCTGCCCAGCACTGCTCTGTCCCAGGTGCTACCTCCTTACCTCAGGAGGCAGAGCCAGAGCCACTCCCTTGCTAGTCAGGGAGAGACTGCCCTCTTCTTTGCTAGGCAGCCTTTATATAGGGCCGGCCCTGATTGGCTGCCTCTACCTTTACTCTGATTGGCTCTGCACAGGCCTTTGCTGATTGGCTGCTGGTCTGCGCAGCCTCTCTGGCCTGTTTTAGCCCTTTTCCTCAGGGAGTGGGGCAGCTCACCCCATTAAAATCCACCTTTCAAGATGCTGTCGGAAAATAACAGCAAAATGTTGGATTTATTCAGTATGCTTTCCTATTGGAAAAATCTAGTTTATACCAATACAGATTGTAGTGTAGACAGGCCAGGAAGGCATTGCCCTGGAAGCTAGACTGTCCAAACAACAGGATCTGTCTGTGTCTAGTAACCTCAGTAAAGTACCCCTCTAATCTAATTTTGTCTCTCCTCTACCATGATGGGCATTGAGCTGACAGTGGGTCAGATTCAGTCTTGGTCTAAGTGAGTGCAACTCCAATAGAGCCCCTTTAAAGCTGGCCTGCAGGGCACCCAAACAGCCAGTCTGTGGGCACTACTGCACCACAAGGAGTGTGTTACCCACTCCACCCCCTTCCTGTCCCCATATATGGGGTTTGTGCCACACAGTTCATGAATCCCCTGGCTGTCCACTCCCACTGGGCACTCATCAATGGTTCCTATTGAGCTCAGCCATGCTATAGGGAAAGGACTATGGATTCCCCTGTGTATGATCTCTGTGGCCTCTCTACTCCCACTTTCCCCTAGGGTTGCCAGGTGTCCAGTTTTTGACCAGAACGCCTAGTCAAAAAGGGACCCTGATGGCACCACTGACCAGGCCATTAAAAGTCCGGTCAGCAGCACAGCAGGGCTAAGGCAGCATCCCTGCCTGCCTTGGCTCCACACGGCTCCTGGAATGCAGAGGCATGTCCCCCTTCTGGCTCCTAGGTGTAGGGGCAGCAAGGGGGCTCTGAGGGCTGCCCCCAGCCCAAGCGCCAGCTCCCATTGGCCGGGAACTGTGGCCAATGGGAGCTGCGGGGGTGGTGCCTGCAGATGGGACAGCGCACAGAGCCGCCTGGCCATGCCTCCACATAGGAGCTGGTGGGGGGACATGCCACTGCTTCCGGGAGCTGCTTGAGATAAGCGCCACCTGGAGCCTGCACCCTGTCCCATGACCGAACCCCCTGCCCTGATCCCCTTCCCGGACTCCAACCTCTTGCCCGAGCCCGAAGCCCCCTCCTGCACCCCAAACCCTTCATCCCCAGCTGCACCCCAGATCCCACACCCCCAGCCAGAGCCCTCACCCCCTCCCATGCCACAACCCCCTGCCCAGCCCTGATCCCTCTCCCTCCCTCCAAACCCCTCATCCCCAGCCCCACCCCAGAGCCAGCACCCCCAGCCGGAACCCTCACAGTCCCTCCCCCACACCCTATGCCCCAACCCCCTGAGCCAGCCTGGTGAAAATGAGTGAGTGAGTGAGGGTGGGGAGAGCGAGAGACAGAGGGAGGGGGGCTGGAGTGAGCGGGGGGATGGGGCCTTAGAGAAGGGGCGGGGCAGAGAAAGGGTGTTTGGTTTTGTGAGAGTATAAAGTTGGCAACCCTACCTTACACTCCAGGGAACACATGTGTGGCGCTTACAGTAGTTGTGTTGAAGCTCAAGTTTGTAATGGACCCTCCACTGCCGGGCAGATTTCTCCCTAAACAGAGAAGACTTTGCATGATAAGACCAGAAAGGGCTTAGAGCTCTTTTACAGCACAGGGTAAACAAGGGGTTAATATAAAAGTTTCTACACCTTCCATGATCACAAAAGTCTACACAAAGCAGAGAAGGATATGAGAAAACAAAGGCTGCAAGGTGTCAGCAAAAAAAACCAAGCAATGGTGATCAAAGATTCCAAGCCCACAGCCCAGGAGAGACTCTGGAGCACAAGGATGTGCTGTGCTAAGCTTGGCAGAATCACTGCTGCAAAGGTTCCCTTTGATGGTTTCTGTAAAAACCAGAATTAGAGTCACAGACATTCTACCCTCACAAAACCACTTCCTTAGGAGAAGGACATATATGAGGGGCCTGGAGACTGCTTCCTTAGGCGACACGAAGAATGCTCAGCATTGATTTTTTTCCAAGCTTCCTGCTGCTGCAGCAGTTTTGCTCTCAACTGCTAACGTGTGGTGTGTGGCAAACCTAGTGTTATTTTTTGAAGGGGAGGTGGAGGTAGAACCCTGGGCCTGATTCTACAGGGAGTTGAGTGTTTTGCTCTATGCTGGGTGCACTCAGCTCCTCACAAGCTCAGACCTTTGCCCAAGTTTGTAAAACTAGTTCTGAAATTAGAAGGGCTTCATCAAACATTTTAAAAACTTTGCCCTTCAGTTGCTGTGACACCCTCGTAGAAACTGGAAAGTAACATTCTTGCCCTGCTTTTTGCATAACTTATTTAAAATAGGAGGCAGTGTGGCCCAGTGGATAAAGCACTGGGCTGGAACTCAGGAGACCTGCATTCTATTCCTGGTTCTGCTGTCAAGGTAACTGGCCTCCATCACTGTGGTATCTGAGCTCCTCATACCCTTTACGTATTTATCCTCACAGCACCCCCGTGAGTTTGGGAAGTACTGTTATCCTCATTTTACAGATCAGGAACTGAGCCAGAGAAAGAGACTAAGTGACTTGCCCAAGGCCACACAGCTAGTCTGTGGCAGAACAGGGAACTTGACCTGGGTTCTCAAGTCCCTGCCTAGTGCTCTAACCACTTGACAATCTTACTAGTGGTCTGCTGACTAACCTTGGTCAAATCACTTCACCTGTCTGTGCCTCCACCATCTGTAAAATGGGGATACTGTTACTTATGTTCTTTGTAAAGCTACTTGAGACCTACAAAGGAAAAGAGCTATTTTAAAATTAGCTATTCAGGCAACTGAAGACAACACTACACCTGCTGCCTTTTGTTTACTTCTCTGTGCACCCCACTAACATCAGCGCCACAAGTCAATTATGCAGTGATTGCACGGTAATGGAGCTAACACCGCCAACCCTATTAGAAACTAGAGCAACTGATAGCGATGACCAGAAAAAGCCAAATTTCTTAAATAAACATATTCTCAAATTACTTGCTCAGCTGTTCCATCAATGATAAAACTGCTGGCTACTTTAATGGGTGGCAGGATTGGGCCCTGATTCTGGACACCATCAGATAATGTAGCAGTGTTGCATAACAGCTGGTAAAGAATTAGGCAGAACGAAAAAGGAAACATTTCTCTCTAGAGCCAACCCCTGCAATGAGTAGATCCCCTTATAATTAATCATCTGTATTATTAATCTTTCCCCAATACTATAAAACAACAGAGCAGAATGGCAGTGATGTGCCAGCATTCCTGTTAAGATCTCACAGCCCTCATTAATAAATGTAATAGCGGCATTGGGCTATCTCAGGAGTGTACTAGGTTATAGACTCAGACTTTCATTCAGTTGAAATTTTATGTTCTTGCTTCATGCAAGACTAATGTATTTATTCCAGGGTCATTTAAAAAAAAATAAAGTCAGTTGTGCTCTTCTAGAGATATCCCCCAAACTGATGAATTTATCATTTCAAAGAAAAATTAAAGCGGGGAGTAATCAATCTGCATTGAGTGGAGATTAACAAACTTGGCCCACAGGTTAAGCATCCTGCAATCAAAAGTGTGACTGTAGCAAGGATAGGCCCACTCTGGCTCTAATCTAGCTAGCATGGCTAAAAATAGCAACGAAGATGTGGCAGTACAGGCTTCAACATGGGCAATACATGTGTTCCTGGGACCTTTGGTATGTTAGTCCATGCCACTACATCTTCTCTGCTACTTTTACCCATGCTAGGGTAACTCACATACCTCCTGGGAGTGGTGTTCTGTCCCATCTAGTTGCATCGAGACAACTTAGAGAGAGGTAAAAAATGGGTCTGCTCTACAGCCTTAGCTAACAGCCAGTTGGCTTTCAGCTCATGCATTAGAGGCTCATGCACTAAGCTCCAGAGATCCCCGGTTCGATCCCGCCCACCGACGACCAGGATCTGTCGGCGTTACACTAGCTTAGTTAAAGCTAGGTGGACAATAGTTCGGGTACCATTGTTGTAGCACATTTAAGATGAGATCTAGAATGCACCTCCCAGCCTAAGCAGCTGGCTTGGGCACTGGGCTGATGCACATGCGTTAGAGAGGATTGGAAGGGGAGGAATCCATGGCGCCAGGACTGCAGAGTAGCCTCCATAAAGCATTACACAGCCCTTCAACTTGGGGAAGGATGCAGCCGCATTGCCACACAGAACTGGACTCTGCACCACACAGTGGATGTGCTCCCTCTGCTCTCCCTGCATCATCCAGCCCACAACCCCCTGAAAGTAGGGAACGGAACTGTTTTACTGGCAAGGGGCCATTTGGGGCTGTGGGGAAGGGGGCTAGATTTAACCCTTAGTGCAAAAAGACTACAAATAGTGAGTGGAATTTTCAAAAGTGCTCAGCATTGTCCTAACTCTTCTCCCATTGAAAGCCAAGGTAGAATTCCTATGGACTTCTGTGGAAGGAGAATTAGGCCAACACAGAGCCCTTTAGAAAATCCCCAATTTAAATTGCTACTCAGTCTTGTCGTTGTTAAGATTTGACAATTTCCCTTGCTTGTTTACTGCTTTATAGGTTTGCCAAACACATTACTGAAAATAAACATCCCGGGAGGGAAAAAATATGAAGTATACATGGTACAAAAATAAAAGGCCAATAAAAATGTTTGCCGATCTTCCCTGGGGCATGAGGAGATGTGTCCTTCAATGGTTGCTTTAAAATGTTAGTTTTACTCCAATGTGAATAACAGAAGCCATCAAAAGGTGGCTACTCTAATTCACAGCATTAATGTATTTATTTATTTCAGTTAAGCTACAATGGTGTTAGTTCATTAACTCGTTAATCAGATGGATTAGATAATGTTTGTGCAGCAGTTAGAAATACAGAAAGCACCAGTGTTAGGTTCGTCTGTGTGTGAAATCTGCTTGTGACAAAAGTGGTGGTGTTTTCATCACGATGGAGTCCTGTATTATCTGCTGTGTAGTATAAACATTTATACTACTCTGGACCAGTCTGTGGCTCCCTTATTCTTGCTGAGTAGCAAGGGTGTCATTTCAGAAAAATTTTAGAGGAGGAAAGATGTGTCAGCATCTCCCCTTCTACCTCCCCTGCTGAGGCTGCAACTGCTTGTAGGGCATTGGCAGGCCAGTCCCATCTCTAAGAAAGGTGGCATGCCATGTGCGGTGAGGGGGTTCTCACTGATGACCAGCCCAGGGCAGGGGTTGGGGCCTGGCTCTCTCCAGGCTCAGCGGCAGCCCAGGATGTCACTGCTGCTTCCTGTCTGGCCAGTGGGGAGAGGGGATTGGTGCTGACAATGTGGTGATTAGGAGCCCAGGCCAGAACAGGAGCTCCTGCAGGCCTGGGGGACATAGCTCCTTGCCAGCCAGCACTGTGGTATGAAAAGTCTGGGAGTGCGGGGCAAGCCAAGGCTTTGGGGAAGGGGTAACTGGCCCCTCTGCCCCAGTGCAAATGACATACCTGCTAGAGTGGCATACATCTAATTCCATGAGTGGTACCACTGACTTCAGACTACTTGCAAAATAATAAGCAATGGCCCCTTAAGGTTAAGAACAACCAGTTTTTTAAATTGTGCTTGTTGGCACGTGTTCTAATAGGTTGCATTTTCACTAACGTGGACAAGACTTTAGCGGATCTAAGGAAACACTTCCTACAGTTGAGGGTAAGTTGCAACAACCTTAACCTTTAGAGAGACCCCATCCCTCCTGAGAGACTATTCCCATCTTTCTGCCCTAACCCCACCGCTTGAGAAAACTCCCATGAAATCAGTAGGAGCTGCAAGAGCTCAGGGCCTTTGAAAAATCAGGCCATTGACTTTAAATGTGGCTTTAGGGTATGTCCAGGCTGCTACCAGAGGGTGTGATGGTGGCTCAAGCAGACACACCCATGGTAGCTTTATTTTACCTAGCTCAGTCCTGGAGTAGGGAAGCTGTGGCAGGAGCATGCTGAAGCATGGCCTAGCCCCAAGAGTAACTACCCAGGGTTCCAGGCGGGCTTGTACAGCCCATGCTAACATGGCTTCGCTGCTCTGGGACCTGAGTTAGCAAGATTAAAGCTAATTCAGGTATGTTTACTTGAACTGCAATCACACCCTGTGACTGCAATCTAGATGTACCCTCAGCTGCCTGACTTTAGGCCCAGATACTTGAAATGTTTTGCCTTTTTTGGTAACCAAATACTCAGTAGCCCTAGTTAACATACACTGTGTGCTGCAAGTTTCTTTCCATAAGGGAGATCTATTCAGAGAGGTGCTTGACTGGACTGGAGGAAGGACAGGTTGATGATATTAGTCTAATTGCAATGGAGCTGTTTATCTCTTTACCATTTTTTACTTCCTTGCCCTTTGTTAATTTCACTGAAATCCTTCTGGTTCTACTGCTAACAGCTGAAGTTCTCACTGTCCACTTGCATGTTTTTTGGCCCCTCAGGAAACATTACTTCCACTAGTGTAAGTGGCAGGTTTCAGAGTAGCAGCCATGTTAGTCTGTATTCGCAAAAAGAGAAGGAGTACTAGTGGCACCTTAGAGACTAACAAATTTATTTGAGCATAAGCTTTCGTGAGCTACAACTCACAGTTTCGATGAAGTGAGCTGGAGCTCACGAAAGCTTATGCTCAAATAAATTTGTTAGTCTCTAAGGTGCCACAAGTCCTCCTTTTCTTTTAGTGTAAGTGGGTTACTCTGAGATTCCTTGTGGGGATTAAAGCGTGTGTTCTGGGTTTGAAGACTCCTTTGTCCAGAAAAAAATATCATATTCTATAATTGCATATTGGATTTATCTGTCTGGAGAGCCCCCTTGCAGCAGACCAATTTCTCCTACTTCAAGCCTGAGCGTTATCCAGAAGGCTCACTTGCTCAGAAGCAAGTAGGTGGAGTTCCTAGAAGGAGGCATTTTATGTGATCAGCACCCTGGAAAAGGACAGGAAAGTAGACCTTGTGCCTGGGCTGGTAAATTTTGACAATCTTTGCAAAGATAAGAACATTTGGTGATCTATACTTACTTCTGTAGACACCTACTTCAGAGACTGTTTGTAATTACCATGTAACAAAGACTTAGGATGTGAACAATTCATCTGCATTTACCTTTCCCCTGGGTAAGCTAAGTGTCCCAGAGACAGACCCAAAATAAACACCAGGTACTTTTGGTTGAAGTGACTTGGTGTGTGAGGGGGAGGGAGGGGTTGTTTTTTTCCTTGGTGATCCTCCTTCTTTATCATGTGTAAAGACAGACAGGTCAGGGGCTAAGCTATTATATATCACAATCTAGTGGCTTCTACGCCATGTAAGGTTGAGATGAGCAGAAAACTGGACAATAAAAAGAGACCTCAAAATATTCTGTCATTGTGAAGGATTCTCTTCCCCCGCCCCAGTCCAAACACACACATCATGACTTTAATTTTTTCAGTCTTGTGCTGCAATTCACTAAGTCTCCTCACCCCCGCTTCCTTCCCCTGCACCGTCCCACCCACACACACTCACTTTGCCCTCTGAACTGAAGCAATGATCCGTTCCCTGTGATTAAATTAGCGTAAGTAATAAGATATCATAGAACTGATTGATTTCCCCAGCAATGGTTATTAACCAGCTCAATTCAGAGGCAAGCAGGGCCATTATTCTGAACATCGATTCCTGAACAGGTCTGCGGGAAAGGAGAGCTCTTAGATACTGTGATATGTGTAGCTTGAATGCAAACATCTAGCTATGTCCAAAAAAAAAAAAAAGGGTACTGGGTCCCAGTTTTCTTTACAGGATCATTATCCCCTTAGAAAACACATGGCACAAGCTCTTTTTATCAACAACCCTATCACAGGACAATGACTTTTTCCTATATCACCCTATGTTTTCCTTGAAAAGACCACAGCATCTTTGTGTGTGTCTCAGGGTGTTAGTGACAGAAAATTATTACCATTCATCTGGTGAACTATGTGGAACAAGTCTGGGAGGCTTGGCCCAGGTTCTGGTGGCCAGCTGCCCACATTGCAGATAGCACTGTCACAACTGGCACCGATTGTCTCCTTTCTTGGCTCTCTTAGCACAACAACCAGAGAGTGAATCATGAGAGTCTTTCACTTCTAGACATAGAATCATAGAATATCAGGGTTGAAAGGGACCTCAGGAGGTCATCTAGTCCAACCCCCTGCTCAAAGCAGGACCAAGCCCCAACTAAATCATCCCAGCCAGGGCTTTGTCAAGCCTGACCTTAAAAATATCTAAGGAAGGAGATTCCACCACCTCTCTAGGTAACGCATTCCAGTGTTTCACCACCCTCCTAGTGAAAAAGTTTTTCCTAATATCCAACCTAAACCTCCCCCACTGCAACTTGAGACCATTACTCCTTGTTCTGTCATCAGCTACCACTGAGAACAGTCTAGATCCATCCTCTTTGGAACCCCCTTTCAGGTAGTTGAAAGCAGCTATCAAATCCCCCCTCATTCTTCTCTTCCGCAGACTAAACAATCCCAGTTCCCTCAGCCTCTCCTCATAAGTCATGTGTTCCAGTCACTTAATCATTTTTGTTGCCCTCCGCTGGACATTTTCCAATTTTTCCACATCCTTCTTGTAGTGTGGGGCCCAAAACTGGACACAGTACTTCAGATGAGGCCTCACCAATGTTGAATAGAGGGGAACAATCACGTCCCTCGATCTGCTCCAATGCCCCTACGTATACATCCCAAAATGCCATTGGCCTTCTTGGCTACAAGGGCACACTGTTGACTCATATCCAGCTTCTCGTCCACTGTAACTCCTAGGTCCTTTTCTCCAGAACTGCTGCTGAGCCATTCGGTCCCTAGTCTGTAGCGGTGCATGGGATTCTTCCGTCCTAAGTGCAGGACTCTGCACTTGTCCTTGTTGAACCTCATCAGATTTATTTTGGCCCAATCCTCTAATTTGTCTAGGTCCCTCTGTATCCTATCCCTACCCTCCAGCGTATCTACCTCTCCTCCCAGTTTAGTGTCATCCGCAAACTTGCTGAGGGTGCAATCCACACCATCCTCCAGATCATTTATGAAGATATTGAACAAAACCGGCCTGAGGACCGACCCTTGGGGCACTCCACTTAATACCGGCTGCCAACTAGACATGGAGCCATTGATCACTACACGTTGAGCCCGACGATCTAGCCAACTTTCTATCCACCTTATAGTCCATTCATCCAGCCCATACTTCTTTAACTTGCTGGCAAGAATACTGTGGGAGACCGTGTCAAAAGCTTTGCTAAAGTCAAGGAACAACACGTCCACTGCTTTCCCCTCATCCACAGAGCCAGTTATCTCGTCATAGAAAGCAATTAGATTAGTCAGGCATGACTTGCCCTTGGTGAATCCATGCTGACTGTTCCTGATCACTTTCTTCTCCTCTAAGTGCTTCAGAATTGATTCCTTGAGGACCTGCTCCATGATTTTTCCAGGGACTGAGGTGAGGCTGACTGGCCTGTAGTTCCCAGGATCCTCCTTCTTCCCTTTTTTAAAGATGGGCACAACATTAGCCTTTTTCCAGTCATCCGGGACTTCCCCGGATCGCCATGAGTTTTCAAAGATAATGGCCAATGGCTCTGCAATCACATCCGCCAACTCCTTTAGCACTCTCGGATGCAGCGTATTCCTTTTGGGTCAGGATATAGCACACCAATGGGGTAGTGTGGGCAGAGACAGCCTTTGAGACCTGGAAAGTGGGTTTCTGAAAGTCAGTAGGGACCCTGGAAGGATTTGAGGTATTCAGGGGCTTAGAATTCCCAGCTGCCCAAGAGCAGCAGTAGGACTGCCTTGATCTCCTGCCCATTTGCCTGCTGCTGAACCAACTCTTCCTGTGATCTGGTGGGCTCTCACCCCAGCCCAGGAAGTTTGGTAGATCATCACCCAAGTTCATCTAAGGCCCTCTGCTCTGGGTACAACTTGTGGTTTAACACCAAATGTATGAGAAAACATCCAAACAAAGCAAAGCTTTTGCCCAACAAGGGCTACAGCCCGAGAGGCTCTCTCTCCTCGCCTCTGTCAGCCACCCTTCTGGGTCCTTAGCCTGACAGAGGGGCTCCTGCTAGGGCCATCCTACTCTCTGCAGAGCTATTCCAGACTGCTTTCTGCAGGATCATACAGCACAACCCACCCACCAGGAGTTGCATGTGAAGTGGGGTTTCAGCATGGTCAAGTCACTGAGGTGGCCTTGCCATCCAGCTAAATCAAAGTCCAACCCCTTCTGGGGTAACCAAAGTCCAAAGGAAAACACCAGTCTTCCATCCCAAACCTATGCCGGGTCTGTCCTTCTCTTCCTGGGCTCAACTTCCATGCTTCCTGGGCTCAGCTTAGTCCTTTCTCCCCTTTATCTCAGGGTCAGTGCTTCACCGAACCAGGTGGCAGTACAGGGGGAATCCACATCCACTCTCTACTCTGGGTCCCCAGACCTGGGACCCCTAAATAACTTGGGCCATCCACCCCTGTAGACTCACCTGCCCTACTTTGCCTTCCCAGAGCCTCTTCCTGTACTTGTTGCCTTCCTTCCAGAGCTCAAGCTTCTTCTCCCTTGAAAGAGGGTACTCCACAGCCTTCCTTCCTTGGGCTGTGTTGTAAGCTTCACTGACTTTTCTAGCTCACCCTTACCAGGGTCCAGGGTCAGGTACTGTTCCAAGGAATCTCCCTCCAAGTCTCTTCAGACTCCAGGATCTCAACTCCCTCCTTCACTAAACACAACAGCAGCTGACCATTCATTGGTGTTGCCTCCCCCTGCTGCAGGACTCCTTCTGATGTCCTTTTTTCTCCCAAGTCTGCTCTTATCTCCCTGCAGGCCCCGCTCCTTGTCACCTGAGCCCTTGTCAAGTGACTTCACTCATTGCCTTCACCTGGGGATGCAGGCCAGATCCGTCACATGTGCATCCCTCAACCCTTTCAGAGGATCAGCTCACCTTGACACAACTTCCCTGAGCTAACAATGTGGATGGAAAGAGACAACACAGTGGAAGAACCAAATCAAGTCAAAGGGATCAGCAAAGAGGGAGACCTGCAGTGGCAGAAGGAACTCAATGTTTCCATGTCCTCAAAAGCAACAAGAGAAGCAACAACCTCATTTGGAGTGGGGAAGGAGGCACCTCAAGTGGGACACAAGAGGCACTATGGGGGCATCTCCAGAGAGGAGATAGGTGCAGACTTTAGGGGGGAAAGGAAGAGAGAGGAGGTCCCTGGGGCAACAGGTAAACTAGAGTCATCTATTCAAACTGTTAGAAACAATAAGCAGCAACAAATAGTCCCACAATAGTGGAATTGTAGCTCCATCAGTTTTAGTTCTGGTCCAAATAGCCCTCCCCCTCTTCTGGAATTCTAAATGAGATGTATTACACTTAAAAGAATCTCTCTGAGTGTTTGTGTACCTATGGGACTTTTTCAAGTCACTTATTTGTCTGAATGCCATTGATTTTTCTCCTAATTGTTATTCACTATGCTAATTTCCCTCACAAATCTCATATGCTATTGATCAAAAAGTAATAAACTCTCCAGCAAACAAAACAAGCATTATTGCAATGTTGGGAAAACATCATTTAATATCAATACCATATTTACAATTATCTTTAACCCAAATTTCACCCGTGATGCAATGCATAATCAAAATCAGAGAGCTACAGGCAAAAGGGTGATATTAAAAAATTCCCACTAGACTATTTCCTAGTAGATTATGAGAAGAAAGGCTGAAATAGGATAAACTTGAACACCTTAAAATATACAGCTGATGCTGAACAAATGCCACTGAATGAAGAATAATCTTTTTTTCTATTTTCTTTTTGGAAACAGCCACAGGAAAGGTACAGTACAGGTATAACAAGAGCAGCACGTGTGCCAAAAAATCCTTCCCTTTCTTAGGTAGATCCACTTCTAATGATCATGGCCAATGAAGGCCTTGGCCCCTGCTTTTTCGCAATGGGGGACACACTTGGTCCTTTCTAGACAGTTTCAAACACATCTACTACAAGTCCAAACACAGTCAAAACCAAAGACATTATTTTCAAGAGCTGTATGTCACAGAGCACAATGAACACACAAATCTATAATGTGAGTGGATATGAGAAAGAAGAACCTTTGAGTGTGACCTGCCATTCAACTCTGCACCTGGCAAAGAGTGAAAACGATTCTAGTGAGCCAACTAATATAAAACAAAAAGCAGGAATTAAATCAGCAATATCAGAGCAACTCTTGCTAACACCTTCCTAAAGTTTCATGAATCCCACATTCTCTCCAACTGGAACTGCAACTAGGTTTCTGTCACTAACCGAAGCACTCAACATCTGTGTGACTGGCCTTATTCTGAATAATGGAAATCTATATTATGGGCCAGCTGGTGTAAACTGGCATCACTCCATTGATGATTTACACTAGCTAAGGAGCCAGCCTTTGAGCATTGCCTGTTAATTTGTGTGGGAAGAATTCTTCTGCCTCCATCATATCTCTACCCAACTTCCACCATGATATTCCATCCCACAAATCCTAGGGGAAAGCAAGTAATCTCTTGGGTGACTCCAGCCCAAGGTTCCAACTCAGAGGAGCTCCAAGCACAAACTTGACAAATATTTGTAATTTAATGCACAATGCCCAATTCACTTTTTTATATATATTATAAAATTGGGCCAATTTTTGCAGAACATTCTGCTATAGAGTAGCACTAATGCCATTGTATATATTGAAGGCATACCCTCACTTGGAACAGTGTGTTCAGTCCTGGTAATTCCACCTCAGAAACCAATATAGCAGAAATAGAAAAGGTCTAGGGATGGGCAAGGAAAGAGTTTAGAGGCATAGAATACTTCCATCTGAAGAGAGAGAAAAGGTATGACGTGTTTAGTTTAAAAATGAGGTCAATAAAACTTAGTGGTAGGGAAGGCAGAATGGATGTTCCTTTTATACTTGTAACACAAAACAAAGAAATATCCCCTAAAATTAAAAGGGAAACAAGTTTAAAACCAATAAAGGGACATTTTGCTTTTTACGCAATGCATAACTAAGCTATGTAACTCATTGCCTTGTATATCACATTGTTGAGGCAAGTGCTTGTAGGAATTCAAAAAATGATTAGTCATTTATATTGATAATTACAACTTTGAGTTATATTAGATGGAATAAAAAAAATACCAGGGCATAAGTCAACTACTAACCATCTAGGATAAGGAAGAAGCTTAACTTATGAGCATGATTCCATAATTGTCATGAGTGATTCCATAATTGTCTACTACAATGTTTCTTCTGCATATCTGGTGCTGCACATTGTTGGTGACGGGATACTGGACTGGATGGACCACTGGTCATATCTGGTATGACAATTCTTATGCTGGTATCTCCTGGCTCAAAGTGTTACATCACATGAAATAAGTTGGCGGTGCCAGACTTCTGGCTGGAGCGTAAGAGTCATCCCAAAAATAAGCATCAAAATTGGCATGAACTGGCAACTTCAGCAGAGAAGGCAATGACCGAGTCAGCTTTCGACACTGAACTACCCTCATCCATTGAGATGGTAAAGGCACACTGATGGAGCAAGGTAGGGAAAGCTTGCACTGCTGCTGCCCAAGCTGTATCCCTTCTGTGGATAAACAGAGCATTTCTGTCTCTAGGGCTGTCAATCTGGTACCTTTCATGTGCGCTGAAACAAATAATTATAGCTATAGTGATAGATGGGGAATGAAACTTTTTCCCCACCCAAAACAAAAAAAATCCATATTTTTGGCCATCAATGTCACTTCCAGGAAAAGTGCGTGAAGTTGCCAAGAGAGGCAAGGAATGGTCTGAATAGATGGTGTACTAAAAACTACCCAGAAGCAGCCAAAAACGCCTGCCATTATTTGGCTTCTCCCTCCCCCACCCCACAAAAACCAGGTGCAATGTGACAACTGTTTATTTAGCTTTACGGCTTGCTCATGTTTGCTGGTGCTTCTTTCCAGTTCCCGAAGGTGGTTATCTTGAAGATAATTGGTGGAAAATACCCTACATAGACTGCGAAAGGAGAGTACTGTCATGCCTGCCAACCATACAACTGATAGTCAGGCTGAATTCTCAGTTATATTAAGACCCTTTAACACTACTCTGGCAGTTAGGTTCTCTTTTCTGAGCAGTTAAAAGGGTCTTAGTGTGTATGGGAATAAGGCCCCCAGAGTGGACTTCATCAAGCCCCTGTGACATTTGTGAATTATCTGTGAGCAATTACATTTTTATGGATGTTTATTATTTTAAATTATTCAATGAATGGTTTATACCAACGTATTTCTGTCTATTGACTGACTGGAAACTTGCTGCAACTATTTCTTTAACAATTTCTTATTTGGAATTTGCTAATTAGGATGTGTGGTCAGTCACAGAAAGCTATTCTTACACTAGAAATACTAGTAGTCTTTGCTCAGCAATGCTGCAGGTGTACCATTGCTAACAGCAATGTAAGCATTGCTGTAGAAAGGACTCAGGTGTTTTAACCAATTGCTCTGAACCAGGTCTGCATGTAATGCTGCTGATACGGGCACTGGAAAACTGGCAACAACTATAGTCCAGCTAGTAAGTGAATAATAAGTGAATTGTCTAGTAGTTAGAGCAACTTCAGCTAAGAGAGGGTTTCAGGACACAGTGAGCCCTGTCTACACTAGTGGAAGCAAGAATGCAGCTGCATCAATGCTGGAAAACAGGTACCAGTTTTCCTAGTGTAAATGCACCCTACAGTATGTGGTCTTTCTGCTCACTGATTGGATGACTTCCCTGAGGGATGATTTTCAGTCCCACAGTGAACTTTCAAGATGGCTGTATGAACATTTCCAGCATGAATAGAGACAAATTCATGAGAGTATTCAGGACACTTCCCTTTCCACATCCTTGCAAACAAAAAAGTTGCTTATATGAATTTCTGTAGAAGGTGAATGGGATTGTGTCCACTTGATTAGAAATGGATGAATAACAGAAAACATGACTATCTTGGACCATATAGGAGTCAGTGCCATACAGGTTGTGGACTGCATATCACATTCCCCGATCTTCCCCATTTCCCTGACCTGGAATTGACTTGTAACCTGTATCCACAGAATTATATTAAATTTCTCCATCTGGAAGTGGCTCTGAAATACCAGACAGCTTGTTTCTTACTCACTTACCAGCTAGATTACAGTTGTTACTGGTTTCCAGATCCAGTACATCCAGACTTGGTTAAAAGTTAACTTCAGAACAGTTTAATGCCTACAAAAGGTCTGTAATCTCAGGCCTGTGTTACATAGGCTACATGACATTATTTTGTTCTTAGCATACTAGGAAATAAAGTGTGTGGGTTTTGATTCTAGGATCCAGACCATCTGCTAAACCTATCAGAGGTTTTTTGAATTCTAATTTACTGTCGATTTAAAAATAGTCTCAGCATTACCCTGTCATTTTCTGCAAATTATATATTATTTAGTTTGCCATTTTTAAATATTATAGCATCCTCTCCTCTTCTCTCTTATGCTTCAATTTAGATTCCTTATCAATTGCATCAATACAAGTCCCCTCCCAGTAGCCGATACTCTCGTCTCCACTATGGCATGAGCAATTTCAGTATAGCACCTAGCAGGCTGATCACAGACCTGAGAATTGGCTCAGAAACTTCAACTACTCTTTTAGGACTCAACCGGAGTTGTCCAGAACTCAGTCATTGATGCAAGATGTCATCTTTATATCAAGGGGTGACTTACTATAATTTTGCTCAGTTATCCCAAAACACTACAGTGGACGCTGGCATAGTGCTGCTGATGTTTATCAAGCATCATTGCCTGTAGTTACCACAATAGGTGCATTAATTAATTTATTATGGTGATTATGTAATTATTAACTAAGCATCTCTCCAGGCATAAAATGTAAACCCTACCTCAGTTGTGATTTTTTTTTCCTAGACAGCTTTGATCTGTGCCTCTCAGATTAAAGGTGGACCTTCATACTTCATATTGTTCTTCTGCACCAAGCCCTGCACATGGTGTCTCTGGACTCCACTATCCTATTGTATTCTCACCCCATCTAAACAAACATATCACGGGACCTATTTCCTGAAACTTCAAAGGGTAACCAAGAATTTGTGCTTCTGCGGCTACATAAGAATTCAGCTTCAAAGTATGGCCTATGGTGGCCACCATACCTTGAAACCAACATTAGACAGAATACGGCCCCCAACACATTTGCATCATAGTCAGTATGATTCATATAATAATGCTGATACACTACTTTATTCATTCATAATTTTAATATTTTATTATGAAGGCAGTGATACAGTGAGGGGGACTGGCAGGAGGGTTGAGTTAGTGGGAGCAAAAGAGACAGGGGTAAAAGGAAGAGGAGGAGGAATCTGGAGAAGGAAGGAGAAAATCGGAGATGAAGGCTGAGTGGCATGAAGGGCAGCGTGAGTGAGGCTGGCAGTGTGCGGCAGAGGGATTCTGCAGGGTGGAAAGGTAGTTGGAACAAATAGCCAATCAGCAGACAGAAGGGAGGTCCCATGGTAAGAAGTTCTAAGGTCTGCAGGTGTCCAGGGTCTGTGACTATCAGAGACAGAGAGCTGGGGTCCTAGTTGGGCCTTTTGCTGCTCTGCTGCTGCTTCTTCCCCCAGCTATTGCTGAGGAGCTCCCTGCTAATTCCAGGGATGCCTCTCTGCTCCAGGCAGGTCTTGCTCTACTTTCCCCAGTCCATGGGGTGATTTTGATTGATCTCAGACTATATGTGTTTGGTTGGGTTTTTTTTTTTTTTTTATACTCAGCCCCTGATAATGAAGGTCTTGCTAGAGCCACCAAGAAAGCAGAGGCAAAGAATCCCAAATGCAGGAAAGATGCAGGAAAACCAATAATTTCCTCTATTTAGGTTTCACTGTTTATTTTAAGCTATTTTATAAACAAGGACGTGACTGGTGAAATTTTCACAGATGGCCCCTAAATTTGCAAGGATACATTTGTGCACACAATCCTTTAGTTTCAAAAGCATACCAAGAGGGTACCAATGAGCAAATTAGGTCGGTAGATTTCATGCTGTGTGATTTCAATCACAAATCCTATTTAGAGACTGGGCTGAGGCACCCTTGAAACTTTGTCCCTACACAAAAAAAAATAAGTTTACACTCTTTAAACACCTTCCAGCGGGGGATCTCAAAGCGTTTCACAAACATCAATGAATGCAGACTTCCAGCACACTATGAAACAGCTGGTTTTATTCTTATTTATGAGTAATACATATGTCCAGAAGGGGAGACTGAGGTACTGAGTGGTTAAGTGACTTGTCCAAGATCGTACAGCAAATTGGTGGCAGAGTCAGTCATAGAAATCATACCTAAACTGACCAAACCAACGTCAGTAAGGATGGGAATGGTCTTGATCTTAAAAAGAAAAGGAGTACTTGTGGCACCTTAGAGACTAACCAATTTATTTGAGCATAAGCTTTCGTGAGCTACACTCACTTCATCGGATGCATACTGTGGAAACTGCAGAAGACATTACATACACAGAGACCATGAAACAATACCTCCTCCCATCCCACTCTCCTGCTGGTAATAGCTTATCTAAAGTGATCACTCTCCTTACAATGTGTATGATAATCAAGGTGGGCCATTTCCAGCACAAATCCAGGTTTTCTCACCCTCCGTCCCCCCCACAGAAACTCACTCTCCTGCTGGTAATAGCCCATCCAAAGTGACCACTCTCTTTACAATGTGTATGATAATCAAGGTGGGCCATTTCCAGCACAAATCCAGGTTTTCTCACCCCCCACTCCCCCCTTTCCAAAAACCACACACACAAACTCACTCTCCTGCTGCTAATAGCTTATCCAAAGTGACCACTCTCCTTACAATGTGCATGATAATCAAGGTGGGCCATTTCCAGCACAAATCCAGGTTTTCTCACCCCCCCCCCCACACACAAACTCACTCTCCTGCTGGTAATAGCTCATCCAAACTGACCACTCTAGTGATTATCATGCACATTGTAAAGAGAGTGGTCACTTTGGATGGGATATTACCAGCAGGAGAGTGAGTTTGTGTGTGGGGGGGCGGAGGGTAAGAAAACCTGGATTTGTGCTGGAAATGGCCTAACTTGATTATCATACACATTGTAAGGAGAGTGATCACTTTAGATAAGCTATTACCAGCAGGAGAGTGGGATGGGAGGAGGTATTGTTTCATGGTCTCTGTGTATCTAATGTCTTCTGCAGTTTCCACAGTATGCATCCGATGAAGTGAGCTGTAGCTCACGAAAGCTTATGCTCAAATAAATTGGTTAGTCTCTAAGGTGCCACAAGTACTCCTTTTCTTTTTGCGAATACAGACTAACACGGCTGTTACTCTGAAACCGGTCTTGATCTTGTCATTTAACTAGGAAAAGATTCTGGTGCCAAGGCGACAGACAGCAAGATGGATTACACAAGGCTGCATCAACACTTACTGGCCTCCTGTGTGAAGTCCATTTGTTTTATATTTGAGCTGTGCATAGAATGATTTTGCAGAAGATGTTGATATGCTGAAATTTGGTTTCATTCCAATTTGGGAGTGTCTGGTCACACTGCAGGCTGCTCTAGAGCCACAGACGCTGATGTGGGGCCAGGATCCTGGGAGACATACTCTGCAGCAGCTCACCAGGCAAGGTGTGGAGGAGCCTGGGAGCTGGGGTTTCCAGGATCTTGGCTTCTGTCAGCATGCTGGGGGGCTTCCAAAGAGCCAGGAGCCTAGCAGTCAGTGGTCCACAGCCCCTCGCCACATGGGATGCCAAGGAGCTGGAAGTAACCCAGGCAGGTTTCTGACAGAACCTTACCTGGGTTCCGTCACAAGTGTGACAAAATCAAGTGGTCTCTGAAACATTTGTATTTCAACAAATCCGCACTCTCCGAGTTCCACTGGATGATTTCCCACCAGCTCCACTTTACATTCCATTGGCTCTTGCAGCCAAATAAATAGCAACTAAGGTAAAGAAAACAAGCTTCTTAGTTACGGTTTGCCTGGGCAGTTCTGTCAAAGCAAAATCAATCACCTTTGTTTGTGTTTATACATATTATGCACTTCAAAGCCAAAAATATAATGTAGGGTCAGGTTCAGTGCTTAATTTGTGCCAGGGCTTGCCGGGGCTGAGCCTGGCACCTCTAGGCTTGGCAGTTCATAGCCCCAGCACCTCTGGAATTGCCACATCAGTTATGAAATTAAAAAAATAGCTTAAGCCCTGGCACCTCTTTCATTACAAATTAAGCACTGGGCAGGTTGTTGCTTTAAGCCACTGGCTCCAGTCAGGGGCAGTGCACACTGATCCAACAGGAGCTATTGGAGATATCGTGCCTGACTTAGGTTTAAAGTCCTCATCGCTCTGCACCAGCAATATGAGGAGATGCAGTTCTCCACTAGCTCAGCTCTGCTGGTGTAGCATAGATGGGGCTCGGGTGTGTACTTCCCTGCTGGCTAACCCAGCTGTGAGTAGGAAATGATGTAGACTTGAAGTGGCCTCTTGGGTACCCCACAGGAAAAAGCATCCCCCCTGTAATAAATGGGATGCATACAACAATCTGGATTTATTTCTTGACGCCAGTTCCTTTCATGTGATGGGGGTATTAACCTTTGGTAATCCTCATCCACCACAGGGGTCACTATTCACTGATAAGACACACTTGTATCTTATGATTATTTGTCTTATGCTAGTGCCTAGAGGCCACGGCTCCCATTGTGCTAGGTGCTGTACAAACAAAAAGACAGTCCTTGCCCTGAAGAGCTTACAATCTAAGTGTCAGATTATGGACAACAGGTGCATAAAACAGATTAGGAGAGCACAAGGAAACAGGAAAGTGACATTATTGAACTAACCTCCAGGAGCTTACTTAAGGATACTTCTGTGTTTTGTCTTTCTAAGATTTCCATTTTGAGTGCCCAAAGTCGGGATCCTAAACTTCACAGTCCTGATGCCAAATTTCCCACAGGTGCAGAGCACCACACTCCACTGAAGTCAGTGGCTGCTGCAAATGCTCTGCTCCTTGGAAAACCAGGCCACTTAGATTTAAATGTCTGTGTGCAATTAAGAACCTACCTTTAGATATCTAACTTTGCAAATTCCAGCCTTTGACTTTTGCAAAGAGCGTTTGCATCCTCTCTTCTCTACCAGCCCTAGGAAAGACTAGTTTACTATTAGTTCTTTCTTGGGAACCCAGCCAAGCACTAGAAGCAATAAGGCCTAGTGGTTGGAATAACTACAACTCCTGCGTCTGAGCTTGAGGTAATTATATTATCACTACATATGTAACAGGGATTGGTGTTTCTCACACTGACATGTTGTAGCAGGAGAGCCTGTTGCAGCATAAAAAAGGCAGAGGTTTTAAGATGTTTTCACATAGATTCAAACCCTCCACTCACTAGTTTGAAATGTCCAATCTGGTGCCTAGTGCCTCTATCTTGTCCACATCACAAAACCACCATGCAATGTGGCCTGACGATCAGTGGAGGTGTACTGGGAGTCAGAATTGAGGTTCCTTAGGCAGCACAGAATGTGTAAGGAGCTCCCACAACACTCGTCTGTACTGTATCTGACTGTAGCTTGTGTGATGATACATTTCATAAACACTGAACTGACAAAAAAATACCAGTGAGAATCTCCTGTAAAATAGCCTGGTCCTGAAATCCTCACTCAGGCAAATCTCCAATTGGTGTCAAAGGGAGCAAGGACTGAATTTAAAAAATAAAGTGGCTCTTGATTTGGCCCAGAATGAATCAAGAAAGCTAGAAAAAATGGATGATGAGACCAAGAAGTTATACCAAGCTACCAAGCTGTCCTTTTGTAATAAAACAAACAATGACAGTCAGACAACTGCCTGTTTAGAGGGAATTATTAGGGACCATACTGCTGTCAAGCGGGTTTATAATTCCCTTCCATATATCAATTCCTTAGGGCTGGAGGGACCTCTAGAATGGCTCCGTGCAGTACTTAGTGTACCAAACTTCAACTAAACACTGCAGCCTGGAACGATGAAAGCCACAGAAACTGGCATTTGGCAGGCCCTCTTAGATTAGTGCTGTGCCTCGCCAGCTCAGCCTTTGGTTACACTGCATACCCGAGTGAAATCCAAACGCTGCCCCATCCTCATTCTTGCGGTGGTGTCTGCTTAATGTCAGAGACAGACACCAGAGCACTGTGCCAACACGCAGGGATGGCCAACGGCAGACTCTTCAAAACCATAACTGTGCATTAAGACTTTGTTTTGGCCAGACTCTCGTTTGGGTGGTTTATTTTTACTACTTTTTAATTACTCTAATTGAAGGGGGGATATTTCCCTTCACTTCTCCCATTCAGTCACTTTACCTCCTCCCACCCCACTATTCCCTTTCTGAGCAAATGGTTGCAAACACCACTGCTGGTCATATTACCACGTTACACTGAGGGGTGGGTGGGTTTTTCTTCCCTCCTCTTCTTTTCCCTTCAGTTGGAAGGTGGACGACAGATGAATTTCATTAGCTGGGCTTGTTTATAGATTGACACACCCTACTGCACATAAACACCGGGATTAGCTAGCTCATTCTAATAAACAAAAGAGTTTAAAAAAATGTGTCCATCACTGGGTTTGTTTGAGGAATTTTGTGTTTACAGAGGGAGAGGGGCACATGAGAACAAACCTACCATTTAGCCATGATTAGAGGAGGAAGAAGAGGGGATGGGATCAGGGGAGAAAGGCTCCAATCTCTATTGCCTGGAATTTAAGAGCGACTCTTTCTATGTAAAGACTGGTAGCCATGCCAAAGATTATGTATTCAGCTCTACAGTGCTTCTAAGACATCGGTCTTTTGTAGCTCCTGTTGAGGTTTAGTTAAAATTCAAGCAAGAGCATTTTGCTGGAAACCACAAGTAGAATCCAGGCATGCACAGAAGGCTTGTTCAGTAATTAGTTAGACAAACCTCATTGCTTTTAGGCATAAATTCAACCAGAGGTAGAAAAGCAACCCTCTCAACGTGGTGGGCTAAAACAAGAAAAAACTCCCACTTCCTTCCAGAGAAGTGGAAAGAGATAGGCTGCCGGATTAACTCTGTGGACATAAGGTGTCCTATCCTTCAATCCACCCACCCTCCAGCCAACAGGCTTCCAAATTCCCCAAGGGGTCTTGCTCCATGCTCAATACCCATTTTCGCCTCAAACCGCTAAGTAGCACGTATTGAGTTGTGCTGTGCTCATAGGCCTAGCTGAGGATTTTGATCTGATGCTGCAGTAAGAGGACAGGAGCATGTGGAGGAAATTGGTGATCTTATTTACATGTGGGCTCCAAAAGCAGGAGGGAGAGAGACAGGGCACAGATCATTAGTTGTTATAATTTAGGATTTGTAAAACCCAAGGCCCCAGTGAAGATCTAGGCAGTGTATAAACACATAAAGGGACAGAGCTCGGTCTTGTGAAGTGCTGGGCATCCTCAATGGATCCTTGCTTTTCCAAGTTCTCAGTACTGGTCCAAGCTCTCCCGACTCCTCTGTCCTTCAGGGCCTTTGGCTTCATCTCCACTAGATTTTCAGCCTTATAGAAAGAATGATGCTATAAACAGAGTTCTCGCTAGCAAGGTATTATAACCCAGTTCCCCTGGTTTGCAGTGATGACAGGAATAAATCCCCTTATAAGCCACTTTCCAAAAAACTGTCTATGCTGAGACCGTATACAACAGTGGTTCTCAACCAGGGGTACATGTAACCCTGGGAGTACGCAGAGGTCTCCTAGCGGGTACATCAACTCATCTAGATATTTTCCTAGTTTTACAACAAGCTAAATAAAGAGCACTAGCAAAGTCAGTACAAACACATTCCATACAGACAAAATGAGAAAGTAAGCAATTTTTCAGTAATAGTGTGCTGTGACACTTTTGTATTTTTATATGTGATTTTGTAAGCAAGTAGTTTTTAAGTGAGGTGGATCTTGGGGTATGCAAGATAAATCAGACTCCTGAAAGGGGTACAGTAGTCTGGCAAGGCTGTGAACCACTGATCTGCAGCAAGGTCTTGGAAACCTGTTTATAACAAGACACTCAGTGGGTCAGCCCTTGTTCTTCTGCCCACAATAACACCATGCTCTCAAGAACTTTGTTTAAATGTGATTCTAACTTACACAGTTTGAACAGGCCTAAAACCTTCTATGAAATTGTCCTTCACCTCTGAGGAACCCTGTTAGATTCTTGAAAGATCAGCAGTGGTACTGACAGAAGACAATTAGTAGATGCTTCCACTGATTGCAACCAGGTTACGCAGACACATCTAATTTCCTTTGCGCTCTCAAGCAAAGGTCTGAATATAGAGAGTGAGCAAATTTAGCAGCACAGCTGCTTTTAAGCTTCCTACTCACCCCACTCATAACGCACAAGTGATGCTCCTGCATCACACTGCACTGCGATCAAGACCAGCTGATCCCAAGTTTGTCAAAATGTTACCATTTAAATTCCACTTGAGTTTTTATTATATTTCACCGTGGCCCTTGTAAACCTGGTAAAACGTTGGAGCACCTACACTACTAAATGTTGCCATGTGTATGTGTTTCCCAGTATAAGACATCACAATTCTGTCTGATGCTCTCCACTGCCCCGTGTGGTATTGGTTGCCACTAACAGACTGTTGAGAAGAAAATGTTGCTCCTGTTCTTTCCCTGCCTCAATCAATCAGTGGCTTACACTTATATAGCACGCTTCATGCTCATATCTTGGAGTGCTTACAGTCAAATGAAATAAAACAACATACATTACAAAGCAAGGCAAATTAAATAATTCTTTAAGACTTGATTTAAACACAGTCAACAACAGATCAACAAACTAGATGGAAAAAGAAACTCCACTAACATATTCGTTCAACTACATTATCCTACAAGAGAAACAAAAATATCTTCTGTTGGGGTTCATGCTTCAGATGCGAGATGCTACAAGTAGTTATGTGCTGACATTTCACCTCTAGAGATGCGGCTTAGTGCACAGGTCAGATGCGACTTAGTGCACAAGGAAAGATTAGCAATCTTAGTTTAGACCTTAAGGAACATTTATCCAAGTGGTGTCTGCCAGCTGCTGGCCAGACACATTGGAGGTTTTTATACAATCAGTTGAGTCCCCCAACCCATTTGAACTGGCTGTGTTTTCCAAGGCTTTCATAGCCAAGAGAGGAGCTGGCATCCATCTGGTGTGAGAGATGTTCTTCTACCCAGAATGACTACAGGAAAAAACTCCCTCTGGCAAAGTCATTTAGGGCCTTACCCAATAGCCCTTTGAAGTCAATGGAAAGACTCCCACTGACTTCAATGGGGTTGGGATCAGACCCTTGGCACTGAGCTCAGCTATTTTTGGCTGGAAGCTACCTCTACTCAGCACTTGACTAACACCTGCTTGTGAGTGAAATGGCCCTTGCTCACATGCAGTCCAGGGCGTTAAATGATGGTATGGGTTGTTAGCCATTGAATAAATGTCTGTGCTTTTTTAAAAGGTGGAGAAAGGGAGGGAACATGTGCACATATTCGAGGCTGTGTCTCATTGTAACAATGGCTACTATGTAATATATTACTGAAATTGCTGCTTTCAATGTGCAGTGATCATGAATCCTGCTATTCCACACACATAATCCTGTTAGTTCACCTCAGATGACATAGGCAAAACACCAAATCAGTTAACTGTCCTCCTTGAACTTTCAAAGTAACGTCTCTGTAAAAAAGCAGCTTTACTATAGCTGAAATGCCTTTGCTTATCCAAGTTACGTCTGCCATGCAGGAAACCATTTCTGCTTTATTTTACCCCATAAAAAGTTAAATTATTAAAAAAAGAAACGGAGCATTTTCTTGAGTGGTTGCAGGTCACTCTGGATCAGTGAGGTTTAACTTTAGTGCGTTGTGATGAAATATTAATACTGAGTCAGTGTGTTTATTTCTCCAAGCGTCTGGAGCCACTGAGTGTTTATGCCCTGAGATTAGCAGGAAGTGTGTCCATGCATAGCAGCCCACTACTTAGAGAGTTCGAGATTTCAGGACTTGAAGGATGTCCATGGCAAATCAGCTGCATCAGATTTCGTGTCAGTTCTGCTGTTAGACGGAGAGTACTCCTTTGAGGTTTAGTTCCCACAGAACAAAACAACAGACTGTCAAGGCACATTTCTTCATTCCTTAGTCTCCATTGCAAAGTGGTTCAGAGTTATCTGGAGTGGGCAAACATTTAGGTCACAAACTAACCACAAGCAACAACTGAGATGCCGTGGAGTCCCTGCTTATTCTTGCTGATGGCAAAGACTCTCAGTCAAAATGGATTTCTTCATGTTACAGTCTGTAGGAAATTCAATACTTGTTGAAAATCTAACAAGGGGCTCCTTTTCCTGGAAGATTTGAAGAAAAATTAACTCATGACATTGGAAATTGGCTTTATACCAGGCTTTCCGCAATGTACAGGTCTCACATGGGATACACAAGACATTCAAAATGTCTCACACAAAACATGACAACAGGTGCCCAGAGAAGTGGGACCGGGAGGATAGTTTGCACAGAAGGCTAGGATTCCCAGGTCTGAACCAGTTACAGGAAAGTTGTACCCCATTCACACCCAGCTGGCACTGGTGCATTCAGCAAGCATCCAGAACTTGAGAACAGGAAGTAACTTACTTTTCCTATTCTAAAGATTAGTGAATGAAGGGCAACAGTTATGATTAGAGGTGAAAAGGCAGGAGAAGGATTCTGACTTCTGCTTGGAGGCAGGTCCATTTCCCCTGTTCCTGTCCAAATGGGAACACAGCTTGGATCTTGGCTGAGAACCTATCTCACATCCCATTTACAGCAGTGCCATCTCAGCATCACTTTTATGTGGAAAGGTTTCTTTCCAGAAGGATGAGTCACAAAACCAAGGTCCTGACCCCACAGCAATGTTCTGACTCTCTACACTTCCTTGTTATGGTTTCCAGTCTGGCAGCAACAATTAATGCTGAAAGAACTAGAGACGCTTGAAAGGAAACTAGACCAAATTTGGTTTTGCTGTATGGAGGAAATACAGTACAATACATTACAACTTTATTATGCAGGGTGTTTTTCTACAAACTGTAGCCCCAAATGCCTTATAAAGCTAAATACAAAATGTCAGCAAAGAAAGAAGAATTGAGAGATACAAGGAGAAGATATATGTTTAGAGATTAAGCTTGGAAACTGATGTGGCAGAGAGCTATGGGAATGCTGCTGTAGATGGCACAAGCTGCCAAGGAGAAGGCTGTCACTAACAGTGATAAGATTGATGGAAGGGACAGAGAGGAGGCTAATGCTAGTTGTGTGCAGAAAGCGATCCAAAGCTCTGAGGTAGGTTGAGCTTTAGCAAGAGTAGCTATCAGAGAAAAGGATGAGACAGGCTCAAAGAAGCAAGAACTAAGATTGCACAGTGGCTATAGTTGCATTAAAGTTTTCCTTGCCCCAGGGACATTTGGCACAACCCCACAGAAGTGGCACCTAACCTATTCCAGTCAAGCATCATGTGCAAAACCACATGGCTAAGGTCACACCCAGTCAGAACTTTTAGTGTTCACACACTGGACCCTCTTACAACAGCTCAAATACATCCATCACTCCACCCATTGAAGTTACTCTGGATTTGCACCGACATAAAGGAGCTATGAATATGACCCAATTTATGAAACACAAATACAATGATCATCCTTGTCAGGGGATTGAAGTCCGAACCTGGCAACACCACCCAATGGTGAGAGTCAGTGGCCAGTGATAGGGGAAGATAGTCCCTCCCTGCTTCCGACCCACGACCAGTCAAGAAGGCACAGTTGTACACACATTGTGCAGTGGAGGACCCATAGGGACACTACTCAAAAAAGAATGAGACATTTCTTTTTTCTCATATGAAAAAGATTTTCATAAACAGCAAGAGGAGAAAAAGGAAAAGATGCAGGTCCCTTTAAGAGCAGAACCCCCTCCCCACACCCACACCCACCCACACACACACACAAGATTGTCTCCACTTGACATAAACGCTTGCAGTATAAGCACTAAGACCCCCACAAAAAAAAGAAATTAGACAAGTCATAATAGTACCATAATACAACTATAAAGCAGGAGACTGCTCCAGGCATTTGACATGCATCTTGGCACTTTTAATGAGGAAAAGCAAAAGGCTTAGAGTGCATCGGGGGGGGGGGGTGGGCTGATGCTGAAGGGCGGGGGGAGTTGCTCACTAAAGCCCATCATTCTCCAGGGTTGCAGTAATTCTCCACAGCCAGGCTAACCCCGCCTTGCTCCTCACGCTACATTAGGCATGTTGTACTCCCTTTGGTTTATGGAGGGTTGTGGTGCTAAATGAGCTAGAACAGAGCTGCAGTATCAAGGGATGGGATGGCTGTCTCCACCAAACAGCTCCACTAAGTGAGGATTTCTCCATCTTTCTCTCTCAGGATTGAAGCAGGAAAGGAGTCAGACCTTTCCGCCTGATATTTTGATTTACACACACCCCAGCTCCGTGACTGTACCTTTCAGGCCACAGGGAAAGGAACGTTTATCTTGGCCGCCACTAAAGAAGCAATTGTGCTGCATTTTTAATTTCTTAAGGTAGGTCTACACTACTGCTTAAATCGATATAACTTGCATTGCTCAGGAATGTGAAAAAGCCCCACACATACCCTGAGCGATGAGAGTTACACTGACCTAAGCACTGGTGTGGACAGCACTATGTCGGCTGGAAAACAAGAATTCTGTTTGGTGAAAAATGTCAAGGTTTGGACATTTGTTTTTGTTCCCCATCAGAACAAAAATGAGACCTTTCAAAATGTTTCACAGAAAAAACAAGAGACATCCAGAATAACCAATAGCCTGGTGGTTCAGGCACTCACTTGGGATATGGGAAACTCAGTTCAAGTTCCTCCTCCAAATCAGGGACTTGAACCTGCGTCTCCTACCTCTCATGTGAAGGCACAGACTAGCAGGCTATTGGCTAGTCCGGGGGTATTGCTCCTTCTTGCCATGCTGAATCTGAGAAACAGTCCCACTGAAAGTTTCATCACAATGGCTACGTTTCTGTGAAAAGTTTCAGGTTTGATAAATCCGCATTTTCTGGCTAAAAATGTTTAATCAAAAAATTCTCAACTCGCTTTACTTAGGGGGTTAAATCCCATTTTCAAACGTGACTCAGGCACTCAGAAGTCTAAGTCTCACTCAAACTAAAGATGGCCCATGACAAATTGGATATTTTTAAAACCTGGCCCCTCTTTATCTGTGCAGTACATTACACACCACAGATATAGGGCAAATATATGCCTTTTCCCAATAAGCATTACCCCCTTCCCTCCAAATCCATGTTTTTTATTGAAAAATGTCACAAAAGCAGCTCAGAAGGGGAAGTAGGGCTGAGCTGACTGATAAAGGGAGTCCTCTATCTAAATCACTAGTTTAGTTCTGGTATGGTAATCAGAAGATAATTTTAAGTCACTACCATCTGATGCTTGGTGGTGTAATGAGTTGGTGGTCTTGGTTCATGGTCTACACGCTTACATACTATGGTGAGGGGTTTTGTATAAAAACCTAAATAGAACAGAATACAGGTCCAGAAGTATTACTGAGAGTTCATTCCCCTCAGGAAATCTGAGCTTACTTCTTAGCTCTTCTTAGGTAGCCTTGGGTAAATCACTCCATCCCTCAGTTCCCCATCTGTAGACAGGGAACAACACTTCCTATTTCTACCCTTTGTCTGTCTTGTCTATTTAGACTGTAAACTCTTTGGGTCAGGGACTGTGCCTCACTATGTTTGTATGGATCTCTGCTGAGACCTTTTAGGTCCTATCATACGTGAATAAATAGAGCAAACAATCTAAGTGGAATCGAGTAACTGAGACTAGATTTTGGATCAGTGCCTGTAATTCTGCTGCAGAGCCTGAACAAAACTAAACATGCCTCAGTGTTATCCACTCAGGGGAGCATGCAGGGTTAACATGCTGGAAAGCCAGGCCTTCTCCTACTGATCTAGCTTTGTAGAGTTTGCATAACATGGCACCGTCTGCTATAGCCCGTTCACCTTCTGTATGACATCTACAGCAATCAAGACTTAGGGCAATTAAATGGGATTTCTTAAGTGGCAGCGAAAGAATGTTAATTGATGTGTGAAATATAATTATCCTCCTGGGCTCCTCAGCTTTCTCTTGTTCGTGACTGGTTTTGATTAAACAGCACTACTTTCCAGGCCCTATTGTGTCCACGCGCCCACTCTTTTCTTCTTCACACAAGCCTGCATATGAAGAGAAATCTAAAGAGACTGTAGCCTTGTGCATCACAAAGATTTTCTCAAGGCAAAAAACAAAAGGGGGTGGGGGGTGGACAGGAAGAAATCAGCCACCCTTCTTGGTATTTGGGTCCTTCATTGAGTGCTGTTTTTGGGTCAGAGCCCTGCATCTGGACTCCAGCTCATGCCAGCTGAAAAGGAAACTTTTATTTTGTTTGCTTAAAAGGCAACAAATCTCTGTTTAAAAAGGCAATCCAAGGGGATTTTGCAGGGACTTGACCCGATTGGTCCGGAAAGTAAATTAAATGAGGTGTGGCCAAAGCCTTCTCGAAGCATGCAAGAAAATACTTTCTTACCAGGATGGTCAGGAAACAAGAGGGCGGGATCCTATGTGTACTGCTAAGCATCACTGCTAAATCATTTTCCTTATTTTCGTTCTGGTGGGCTAGTGTAATGCACTCCACATGGACCTTTATAGCCATCCAGGCGCATCTGTATATCAGGACATGAGAAATGTGAGGAAAAATCAGGACTAAAACCTATAGGGAGATTTTTTCAGACCAAATCTCTAGATCATTATTTTTTTTAAGCTTTGAAAGGTGCCAGTTTGGCAGTCCTTCAGGCTGATTATTTTTCAAACTGGTACAGTATAGGCAGCAGCATGGCAAGGCTCCCTATTTTGCCTCAGAACTGACGTGGGGCAGCTGTCTGGCCTCATACTCCAGTCATTCCTTGGTCTCTTTGCTGAGGTCACCAGCTGTGATATACAGTAGGCATTCTTTAAAAGTTAATTCTGGTTTGGATAATATTACTGATTTCAGAGAGATTCTGTATATTTAAAATAGAGACTACCAGTCAGGTAATTTTCCCTGAGTCTAAGTCTAGAATCTAAACCAGGGTTCAGCAACCTTTGGCACGCGGCCCGTCAGGGAAATCTGCTGGTGGGCTGGCACGGTTTGTTTACCTGCAGTGTCCACAGGTTCGGCTGATCGCAGCTTCCACTGGCCGCGTTTGCTGTTCCAGGTCAATGGGGGCTGCGGGAAGCTGCGGCCAGCATATCCTTCGGCCCACACCGCTTCCTGCAGCCTGGAACGGCGAACCGCTGCGAGTGAGAGCTGTGATCGGCCAAACCTGCAGTTGCTGCAGGTAAATAAACCATCCTGGCCCGCCAGTGGATTTCCCTGACAGGCCGCGTGCCAAAGGTTGCCGATCCCTGGTCTAAACAATAGGGTCCTGTCAATAACTAGGGCTCCCGGGTGCTACAATAATACAAACAACAAAACAAGACTATCCATTATCTTTAGAAGAGGGACCCTGTGTTTTATTTTGTCTGTGAAGTAGTAGGCATATTAAACTCTCCCCAAAATGCTTTTCACATACACAAACAGTTAAAACCCCCTATATTTAAGCAGGCAATTTCTTCAACAGGCTGGGAAGGCAGAAAGTGAGCAAAAGATTGCTCTTATTTCTATTCTTAAATATTAGGTGGCATTTAAATAGAATGGTAACAGGTGGCAAATCCTGCTGGCCCATGGAGAGACTGGGTTAGATCACAAACAACCTATCTAGACCTCACTCAACACTGTAGCCTATGGGTCTTTCCCAGGCAGTGCAGAAAATGGCTCCCAGGCTAGTATTCCCATTATAAGGAACTTTAAGTGCTTTTTGTATATTTTTTTTTCATGAAGTATCATGTGCTTTTTTAAGTTAGACTGCAGGTTTTGGAAGCCGTATTGTAATTGCCTATGCTTCCATCTATGAATCAGCTGGAGGGGATTGGTCAAGAACCAGGCTACTTTCCATCATGGGTAACCCAGGAGTGAAGGATGGTGTCCCTAGCCTCTGTTTGCCAGAAGCTGGGAATGGGCAACAGGGGATGGATCACTGGATGATTACCTGTTCATTCCCTCTGAAGCACCTGGTATTGGCCACTGTTTGGAAGACAGGATAGTGGGCTAGATGGACCTTTGGTCTGACCCAGTATGGCCACCTTTATGAAGAAATAATCTTGGTTTCACAACCTGCTAGCACTAGGACTGACTAAGGCTTCTTTTAATATTTAAATGCTTTACGGGTTAATTTTCTGGTGGAAATAACTGAATTCAGGACAAGGTCCACTTCTTAGACATTATAGTGAGCAATCAGGCCTTCTAAACAGCTGCCTTTCAAAGTGTCCTGACTAAAGAGTGTCATGCTGGTGTTCAGACAGTACTGCATATCCTCATTGTGTTTATTCTCCATCAGCAACTTCCATATCAAATTTGATATTTACAAGCCAAAACAAATGGTTGATCTGTCAACAGTGGAAGTTGCATGTGGAATCTAAGAAGTCAAAGTATGTCTTTTGGGCTCCATGCATTGCTGATAACTACAAAGATTCCAGAATCAGAATGCAGCTGGTAATTCTGAAGGATATTTTCAAAGGCACACAGGGCAGTTAGGTACCTAACACATTGACTAACTCCCATCTCTGCCTTTGAAAATCTCTCCCCTATATCAGTGGATGAGACAGAAGATGATACATTTTGGTCTCCTCCAGCCACATGGACTCTGTAGGGAAACAAATACTAGTTGTCATTAAAATGAACAGCTCTAACTTGGGAGACACATGAGGGAGGTTCTCAAAACAAAGCTAAGTACTTATTCACGAAACTGCTATTAGTGTTAATGGGACAAGCACAGTTAAAAAAGCATGCATCAAGTAGAGAGCCAACCCTAAGGAAAGCACAAAAGGGAGGAAACCAGGTGCCACTGAGAGTCACTTTTGTGTCCATTACCATGGCTGCTAATTGTAGGTCTCTCTCCTTCTGTCAGGGCCTAGGAGGAGATATCCTATTCCCGAATAAGAAAGAAAGGCAGAACTCTCTGAACCAGAATCCAGTAAAGACATAAATAAGGAAGGCAACATATACTATCTGGAATAAATTCCAAGCACATGACCGATACAACAGATAAGTATCAGCAGAATTACAGAGGAGAGAAAGCAAAGCCTATAACATTGTTTGCTCCAGCCACCCTGAAGAAAAATGTTACAAGAATAATAAATTAACTTCTCCCAATTTAGTAAGGAATAATGGAAGTTAAACTGGCTCTGTAGCATCTTTACTGGGTGCTGTATATCTGATAGACAGGGACCTTGTTACAGAATACTGCATATTCTTGTTGTTTTAAGTCATGTGAATTTCTCTGTCATTAAGATGAAATGGATTGTATTAAACAAAGTAGTTAAGATAAGAATGTATGGATTGTGCAAGCCACCAAAAACAGGCTGAGGTCAAAAGTATTTTTTTTCCTTCAAGGGGAGGCATTATTTACACCTAACAAGTCAAACATATTTAAATTAACTGGAGAGACCAATATTTTTTGAATTAGTTGCATGATCATTTCCCAGAACATCTGAATTCTTAGACAGTCTCACCATATGTTCCTTGGAAGTCCCCATGGATGGGTTGCAGCGCCAGTATGGATCTGTTTCAAATCAACCCATTTTGTAGAGTGTCTGAGGAGGGAGATATTTATGACTTGGGATCTGGTGATTTGTACCTACGGATATTCTCAAGTAGCTTTCCAATAGATGTTACTTGGTATTACAAAACAACACCACTCTTATTCATTAACATTATCTATTCTGTGGCATTTTGCAATATGCATTTTTGAGAATCCCAATTCTTTTTACTAACAATAGATAATTCTTAACATCTCATGTCCTCAGAGTACTGGACAAACATTTTACAAAATGAATTAACTACCCCTAGGAGCAAGAGAAATATTAACAACTTTGTTTTATACATGGGAAAACTGAGGCTGCACAGAGAGGTTAAGTCACTTGCCCAAACCCACACAATGAGATATATGACAGAAGCAGAATTAGAACTCGGGAGTTCCTGGCTCCCAGTCCAGCACTGATTTGACTAGACCGTGCTGCTTGCTCAGCTTTGTATAGTTACACTATGCAGTACAAGTTTGTTAAACAGAATATAACCTCCTTGTTGCATCAAAAATGTAGCTTTTTAATGGCCCAGCTGGCTTCCCTCCTAACATTAAATCATTCTAGGCTCCCTGCTGCATTTTAATAGTTAACCCACACACACAATGCCTTTTCTTTGAACCTTTACATCTCCCCACTCAGCCACTGAGAAGGAGGGCCGATAGGGGTTGCATGAGAGAGAAGGTGGATGAATGGGGAGAAATATAAGACACAAGGCTGATGATGTCCATGGCATAGTAGTTGGGACAGGGGGATTCAGGAGAGAAAGTACAGGGCAATGATGTGACATTCAGAGTGTGGGTATTATGGATCCAGTTCAGGAAGGTTTCCCCGTACAGGAATAGCCACATGGTCCATCTCCAGTATCCTGTCTTCGACAGTGACCACCATCAGTTGATTCAGAGATAGGAGTAAGGATCGCCACAATAGGGAATCTGGGATGATCTGCCCCTCATGAAACCCTCCTCCTAACCCCTAAGAGCTACAGATTGGCTAAAGCCCTGAAGCATGAGGTTTTGCAGCTGTTCTGTTTTTAGCATTAACTCTTAACAGCTCTGGATATTCCTGCTACGCACTCATTAAGTATCCAGGCCCTCTCTGAATCTCGCCAAGTTGCTGCTATCAATGAGATCTTGAAGTCAAAGGGACGGTTGCAGATGTTTGAAGTTAAGCACATGCCAGAGTGAGGTCTTGAACAGGGATGGGTTTATGAATGTGTTTAAGGGTAGGGCAATAAGGAGCAGGGAACTGCGACTATCTTGGAGGATTCGAGGAGAGAAATGAGCACTAGTGGCAACCACTGAGGGTGAGCTGCACAAGCAGAGTAATCCAAGTGGTCAAGGCCTCCCGGCTTTCCAGTACAAATGCACAGTATTTAGCCATTGATTTGTTACACATCAGAAGAGTGTTAGGGCCTGATTTTTACAATTGGCCACCATTTTTGTGGGCCCAATTTTGCACCTTTGCATCTGGAGACAGTGAGATACACAACTACCTGTCTGAGCCTATGTCTCTCCTGCCAGTAGTTAGAAACTTCACTTATATTTGCTCCAAAACTGGAATGCAGGTTCAGAAAAATTAGCACATTTATTTGTGCGCACAAAACCGCACCAGCTCAAGTCAAGGCTAGATGAGGCCTCACTGAAAAGTCAAGTCCATCTCATTAAAACCCAAATATTTATGATAAAGGCTATAAGGCTCTCTCCTTTTAAATCACTATTGTATCAGAGCACAAACTCAAGAGTTCCTAATATTGGGATCTTATACCACCATTACCACAAATCTTTGATGCAACAGAAGGAAGAGAGGAGCCCTTACTAAACTACAACTACTGTACAGAACGCTCCTCAGCAACATGGGCTACTGCAAGCACGTCAGAACCGTCCTCCATTCTTTACACAGGCTTCCCATAGACTATCAGGTCAAATTCAAGGCCTCAGTCCTTCTTTTCAAGGCATTCATTGGCCTAGGGCCAGCATATCTTAAAGGTCATCTACAGCTCCAGGATAAGGACCGTGGTCAATAACTCTACTCCTCTTGCACAATGATGCTTTCTACCATAAGGGTGAAGCTCATCTGCAGGAGACAGAACTTTCTCAGAGCTGATCCTAGACTGGGGAAAGAACTCCCACAGGAACTAAGGACCATCACCATCTCACCTCATCAACTTCCACTCCAAATGCAAGTTCATTTCTCTTACTAGCAAACATAAATGTAGAGCATCACGTACGTATAAAAACAAACAAAAAACCCAAGAACAAAAGGCAACCAAAAGGAAACAGTACAGGGCATACACAATTCTCTTCTGGGAAGAGGATGAGAGAAAGAACAAATCACATGTGACACATTAGTCATGTCCTTAATGCACTGCTGGAATGCAATCCTCAGATACTATAATGATGAGGGCTATAAGGAATAGAATAAAATGATGGCCACATTCAGTTTCCAGCTGGCCAAAGACTTGCTGTATCACCTTGAGCAAATCAGTTCATCTGTGCCTCAGTTCCCTATCAGCAAAATGTCAATTCACTTTTCCCCCCTGTTCTTTGTCATGTCTATTTAGATTGTAAGTTCTCTGAGTCAAGGGAAGTCTCTTATTATGTATTTGTACAGCACCTAGCACAATAGATCCTCAATATCAATTGGACTATCTATGTATTACTGTGATATAAACAGTAACTAATATTTTGGTCACATTTCTCTATAAGAAGAAGCTTCAAAACCACTGTTTAAATTTCAGTTCCATCTCTTCATTTGCGTGTGGCAGAACAGGCTTCGCACTTGGGGAATTTTCAGATTGCTGTGCTGGTCACAGCAGGCACAAATATTTTTTAAATCTATCACCTCAGGCCCATTATACCAAGACCAGCCCTTGGATTAGGTTACATCACCCACCGGTTTGGTGTGTTCACTGGCTGTTCAGAAAACTGCCATGGCCTGTACCAACTTTGTTGTCAGATCAAGGCCAGCAAAGTCTGGCATCACATGCCAGGAGCTTGGCCTGCATCCCAGTCATGTCTGAGCTGTTAGAGATCTGAGAATTTAAAGAGGGAAATAAGCAAATGAAAACCAATAAATAAAATAAACAAAGGAAAGGGGGAGTTTGGGGGGTGGGGGTAAGGGAAGAAACATACGGGCCCTACTGGAGATGAAAACTTTGTTCAGCATCCAAAATTCGAAGCAGCTCTTCTGTGGGTTGGCTTGTGCTTTTCTACAAACAAGTTGGCCCAGCTTATAACCTGTATCAATTTATCATACACACCAGCAGTGCCAGAATTCATACAGATCTCTGCCCTGCTGTTTGCTAAGCATTTAAAAGACAAATAATTGTGTGTAAACTGCTGGTCAGTCACTTGTCAAGAAGCGCCTTTCAGTTATTCAAATCAAAACATTTCTGCCTTCCCCCCACCCTCTTTTCCCCAAGAGTAAGTGATGTGTCTTGGTAGCTTCTGATAAAACCCAATGCTTAATAATTAGAATGCAAGCCGAGCTCAACCCTGGAATGTCCATGACATGCAGAGGAAGCCCGGCCTTATGGCTAATTCCACCGTATGTCCTGAGAAAGTGAACAAGACACACGGGGGAGATATGGGTGTTGTAAAAAGCACAAGATCACTGTTTTTCTACTATACATGCACACCAGTTAGAGCTACTTTTAAATGCAGTCTCATGCTCATGAAGCAGAGTGATTCTAATTAGCAACGAACCCTATTTATTCACTATGGTAAAAAGAGAATCTTTATTACGTGTCACACAGAGGTCACCTATGTTTGAATTAAGTGACAGTGTATGACTGCCACCATGGGTTGTCACCAGGGACTGAACCGAAGACCTGCACTCCTAAAAGCTTGTACCGCTGCCACTTGAGCTAAAAGATTAACTCCTTTAGTGTGTAGCTCTAGTAAATTTATACTGTCTGTGGACCAGCCACTAGAGGTGACACACAACACATGCTGAACAACATATTACAGTGCCACCGGTATAACAGGATGCTGCACAAGACTAGCTAGCCAGCCTTGACAAACCCACAGAGCTCCAAAGGCAGAAGAGCTCAACATGGTTTTCATATGGCACATTAATCAGCCATATCCAGTATGTGTCCAACTTTCTGTTGATGAATGGCTAAATCATCGGAGGTTGTGGGGTGAAATGCAGCCAGTGCCCAGTGATGTCTCGGAGGATGAAACCCAAAGTTGCATTGACCTTTTCTACTACCATCTCCCACTGCAAACAAGTCTAATCACTTGTCTTTTGTCATTGCTAAGTCTCTCACACTTTCTTCCTCCACAAACAATGTGTTTCAGACTGTTTTTCTCCAACTGTATTCACTTGGGATTTTCCCAAGATATATTCAATTTTGTTATTTCTGATCTCTCTCTTGTATCATCACTTATTGTTACCAGTGCAGCTTTTGATGCAGAAGGACAATGGAATCGTTGTTTAAACAAAAAGGGAGTATAGCTGGATTTTCCTCTGCTGCACCCCTTTGCGGCCTGTCAGGACACAACTCACTGAGTCATGCGGTCTCCACTAGTAGGTCCCTGTCTCTCACAGGGTCCAATGAAGTAGTTATTTTAGCCCTCAATCCAAGGCACACATCAGTCCTACCCTTTCCGGGGTGTTATAGTTCAAAAGAAATCTGGAAAAACCACAACTGAAGGATCATCCAATGAACCTTCAGTAAGACCCCGGTCTTCTATTCAGAGCCTGACTTCAAATAATCTGTACTCTGGCCAGGCTCATAGGGTCTGGTCATCCCTTCCACCAGGAGACCCAACTAATCAGCAAACTGCCTCAGTCTTTGGACTGCAGTTAGGCTTCTCTCATATCAGGAGAAGCAGAGCTTCACTCTCCCTGTTCAGCCCTGAAATGGTTTAAGTCTCCTCCTTTTAACTCTCTTCTCCATGTCTGACATCTGCAGCAGGTGTAGCATTGCAGAGCCAGTTGTGTCCACATGCTCTCGGTAATCCTCTCCTTTACATTGTGGGGACTGTCTGCCCCATTGAAGGATTCTTGTGAAATAGATTGTTCTTGTTGGTTTGTACCTGACAAATGCACCCTCAGGGCCAGATTTTCAAGTGGTATAAATGGATATAGCTCTGTTGACTCCATTAGAATTACACCACTGTACACCAATGGAGGATCTGGTCCTCAATATTGTGAATAATTTGGATATGCAGTTACTACAGTTGCAATCTGCAAATGCAAATGGCCGCTTGGACACATCACTGGCCGCTTGCAAATACAGTATTAAACACCTGATATTAGCAGATTCCAGAAAGCTATTAACAAGCAAGCAGGATGCATAACTAGCCATCTATATATGTGCAAATGCTCAATTTGTACACTCACTCCTTTGCGTGCACAAACTAGGCATGCAATTGTACCTGTATTTTCACATGTGCAATTGGACACCACACTTTTTGAAAATCAGACCCATGTCTTGTGGCCAAAATTTTGAAAGAAAGTTGCAGGTGAAACATGTTAAAAGAAACTTGGAATGGCAAATGTTCAAATAGTTTCTGTAAGGCATTCTGAACAGCATAGTCAATAGCATGACATTCAAATTCCAAATTGGGAACAGTATATCTAATTTTGAATCCAACGTGCAATTAGAAATTTGCGCTGTTGTCGATTAGATTATTACATTAAGTCAAACCATCAGCAAAGAGAAAAATGCCACATGGCTTATATAACTAACCGTGAGATTTGAGACTTCTACAGTCCACCACCCTCACCCACAGCAGGAAGTCTCAGAGCCCAGGTCAACTGACTAGGGCTCACGCTAGGTAGATTAAAGATAGCATTGTAGACATTCCCATTTGGTTTGGAGCCTGGGCTCTGAGACCCTTCCCTCTCCCCTCCCCAGGTTTTAGAGCCCAGGCTCCACTCCAAGCAGGAATGTCAACACCACAATTTTTAGCCTTGTAGCACAAGCCTTGAGAGACCAAGTCAGTTGACCTGGACTCTGAGACTGGCTGCTGCGGGGTGTTTTTTGTTGTTGTTGCTGTGTAGATGTACCCTTTGCACAATCACACATGTTGTTCATAAACAATCTATAGATTAAATATTATTCACTGAAGAAATTCACAGTAATTTGAAGTAATGAATGTGCTAAAAAAACTTTCTTGTTTCATTACAGATAATTCTCAGACATCAAAAGGTGTAAAGTGTGTGTTATTTCTTTCAAATCTTTCACCCAGCTCTACTAATGAACAGTGGGAAATTTACTCAGTACTGCTTCCACTGCATGTGCAAAGTCTGAGGCCTTGGCTATTTTAAGAAAATTCACACTGCTATAACTGCTTCCAGTGCAACTTACACCTACACAACTTCTTCTGGTAATTTACTGTAGTAAGTTGCATGGGTGCACAGCCCACTTCATGTGGAAGTTGCTCACCTACCTTAGCGTAACTCCATTGATGCAGTTGCACCAGTGTGACTTTCTAAAATGGAGACAGAGCTTGAGTGTTTGAACTTAGAGATTCACCACACTTGTGTCATTTTTTCACATGTACATTTATTCCTGTCTGTTACTAGCATATCACCTGTGGGTGAACACTTTTCACAAAACGATCATTGTATAGGACCTATCAGTCCTTGTCCTCAAAGAAAACCTGCACAACACTTTCAAAAGACAAGCCTGGGAGCTTAAATTCATAACTTTGCTAGACACTAAAAATCATGGTCTTAATAAAGACACTGGATTTATGTCTTAATACAACAATCTGTAACCCCCTACCCTGCCTTTTTTTTTTTTTTTTTTTTTTGTCCTAGGACCACAGAGATGTTAACTGGCCCTTTTACCTTGAAGTGTCCCTTAGAATATGTGCTAACTACTTATGCTAAACTATCTGTATGACCTTGTAATTAGCTGTGACACTCTGACTACCTATCCCAGACCCAAGAAGAGGTTGGTGTAGCTCAAAAGCTTGTCTCTCTCACCAACAGAAGTTGGTCCAATAAAATATATTACCTCACTCACCTTGTCTCACTAGCCGTTTTAACATTTATGCCCATCTCAAGAATTTTTAACGCCTATTAAATCCTTGAGAATCAGAAGCAGCTCTTTTGAAAAAAAAAAAATCCTATGAATAATCTTTTCAGCCTTTAAAATTCTCTCACTTTGGCTTTAAAATTCACATCTTGCTGATGCAATTCTGTGCTTGGAGATAATATCTTGCAAAACTTAGTTGACAGGGCAGAAGCACATCTGCTTCCATTTTCATAACTATCTTCACAGTGGAAAAAACTTTTTCATAATTAAAGCTTAGGATGTATAGAATATTGTGGAATGTGGCAAAAGTTAATGTGGGAAATGTATTTTTTTATTGTGCTCTCCATTTTCCTCTGTCCTGGATATTAAGGTAATTTTAGAGGGAAGGATTTTGCTGTTTATGTTTCGATGAGAGGCAAGCTCCATCATGAAACTTCTCCTAGCAGCAACCTGAAAGAACCAACTTTTATTCCCACACAGCCACTGGCTCAAGCTAAGTAGTAAGAATGTGCAGTAATATCAAAATGGGGCAAGTGCTGCACTAAAGTGTGCTAAAATCGTAGCCAATGCCAATTGTGCATTACTTCCCCATCAAATAAAGGGGCTAGCCTTCAATGTGAAGTAGGGGCATGCTGAATTTCAAGGCCCAGAATTCAGCCACTTTTGCTGGAGTTGGAACTAAAAAAAAAAAAGAGTGTAGTTAGAATTTTTTTCTTGACACATGGATTGTGGTGAGTTTTTGCGCTCTCATAATTCAAAAAAATGACTAGATGGATTTTGCACATTTTTTTTTTCAGGCCATCACCAAACAGAACATTTCAGTCATGCAGGTGTGAGGGATTGTAGGCCTCAAACACAGGCCCTCAGGTCCCCTGTTAGGGTTCAGACCATGGCTGTCACCTAGTAGCTCACCTAAACTGCTGGAGAAGGGGGCCCGTGAAGCTCTAGCTCACAAAGAACCCCACCCATGAAGCTTCTGATTGGGGGAGATATCCAGTCCCATCGATTGGCTGCAACCCTCTAATTAAACCCAAAAGAGGCACTGGAAGTTGTCTGAGCAGCTAGATTAATCCCTGGCTGGCTGTTACTATGGACCCTGCCTACTTGCCTGAACCCTGCCTGTTCCTGTTCTCTTAATCCCAGACAGACATCTGCTCCCAATTCTCCTGGGGAATTCTGTGCCATTGCACAATTTTGCAGAATTCCCTGTTTCCCGCACAGAATTTCTGGCTGCCACTAGGGGCCGCTGGACTCAGTGAGCGGAGCTCTGAGACTGTCGGGGCTGGAGGCTGCATGCACTTTGATCCTCATTCTGCCACGGACAGGAGAGGGTCTGGAAGACCCAGCCAGCTCTGGCAAAGGGTGCAGAATAGGGTGACCTGCTGACTAGGCCATTAAAAGTCCAGTCGATGGGGCTGGGGAGCTAAGCCAGGCTGGTCCCTATCTCTCTTGGCTCTGCGCTGCGCTCCAGAAGCAGCCAGCAGGTCCAGGTCCAGCTCCCAGGTGGGGGGGCGGGTTACGGCACTCTGCGTGCTGTCCCCACCCCGAGCAGTGGCTCTACAAGGTGGGCCAGTACTGGGGTAAGTGAATGGGGGCAGGGACTCAGATCCTTATATCACTCTGTTCAGCAGGGTACTGTGTACATAGAGAAACTCCCATACAATGGTGGGACAAATCGCCCACTTACAAGTGGGTGAATGTTTCCAAAAGTTCTCAGCATATGAAAACAGGGTGTCATAATGGAAACTCTTCTGCAACCCTAACTGTAGAGTGGTTGCCATCAGCACTGACTATATTATATGGATCTATAGAGATACATATAGTGAAAGTGTTGTGGATTATAGTGCCTTTGTTTTGTTTTTTGAATAAAATTATATGCTGTAGTCCATCAGCAGAGCTCGCTGACTAGAACTTTATCTCAAGGAAACTTTGTCCTCATACTGCAAAAGGAAACCAAAATAGAGGCTTTGGCAGTCCGAAGCTTTCCTAGCAGCCCACTCATAATAAACCATAGGAAAGGACATGATGGCCTACTTTTAAAGGAGCGGACTGCCAAATCCCGAAATAAGAAGAAAAAAATATATGGTGTAACAAAAAAAATGCCTTTAGGTTGTGGAAATTATGACTTGATGACATCCCTCACCCCTTTTGCTTATGATCTAGCTGCACATATACAAGACCTTAATTATAGAGCTGAAGTCAACAATCAGGCATAGAACATGCTTTCCGCCAGAATAAAAAAATAATCCAAGTGTAGGGAACCTAACATGCCTCCAACCAGGGTAGTGGAGTGGATGCTGAGCTCAGGGAAAAGGTTGACTTTCGAGGTCTGTCACGAAGGAAGGAACAGCCCCTCAGGGCCTTTAGAAAAGAGTTTGACTTCCATGCACATCTGAGGTCTATCCTACCCATGGGCCCTGTAACAAAAAAAGGAAGCAAAGTATTCCCACACACCAGCTACACCACTGAGGCCTCAAACCCTCAATCCAAGCTGCTCGGAAGTCACAAAAATAGACTTCCATGATAGCATATGGGCAGTGTTGTAATATTATAATAAAAGGAAACACAGGAGCCAAGTTCTGTCCTCAACTACATCAGTGTAAAGCTGCAGCAACTCCACTGGAGCCAGCGAAGTTATTCCAGGTTTAGCCTGCTCTAGATGATTAAAGTGACTCAAAACCAGCGGCACTGCAGGAAAATGGATTTACACAACGGAGTCTTATGTGCATATTTTCTTTACCTAAGCTGAACCTCTCTAGCCATAACTCAGGTAGGTTCCGGTTATTCCCATCTCTGGGTTGGGAGAGCCAGCCTGCAGCTCTGCTCCTGCCTTGAAGCCAGCCCTCGCCTGGTCTTGCCTCATGGCAAGTAATCCAGTCCTAACCATCAGCTTCAATTCCTGACTTTGACTGACCCTTGGCTTGGGCACTTGGCCTCTGACTCCAGCTCTGACCCTTGGCTGCAGCCACTGCACCTGACTCCTGCTCCAACCACTGGGCACGACCCTCCACATCTTTGGGTCTGTCGGTCTGGATGTCAGTCTCAGGCTGCTGACAACTCATTCAACTCCCAGCCTCCCTTCCTTCGGCCAGCATTTTTAAGGTTTAGAATCCTTTTTGGTCTGAGGCTTTGGTCTGGGAAGAATACACCTTGGCAGACTAGCTGGAGCCAGGCAGGGGGTATCCCCAATCAATAGCGTCTCTATTGTTTCCCCACATAGCTTTATCTTTGTCATTGTTTCTTTTGCTGTTGGTTTCTCCCGTAACAGCCTCCTTTGATTTAATTCCTGGCAGTCAGGCAGATTAATATCAGACAGGAACTGAGGGCATATGATAGTTATAAAGAATACCACACAACTCCCTCACTGTCCAGACCCAAATGGCTAGACCACTGGAGTAGTCTGCACTGCGCCAGGCTATGTAGTCTTATGCCACTTAAGAGCATACAGAAGTTGATAACAAGACAGCATTACACATTGTCAATAATTTTCCTCTTTACCTCTCCTAAAGCAGACCAATCAGAGAAATTTTTTGTAGGGAATTTCTCTGTGCTTGAAGCGAGAACTTTTTTCTCAGGCAAAAATGGTAGCTATAGACACTAGAGGTAAAGCACATTAGTGATCAATTGCAGCAAATGATAGACTTTCTCAGGCCTCCAGTCACCTCCAGGTGGTGAGACCCTCACATACTTTCTCCACTGAAACAAAACACTTCCTCCCAAGCATTGGCCACTGTCAGAAGACAGGATACTGGGCTAGATGGACCATTGGTCTGACCCAGTGCGGCCGTTCTTATGTTCAGACATCTATAGTTTTTCCAATGCATTCAGTTGTGTGTGTGTGTAGATACACAACTCCAGCAAGCACAAAGGAGTAGCACAGACCACAGTTTTGAACCATGCTATGATGCTTAGAATTTAACTGGTGACTTTTGGATCCCAAAGAAATAAGCTTTCCTCAGGACGTAAAAGAAAATCTTTGCTACACCAGCACCTACACCTTCTTTTCTAATGCCTGGTCCACCCTTAAAATTTAGGTTGACATAACTACAGCGCTCAGCAGTTTTAAAAATCCACACCCGTGAGTGTCATAGTTACCCCACCTAACCCCTGGTGTAGACACAGCTAGGCTGACAGAAGAATACTACTGTTGAACTAGCTATCACTGCTTGGGGAGGTGGTGTTCCTACACGGATGGAAAAACCCCTTCTGTCACTGTGGGCTGTGTTTTGCTGGCATAGCTATGGCACTGTAGCTAAGCTGCTAAGTGCCCATAGTATAGACAAGGCCTAATCCTTTAGTTACCAGAGCATTAGGCTATTCTAATTTCCCCTCCCCCTCCCCCACCATCACTCACACACACGCGCGCGCACACACACACACACGACCACCATTCACTCTCTCTTTAGGGCTATGGTACTTTTCCTTTAAAGAAAACCTCTCATGTTATTTCTTCCAGATGACAAGTGTATTACAGTTTTGGCATAGACGAGTCTGTGTCACTATCACCATGCAAGAACAAGACCCAATTTCTGAATTTTACTGTGATAAAATACAGCTAAGTGGTCATCAAGTGAAACCACTCAAGCTCTCAGATCAGTGTTGCCCCTGTAACACTCCCTAGCATCTGTCACAGGTTGGCTAGCCCTTGAAGGGTAGTTGGGCTCAGCCACACCTGTGCCAGATTAGCTACCCATCCCACTCATCTGGTCCTGATCAGCTGGGTGATTCCTTGACTCAGTTTGAGAGAGGAACCACAGGGAGCAAACTGGTCTCCTATGGAAGGCTGCAAAGGAGGGTCTAGGAGTCCTCCAAGGAATCAGCCTGGGAATTAGCCAGGGTTCTATCCCAGAGCACAGAAGTGGGAATGGTAACCCATCGGGGTTGAGACTGTGAGGGGATGCCAGGGAAGCAACCTGGGAGTCGGTGCTCTATCTCAGAGCAGAGAAACTTAAAGGTAGCCTAGAAGTGGCTGAGAACTGAGCCCAGAGGGAGGGCTGAAGAGCCCAAGTGGAGCAGAAGAATGTTAGATTTGTGTGGGACTTTTGTTTGGACTTGTTACCCCAAATCAGGACTGAACTCAGAGTGACGTGGTCAGAGGGCTGATGCCCCAAATCCCACCCTCACCCAGGAGAGACAGAAAATCCTAGGGAAGAGGAAACTGAGGCAAGAACTGCCTGCACCACCAAACTCAGCCAGCGGGGCACTAAAAGGCAGGCACACCCCCTGACAGTGTCTAGCTGCTGAGCAGAGTAAATGCAAGATGGCTGCCTCTTTTCAAGTAGCAAACCATATGTCCCTGTGCCTTTTTACATGCTACCTTTATGCCTGGAACAGCCCCCTCCTCCAGTCTGCCTTGCTACTTTGCTGTCCCTTCCTTCAAGTCCTTACTAAACACTCACTTCATTTGGTTGACCTAACTCTCTCCAATGCAATTAGTTCATTTAACTCAGTTGCTATTTATCTAGCACCCATCCAGACTCTGTGAAGGAAACTGTCAGCCAGCCCTCTAACTTTATACACGAAAAGCCCTGCTAGAAATTCTAGCACTTGTGCAAACAGTAAAACCGGCTGAATGCAAATGGAAGCATGTGCACGTGCAGAACCCATGCCTCTAAAGCCCTTTACAAATGCTAACATTTGCATGTGTAGCTGTTGGACTATTGGGTGTTGCTGAGTATTATGAGCTCACAAGTGTTTGTACCTGCAAAATACAGGCACGCATTTGTGTATGTTCACTTACTACAGCTCTAGTCGCTCTTCTACACAGCCAAAATATATACCATAATGTTTATTTAGTTGTTCTTAGACAGAAAGACACCCCACGTGACAATTACCGATTCCACAGTAAGTCTCTTCGTGGGTGCATCTCCCCCAGAAGGGATGGGGAAATTTTCAAAAGAATCAAAGTAGTTTAGGAGCACACATCCCACCAACTTTCAGTGGGGATTTTGTTCCTAAATACCTTAGGCCATTTTGAAAGTCTTTCCTGAGAGTTGCAGCCATATATCTGTGAGGAGAATTCAGTCTTTTCCCATTTATGTACCAAGAGCGCAAGACAAAATTAAACTCATTTTAAAAAAAATACATTCAGGAATTACTTAATTAAAATAATTTTGCTCAAATAATTCTTTTCTCAAAACAAGTAACGGCTGAAAGCGTGCAGGTGATTTCCCTCCCCCCCCTTTTACTAATGTCACAAACAAAATCACTGTTTAATTAGTAATTCATCATTCGCTGGCATGATATTTTGTTTAATTTGAGAACAAAATGCTTGTATTTGTATTAAGTGCAATGACACAAAATGTGATTCAGATATTATCAAGAGGCACATGGAAGACGGGGAGGGCTGACAGAACAATGATGGGTACAGTGCTTTCAAAGTGCTTTCACGTAATTTACCATTGCTAGGTCCTAAATTGCAAGAGCTATTTATCACTCAATCTGCTGAAAGTTTTGGTTTGGCAAAGGCAAGTCAACTGTAAAATGAACGTTCTATTTACTCTGACCCTATTATTACAAATAACACTTTGTGATGCTACCGTGCTTTCCATCTGAGGATCTCAAGGAGCTGCATGATACCCAAGTATGGCTTCTTCTGAGTGGATGGGCAGGGAAGCAACAGCCCAGGAAGTCTCCTGCGTTGTCTGCATTCCCATCAGGTAGCAACCATAACATGGCTGTTTTTTAAATATGGGAATCACTTGCACTGGAATCAGTATTCAGTGCTCCAAAAGAGATATAGGTGATATCCCTGTCTACATGCAGACGAGGTTGCAGCGAGGAGTGCTTGCTACTTTATCAAAGCATCACTCATTAGCACATGCTCCTCCTACAATAGAGTCACTGTGGTTTAATAATTTAGGAACCAATCTAAGAACTCCTTCACCATCACCCCCAAAAATAAACCTTACTTTATGAGGAGTTTGCCCTGAGCCAAGGTTCATCTTGTATGGTTGGGACTGATTCTGATGCAGATGAGAACATGCAACATTTCTAGAGGCTGGCTAGGTGTTCAGATACAAAGTCACCACTTGACAAAATGTTGCAAGAAACAGCTTAGCTTTGGGGCTGAGAAATCAAGATTGCAAATATTTTGTGAACACATAGTTGCTATTTACACACACACACACACACACACACACATAGACTATCAGGCCTAGCCATCCAGCCCTGCACCATCCTCAGACATTAAACCCACCACGGAAACTTTGCTGGCACAGGGAGAAAGCTTAGGAGTGCGTGTAATGTGGGTGGAGTTTTTAGTGTGAGCTCCATTGTCACTAGAGCCAGCCAGAGAACAACAATTTCACAACAACTTTTGAGACGGATTCCCAGGGCTTTGATTTAATGTCCTGGAAAAGGCAACGGATGGTTAGACAAATGGGTGAGGTTTATCTATCACAAGCAACATCATAATATGTGGTCATTTAGCCTGGAAATGAGCAAAGCGTTGACCGAGCTTTCTAAGATTGTGACAGGAATAATGTCAGTTGGCCACTCCTTCCTTGTGTTTTATATGGCCCCTTAATGCAAGGTCAAGATGTAACTATCACTTGGCAAAATTAACAGTTCACATAAGCACACGCACAAGGAAATGCTCTCTTCAAGCAGTTGTGTAATCAGCCTGAGAATTCATGACCATGAGAGGTCAGAGAGTTAACTACTGTAGCTGGATTACTAAAAGGTCTAGCTAATTTTATGATCAGTAATACCACATTGTAAGGGACTGAGGCATAGGTGGTCTGGGATAGCAGCCACGGCTGGGTTCGTGTCCGCAAGTCAAGGACTTGGAGGTGGTAATCAGCAAGCAGGGATCAGTGTAATCGCTAGAGCCAAGATCAATAGGCAAGAGTCAGGGTCAGAGGCTGGTGATCAGAGATAGTTACCAGGCTGCAATCAGGAGGCAAGAGTCAGAATCAGGCTGGGGGCAGAGACTGGAGATCAGAAAGCTGTGTAACATCTGGAGTTGCAGCAAGCCAGAAGTCTGCCTGGTTGCCCAGACAACTTCCTGGACCATCCTCCAGGTTTACGTAGTGAGATGGACAAATCAGAAGGCTACAGAGTGCTGTCACTCTGGACCCTTTGCACAGTACTTTCTGCAGCACTAATAACCACAGCGCTCCTTGGATATGGCTCCTCCTGGCCTCCTGGTGCCAAAGTAGGAACATCCCAGGCTCCGCAGACCAAGGGTCTAGTCCCACATATCCTTACATACGTGTAGCTGTGCAAACTAAGATTTGGGTGATCAGATATCATGCTACAGGTTGTCATGTGATCATCAGAGGGGTCAGGAAAGAACTTCTATACCCCTTGATCCCCATGAACAATAATGCACAATTATCTAAAAGCAAGTGCCTCTAAGAAGTTTTCACTTTCCTCTGAAGCATCAGCTGTTGGCCAGTGCTGGAGGCAGGATATCAGACTAACTGAGCCAATCATTTGATTTGGAATGACAAATCCAAATGGCCAAAACTTTAAAACTTGGGTGTCTCAAGTTACGTCTGTACACAAAAACGTGTCTTCCCAAACAACGGCAAAAATCCCCGCATCCTTTGTTTCCATTTTACAAAACAATAGAAGTTCTTCAAATCGGAAAAAGAATAATTTTAAAGCAAGTTTTAAGACCAGAAGGGACCAGTATGATCATCTAGTGTGACCTCCTGCGTAACACAGGCCATGGAATTCCAACCCTAATTACTGAAAAGGACAAAATTATTCTTCCCTACTACATAAGTGAACCTGATTAATCCCCAAAACCCGTGGTTGTACTACGGCCTATTTTCTAGAAAGACTTCTAATCTCTTAAAGACTCCATCTGAAGATGAATTTATCATTTCCCTTCGTAAATAGTTCCCACACTTAAATTATCCTCACTATTGAAGTCATGTCTCATTTCCAGTTTGAATGGAAAAAAAAGCTTCCGGAAGTTTCAGATTCTATATATGTGTGGAATTCGATATGAAGATTCTAGTTCCTGAAGACAGGCTCATTTTGAGGGGCAGCATAGTCTGACGGATTGAACTCAAGGCTGGGAGTCTGGAACCCAGGGTCTAATCCTGGCTCTGCCACTGGCTTGACACGTAGACTTAGACATCCCTTACACCAGAATTTTTCAAGTGTAGGCACTTAAAATCAAGCGCCTAAAACCTTATTTAAGGTACCTAAATGAAAGAGGCCTGAATTTCAGAGCTGTTAAGTACCGATCTTTCCCACTTACCGACAATTTTGGGAGTTGGGAAATTTGAACATTTTTAGATGCAGATCAGATTTGGGCCATATATGCAGAATGTAAAATATAGGTGACAATAACAGATATAGTACCTATTAAAGGACCTGCCAATGTTTGTGATATTTAAGAGTGTACGGTACGTGTATTTATAGGCTGTGAAATGTCTTCAGCCAAATACAGTACATACTGCCAACCTGTGGTCAGGGTTCATTTTGGATGAGAGGGTGGCAGGTTAAGGCCCTACAGTTCATCTGTAATGCTGACTGCAAGGTTGCTATTTTTATGTCTCTCAAGAACCTCACAGAGTGATGGACAACAGATGGAGGTGCTGTTGAGAGTTCAGGGAAAGGGATAGATACATTCTCCATTCCTGCAAGCTTCTGCTTTCCAGCTGCAGTCTCTCTTAACAGACAATGAATCATTCGCCTAGAAAGAAACTACATATCTGAATAAACCACACTCTGACTGTCTCTGTTTGATTATTTATTAGGAGAACTGGACCAATCAAAGCTCATCAGCTGACACAGAAGCCAGCAGAATTAAAATGCACAGACACACAAAAACCCTTTGTAAACTACCCTGTAAAATAGAAGTGGGGTCGTGCAAGACCTTGAACACAGAGAAAAACAAATCTATTAATAACCAAAACACAGATAAAGGTTGTGCCTGGTTAGGGGAAAAAAAGCTGGGCCGTAAAAAATCAAAGTTTTTGTGGTCACTTAGTTTTCCATCTGATATAAAAATGTGGGCGTGTGTCTGTGTCCCTAGGACAACCAGGAGTCGGGGTCCAAGAAACAGTTCAACTTGGGGTAAGCATGCTAAAGGATTATGAACACAGGGAAAAAAAATAAGGAAAACACTGTAAATTCCACTTAGCACACAGGAAGGGGGGCACATTTGTGCACTGTCAGAAGCAGATGAGCTGGCAAAGACTGCCCTGCAATCTGACCCTGATCTAGTGTATACCACCTTGTTAGGTTGGTGTACACAATCCACTGACTTCAGTGGATCACTCTGGATTTATACCAGTGTGAGATCAGAGGCTGGCTTTTCCAATTCGCCATGGAAGGTTGCTTTTGTTGTGATGCTCAATGCAATGAAGATCCTGGGGGATTGTCTGAAGATAAGAAACTATAGGAGTGTGGTTACACAAAAGCCACTCTGTGCAGCTTGCACATGTAGAATTGAAGAAGCCCTGCCCTGTTAAGCCTGTGGTGGCAGGATACAATGCCCCAGCCACAGAGGTGCAAAGGGCACCATCATCTGAAAAGGTCTGGGCCCTGTTGGGATGCCCGTCATTGTGCTTTGCAGCTAAACACTGTCTCAGGGAACTTTGTGGCATTCGGTGCACTACGATGCAGCGTAACATGATCCAGCTGAAGCTTGTGTCATCTCAGGTCAGAAATTATAGGGAACGAATAAGTGGTGGCTTTTATTTGTTTATTTGGTTTAAATATGCGGCTGGTGCAAGGATCAGTTGTCAAATAAAGAACGCTGGTTTAGGCCAAACCTCCAACTGAAAAAAAAATAGTCGCAGGGAATGAAGACTTCTGTATCATCACTTCTTGCCCATAGCTGTTGTCCAGTGTGGCAGTGTGATGTCAATTGCTGTGTTTCACATAGACAAGCTGAACATTAGGAATGGGCAAAATTATTCCTACATACAGCTTGTAAAGTGCTTTGCTATCCTTTAGGATAAATGGCAACATAAAAATCCAAGGTCTTTGGGTCACATTGTGCCCTTAACTTGTAGGCCCATCACCATTAAGATGGGGATTTTCAAAAGGAGTCTAAGGCTATGTCTACACTTGGGACTAAGGGGTGTGATTCCCACCTCATATAGACACTAGCTTTCATTGAGCTAGCATGCTAAAAATAGTAACATAGTCCAGGTAGCAACCAGCAGCACAACGCGCTAGCCACCCCACGTACGTACCTTCAGGAGCTAGACAGAGTTGTACTAGAGGCAACTAGCCTGTGCTGCCCCTCGCCGCTGCCCCTCTGAGGCTACTGTAACTATCGCGGCTACACTGATATTTTTAGTGCACTAGCTTGATGAGAGCTAGCACAACCATGTCTAAGCGAGCTGGGAATCACACCCATCGCTCCAAGTGTAGATATGCCCTAAGTACATTGGGTACTATCAGCCTTAAGAGTAATTTGAAAGTCTCAGCCTAATTATAGCTGTCACTCCAACAGCAGTGTTAAAACATTCTAGCATTCCAGCACAAACTGATGTGGGACTGCATTAGGACAGCTAATCATGGGACCATATCCACTCTTCTGTGGACAGACTATAGTCTATCTCCTCGGCAGCGACAGATATGCCAAATGAATTATTGAAGCAAAAAGTTCTCCAGGAACAGAAAGCTGGTGAATGCTACAAAAGGGTTACGGCCTGCCAGACCAGCCAGGAAACCTCAGGAATGTTGAGTCAATGTCTAAGATAGCTGGTGTTTCTAAATCTATATTAAAACGGAAATGTAGCACACTTCAAAACACCACCAGATTCTGTTCAGATTGGGCCTGAGGCACTGTTTTCCTCACTTTCCATCCAGAAGACAGTCCAACCCACTAATGTATTGAATAAGACAAAGGAAGAGGCTGATATCTTATCTGGAGGACATATTGATTTGAAGGTCCTGTTTGGATCCAGAAAAAAAAATTCATTGGAAAGAATACTGGTAAAATTAAGTAACCAATAGCTGAGGTTTTGGTTTTACCTTCCAGTAGCACACAGAAATCCTTAGTAGAAAATAAAACATCCACCCTTTAAATTTTGTCTTTCATACTTGTATGGTATTTGGGGGGAGGGGGGGAGAATTATTACAGTATTTGCAATTACAGAGCTCCAGATACAGATAGTGGTGATCATGAAACCTTTGTTACACGGGCTTAATGCTAGTTTTTTCCAGTGTAGACAGGAGTAATAATTTTCTAATACATACTTGATTCCAACTCCACTCTAAGCTTTAGGAAACGATCAGCTGTTACAGTAATGCCCTGAAGCCAGATCAGTGCACAGCATTGTCCTTCTTTCATTTCCCATTGAAAGCTCCCTTGTATCTCTTACAGTCTCATTGTGCCTGCATCAGAATTCTCAAGCCCTTGAATCCTTTCTTGCTTAATTTCCTCTGTGTTCCTTGCACCCTTAAATTTCACAGAAACAATTCCTCTTATTCACTTATAAAAAGAGGCAGGAAGATACAGAAACTAAACCTACTTCACTAACATACATGTGTAATACTATTATCACAAATATAATGACCTTCATCTGTTATCAAAGATTCCATTCCGGTAGTGTTTCCTTTACACTCAAGAGTTGCTGCAGGGCAGTCACAACCAGTGACACAAGGGAGAGATATGCAGGATGACATCCTTCACATATATAGAATGACTCAAAATTCAAGGGGTCCCCCTTTCACTATGAACTTGAATACAGGCCAATTTCAGAAGAAAGTGTTACATGAACTTTTTTGAAAAAACAAGTCAATTTTCTAAGGATTTCAGCTGAGATTTTTCTCTTTTAAAAAGAGCCTAAGGGAGTTAGGCACATAAAAGCCCATTGAACTTCAATTGGAACTGGTTACTCAATGAGAGCTAGATGCCTAATACCCTGGGGTCCATTTGAAAATCCCAACCTTCATTGGAAGTAATGGGCATCCAGTAACCCTGAAAATTAGGCCACTAATTTTGGGACCCAAATTTAAAAATGTTAGCTTCAAGTGCTTGTCCAAGAACTGTGCTTCGAATCTAGGTTTCCTATCTTCCAGTCCCATGCTTAATCCAATGAACCATGCACTACCAACAAAAAGTCATTTTTAAAATTAAGAATTTTTTAAAATAAGTTCATCTTATGTTCCTTGACTGACACTCACTTCTATTCCCTGCCCTTTCCTCCTGCCCTGACAACAGTGACCTACACAACATTCAGACTGAAACCAAGAGAACAAGATGATCTGACCCTGGGAACCATCTCCACTTAGATCCACTGGGCTGTGGTTTTACAAAACAAAAACCACACAAGGTATTTTGTGGGTGGAATGTATTTGTAAGGCATTCAGACGTAATGTATATATCAGTAGTTACACTGATTGCTAGATGGGTGCATAGACAGATGAAGAAAACAGAACTGTTTTTCATTCTCACTAAAACTAAACTGGGAAAGTTTTCCATCCAGTTAATGATGAAAAAGGAAAAATGGTAGTTTGTCCTTATTTCTCATTAGGCACAAAATGTCCTGCAGTTCAACACCTGGGACAAATATTTAGCTAGTGTAAATTATCATAGCCCTACTGACTTCAGTGACTTTCACCAGCTGAGGATCTTCTCTTTATTGTAACCAATAAATAATACTGGAAGGCTATAATCCAAGCAAGATTAGAGGCAAATAAGCAGCGAGTCATTCTGCTAAAGGTGCCCAGTCTAAGGGACAGCTAGACAATCCCTGAAAGCAATCCAGGAGCCAGGAAGTCTGGATTTGGGGAGTAGGTGGGAAATACCAGATTGCAGTTCAGCTTTACTTTGATCTTCTCCCATCTTTTCCCCATCCTCATGACCACACCAACAGGATGATGAATGGATTCTTCACACATCCCTTCTCCACAGAAATAGCAACCCCTCCCACTCCTTTAAAAGAACAAGAGGGTGGGAATCAAAGAATCACTTTGAAATTTCATAACATTCAGCCCTGGAGGCAGAAGGGTTTTTCCAATGTAAATTTCTTTTGGTCACTGCAATATGAACAGAAATCTTGGGCAGCCCTGCATTGCAGCAGGGTTTTCATATTTCCTTTGCCTGCCCAGCTATTTATCATTTTCCAATAATCCTATGCCCTGGAGATATTAACACTCGGTGAATGGCCCTACTCCTCATCACCCCCCCACCCCACATACACAATAATGTTTCCATGCCTGAAAGTCTGTCCATCAATGCTGATTGGCAAAAGAGATAAACGCTGTCTATACATATGGTAAGTCACAGAAGTCAGAGATAGAAAAAGATCTATTAGATCATTGCATCCATGGCTCTGCTAGCAAAGGATATAGCCCCCAGAGAGAGTATGTTTTTAACCAGATGCAATAAATCCTTCTTCATGATGTGGTGGCCAACTGAGATATTTCACATCCCCAGTTCTAAGGCTAAAGATTGTCTTTTGGAAGCTAGAGCAAATTAGCAGAAACTGATAAAATTTAGTATCCTGAATCTATTGGGAAAGGAGAAAAACTTCCAAATTGCACCGACAGACCACAACCACAATTCTTCCCTCAGTGCCTGATCTTAATTCAGATAAGATACTTGCTGAAGTCATCACTTGGACAGCTCTCAACTGATCCTTGGCTGGGATCACATATGGAAAGACAACAGTCACAACAATCCAACAACATCCTTCGAACTAACCCCCAAACTTTTCAGAGGTTCAGAAGAACTCCACCCTTTCCCCCCTTCCTCAGTGGCAGAATCTGGCTTACAAGGGATATTCCATTCTGGAGCTGTCCAGATGCCCTGCACACAAAAATGGGCAAAGCCACAGAAGGCAAATCCAAAGGGTGCTGCAGCTGGCCTATTGCCACTCCCTGGTATTGTGAGAGGGGAGCGAACTGAGTTTTCATTGCAGGAAAGTTTTGCAGATCTAGTAGATAGTGGGACGGAGTACCTTTCCCCCAAAGAGCATGTCAGAAGGAGGCGGGGGAAGCAATGGAACCTTTTCCTGAAGACATACAAGAGGTGCTGAGACTTCTCATTTTCCTTCCTCCCTTCACGACAGCTTCCCTTTCTCTAATGGCAGCTAAGAATCCCTTGAAGACTACTGCGGAGACTAGAGGGGACAGGAATCTTCTCAATGAGAAAGGTAGGGCCAACGATGGAGATAGCCTCTGAACATCTGAATAAGCGTCAGCTAAAAACATTTGAATTGTAGAGCACAGTGATATTGTAACACCGACAGACCCCGGTTGGCGGCAGGTGGGATCGAACCCGAGACCTCTGGAGCTAAAGATATAAGCTTCTACTGCATGAGCTAAAAGCCATACGGCTCTTCTTCAGCTCTGTGAAGCTCAAAAGCTTGTCTCTTTCACTGTCAAAAGTTGGTTCAATAAAAGCCATTTTCCCCACCCATGTTGTCTCTCTCACATCCTAGTACCAAGATGGCTACAACACTGCAAACAACAATGATTTTCAACAACACATTTTTGAACACCACTTAGCATCTAGGCTGGCATTTCCAAAGTAGCCTAAGGCCTGGTCTACACTATGGGGTTAGGTCAAATTTAGCCACGTTAGGTCGATTTAAAAATGACTGCGTCCACAAAACCAACCCCGTCCCGTCGACCTAAAGGGCTCTTAAAATCGACTTCTGTACTCCTCCCCAACGAGGGGGGTAGCGCTAAAATCGACCTTGCTGGGTCGAATTTGGGGTAGTGCAGATGCAAATAGACGGTATCGGCCTCCAGGAGCTATTCCAGAGTGCTCCATTGTGACTGCTCTGGACAGCACTTTGAACTCTTATGCACTAGCCAGGTATACAGGAAAAGCCTTAGGAACTTTTGAATTTCATTTTCTGTTTGGTCAGCTTGGCGAACTCAGCAGCACAGGTGACCATGCAGTCCCCCCAGAATCGTAGAGCGTAGAATGTTTCTACGCTCCCCCTATCATCTCCGTCCCTGAGGTTATCGCAGATTAGAAGGCGAAAAAAAAGCACTCGCAATGACATGTTTTCCAAGCTCATGCAGTCCTCCCGCACTGATAGGACACAGCTTGATGCATGGAGGCATTCAGTGGCAGAGGCCAGGAAAGAATTAAGAGAGTATGAAGAGCGGAGGCAAGACGCGATGCTGAGGCTAATGGGGGAGCAAACGGACATGATGAAGCATCTGTTGGGGGAGCAAACGGACATGATGAAGTGCCTGCTGGAGCTGCAGGAAAGCCAACAAGAGCATAGACCCCTGCTGCATCCACTGTATAACCACTTACCCTCCTCCCCATGTTCCATAGCCTCCTCACCCAGACACCCAAGAACACGGAGGGGTGTGGGAGGGGAGGCTCCGGGACCCAGCCACTCCACTCCAGAGGATGGCCCAAGCAACAGAAGGCTGTCATTCAAACAGTTTTATTTTTAGTGTGGCTACAATAAGCAATGTAGCCTTGTCCTTCCCTCCTCCCCCACCCCACCTGGGCTACCTTGTCCGTTATCTCTTTTTAAAAAAAAATAATTAATTAATTAATTAATAAAGAAAGAATGCATGGTTTCAAAACAATAGTTACTTTATTTCAAAGGAGGGAGGGTGGTTGGCTTACAGGGAATTAAAATCAACAAAGGGGGCGGGTTTGCATCAAGAAGAAATACACACAACTGTCACACCAAAGCCTGGCCAGTCATGAAACTGATTTTCAAAGCCTCTCTGATGTGTAGTGCTCTTTGCTGTGCTCTTCTAATCGCCCTGGTGTCTGGCTGTTCAAAATTGGATGCCAGGCGATTTGCCTCAACCTCCCACCCTGCCATAAACATAACATAAAAATAACAATGGGAATGTTGGTTGCGCTGAGGTCTGACCTAGTCAGCAAACAACACCAGCGAGCTTTCAAATGTCCAAAGGCACATTCTACCACCATTCTGCACTTGCTCAGCCTATAGTTGAACTGCTCCTTACTACTGTCCACGCTTCATGAGCTATGGGAGCAAGGGGTAGGCTGGGATAGGTGTGACTGCGCGGTGCTGCTGGCTGGGAGAGCAGCCTGAGGCAGAAGCATCCAGATAACATGATATTCCAGACAGGAATGAATCTCCATGAGACAAAACTTAAAGAAGAGAATGACCTGGAATCTTTGCTCCCATTATGTGCTGTAAGAGGAGGAGAGCCATGTCTGTCCAGGCGCCCCGATCGACCTCACCGAGGTCTGCCAGGAGCACCCAGGAGACGTACGACGGCTATCAGTCCTACTGCACCATCTGCCACGAAGGCAAGGAGCTGCTGCTGTGTAGCAATGCAGTACCACGTCTGCCAGCAGCACCCAGGAGACGTATGGTGACAGTGAGCTGAGCAGGCTCAATGCTTGCCATGGTATGGCGTCTGCACGGGTAACCCAGGAAAAAAGGCACGAAATGATTGTCTGCCATTGCTTTCATGGAGGGAGGGAGGGAAGGAGGGGGGCCTGACGACATGTACCCAAAACCACCTGCGACAATGTTTTTGCCCCATCAGGCATTGGGAGCTTAACCCAGAATTCCAATGGGCAGAGAAGACTGCGGGAACTTTGGGATAGATACCCATAGTGCACCGCTCTGAAAGTCGAAGCTAGCCACAGTAGGGAGGACACACTCCGCCGACTTAATGTGCTTAGTGTGGACATACGCAATCGACTGTATAAAATGGGTTTATAAAAATCAACTTCTATAAAATTGACCTAATTTCATAGTGTAGACAAGGCCTAAGGCAGTTATAATACCCGAATCATATTGACATTCAATGGGACTTGGGCATTTAGCTCCATTAGAGTCCCTTGCAAATCCCAACCTTAGTGTAGACAAACATAGTCATGATTAAAAATGGGGTCCCTAGGGTACCACGAATATCTGGGCCCAGGATACCTAGAAATCACTTAAGCTCCAGGATGAGGACCATGGTCAACAACTCCACTCCTAAGGCACAGTAGAACTTTCTGTCTTTAGGGTAAAGTTCATCTAGGAACGAGAGAGCTTTTTCCAGAGCCTAGTCCCAGACTGTGGAACGAACTCCCACAGGAACTAAGGACTATCACAAACCTCACCACTTTTTGATCCAAGTGCAAGGTGCACTTCTCTAAATTACTTTCTGCAATATAAACACATAGCATGTGCATTTAACAAAACCAAACGAAACTCAACCACTCCATGGCACATACAGTCCTCCTGCAAACTCATAAGAGTCCAGACCGGGCTGCAATGCTACACTCTATTATTCTGGTACTGGAACATCTTGAACCAAGACAGCAAAGCTTGCCAAATTGTGGGGAGATTTTGTTTCAGAACAGAGTCTATGAGGAACTAAGCAGACACCAGATACATAAAAGGATAGATCAAGAAGTTCACCATCATGCCAGGTCATCATCCAGAACTCGATTCAAGTCTCTTAATGCTTGAAAAGGTTTAGCTAATTGTTCTCTACACCTATCTTGCTGAACATTCTGCACTGCCTGGCCCCAGCTGGGGATGGAAAAAGAACTGCAGATTTATCACTGGTCAACTTCTTGGCATTACCACTGGTCAAAGGAAAACAGTTGCAAAAAAAAAAAAATTAAAAAAAAATTTAAAGTAATTTAAATTTTGTATTGAATGAGTTGTGTTTTTTTCAAAGTTTTCCCACAAACATTTACTTCACAATTTCAAAATTGAAACATTTCAAAAATGCTAGGGAGGGGGAAAAAACAAACAAACAAAAACAAACACTGGTCATTTAATGCAATACAATGGGTCTGCAGTTTTCCCTTCCACGTTTTCATTTTTCTTTTTCTATTTTTCCTTTTGCCACTTTAACTTTTCAAAAGATTTGGGAAGTTAAAGTGAAAAAAGAATTTTTAAAAAAAAATTAAAACAGAAAAATACCTGGATATCACTGCATTGCTTTAATGGCAAAAAGAGGGATGTGTGCAGGAAGATATAGGGGGGAACACTGAAAACCCAATGTCAAAATTATGAAATTTCAAGTTTTGATTAAAAATTGAAGCATTCTGCAAAAGTTTAGAGTTTCAGAAAAATGCTGTTTTTCCGTCCAAAAAAATTCAAACACTACCTGATCTGCTTGCAGTATTGCTGGCCTGGCCAGGAGCACTCAAGAACCAAATATCTCACGAGAACAAAAATCATGAGAGAGCAGACTCTCTCATGAGATTTTCAACGAATTTTTGCAGACTCAGAACATTCAAATAATGTGTAGGCTAGTATTCCAGACTCTCATAAATAGCAGGACTTCACAATAGTTGGAATTGGGCCTTAAGCAAAACCTTAGAATTGAACACGTTCACTTGAGGCCATATGTCATATGTCAAAGCTCAAGTTGTACTTGCCAAGGGGGGACTGAAGGAGCTCATCTCATGGCACCCACCTGAAGTGGGGGTTACTAACACCACTCTGGACATGAAAAGCTATACTATCCCAGTCTGACAGCATCAGAGATGAACTGTAACCAGTCCCCACTTCCCCTCCTCTTCCATCCCTTTTGCACAGCAGCAAAGCTGCCTGTTTCTTCAGCAGAGCAATCTGAACAGCAGCCAAATTAATTCATCTGGGATCCTGTTACATTTACTGTTCCACACAGCGTCGCATGAACTCTGAGCTAATCCTCCAGTGCATCTGATGCTTTTGCTGGGGCGTGGGTGCTTTTATCCATCTCTGATTACTGGCAGCCATTGAGCCCACTCTCTGTACTCCATGGTCTGGGCTTCTCAGATTTCTCCCTAGTTAGTATGAGTGGGCCTGTAAAGAGATCAGAGACCTCCTCCTTCTGTAATTGCATTGGGTGTGAACTGTGAATGGTCCTTTTAAGTGATTTTTCTCTTTCCCAAGTACAATTTTATATGTATATAAAAACATATGCTGTATGTTTAGAGATGATATTTCAAACACACCCAGCGTAAATAGACATTTTTAAAATTTATTTTCTCTCCCTCTTGATGTGGTGAGATTCACAGGCTGTGGGAAAAGGGGCTGGGACAAGACAGGTTTGCATCTGGAGCGGGGGAGGCATTCTTCTCTGTGGTCGTCTGATGAATTATCAAAGTCAATGCACAAGGAGTTTGGGGTCCAGAACTTTTAAACAAAGATTTCTCTCTCTCTCCTTCCCCTTCTGTCTCTGACTCTCTTGGGGATTTGATTGAGTCATATTACACTGGCTGTGATTTCACATCAGTCGGCTCTGGCTTTAATAATGTCTTTATTTTTATTGCTATAATTTTTGGCTGCAGCCGGATTCTTAAGAGCTTTGTTGTTAAACTCTGAGCAGAGGCAACAGCATGTACTCAGTGAAGTAAGGACCGGGGATGGGAATGATCTGAGGACAACACCAATCTGGCCTTTGGAAGCAGAGATCTCTATACACAGTCAATCAAACTCAACTTATGGCTCAGTTAAAGGAAGGCCCACTTTCCTTCAAATGGAAAACTTGATAAGGAATTTCTAGCATGCCTTTTTCATGAGAGCAGCAACTACAGTTGGTCAGAAATTTGTAAGGAAGATTTAATGGGAAGCAAGGAGGAAAACGTTGAGGATATTTTTGCAAACCAGTCCCCCCCACACACATCTCCTCCCCGCATTTTCCAATCAGCTCTTGAGCTGCTTGAAATCCATATCCAAACTGTGCAGCTCGGGCCCCAGTTCAAAGCAAAAAACCACAACCAAACAAACATGGTCAACCTCTAAGGCTCCAGATGAGGGGAAAGTCCTTTGGGGAGGTCCAGGTGTTCAGCAGAAAAAAACAAACAAACTTCCCCACCCCTTTCTATAATAATTCTCAGAGCCTGCAGCTACATTAGCACATCCCCATGGAGCAAAGGGAAGGAAGGGATTTCATAGGCCAACTCCCTTCCCTTAAAGGGACTTTTAAAAAATAAATAAATAAACAAACAGACAGACAGTACATCTCCATTTTTCAGAGCAGTGCAAATATGAAGCCAAGCAGCATCCTGACCAAGAAAAAAGAGGAATCGCTCATTAGTGACTGCATTTCATCTCTTTCAAAGGATCGTCTTGGAGCCCATCCCAGAAGGATCCTGCTGTGTTTCAATAAACTGACTACAGGGTTCGAAAGCTGAGTCAAAGGCACCTCAAGAACTAAGTCAAGAAGGCAGCCTATGCAATCAGCGATTATTTATTTATTCATTCATGTACCAGAAGACGGGGGCGGGGGGGAGAAGAAAGTTAGAGGGCAAAGGAGAGATACACAGCAAGGTTTTTAGGAATTGCTATTCTTTGCCCCAATAGCAGAATACGAAAGCTTTCAAAACAATCCAGGGAATTCTCCTTCAGCAAAGCTGCTCCACTAGTAAAAGGCTTAAACCTCAACATGAAGACTCTCTGGTGGGGGACAGGGTCCAGGCCTTGGAAGAGCTTTTGTTTATGATGGACAGAATTTCATTCCGTTACTTCTACAGAAGCCATAATCTCACTCCAGTAGGATTCATAATGCATTTAGTTATTTGCCATGAACATTCAAAATAATGAACAAAGTAAGCTCCCAACAGCACAAGAAGATTCACGGAAAGTCACACTCATGCATACTCAAATTCTCATAGCACTCCTAGATTTCCCCTTCTCTTTTATACAACTCTCAGCCTTGCTATCAGGGAGCAGATACAACAGGTGATCACTTTCAAACCATGAGTAATGAAAAGGCAATAGTTGAAGGGGATAGTCTGCAAACAAGCCACCAGCAGGAAATACAGAAAGCCTAAAAATTCTGAATGAACAATTCATAAAAATCAGCAGCTGTTTGTGAAGGAGAAAACAGGGGCTCAGATTCATCACGTAAGTTATTCAGGGTGATAGTTTGTTTAGCTCATTTTAGTTGGACACAAATAATATGGTATTGTGTCCATTCCTTGAGTCAATGGCTGTAACCTTTGTGATCAGTTTTCCAGGTTGAAAACTCACATTTATGAATTCAAAATTCACTTCCATGTGTACTCCCGGATATCAGCTTAATTTGCACCTGCAAACATTCCCACTGGGAAATATTCACTAGAATACTGGTAGAAAGTGAACAAAAAGCAGATGCTAAAGGCGGACGTTCACCGATGCCACCTCTCCATACCACACACATGGAAGGGACCAAGACAGTACTGAAACCTGACATGTGGGCCCGGTATTGCAAACTCAGTGCAGCAGTGAAAGAGCAAGCAGAAGGAAATACATACATAGCTAATCGCTGCTGACTGCCAGTGCAGTGCATACACAGGGAGGAAAGAAAGAGCCTTGGTACTGTGGCCCCCCTAAATACTTCAGTTTGCATCACATGGTGTCCCAAAGAGAAGCGAAGGGAGTGGGAGTAGGAGTAGTCATGTGACTCCAATTGCCAGCTGTCCAGGGGAGGCTGAAGAATTTAAGGTAAGAATTTAAGAATGCTCAGGTTCCCAGGTACATGTTAGTCTCATTCCACCCCAATCTGCACCCTGTTAAAAAAAAGCCCTATCTCTGAGCCATGGAAAAGTGTCTGGTTTGAAAGCAGCAAAAGCCTACTGAAGACAACACTGGCTGGAAGAGCCCAAGCTGTGCTCTCAGCCTACTTGGCAATAGATATATTTCTGCAAGGAAGCACTTACTCTTCTGTTACAAAGACGAACCTTTGTGCTTGGAGAAACTACATTATTTCCATACAAAAAAGCCTTTTGTTTTCGATGGGTTTTTTTTTAAAACCCTGTGTGTGTGGAATTCAAGGCTGAGATGGACACAGATGAGCATGGCCAGAAGCTCACTTCAGCATAATCTGGTGCTCTGCTTCCTATTTGTGTAACCTAGAGAGTATTTTAAAAGCAAGAGAGCACAACAAACAAGGTCACTTTGTTTTCACTTGGCATTATTGGGTGGTTAAAAAAAATGGATTTTCTTCTAGATGTATTTTTCCTCCTCCATATAAACACCAAACTTATTGGTCAGTGGTCAGACTTATGTTAACAATTAATACATTATGATGTCCCATTCACACTGGGCCAAACTCTCTCCTGGTATAAATCCACTGACTTCAGAGTTACATCAGCAGAACATGTGGCTGAAGACTTGACCTCAGGAGGTGAATAATTTGACCCAAGATTTGACTTCAGTGGGTGACTTCAGGGAGTGTACCAGCCAAAGATGACCTATGAGGGAACAACCAGATGCACATTACCATTCGTAATAAAAGAAGAAATTAGGAAGCAGAAAATAGATGATATAGAAGCACTCCTTAAAAAAGTTTTAAACCACTTTGGCTATGTCTGCACTGCAAAAAGGGGAGTGTTTTGATATTGAATTAGCTAACGCAATGCAAAATCCTAGTGGAGATAAGGTAGGTTTTACCCTGATTTAGTTAGTTGAAGTCAACCCCAGTTGGGGATATATGGTTGCCCACAACTAGCTAAATCAAGGTAAAAAATACCAGTGGTCTTGTCTGCACTGAAATTTTACATCAAGAGAGCGAACGTGGTATAGATGTATCAATGGAAGTGAAGATGAAACTTTGAATGACCTTGTTGTGGAATTTCAGAAAATTTGCAAGGTTCTGCCCAGTTTTACAAATTTGTTCTGAAGACTTTACTGACAACATATGAATTATGTAGCCGGTCTTATGGTTCAGATTTTTGCAAAAAATATAGGTAAGTAATTATTATCCCCTTCACACAGATGAGAAAACTCATGGGCTGAGTGGTTAAGTGACTTGCCCAATGTACTCTACCCACTTGACAATACATATAAAAACTCTATGAGCCTACAGCACTTTACAAACTACACACACATCACCTCATGTACTCAGGGCTTGTCTCCACTTACAGCACTGTAGTGGTGCAGCTTAGCGCTTAGCTGTAGTGCTAAGTGAAGATGCTACCTACAGCAACGGGAGAGCTTCTCCTGTTGGTGCAGCTACTCCACCTCCCCGAGAGACAGTAGCTTTGTCAACAGGAAAAGCCCTTCTGTCAACACAGAGCTGTCTATACCAGGAGTTCAGTTGGTATAACTGCGTCGCGCAGTTATATTGACGTACGTTTGTCTTGTAAACCAGGGCTAACGCACCACCACCGCTCTGATGAAGCATCAGTAACTGCGTAACAATGAAACACTGCACAACAAGGTTTAGGACAGGAAGTGAAGAAAGCCTTACCCAATGAAAACAAGAGGTAAGACTTCAGGTACAGAGCAATACGTTGCCCAGACTAGAATCTGGCAACTGGGTGAGGCTATGGGGTCTCATTACCAAGAGTGATCAAGGACCTCATTTTTGTTTCTCATTCAAAGGAACAACCCCTAGCATTACTGGCATCTCTAACTCCCCCCTCCCCATCATCATTCTGGGACACTGAGTCAGTGGACCATAAGTGAATCACTACTGCTTCTTCCTGCAGCATTTGAGTTTTCCTTGGAGGTCTCTCAACCAAGTACCGGATCAGGCACAACATCTCTTAACTAGTGAAATGTGACTTGTTTTTTGGCCTGAGGTATAGCAGCACTGAGTGTCTGGAAATATCAAACCTGAGAAGGGGGAATCAGAGCCAGAAAAGATGTCTGAATGACTCGGCAATTGCATTTGGTCTGATGTTGGTTTTCGTGTTGGGGCCCTTTTCAGGGGTGCCATTAAGTGGTACAGGGGAGGGCACTATTCCCTCCGCCCACCCCAAGTTTTGTCTGCTCACCCTAGCCCAGACGGAGCTCTTAACTGCAACAGCTTGAGTGTGATATGTGATGAGTTCAGAAGCTGGGAGCAGCACAGCCTTTGGGGCTAGGAGTTTGTTCTGAAACTTTATAAACAGAGGCAGGCGACTAGGATAACAAAAGGCTTGTCATTAAAGTAAATCAAGGATCTTTAAATGATCCTGAAAGCGCTGCCAGGCACTTCAGTTAAAAGATAGGAAACAAAGGGTAGGAATAAAAGGTGAGAGTGGCGAGAGATAAATAGTGGTGTGCCCCAGGGATCTGTACTGGGACCAGTCCCATTCAACATATTCATAAATGATCTGGAAAAAGGGGTATGCAGTGAGGTGGCAAAATTTGCAGATGATACAAAATTACTCAAGATAGTTAAGTCCAAAGCAGACTGCGAAGACCTACAAAGGGATCTCACAAAACTGGGTGACTGGGCAACGAAATGGCAGAAGAAATTCAATGTTGATAAATGCAAAGTAATGCACTTGGCAAGATATAATCTCAACTATACATACAAAATGATGGGGTCTAAATTAGCTGAACCATCAATAAAGAGATTTTGGAGTCATTTGTGGATAGTTCTCTGAAAACATCTGCTCAATGTGCAATGGCAATTAAAAAAGCTAACAGAATATTGGGAATCATTAGGAAAGGGATAGATAATAAGAGAAAAATATCATATTGCCTCTATATAAATTGGATTTGGAAAAAGTACAGAGAAGGGCAATATAAATGATCACATGTATAGAACACCTTCTGTATGAGGAGACATTAAAAAGACAAAAACAACAAGGAGTCCTTTTGGCACCTTAGAGACTAACAAATTTATTTGGGCATAAGCTTTCATGGGTTAAAACCCACTTCATTGTTGCATGGAGTGGTGTGGAAAATACAGTAGAGAATATAAATACCCAGCATTTGAAAAGATGGGAGTTGCCTTACCAAGTGGGGGGTCAGTGCTAACGAGCCAATTCAATTAAGTTGGAAGTGGGCTATTCTCAACAGTTGACAAGAAGGGGTGGCAATCACTTTTGTACTGCTAATGAGGCCAATGTAATCAAGGTGACCCATTTCAAACAGTTAACAAGAAGGGGTGAGTATCAGCAGGGGGAAATTAGTTTTTGTAGTGACCCATCCACTCCCAGTCTTTATTCAGGCCTAATTTGATGGTGTCCAGTTTGCAAATTAATTCCAGTTCTACAGTTTCTCATTTGAGTCTGGTTTTGAAGTTTTGTTGTTGAAGAATTGCCACTTTTAAGTCTGTTATTGAGTGTCCAGGGAGATTGAAGTGTTCTCCTACTGGTTTTTGAATGTTATAATTCTTGACTTTTCAGCTTGGAAAGGAGATGACGAGGGGGGGATATGATAGAGGTCTATAAAATCATGACTGGTGTGGAGAAAGTAAATAAGGAAGTGTTCTTTACTCCTTCATATTGTACAAGAACTAGGGGTCACCAAATGAAATTAATAGGCAGCAGATTTAAAACAAACAAAAGTATTTCTTCACAGTCAACGTATGGAACTCTTTGCCAGGGGATGTTGTGAAGGCCAAAACTATAACAGGGTTCCAATAAGAACTAGATATGTTCATGGAGGATAGGTCCATCAATGGCTATTAGCCATGGTGGCAACATCATGTTCTGAATATCCCTTACCTCTGTTTGCCAGAAGCTGGGACTGGGCAACAGGGCAACTTGATGATTACCTTCTGTTCCGTTCATTCCCCCTGGGGCACCTGGCATTGGCCACTGTTGGAAGACAAGATACTGGACTAAGTAGACCATTGGTCTTATCCAGTATGGCCATCCTGATAATCTTATACAGAACCCAGATATATCTGTTCCCCGCTGTAACCCACTAGACCCCGCTGTCCTCCCAGAGCTGGGATAGAACCCAGGAGTCTTGATGGGGTCTCTCTCTCTCCACAGAGTTAGTAATGAAGTGAGAATATACATTATAATTTTAAACCTAACCAGTGTCCCTTAAGTGACTTGCCACAAGATGTCAGAACATGAGTGGGTTTAATATTTATTTAATTTTCTTTCTTTTATAAAGGAATTAGATACAGGGCTCCTGTCAATTAATTGCTAAGTTATCTGCCAAAAAACTAGAGTTTTCAAGTGCCTTAGTAGCCGCAGGAATCACGGTTAAAGTTGACCCCCACCACCACCACCAAAATCTGAAATGGCACCCCTGGCCCTTTTACTCAGTTCAAACTGCCCTAAGTTGTTTAGTTTGTTTATTTTTGTGGTAGTAGGGAGAGGTTAGCACAGACACCCAACTCAGCCTCTCTCTCAGAGCTGCTGGGTGCTTAACACTTGTGAAAAATCTGCCCCTACCCTGCTAGCAAACAGGTTTGTAAAGGCTCAGATTTCTGAAAGTCTAGCTCCAAGTTTCTCTTTGTAGAAGACAAGAAGAGTTAACTAACAGAAAAAATATGCACAAGAAATAAAACAATAAACGGGGGGGTGGGAGGGGGAGAGCCTCCATCTCGGAGCCTCCACCTTCAGCTCAGCACTGAATGAAAGGGACTCCAAGCTGCTTTACATGCTTTTGTTGACTTCCTTTCCTCTGTTGTCACTGGTTGTTTCGGGGTTTGCAAGGCTGAAATGTGGGGAAAGGGGGTCTTTGCGTGTCAAGTATTGAAGTTTGCCTTTGAAGGTCCCTTTTTCAGATGGAAAAAGGAGCTTCAGACAGAGCTTCAAAGTTTGACTAATCTTTTGTCATGGTGGCATTTTGCCACATAAGGCATAACCCCCCTTTAACACTCAGATCAGGAGCCTGTGTTTTTACATTTCCTTTTAATAGCTGCTCCACAGTCTATTTTCTCTCATTTCATTCCATGGTTTTTGGTTCTGTTTGTTTTGTTTTTCTGTTAGGAACACAGAAATTCTAATGAAAGAGATATTAAATCAGTAAGACCGCAGAGATAACATGCCCCTGATACAGGAGGATCAGAGAATAGCTGTATTCTGGGTCACCATCAATAATCCAATAAAGAGAATATATGCATTTAGTAGATAACTATGTATTTCCAAAGTGCCCATCATTAGAATATCAAGGCACTCAAAATGCAACTGGTACATGACCAGAGTGGGTATCAAAACTATGACCTTTGCATTACTATCATCACACTAACAACTTAATAGCCAGGCGACACATATTTGCAGGCACTGTCAATAATGAGCTCACACATAGTGCTTTTATCCTAAGGGAAGTTTCATTGACAAGTAGCAACTAGTGGGGTAAAAGAGAGAAACTGCCTGGTAGAACATGGCAAACCTAAACAAGCATTTAGGAAGGAGAGAGAGGAATACCTTTTCTAAATCCAAATGAAATTTCAAGAGAATTTAAATAGGCAGAATGCAAATTACCCAAGTCAGAATTTACCCAGATCCCTGGAATTAATTCCCTACTCTCATAAAAATTGTCATGACATCTTTAATTACCAGAAGGGGTCAGGACTTAGCTTTACATCTCAAGCCAAATATGGTATGAAACATATATGCAGTACTAATGGCCAACGAGTAGTGGGAATCCAGAAGGGTTTAAAATTCTGATTCCCAAGGGAGGCTACTATTCATTTTCATAGATGGGCTTGTGTGATCAGACTTGAGCATCTGCCTCCAGAATCCTGACAGACCACATACAATATGTTGATTCTAGCCTTGTAGTTGTCTATAAACTGACGTTTGCTGCAGCACAAAATGAAAAAAATCAAAAAATTCCTTATCCAAGTTGTATGTCTGAAAAGCCAGCCATCAGATAAGAAATCCTATGCCAGTGAGTTTATAGGAAAAACAAGCCTTATCTACGCTAGCTTGCATTGTGCATCTATGCAAAATAGTACAACAAATCCAAGAGAAATGTCTGGGAGGAGGGACCAACTAACCCAGTTCAATTTGTTTTTGCATTTTAAATATCCAGTATTCAGAGAAAGCACAACCTGTCTCCACTCTTCCAAATTACTAACAATGCAAAAAGTGAGGAAGATATCATATGTAGTTGCTCCAGAGAACAAAGACAAGGAACAAGTGGTGGATCCCAGATAATTTCCTCCAGGTCAGAAGTTGAACTCAAGTTCAGATTCAACTGGAAATCCCATGTCTAAGATCAAGAACATTATGTACTTATTTGGATTAAATAACAGATTTAAACCTTCACCCAGAGCTGAAAGCAAAATGAGAACTGAACCTTGGGTGAGGTTTAAAAAAAGTCTAATTTTTAGAGATAGGAAAAAGCCAGATCTATCCACCATCGAATATTGGGGGTCTTTGCAATCCTACCCCAGCTCCAGAGTTTGCAAACTGCCCCTATCTTTAGAAGATCCTGAACCAAGAATTTAGATCAAGATTCAAATTTGCCACTTCACAACAGGCCTATGTATTGCCACAAAATCCCTATCCAACATTTTTCATTCTCTCTCTCTCTCTCTCTCTCTCTCTCAGTACTTCTAGAGGTCCAAAAGTGCAAGTGATGAAATGGTTTGAGCGAGAGCACTCCTGCAACAATCTTAGACCCAACCAGAAGTAGGAAGAACCAGACCTCTTGCGAGAAAAGCTGCTCAAAGCTGGTCTATACAGATATAAAAAGGCCAGCAGCCTCCAGCACCTTGTTAACTCAAATGCTCATTGTCATCCTCACAAGTGGAGCTGCCACAGTGGGAAATTCTAGGAGTTGGGGGACCAGCTAATAGAGACCAGGCCTTTTAGTTTGCTTGCATCTGTATAATCTACAGGCAGTAGCCACATTTCAGAATGGATTATTAGAGTGATTGCATAAAGCAGACCAGACTTTACTGGTGATATGCTCAGCTTAGCCTCTGAAAAGTGTTTCACCACACTTGATAATTAATATTTCTACAAGGTCCAACACTTACACATTCAGACAAATAATTTATAGTACAATCTGTATTAGCACCATCCAATGGATTTCTAATACTTCAGAGAACATTATAGTTCTTATCAACTTCAGGGCCAAACGCAAGACCCATCTTCTTTGCTTCAACTTTGCTACTAGAGAAACAACGGACTGGACACCTTTCCCAGCACTAGAGGGAAGAAAAGAACCACCAGATCATGTGGCTAGATTTGAAATCAGCATTAGGAAAAGATTAGATTAATTTCTATAAATAATCTCAGAACCCTTTGAGACTCAAGCAGAAAAGTGGTATGAGGAAAAAAAATGTTCTTGCACCCTCAAGTCCTCCATCCACCTGGGTGTGAGGTGGGAACCAAAGCAACCATGATTTGGAAAGAACTTACTGCACTCTTTGCAGAGGAACACTGGTGGCAGAAACGCAATCTACCCAGCAATTTCCAGCAGTCTCATTTTCACTCCAGCTTGCGGTTCCCTTTCAATTATCTATGTACAAGCCTATCTCCAGGATCCAATATAAACCACTACAGTCAAAGCCCTTGAAATGCTTTCCCCAATCAGCTCATATATATTTCATTAGGTGCACCTTAGCATTATTAACTTAAGCTTTGTGGGTACTGTAAAGTAGAAGGGGGTGTTTTAAAGATGTTGAGAGTCAAGTAATTTTACACGTAAAATTACTAAAAAAAATACACAGTCTATAAAAACAAGAAATAGTAGGGACCAAATCTTAATAATTGTTTCTCTTAATACCAATTCAAGGAGAAGACTCCCATGGCCAATTCAGGGACATGATTCCTTGCTGTTTTATTATAATAGGACCCTAGCTCTCACCATGTCTTCAGGGGCATTGTGATTAAACACAAGCAAAATAAGCACAATTATTAATTATGACTATTTTATTACTAAAGGAACAGAGAAAATACAGAACACAAGCAAAAAAAATGGTGACTTCAGTTCCAATCTCAGTATTTAAGCATGTTGAAAAAAAGCACAGGAGAAACAGTTATGAAAGCTGGTTCCCGAGCTTGACTCAGGTAAATCTTTCTACTGATCGGAATGAGGGAGCACTTCACATGAATATCTGCCCTATGCCTGTACATGCCAGGAGCATTTCTCTTGCTATTTTGTAATTAACTATATAACGTAACCACATTTTATTCCTGTAACCGTGTTTTGGAGTAATCCATTATTTCCTTATACTTCCCTGTGAATTATACATTGTGGCATAACGCATCACAGTATGTTACAGTATCAAAACGCAACAGCAGCAACTGGATGCATGTCAGTTTCTCCTGTTCAAAATCCATTCACTCACAGCAAGCCACTCCCCTGTTAATAGGCAGCCAACTCTCACCTCTATTCCTAAACAAGAATGATTCCCTACACACACAAACATCTACAACGTGTCTACACATCTGTGTATATAGTTCAATAAATATCCATGCATCACTTCACAAAAGTGTACCCAGACACCCTCCACACATCCACCCCCTCTACATTCAATGTGCTCCCTCCCAAAAATGTCCATGTACACTCACACCCTGTGCATACATTTACAGATTCACCTACATCTGCACAATCCCTACAAGGAAACATGCTCACCCCTACACTACATGCACACCCCCTTAGCACACATGGATATGTTTAGGTCTTTAATGCAGTAACACAAATGCACACATACCCAGACATAAGTACTTACATGTGTTTAGGTGCATGTGTGTGTATACACATGCACACACCTGTTCATAAACTACACAGCCTCCTGGCCTTCATATATTTGACTAGCCCAGCAGGGGATCTGTCTTCCTATATTTACCTGCATACCATATGTACACATTCCAGCTTAGTTATCTGCTCTTGTATTTACATGCATATCTTCATGTCCATTACTTGCAAATCCACATACATGCATTCATGATACATCCCAAGGACATGCAAGTGTTGGGGATTTCACAGCCTTTGCATTGCAAAGGGGAAATCGAAAAATTCTCACATCACTGGAGAAGCCATTCTCCAGATACTCCCGATGCACCAGCTGTAGGAATGTTATTGCATGCTGGTGCATGGAAATCACAGCCAGACACATGGACAGCAGAAAAACAGGGCGGCTTTGCCTTTTTGCCTTCAGTGTTTGATAACTCTTGTATTTCTCCCTCAACCCCCTTATTTTTTGTCCTTTCCATTAAAGAAAATCCAAATGAGGCGGCGTTCAGCTGCTTCTACCTCTGGCGTTTAGGCCTATATGGGTGAGATCAGAAACAGGAAGTCTGACTCCACACCAGTGCCACCAGCAAGCTGAGCTCTGAAGATCAAGAATAGGAACTGCTCGCAAAGAAAGTCCGGAAGAGGAATGGAAAAAGCTGTAACTTCTGAGAAAACAGAGTGACCTTTGTCAGCAACTTACTCTGAGCAGTTTTGTTCTGGATACACATATACAAAGTATTATTAGACATCATAGAGAAGAGGAATACAAGACAAAGATAAAGGCAGAGGATTTTCAAAGCTGCTGAGGGGGTTTTGATGCACAATTCCCAATGACGTCAATCAGAGGTGGGAGTCTAAATCTCCTAGGTGGCTTTGGAAATCTCAGCTAAAAACCACAGCAATATTATTTTTATAATACATTCCTTGGTGAATGAAAAACTGTTCTTTCAACTTTCTTTTATATTATGCACACACACACACACACACAAACATATGTATGTTAGAAAGGTGCTCAGATACTAAGGGAGATGGAAATCTATAAAGAAAAGTAGGTGGACTTATTACTTAGATCAGATAAATATATAGGAAAGAAGGCTGAGATGTATCACCTTGCAGACTAAGGCCTGATCTTGAGAAATTCTGTGCATTCTCGACCTCTAGGTATTTCAGTGGAAGGGAGGGTGCACTGTAGCTCAAAGGTGCTCAGTACCAAAGAGAAATGGTCCTCCATAAAAATATTTCACCCGCTGTGTGCATCCAGCTGGACAAGGCAGCCTGAGTCTTTCCCCAAGTATTAAAGGCAATATGGAAACTGGATTAGAACCACCACCAGGCAATTAAATGTTAATCTTAATGTGTGATCTCAATCAGGGGAAGCAGTCGCTTGCTTTTGGTCTTACTGGGTCCAACATGAACCTGCAATGTGCTGTAACATCCCCTTTCTAACCTGCATTTTACTGCATAAAGCCAATTCCTCAGCTAACAGCAGGATAGAGAACGTACTGAAATAAGACAGATTTGAACAGTCCTGCATAGATGACAACAGATGGGGAGTGGAGGGAGGATATAATGTGTTCTGGCCATGAGAGACCTGGATTCAATCTGGGCCATGTCACATGTTTTGAAGTTAATTAAAACCATTAAACTTCATTCCCACCTCACTAAACGCATGTGTCAACTTCTGCTCAGCCAATGCGGGTATCACATATCCTGGCTGAGGCACATTGGCAGAGCTGCAGGAAGGCAAAGGGTTGGAAGAACGCGGGTGCTGTATCTGAAAGTATCTTAGCAGAGTTTTACAGGCTCCAGTGCTGAGAAATGGTAAAAGCTGCTGCATCTCAGGATTAAAAGTGCACTCTGTCACACCTGTGCAGGAAAACTTGCTCAGTGTCTACCCACACTGTGCCTGAGTCTTTTCTATTTCCAGAGTGATCAGGCCCTGCTGGGGGAAAAAAAAAAACGGGTCTGAAAAATCCACCCAAAAGTGCAGAAAATCTCTTACTGTAAGGGCAGCACAGTGAAGATCTAAAATGTTCCATGTTGACATCTAGCTGCACCAGCCCGCAAGCTGTTCCATCTCTGTATCTAATTGGGAACAGAGCTGCCTTGTGGCTTGGTTTTGGGAAGGAGAAAAGTTGCTATAAATGGGGGGGGGGAGGAAAAAAAAAGTAACCACGAGTCACTTTCTAAACACGTTAAAAAGATTATCTGTTCAGTAACTCGCAAGTATCTGGACAACTGAGGGTTTGTACCCAGAAGAGAAAAAAAGTGCTTAGATTTTTTTTCTTCCCATCAAATGCACCTAATTATGAAAATGTTAAGAAATGCACCTTAATTTTTTATTATTTGAAATTTAATCCAAAAGATTTTAAGGCTAAAGGGACAGATTTTTGCTTTCATGCTGGCCTTTTGGATTGCTCCACACTATAACTAGAGATCACAGGCAACCTCAAGTCATCGTGGATGTTCAACAGAGTGAAGAGTTCAGCAAGAGGTTAGGTTCTAGAGCCACATCTTCTGTGAATCATTTAACCCAGGACAAAGTCCAGCTGCTCCCGGCAGAGGCACTGTGGTCTATTGGCTAGCAAAAGGGACTGATGAAATCAGCACTCCTGGGTTCTATTCCAGGTTCTTCTACTGACTTGCTGTTTATCCATGAGCAAGTCCCTAACCTGTATTCCTCACATTTTAAAATGGGGCTATTACTCATGGTCCCTCAGAGGGGTGTTGCAATGAATTCACTCATGTTTGTAAAAATGAGATTCTCATACTAAGTCCACCAGAAGGCCCCAAGATTGTTATTGATAAATGAATTGAAATAGCAGCTGTCAGTAGCTCCACAGATTCCAGTTTTCTTCAGTCATTAACAGAATCCAATGGGTGAATGAACCAAGAAGTTTAAAATGAATGGTAAAGGCTCCACAGGGGGCAAGAAGTAGTGGAAGGGGTTGAGACAGTTGTTTATGAGAAAAGGAAGTGCAGGCATATAAACGTCATGCTTCAGGGCATAAGCCAGCCTATAATGAGGGCTAGGAGGAAACTTTTGCTGAAGGCAGATTATCTGAAAACATCCTCTGAAGCACCTGGAACCAGTCGCCATCAGATAAAAGGTAGTTGGATTAGATGCACCATTGGTCTGATTCAGCAGCGCAAGCTGGAGGGAAAAAAAGGTCTTTCTGTGCCAAACCATGTGAAGTGCTTAGTGCCCCTACCAGATTCTGAACTGTCACCTCCCACAGAAATCACTTGGCAAGGGGTTCTTTAGCACCATGCAGGACCTTGCTCTATCTGAGGTGATCCAGCTGTAGTGGGCGGGGCGGAGGGGAATGTTCCATTCCCTTCTGGAGTATGGATGCAAATTGGAAGCAGGGACCATCTTTTTGCTCTGTGTTTGTACAGCGCCTAGCACAGTGGGGTCCTGGGTGATGGCTAGGACTACTAGGTGCTAAGGTAATACATATAAATAATAATTGAAATCACTAACTCACCTATCCCTAGACAGAGAAAGAAAAAACCTCTTTAAAGTTTGCATTTACAAATTAACACAGTAGATGTGAACCCAGGGAAATGACCAGGAATTCTCTTGCCTGTAGCACAGCTAGTTTCCCCCCTACAGACATAAACGATGCTCATCAATAGAAATGTGATATTTCGGAATATAAAAGAAACACAAACTGCGCTTACTAGGTCTCCTCTGGTTCCCGTTTAATTTCCTTTGTCTAATGTAAACTCACTGGGCTATGACTAACAGCGAACATATAATTTCTAATTGTATGGCATTATGTTATGTTAGTACAAAAACATTATCAGAGCCAAGGAAGACAGCAGCAAACAGTTCAGTCTTACTAAGGATTAGATAGGAATGGAAAAACACCATCAGCATCAAGTACGTTTGTCGGGGAAATAGATTAAAAGTCAAGTTTAATGGGAAAAAATTCTCCCCATCTTCCACCTTCTCCTTGTTAGTTGTTAGAACTGTTCTGTATATAAAGCAAATGGAACATAGTCACATTTACTACAGAGCTGTGGAAAAGGAAGCTGACAAACACAGCAATTACTATTTGCTTTATTAATATTATTATTACTATTAAGAGAACCACTATATATTGTGTGCATAAATGACCTAAAGCTCTATACAAAGCTATCATTGGGGCCCCAAGTACCCTGGGATTCTGCAGCCACAGAATTAGCTGTAGAATCACTCCTTGCTGCAGAATTGTGCTCTGGAGTTTACATTTCATTTACGAGGCAGATCCCCAGCTGGAGTAAATCCCCTGATTTGCACCATGAGGACCTCACCTCATTGTGGAAAAACCCATGAAAACACGAACTGAGTGTAATGCAATGCAGTGTTGTGTTGCTGAGCCTGCAGGCAGCCTGAAACAATAGCTCTGAGAAGAGTGAACTGCCCTGTTCCTCTCAGTGGTTAAATGTCAAACCCAAAGATTGACCTTTAAATGGTCTACACACTTAACCACTTAATTGCTGAACACCTTAGAAGAAATATACAGCGAAAATTCCCAACTGCCTTGCACACTTACCCAGGCTCCAAATTCTCCAACTGTCTCCTACCCAGCTGATAAAAACCTCCAGTTTCCTCCCTGACAACTTTGCCAATACAGCACAAAAATCAGCATACTGAAGACAGAAAATGTGGGGACATCATAAAATAAATGTAATTAAGTATCAGAACAAACATAGGGGCCACTGCACTCATTTTCTTATTCTGCTTCATATTTAATTCAGTGAAACCTCCTATTAGATTTAAAAGAAGCTATCTTTTAGCTTCTTTTCCAGTATGCTATCCCACCCAAGGACCCTGCTGCAGAGTCTAGGTTCAGCATGCTGCTGAATACATACAGCCAGAACTGTAGTAAGATCTTTGGAAGGACTGTAAGAATAAGTTAGAACAACACACTCAGGTGTCATTTTTGCAAGTTACCTTCAGTCATTTGGAGACAGGAAGGACTAGCTCTTCCATCTCTGACCATCTTTCACGTATATCGTGTTTCCTCTTGCAATGTGTATTTAGATATACAACCCACTGCTGTGACTATGCCAGATGTTGAATAAATTGAATGGGGTCAGGAGTTAGGCAGAATACATTTATTTGTTTATAACGCAGAGGCCTTGTAGAAAAAATAATGGATGATCTTGTCATTAAAGACTATCATAATGCATACACACCAGGGGGCTGAAGTTATGAGAATTAAGGTTGCCCATGCAATTCACAATTTTTGAGAGTTTGGGTTTGCAACCTTAATGTTCTCAATGTAGTTTTTTGGATGTAATTTCCTAGGTTTTTAAAAATGGAAACTAAAAAAAACAAAACAAAAAACCAACCCCCCGCCCCCAGAAATGCCATCACATGGAACCAGATTGACTCCCACCTGACTAATCAGCAGGGCGAGTGCTTTTAGATCCCCAATCCACAGCATAGACCTTTCTCACTTAAACTAACCAAGTAAATGAGCAGTAGCAAGTCACCATTCTTTATGTGGGCCAGTCATTAAAAGGGGGTTTCACTGCTATTTCATGACAGCAGAGGAATGTTGAGACCCAGGAAACCTGGGTTTATTCCAGGTTCTGAGGGGGAGTGTATTCAAGTGATTACAGACACTTCTGACCCACTATGTGACCTTGAGCAAATCACTTCACCTTCTGGGCCTATGCTTGCCTTCCCACAATCTTTGTCAGTCTTGTGTATGTAGATTGGAAACACTTCAGGACGGGGACCTTCTCTTGCTATGTGTGTTTGTACAGCACCTACCACAATAAGGTCCTAATGGGGCACTGCCATTATATAGATGAGTGCCTTACACCTTGTGCTGGTCCTCTGCCCAAGAATAACTTCATCCCCCACAAAAAGTCCATAAGATTCCAACAGATTTTAAAAGGTCATAGCCCTCCATGATTTTTCATTCAAAAAGGAATCTAAAAACTCCAGTATTCAGCCAAAGAGCCTCCTGTCATTTGACCTTTAATGTCAGTGTTACCTAGGATACACCTTGCAATGACCAATCATAAATCTTCCAGAACACTGTAACCTTGACACTATTGACCAGCACTGCTCTCATTTAAATTTCAAACAGCCTGCAGTTTTGATTCCTCCCTCCCCCAGCTCTGAAAGCAAACATTATGGATTTTATAGGGAACTAAGCCTTTGCCACACACTCAATTTGCACAATCTTTGCATAAGCGAAAAGGCAGTCAATACAAACAGAATTAATTTTAATTGACCATAATATGCTTACAAAAATACCAGACAGTTTTCATTAGCAAATAAGCAAGCCACAAAAAAAACACATCTATTTAGTTATTTACATGTGTACATGCCCAACGGTATAGTCACAGTTAATTATGGTGCTTGCTGCTGAACTTGCTTTGTCGTGATCCCACTGAGGCACTATTTAGGTCAATAAATGAGAACATTGTTTTTTTTGGTTTGGTGTAGTAGAACCCAACAATGAGATTTCAATTAGTAGGCCTGTCAAAGAACTTTAATTGTCCATCTCATCACCTGGTCTCCAGTGCCTGTTGGAGGGGAGGGGGAAATCTAAAGATGATTTCCCACCCTGGAAATTCCACTGGAAGAACTTCTCCCAGGTCATAGCTAGACTCAGTTGCAACCTAGAAGCAAGATGTCTAAAGGCCTGAGTCTGCTCGGTTACTTACACCAGTGTAAATCAGAAGTTACTACTGAAGCCAGTGGTTACACATTTGTAAGACTGGTGAGTGGAAACTCAGGAACATGGTCTGTGAACCCACTATAGGTTAAAGGTAAAGAATCAAATCATCAATGGATTTAGAGCTGTGTAATTCTACTGAAATAGATGGAACTATGCCAACTCACACCCGCTGAGGATCTGGCCCAAAGTTTGCTAACAGATTTGTTCTAAGGATGCGAGCAGACAGAGGGAGGGCCTTACTTGACTGATGGCAGAGCAGGTTTTACTAAGGGCTTGTTTATATGGAGAGTAAGAACATAAGAATGGCCATACTGGGTCAGACCAAAGGTCCATCCAGCCCAATATCCTGTCTGCCGACAGTGGCCAATGCCAGGTGCCCAGAGGGAGTGAACCTAACAGGTAATGATCAAGTGATCTCTCTCCTGCCATCCTCTCCACCCTCTGACAAACAGAGGCTAGGCACACCATTCCTTACCCATCCTGGCTAATAGCCATTAATGGACTTAACCTCCATGAATTTATCTAGTTCTCTTTTAAACCCTGTTATAGTCCTAGCCTTCACAACCTCCTCAGGCAAGGAGTTCCGCAGGTTGACTGTGCGCTGTGTGAAGAAGAACTTCCCTTTATTTGTTTTAAACCTGCTGCCCATTAATTTCATTTGGTGGCCCCTTGTTCTTATATTACAGGAACAAGTAAATAACTTTTCCTTATTTGCTTTCTCCACACCACTCATGATTTTATATACCTCTATCATATCCCCCCTTAGTCTCTATGTCTATGTCTCTAAGGGTATGTCTACACTGCAATAGAAACCCAATAGAAGCTCAGGGTTCAAACTCATGCTCAAGCCTAACCCCCCTTCTGTCAACACACAAATTGTGCTAACCCAGGGCTCAGACCCAGGACCCACGGGGTGGAAGGTCCAAGCCTGAGTCAAGCCGGGTCCCAAGGTTCAAGTCCTATTGCTTTACAGAGTAGACCCAGTCCCACTGGACTCATGCTCTGAGACTCCGCCAAATGCATACCACAATCCTATGGGCCAACTTTCTTTGTTCTCTGTCAAGAATTTTTTTCTTTGTCAAGTTTTCCTACACTGCACCATGAACAAAGGGATAGCGTAGCCACACGTTGGGCGGGCACTTGGAAGTCTGGGATATGGGTGGCTGGACTCGGGCCCACATAAGGCAGTGTAGACACTGGAGCCCCAGGTTAACAAACCCAAAGTCTGCTAACTCAAGTTCTATTAACCCTGGGCTTACATTGCAGTGCAGACATACCCTCAGCATGCAGCAAGCCAGGGTGTAACTATACAGGGTGCTAACTGGCAGTGTGGGCCCTGTAGCCACATGCTTAAAGTTTCAGAGTAACAGCCGTGTTAGTCTGTATTCGCAAAAAGAAAAGGAGTACTTGTGGCACCTTAGAGACTAACCAATTTATCTGAGCATAAGCTTTCGTGAGCTACAGCTCACTTCATCGGATGCATAAAATTCTGTACCTTGTTACTCCAATCCTGCCATCTTTGCACAGCCAAAACTCCCACTGAGGTGCATGAGAGTTCTGGGTGCAGAAGCACTGAGGTATTGTTGTTCCTTATCAGCATAGCTTGGCTTCAGGAATCTCACTCAATCCCACACAAGTGAGCTGCATGCAAGGTACAATAAAAGCCGAATAGCTTGTCAACCAGCTATTTGCCAAAAGCTAGCTCCAAATCTCAACAACTAATTACATAAAACAGAATTGCCAACTCAAAGTGTTCAACAATAAGGAGTTAGGCCTCAAAAAATCATGAGATTTTACAAAAATATATATTTTAAAAAAATACCTTTTGGGTTCTCTCTTTGCCTTCAGGTTTCTGAGCTGTTAGGATGCACTTGAGTTATATTTTCAGCTATTACCTACAACTGAGAGGGCTAGAAAATTACTTTTTTATTTAAATGAAAACTGAGATTCTCCTGTATTCACATGACTCCAGGAGGTGGGGCATTAAGAAAATCTCCAGATATCACAAAACACAGTAGAATCACAAGAGTTGGCAACAAGGCAGAAAATACCATCCAGCTAATGCTTCCAGAATTAATACTGGTTAATGAACGGAAACATCTAACAATAATGGAGACTGCAGATAGTTTCTTGGACAGGACTATGTGGTTTCTATAGGACGGCTGTTAGGAAGTAGGCGATTGCAATGTTACTAAGGTCCATAGCCTGTTTACCTAATTGAGGACTCAATGGGTCTAATTCTAATCTCACTTGCCTTGTTTTTATATAGTCTAAAGAATTTACCCTGATTTATACCAGTGTGCCAGAACAGAAACAGGCCCAATGGAACTACTTGGGTAAGTAAGGCAAACAAGGCGTGGTCTTAAATAGTGATTAGGTTTATGAGGTTAACTCTTGGTTAGGATAATTAAATACAATGCTGTTGATATTTACAGTTTCAGCATCTCCAAAACCTGGATGGGGTATGAGAGTGTAGGCTATGAAAATCTAGAAGCTGGGGACAGACAAGTGCTCTATTAATTGCAGTAGGAATGATAGGAATACAAGCTAGCTGCTGATCAACAATACAACAAATACAACAAAATCACCCCCTACCCCCTTGGAATTATTTGTTCCCATTATGTATTTATCTAGAGCATTTCAAGCAAAGCTTCATCAGATGTACCACTTGCACTGTGTGCAATAAATGCTATCCGGATAAAATTACAACTAACACTAACGGCCACATTTTGGAAGTGTAGAAAATTGCACTGACAAAATTGGGCTTTTAGTTCAATTGTGCCTTCAGCTATCTGACTGAGGGCATGATTAAGTTAGAGCAGAAGGGTGAGTACTCGGGCTGCAAAAAACAGGTGAAATTTTTACTGTAAAAAAATTGCACCTGCAAAAAAGGGGAACATTTTTGAAAGGCCCAAAGCGTTACATGAAAAATGTAAGGCCCAACCTGAGTGAATACATTAAAAAAACCCAAACCATTTGCCTTACTATTTTGTCTTCCTAACCAATCAGGAACTTTAACACAAAAGGCAAGGGGGGGTGGGGAGAGGGGATTACACCGCTGGCATTTTCAGATTTAAATGAACAAAGCAATTTATTACTTCTCAATGGCAGGGCAAGAGATAGTGAGGGAGATGAAAGCTTTTGTTTCATTTTATGTGCAAAACAGAACAGATATCACCCATAGACATGCTAATGAAACATTGATTTGCTAGGGTGACTGTGTTACCACAGGGCTCTCCACCTTGGCTTTCAGTAAAAACGATTCACAATTAATTAACTCCTTCCACAGATTATCTGAAATCTAACCTGGGCTCACCCTACTTAGTGCTAATGTACATTATGTTGATAATATGCAGGCCAGATGTTTATATATTTATTGCTATATGCATGCTTAGCCCACAGTGCCATGTGCGGAGCTCCGGTCAGACCTTACAAACTAACCATTATCAAGCCAGGTCAGTACTCATGGGAGAACGCCAATAAACTCTTAGGTGCTGTAAAGAGTGGCCTTCTAGATTCAACAGCTAGTGCTTCACCCCACCCCTCTCCCATAATATAATACTAAACCATCAACTCAACATGGTATTGGAAGCACAGAGCAGGAAGGGCTATCCTCTCTTGAATGAGATGTAAAACTAACATCTCCAACACTTAAAAGGTCTCATGGCACATCTTGTAAGTCTAAGGGTGCTATGTCTGATATCCTGGTCAATTTCAATTTAGACATATTAGGACAGGCAAGGAATGAACTCTTCTGTTGTGTTACTGTGTGCAGTTGTACAGTTGAAGCATTTGACCCCAGAATTGACTGCATTAACTATTATTTGAAGTGACCAGAAGCCTGCCATGGGACTGCATAGCTCAGTAGGTCAAAGATGCGGTCCAGGAAAGAGTGGGTACTATATTATAGTTTCAAGTTCTGCATTTAACAGCAGAATTTCCTTTGTGAATACAAATTCCAGACATGACATGCTGCTTCCAGCATTTCCAGCCAAAAGGGTAGATGATCTGCTGGTTAATGAGAGGGATTGGAAGACAGGATTCATGGCTTCAGTCCACATGTTTTCCACATGCGCTGGGTGTCTTTCCTGGGTGGGGGGATAAAATCAACCCTTTTGACTTCTTATACCCATTTTACAGATGCATAAGCTATCTGCCTCCCAGGGGTGAGAAGGCCTTAGACAGTACCTTTAGGTAAAGCAGCTTTGAGATTCTTGAATGAAAGATGCTGTGCTAGTGTTATGTATAGTTAGCAATGAATGAAGGATCCTAATCAAGACTAATCTAAATGAAGCGTCTTTCAGTTTGGAGGGAACCACCTGTTTGCTATCTTTAGCTCCTTCTGTAATTTCTTAATAAATTGAAAGCTCAAAAAAGGAAGGGGGGAAAAAGTAGTGACTGAGTAACTGCTGCACAGTGGGCACTAATCCAAAACTCCCCTTAGATTCCATAGAAGGTTATATACAGACGTATCCAAATACAACAGACAAACCACATAATGATGCTGATAGCCATGTGATAAATTGCAAAGACGTGCAAAAGCTCCCTGCTGTATCATATACCTTTGATGGTCTCATCTGCCCTCTGCCCACTAATCCGTCTCCATTTAGAGACTCACGCCAACATTCCAGCCCGCTGGCTAGCTTCAAACGGCTGCCTCTGGTTTTACCACAAAATATATTTTCCCCCATTTGTGGAAACCCAAAGGCCAGAATGAGCCGTGTTCAGTGCTGTAAAAGTGACTTATTTAATGTCCACTGTTTCATGAAGCTGCAGAGGTAGAACTGAAAGGAGCTCAGAAAGGAGCTTGATTCCCAGCATTTCAGTGGGAGACACAGCTAGAGATGCGTAGGAAAAGGTTCTCCACCTCCTCCCCAGGAAAAATTTTAATGAAAAAATAAGTTAGTTTTCAAACAACATTTTCTTCTACATTTTTCATGTTTGTCAAAAAAACAACACACAAACCACGAACCAATTTAGGGGGGCAAAGAAAACCAAAATGTTTCATTTTAAACCCAAAATTATCAGATTTTCCAATGGAAAAACCAGAATATTTCCAGAAATGGGGACATTTTTTAATCACAATTTCTCTTCAGTTGAAAAGCTATTTTCCACTAAAGAGTTGAAACCAAACATGTTCAACCAACTCCGCACACAGCACTCACTTCTACCCGTGGCAGTGCACGAGGTATTGACTTTGAAGTCATGGCATTTTTAAAGGATCATTTAAAGACTGGTTTTTAATTGATTTTAATTTCTCTCTCCATCTGAGTCCTGTGCAGCTGGACTCATGGTAACTAAAACACCTGGCTTTGCGGATGGAAGGATACAAGAAATAGTCCCAAAAACATTTTGGAAAAACTCAGAAATACATTTCTAACATAGCTTCTGTGAAATATATGGAGGGACACATGTCTATCATACTGTATGTGACACTACAAATACTGCCAACCCCTCCCTTCTATGAAACTTTAGTCAACTGGATTTGAAATTTTTACACAGGTAGATCACACACCCTGTACACGTACACACACACACACACACACACACACACACGATTTTGTCCCCTTGTTTTAATACGACATGAATTCTATTAACCTGAATTGCAGGCTTGGCTCACCTTCACAACAGCCATTATTGACATGGAGTTAATGATCAATACAGAACAGATTGGAAGCTCATTTCAACAAATTGATAAAAATTCAGAACCAGGAGGGTTAGATGGTTTACAGCAAAGGTTAAATCTATGCATTCTGCTTCTCTCTAATATTCAGGGTTTCCCAGATGCTTCCAACAGTTATAATTAACCTAGTTTTAATAATCCTAATGTAGGCTTGGTTCACATCCAAGCCTAGTCTCCTTAGCCATGCCTCTTGTTAGAGCTCCAAAACAGGGTGAAAATGGATTTTACTAGCAGTTATATTTACTGCACAGGGGATACCGCTTACAGTATGAGACAGTTTCCTTTGTGGCAAAGCTGCGAGAACCATGGAGCCGCGCATTTCAAATTCTGACATCCATATTGCAGCCCAACATCTAGCTCTACAGACAGGCTTACATATCACATTGCACAGTGGGGATTGCAGATTCAAACACCACATCTGCTGAATAGCAGGAACAGAGGTGCTCTACAGCCAGCTGAGTAGTTTCCAAATTCAGTCAGACAATGGTTGGCTGCTAAGAATGAGGCATTCCCCTGGGTCTGGCATGCTCTGGGATGACACAGCTCCAGAGTTAGAGGGCTAGCGTGCAGCAGTGGAAGCAATGAGAGGAAAAGGGTTTCCTGTGCTGCTGCGCAAAGATACCTGCCCAAAAGATTTAGTGGAGAGGGAGCCAACCTTGTTGCCCCTCAGCAGAAGCCTCAAAACAGGACCCCTGACAACACCACTGAAGACGTCAGTGGGTGTTTAAAAAAGGATTGGAGGTCATCAGCATTTCCCTCCACTCCAAAGAGCTTGCAATCTCCAGCCAAGACAACAGAAAGACAAGACAAAGGTGGGGAGGATGGCAAAGCAATGGTGAAACATGTTGGGTGACATCAACTGGAGTGGAAGATGCTCAGTACTGCAGGGGGGGAAAGATCAGCCCACTACAATAAAAGGAAGTTTCCGCCAAATTTTTTCAACCAACTCCATACAGAACACTCATTTCCAAACCTGTGGCTGGGCCCAAGGGATTGACTTTGAAGTCACGACATTTTTAAGGGTTATCAGGTCATTTTAAGACTGCTTCTAAATAAGGAAGTAAGAACAAATGGGAAAGGGTCTTCCCCCAACGAAGCAGCACAGGTCTGAACTCGAAATGAGAGAGCAGAAGTCCCAGGAGCCTCACCACTGAAGTGCCTGTCCTTTGCCCATTCAATTACAGTTGTCTCACTTTCCCCATCTCCATTCTTTTTGTCATCTCTCTCCCAATTAGATAGTAGGCGCAAATGTAACACTGTTTTCCTTTCCAGTGCAAGAACAAAGAGGCCATGAGAAAGAAGTGCTGTATTTAAAATAACAAGGGAGGGGCCAATACAGAGTTCCTCTGAGTCCCGGCTCACTCTTAATGTTTATGTTGTTATATAAAAGTACCACAGTGTCCATAGGGCAACCCCATGTCTATCACAGCAGCCACAGCAATTTTATACCATATGCTTTTAATTATTTCATTGACACCCTTAGACTTGATAACTGCCTGAATGTTCCTGTCGACACGTCAGGCCTTGGGTTTTATTCTTTAAATCAGTTTCAAGTTACTTTTTTTCATTTTTACCTTTAATTCCCTGAATGCCCCACGCTGTTTTAAATTACATGCTCGCTTTGGGATATGCAGACTATTTATTCAGCAGGCAGATTTCAGAGCCATCTGAAATTAATTTCCCAACCCAAAAGTTCCTGGGTACCAGCCTTCAGTTCAGCCATGGAATTTCCTGGTGGTACGACGTGTGTTTCAGTCTTCATGTTACAGGTTTCTTGGCACTGCCCTAGCGCTGCCCAGCCAACTGTGAGACTAAGACACGCATCCTCTGCTGCCACTTCATTGCCACTTTTACAGCATGGAAAATAGCATCTTCTTGGTGGACATCTGTAAATGAGACAGGCTATACAACTCTCTGAGTTACACACACATCTTGGGATGTCTTAGTGTTCCACGGTCACAGTTGAAGGGCACATGACACATACACAGCAATATGAACCACAGTGTTAGCCAGGAAAATTGTGTTAGTTTACTGTTAATGTGAGACATATTAACAGATACCAAATACACCTTTTATATATCAACCTAATCTTCAGAGGAGCCACGTGATTATTTTCTCCCGGAGATCATTTTGATCTTGATCAGAAGGAAGTTACCAGAGCTGTTCGAAAAATTTCTGATTAAACCTTGCTGGGGAAAAAAATTCGCAGTTTTAGGACAAAGCTTTTTGCTTTTCTGTGGCTAAAAACTGAAAAGTTTTTGATGAAAAGTCAAAATCCTTCACAAGGGAAAAGAGTTTCCAACCAGCTCTAGAAGTTACATCACCACAGTGGATGTCTTTTAAAAAGTCATTATTTACCCAGAGGAACAACACAGTGGCATCCAAAATACCTTATTCTATCTATAGGGGAATTAATTAAGTGACTGGAGTTACACTAGTGTAAACTAATTTAAGTGACAGAAGAAACAGCCCTAATAGACTATATTTGCCCACAATGTCAGCTAAAGAAAGGATTCCCTCCCATCTAGCATAAGGCATACATACCGCACAGTGGTTTGAACACTGGGAAGTCATGCTGACATGTGCTGTCAAAGGGTTTAGCTAGAGCACTGTGAAATGTCTGCAATGAAACTAAGAACCAAGAAACCCTTGTTTCATAGTTCCCTAGAAACCCAGAACTCACTGGAAGGTCAATGTCCAGTTTACTAGTGATCGTGAACCCAACCCATTCTTTTGAAACAAACCAAGGCTGACTTACGGTTTTTCTTCAAAACTAAGGTTTATAAGCTTGGTTGGGTTTTCATTTAAAATTTTGGCTTCACTGGAACCCAAAAAGAAACACACTGGGAAACTGCTATGATGTGAAACTGAAGAAAAAGTTCAGACAGGCCCCCGTGAACCTAAGCACAACTTGCACACCTCTATGATTAACTTATTTGGAATGTGTCCGATGAAGTGAGCGGTAGCTCACGAAAACTTATGCTCAAATAAATTGGTTAGTCTCTAAGGTGCCACAAGTCCTCCTTTTCTTTTTGCGGATACAGACTGACACGGCTGCTACTCTGAAACCTGTTATTTGGACTAAGAAATCTGTTCCACCTCGTATTTAGCTGTGACGCTCTGAGTATGTTTCCCAGATCAGAAGGAGAGCTCTGTGTAAGTCCGAAATCTTGTTTCTCTCACCAACAGAAGTTGCTCCAAGAAAAGGTATTACCTCGCTCACCTTCTCTCTCTAATTTGTTTGGAGTAAGGCAGATAATAGCATGACTTGTATTTAAGGATCCATAGTACCAATGCCCAATTGCCAGTGCATGAAAAAAAGACAGGAAAACAATGAAAAGGAAAAACGTTTCACTCTCCCTTAACTGCTCCCATCAGATTTATTAAATACATTAACTGAAATTTGACCGAAGATGGCCACATACTCATTTACCCAGGGATCCAATGAATCTGGGTTCTTGCATCTTTAAAATGATTCCCTTTGTTGCAAATATTTTCCACCATTTAAAGAAACCACTGCTGACCATATAAATCTGGGAAGAATTCAAACTATGAAATCCTCAGTCAAGGGAAAACATGGTCAAAGCTTCCGTGAAATACCTCAAGGAAGAAGAGATGCACATTAAGAAAAAAAAAACAAAAAAACAACATTATGTTAACAGTCCATGATTATTTTGAGCAGCTGTATTTTTTTTCACTCTTAGAAAAAAAGGAAAAGCCACAATTTTAAGAAAAATATACCACACCTAAGAACTGTACATTAAAAGGAGCAAGACCTGTGTGCACATTTTGATCTTGAAGTGAACACAAAACTAATTTAGCTCTCACTGTTTTGCTTCGTCGATGCCTCAGCTGGGTATTTTAGCATGTTTTTTCAGAGGGAGGGGAAATTTCTGAAAACATTTTGTTAACATTTAACTTTTCCATCAAGATTTTCATAAAGAGAAATTTCCAACCAGCGAAGGGCAAAGAGAACTTCCAAAAGGTTCTCACACCTTTAAGCGTTCACAGTAAATGCTGTGGCAATAGAAAAAAATTGCTGCCAAGATCCATTACTTTCTGTGTCAATGCTCTTCTCCTCTTTCCTCCCAAGGAGGCTGATCCTGCAGTGTGCTGAGAGACTCTTCTGAATATTAAGAGTTCCCAGGGAAATCAATGGACACGAAGGGTACTCAGTGCATCTCGTGAGCCATTTAGCACCTCGCACACTGAGGCCCAATGTTTCACTTGCCTCAGCAGTTTTGTCACCGTGCCAAAGGGCACAGATTTACAAACCAATTAGGTGTGTGTAATAGCATGTGTAGTTGTGCATCTATTTGTGGCACAGTTGGAATAACCAAATATGCAAACTGGGTACCTGCAAATTATCAGAGAGGTCCATTTGTACCTGCAGTTATCCAATGTATTTGTGCAATTACAGCAATTGTGCAAGTAACAGTAGGCAAGTAATTTTACACCTAGCTTGCTTGCAAGTCTGACCCAAGGTATGAGGGCTTGTCTGCTCATGGAGGTATTCCAGATTAGCTATTCTGGAATAACTCCACATGTGGACACACTTATTTCAGACAAGGAGTGCCTTGTTTAGCTTAATCTACTTTGGAAATGGATTGCACTAACCAGACAACAAAACACTTGTTCTGGAATTAGTGTGTTCACACATGGAGTTATTCTGGAATAGGTTTTGTGCTTTAAATTCGCACTCTACTTTCATCCAAATTAACTTTCAAGTGTAGACAAACCCCAAACGATTATTTTCTCCTGGAGAGCAAACTAGGCCCCTCCCACAATTCCTTCCTTCTCCTTATCATTACTGCTATTTGAAAACAGCAGGTTGCTGCCTATGGAAATTAATAAAACCCATTAAGTACATCAATGAAAACCCACAGTTACATGCCTAGATATTTGGCAAATAAATAGCTGCAGAGTTCAGTGCAATGACTCCTTCACATGACTCCATGTTACAAACCTCACATAAGTATTGTTCATTTTCAGAGTAATTACATGGTAAAACCAGACTAATGAGAGAGGCACACCCAGCACTATCAAAATCTGCATGTAACTAATTAGAAAGATGAAAGCGACTTTAAAACTTAAAAACTGCCAAACTAACAAAGCTGTGTAAAAAGGTAAATGTTTCCACAGTCACCCCAGACAAAAGTCATTGGCAGTAATGGGGAATATTTGACTTTTTCACTTGAATATGCACAAGAAAAGCTATTAACTAGGCAAGGGAAGGGTTGGAAAGGAATTACCACTGTTATAGATCATGAATTATGGTTTGTGGCATATAGGGCAAAATCCTGGTCCCTGCACCAAGCTTGAGTAAGTGGGCTCGGGTACAGTGTGGGGAGGGGTGGGGCTCTGCAGGGGTCAGAGAGGATGGAATCTTTCCTCCCACACCATGGTAAGTCAGTGGCACTGCAGTGGCTGTAGCCCTCCCTTGCCTTGGTAGTGGTGTTGGTGCGTCTGAAAAGCTGACTTCCAGTCACACTCCCACCACCCTTGCCCCAAACCCAACCAGTCCCATACCACAAAGCAAAGGAAAGCCTGCTGTTAAGGCTCCCTCCACTTGCTTCCAGCAGCCCAGTGCCACACAGAAATAAACACTGTTCTGATGCTTATTGGCCCTTCTGTGCCCAGGGATGGGAATGAAGGCACAATATGACCCCTTAAAAGTAACTATGCTGTGATCAAGATAAGAGGAAAGCAACAGTGGATCAAGTCAAATAGCTTAGTTGCTGAATCAAATGTTCTGGCTGGATTTTAAGGAGGGCAGGATAATTTTATTACCACTAATAAATTGCATAGCTATGCTAATTAAGGTAAGGGCTCATGCTTCCAGGACATACAATTAATTCTTCCTTCATACGCCACTACACATCAAGGGGAGGGGCCCACTTTCCTTTAAAGCAGTAGGTACTCCCCACTGCCACAGGCAGAGTGGCGGAGCTCAGGGTCTACAGGTGTGACACAATATGGTAAATTCCACGTTCCTGTTATTTTATGTACTTAAATAGCTCCCATCTGTTTTGTACCAGAGCCCTGAATGTAATATCACTGAATTTATAATCACAACACCCCAGTTGTCAGATGGGGAAGTCAGGCACAAAGAGGCTAAGTGACTTGCCCATGATCACACAGGAGATGTGTGACAGAGCTGGGGATTGAATCATGGCCTGTTGACCCTCCAATACCCTGCCTTAACTACAAATCCATCCCTTTCCCACAAGAGCTGATCAAATGGCCCCAAAATTAAATAGTTTATTTGATTAATTTCATGAGATTTTTTAAATTATTTGATAAATAATTTTGCGAAATCTGCACAAAGCTCTACAAGTTCCTGTGCAGGTTATTCATGTCAGAACCCAATTACCACATAACACTGTCAGGCTACAGTCACCATGTCACTGACATTTCAATAGCAAGAACAAAGAGTTAACTTGCTCAGGCTTCATCCTGTCTCAGCATCTGAGAAGCCTCCACCATTCTGTAAGTGCTCACTCTCCGCATATAGACTAATGGGAAAAGGGACTTTTCACTGCAGCTTCTCTTCCCTTTCTTTATCTCTCACTTTCTTTCTCCCAATTCACCTCCCCCAAAGCAGCACTTACCACAGTGATAAATGAAGCAATAATAAGGTTAGTCATTTAACTCCTTGCATCCTACTTAAAAATCACCCTAATTACTGTGTAATGGGTCCACAGAGGCAGAAGAAGCTGGGTGAAATCTACCCGGAGGGCTCTGGTATAGTTCATCTGTCCATTCTCTAATAGCACTCCAAAGTTCACCCTTATAAACATGTCACCTAGTCTATAATTAAGTGACTGGTCATTAGGTAACATATGTGGTACCTGTGGGTCACATATCAGTCAGCTGGTGATGGATCTTTATCCAATAACTGTGCAGAAGTAGCTCCATAGCTCTCTGTCACCACAGCATATAGCTTTACTTTCAATGCATGGCATACTCACTCAGGGTAATTTGTGTAGGTGGGTCTTTAAAGTGGTACACTCAGCTTTGTGAAGGGTGAAAAATTGTCCGGGGGTTGGAGATGGTGTCACTGTCCATTCTTTATTCTATTTGCATGTTAAAAAAAAAGGGAGGGGGAGTGTTTCTATACACTCTGCAAGAACACCTGTTCCTAAGGCATTCTTCCATGCCTCATTGGCTAGCAGATGTACTCCTTTGACCCCCTATGGGGAGAAAAAAATCAGCAGTTACTGCACCTTTAAAAACTTGGAAGGAAGAGCTTTCATTCCTGAGTACTAACAAACTCATTTTGCGCCTTTTACCTCTTTCAGTGTTCCACAAATGCCCAAAATGGTGCTGGAAGGAAGGGGAACAGAGATATGCAGCCCAATTTATTTACCAGTTTCACTAAGGAACTTAGACTTGCTTTGAATATACAGCTAAGGAGAGCCCTGGGCTCCCAAATAAATTGTGAACTATACACCCGTGCTGACCAGCAAGCCATGCATCAGTGTGGGCAGTACTTTGATCACAGTGGACAAAGAAATACAGCCAATTCCCTATTCATGTCTTCTCTTTCCCATTCTCTCATCTGTGCCGGGTGTAAAGGGCTTGGGTCGGGGAGAATTCAGGACAAGATCGGAACATTAAAAACTCAAGGTCCTGTCATATTGCACTGGGACTGTTTCCAGTAGATTTTGGTGCCCCTGGTAGAAAGAAATGCCTGGCCCACGTGAAGCCTGGAAGTCAAAAACACAGCTCCAGACAACCAAGGCTATCTCCACCCCCCTGAATATTCGTTAAATACTTTTACAACTCTGATGTATTCCTTTCCTTTAAAAGCTTCAGAAAAAACATTTCCTGGAAGAAGGCACATTAGGTTTAAAACAGGCCGTGGTTACATAGCCAAGGGCTGGGCAACACAAGGGTTCTAACCTAGCTGTGTCACCCACACCCTGACCTCAGGCAACTCACTTTCACCTTCTTGGGTTTCAGTCTGCCCGGATGGAACACTTGGGCAAAAATCTGGACCACACAGACTTCCAGATGGTTTATGTGAACTGAGCTGAACTTTCCTGGATAAATAAATTACAAGGAAAATAAATGAAAGCTGGTGCCCACAAGGTTTTTAAAGGGTTATAACTGCTAGTCATTATCTCCATGAGAAGTGCCCAATGCCATGTCACTGTGGTCACTAAAGCAAGGCAAGAATACACAGTCTGGCCCCAAGTGTTCAGAAGTACTTGAACTATCATAGGTATTAGCCATCCCTGACATTTCCACTGGCAATGCACCTCTGCTTTCAACATTCACGCTAAGTGACTGGTGTTATTTAGAGTTTATAATACACACACACACACACACACACACAAAATGGACATTTGGCAGAAAAATGAAATTGACTAACAAAATTCACAAGACAAATGGCAAATGTGTGAAATTCAGAGAACTGGAGGAACCTATTTCACTGCTGTGACTGCCATGCTGTAGAGCAGGAAGCAAGTGTTAATGGAGAAGAATTGCAGGCATGAAGAATGAATGGACTGGTTTCAAGATAAAAGGCAAAATCTGTTTGAAAGCTTTCATCTCACACAGCAGGCCTGATATATTGTGTTTTAACTTCTTTCAAGTCAGTGGAGGCAGAGTCACTGGGGATGAATCTGGCCCATTGTAATGAGAGGTATTACCAGAAATAACCGATGGCAAAAGCACTAGCATTTTTGCCGTAAGAGCCAATAATGCATTTTGGTTCAAATTATGCTCTGAACCACAGGGATGCCCAAACTTTGCCCCATGGAGTGAATCATTGACAACTTGCCCAAAGCCTAAAATACTTTTGTGCTCAAAGGCATAAGGGCTATCCCTCCTCCTTTGGGTGTTGGCAACATAACAGTGGACTTCATGTAAAGAGCCAATGGAGAAGGCCACTCTAACCAAGATGGGGAACTGCACATTGGGATATGTAGTCTCTGAAAGCCAAACCTTCCTCATTGTCTCCACTGTCTTCCTTAACACACCTGATGGTGGCACGTCTACAGAACATGCCACCACTTTGCACTTCTATAGTTACCTCTCAAAGATAATTCTCAGTCACCCTACATAAAACCAGAGGTTCCACGGCAAGTTAATTTGCAAAATATGTGAACAGATCTACTTTCAAAGCAATGCTCAGACAATAGATGCCTCAATCCCAGAGTCTGACAATAGGGTTTGTGTATAGACCATTTCTGGCAGGTTGCCTTAAACCATTGATTCCATAAAGAATTGCAATATTGTTTAAAGGTTTCTTTCCTGTTTGTAAGTGATCAGGTTTTCCCTCCTACATTTAAAACCATTCAGTAAAGCAATCTAAATTTCTCACTTGGGGGGTCTGACTCCTCATGGTACCCCTGGGTGCAGTATCAATCACTCTGTGATGGATGGGTATCCTATATCAGGGTCACTGGGACCTCTATTGCTTATTGAGCTGCAACTCCTGGTGCTCATTGAATGCTGACGGTTGATCCATATGATTCAAGTCCAATCAGAGCAGTGATTTTTCAGTGTTAAGGGCTCTGCCATCTGACATGTTATATTGAGGTTCAGAATGAAGCCCTGGAAAATACCATAGTACAGGATTAGTGGAATATTTCTACATCTGTGCATGATTTTAAAATAATCAGACAAAGCATTTTGTGCCATTGCCTTGTGATGTATGTTAAGTGACTCCCTGCTGGGGAAAATTCAGTATTGCTTACACAAGAGTGTGTATGCGCCCAGATTGAATGCACCAGGACAATGATTTCACTTGCAAGTGCCCATTTAGACATTTAAGTGGTAATTTGCATGTACAATTGTGGGGCACAAATTTAGCACCCATTTTTGCATAGCTAATTCTATAAAACCAGGTCTTAATTGTTATGCCTTTGCTAATGAGGCTCTCCTCCAGCTCCCCTTGCACAGCTGCTGCCTATGGTCCATATTAATAGCCCTGGATATACCAACCAAGGGCCAATTCTGTACCCTGCCCCAAACGGGTGTGCATGGTGGAAGAACCACCTCCGCCGACAGAGTCCAGTGGAATGGCAGTCTATGCTCAGCTAAGCACAAGACCTGCCAGTAACCACTGGCTAGCCTCTCCGCTCTAACTTGGGCAAATACAGTTCAAGTGTGAGAAGGTGCAAAGACGGTCTTGGGGAAGAAATCAGCATAGCATGGTCCCTGTGGCAGCACTAAAGGGAGAAAAGGACTGAAGGGTAGCCACACATTAAGTGGAAGCCTAGTTTATAAGCCTAAGGGAATGTGTTAAGAATCAACATCAGAAGAAACAAAAATTAGATAGGGTAGAGGAGGAGCATATAGGATGGAATGACAGCAGGTAACTAGGAAGGGGCAGAGTTGTGCATAGCCTTGAAAGTAAAGGCAAGAAGCTTGATGTGGAAGAAGGGAAGTCAATGAAGAGAGGGGAAGCCAGTGAAACTCAGTGTGAGATGTAGGGATGATATGGTCTGAATGTTGGCAGAAGAACATCATCCTGATCTCTTGGGTAATGCAGATTTGAGATCGGATGTATGTCTGTTCCCTGTTACTTTATGTATTGTAAGATTACTTTGGTGTGAAGAACCCTTGCAGTTGAATTGAGATGAAGCCTGATGCTGAAGGGAGAAATGCTGGAATTTAAGATTATTTGCCTTAGCTTTTATTTCTGACTGCATATATCCATTATATAGTGTCTTTTCAAAGGCAATAAGAGAAGCCATTATTCAAACTGCAATGATTTCCTGTGCCAACAAGGTGGTCTAATTGAGTTTTTTGCAACCTGCACTATATTCACTACAGTTTGTACTTTTTTTTTTCCCCCCAGGCACTTGCCATGTCTGGGGACAAATCTCAACTCAATGCACCAAAATGCTGACCCTGGACATCCGTATAAGCTTAAAACTTGATTTCCCCATGTAGCTGGGAAACTGATGTGGTGAGACTTGAGATTTCAGCTGTACTGGGGCTGTCCTGTTAGGAACCAGCACTTAAACTATGACGAGTGCTCTGCGGTTACAGCTGTTCATGCCAGGCTAGTGCAATGCAAAGCAAATTGAGAATTGCTTGAGACAGAGAGACATAAGATAAGGCAAATGAAAACAAAAGCAGCCCTTGTTCACTGAATGTAGCAAAAAAGGGAATGTGGTCTACTGCTTAGAGGAGGGATGTCAGGACTGATACTTCACTGCTTACTTTTTCTGTAGTAATTACTCCTGTGCAATGTGTGTGTAACACACTACACTATTTGTACAGGTGTAGGTGCACTCAGGGAAAAAAGAAGTAGATAACTGGGCCCCAAATCAAGATTTTGGGGCTTTATTTTGCCAACAACTCATTGTGTGATGTTGGACCACAAGTGTAAAGTGCAGATTATACCTAACTTCCTCACAAGGATGTTACAAGGGCCAGTTAGGTATTGCTTATTAATGCATTTTGAGCTTCTAGGATGGAAGATCCTATAGATGTGCAAAATATTCATCTCATCCTGTATTAATATTTAAGGTCAATCCACTCGTTTTGCTCAGCTAGTTTTGATAAAGGAGTCTGGAAGCACTATTATCCCCATTTTACAAATGGGTTAACTGAGGCACAGAAAGACTAAATCACTTATCTTCCTTACAAATATTTGTTTTTACTATGAGATAACTAACTCACATTAGTTATCCCTCTGTAAAACTCAAGTGCAGCTAAGGCCCTTGGACTTTACTGTGAGGTAAACCCCAGGTGGTATACAGAGCTCACCTCTTCTAGATACCTCACGGTAAACACTACAAGTGCCTTGTCTCTAATATAGCAACCCACCCACTTTGCAGTGAGGACACAGGCTAAATCACTTGAGTGCTGACAGTTCTCCAATGCCTTCCCACAATCCCCTCAGAGTCCCAAGAAAGATGGACAGATTCTCCGGGATAGAATCAGAGCAGCTCAGCTTATTACAGTGCTAAGAACCATGGGATATATCCCCAGAAGTTACAGCACCCCACACAGGTGAGGACACAATAACTCTTGTGGGGCTTTGCAGTGTGGCTCCTCACACACCGTGTGGCTCCACACATTCTGGTGCCAATGGTGCAGTGAAGACCTGCCTTTAGAGCAGGGGTTCTCAAACTGGGGGTCGGGACCCCTCAGGGGGTTGTGATGTTATTACATGGGGGGTCATGAGCCATTAGCCTCCACCCCAAGCCACGCTTTGCCTCCAGCATTTATAATGGTGTTAAATATATTAAAAAGTGGTTTTAATTTATAAGGGGGGGGGGAATCACACTCATAGGCTTGCTATGTGAAAGGGGTCACCAATGCAAAAGTTTGAGAACCACTGCTTTAGCGTGTACCATACAATCATGACAGCATCTTAACCAAATGAACCCTTGGGCTTTCATTTCCATACCCAATGACAGGGAGGAACTTTTGAGTTTCAAATAAGAATCCCATTTAAAAGGTTTGTACAGCAAAAGCTAAGCAGGAAATCAAGCTTCAAAACAGAACCAATTTCTTCTCTTGATTTTTTTTTAAAACAGAACATAATTATGACATTTTTAGAGCATGTTTTAGCATTTTAATGCTTCACCCCCTCACACACATCCTATGGTCCCGATCACAAAATCAATTTGAGGGCAAGTTTGGTTTTATTTATGTTAAATGCTGCATTTCCTGGCAACCTTCAGGAGAGAGGGAAAGAATAGCATCAATTTCTAAGAAAACATCAAAACCCAATAACTACCCTCCTAATTTTAATCTATACCCATCTCTCAATGTAAGTCACTTGACATAAACACACCACTCAGAGACACACACACATACACATATGCACATGCATGGACAGTGCTATAGATGAGGTAGGGTTCTCCTGGAAGAGTTTCACAAAGGAGAAGAGCAGGTGCTTATTTCCATGTCCTACTTAGGGGGAAATAATTTTATGGTATTGTTAATTGCCATGATTGGGGATCCCAAATTCTTTCTGAAACTGGAAGCCACCTATCAGAATTGTCACACAAGTTCTTTAGAAAAAAATAAAGGTTCATTTATGAGAATTTCCACCAAAATACACATGCTGTTTATGTTGGGAATTAGACCCCAATCCTGCAACTGGATCTGCCAGGGTTGACCCCTGCGCGCACACAGCAGTTCACAGTAGCGGAGCTGATTGCAGGATTGGGAATTTAGAGTGGTCAGTGTGAACAGAAAATACCATACAATGATAGCACTTCCTATGCGTGCTCCATGCTGCTGTTCATTCACTGCATCGTCACAAGGCAAATTGCAGCAGCACAGTATGCCTGACACCAGACTGAGGCACTAGCTTATCTTGACTAAGAAATTGGCTACACAGGGAAGTTTGAATACTCACATAGACAAGCCTGAAGAGAAAAGGGCACTTAGCCCTTACAGAGTAACAGGCACAGCTACACTTGTATAAAACAAAATGTGAACACCTGGCCCAGGATTACAATGAGGTAGTTTACCTGCAACGTTCTCTTCAACTCCAATATTGCAACAGAGTCACTGTAAAATGTTGAAGTTGGTTCCAATGTGTGTCTCGGCATCACTAGATAGAATTGTAGCACAGTTAGTGAAATTAGAGAGTTAAATTAGTGAAACAGAACTTGCATAATGTTTTAGGGTTGTATTTCTGACACGGCAGGTGCATATAGGTAGGTTAACCTTTTAAATTTGGCTTTATCTTGATCTGTTTTTAAAAGAGTCTGACGAGGTAGGTGAGGTAATAGCTTTGATTGGACCAACCTTTGTTGGTGAAAGAGAAGACTTTGAGCTACATAGAGCTTGAAAGCTAGTCTCTTTCACCAACCGAAGTTGGTCCAATGAAATATATTACCTCCCCCACCTTGCGTGTGTCACATCCTGGGACCAACATGACTACAACAACAACATTGCAAACATTAAAAGATTGTATGACTTAAGCATAATAAACTAGAGAACATTCCTCTCCAGTCTGAGGTCCTATGCACCCCATAAATCCCACTTAACAAGTACATATGTGTGTGTAAAAATATATATATATATACTGAGAGTACGAGAAATAAATTAAGACTGAAATTTTCAAAGTCTCCTAAGGGATTTGGCACTTTTGAAAATTAAGAGGAAGTCTGCATCCAAATCCCCTAGGCCTCTTTGAAACCATCTCAGCCTAAAGCTCATGGCAGCAGTTACAATACTTTTGGAGTACAAAGCCTGAGGGTTTGCCTAGCAGGACTTACCTAGGGAAGCAAAAGGTTAAGTGACTGAATGACTGTCTGCTAAGAAAGACAGACATTTTCCAGTTTGCCAAGGGCAGAAACGCCTTCTCACTGGCACTGCCAAGTCCTAAAAATAACAAACAGAACTGACAGTGAAAATACTCTGAATTATGTGTTTTTCACTGGGGGAAGGGGAAAAAAAAACAACCCAGCATTATTGTGTGGTCAGTATGATATGCCTATAACGTAAGTCCATATAAAGTATTAAAAGCCCAGTGTGATCCTTTTTACACAACAGAGCTAAGGGTTTGTCTACAATGTAGCTGCAATTTTCAGCTTTGGTAGACATACCCGTGCTTGCTCTGATTGAGCTAGCATCCTAAAAACAGCAACGTAGCTGCAATTGCAGCGGCAGCAGGATGGGATAGTCACTTTGGGTACATTCCCATCTAAAACCCTAGTTATGTACTTTAAGAGGCTAGCTCAACTCGCTGCTCATGCCATTGCAGCTACGCTGGTGTATTTAGCTTGATAAATCCTAGCATGGGAATGTCTAACCAAGCTGGAAATTACACCCTCAGCTCCAGTGTAGATGTATCCTAAGATCTGATGCAAGTCAGAGGTAATTCCACGGAAGTCAGTGGAGTTAGAGTATTGCCAATACTTCTTGCAGAAGCGTAAAAAAAAAAAATATGTAGTTCCCTGTTATCCACTGCTTTCCTTCCCTGCATGTAGTAAAATTACAGTATATTGATACAAGTAGATCAAAAATTTAGGCCTGTATGAACATCCCCCCTTCAAGGTAAGTGCTTTATTTGGGCCAATGTATATAGTATAAGTTATTTGGTGTATAACCGTGAAGCTCAGCAGATTCCATTCAGATTGGTTTGTGCATCATATTTTCCCCGCTTGCTTCATGTGGGCTTATATCTAAAGCTGGGAGAACTGTTTGGTTAGAACTGAAAAATTAAATTAGCCTTGAGCGGAGGTCAAAATCTCTCCAGCAGTGGTTGGTTAGAATTAGTGAAGGTCCTGAACCTGTGTCTCAGATATGAATACACCTTAATTTTTTACCATGTTCCATTCATATGAGCAGGTGTAACCCCCACACCTCCTGAGTGTGGTGTTCTGTCCCATCTAGTGGCACGGGGATGAGGAGAGAGATTTTAGCTCATGCTGTAAAGGCTCATGCACTAAGCTCCAGAGGTCCCCAGTTCAATTCTGCCCGCCGACAACCGGCGTCCGTCAGCGTCACACAGACAGTCCATGGGTCCTAGCAAACAGCTTGCAGAAAATGTCAGTTACCCAGGCAGTGCAGTGAGAACATCACTACATACTGTCAACATTCTTCAATCCGTGGCTTAACATGACCACTTTCTTAGCATCTCTGTCAATATAAAAGAGTCAGCTTACAAGGTGGTTCAGTGTATCAAAAATGGGCTCACAAGCCTGCCGTCATGCCATTTTATTGGTAGCAGCATAGGGAAGGTAGGATAGTCAGCCTAAGCAGCAATGTGAGGCAAAGTTTCTTCCAGGTGGCTTGCAGGACTGACGTGTGAAGTGTCTCAGAACTCGAGGCATTCCAAAGAGTACACAGAAAGGAAGCTTAATTGGGACCATAGGCCAACCACGAGGCTGTCCCAGTTAAAGGCCCAATTATGCAACCCCTACGCACATTGGAAATTGCATGCACACACACCAGCCCCAATAGCAGACCCATGGAAGCCATCGGGACCACTCATGTAACTGTTCACCTGTATACATAAGGGTTGTACCTAACTGACTTCCCCTGTGTAATTATATATACTGTTCTACATTTTACACATGAATCTGGGTCCTATGTTGCATACTATAGTGTATTTAAGGAGTTTATGTAAGCAGCAGACCTTGCAAAGCATAGCATGTACTATAGAAGAAGAAACAGCTCAATCTTAAAGTTGAATGATGCACATTTCAATTTCAGTCTGCTTTTAATTAACCATAAAACAATTCTCAGCAAAAGAACTGCTGAAGATATTTTCAACCAATTCTCACTATTGCAATATTTATTACCTGTGTATAGGGAAAAAAACAGCCAATATAATTGGGCTAGGTACCACCAAACCTTTCTGTGACCCCTCACCCTACTATATCTTAAAAAGAAAAGCACCTCTTACACCACACAAATTTCATTTTCTCCCTCTTCTACTTCAACCAAAATCCCACAAAATGGCCACAATGCCCATTTCTGAACTCAAGCAATCTTGAAGGCACTGGCTATATTCCACAATGAGCTCCAACAGGAAACACAGTAGTCTGAACTCACATGAACATGGGGACTTGGGTGTTGCACAAAACGGTGCCCTCTATGGATTCAGAGTTTGGTAAATGCATGCAAAATGGACAAGTCAGGCGAGCCTGAAAACAGTGCCTAGCTATTGCACAGGTAGAAATGGAACTCTAAGAATGCACAGCTCTGTACAATACTCTCCAGGGAGCTCTGAGGTTTGGAATTGGAAAAAACCCAGATATGCAAAGCAGAACTCAGGTGAAGCTGCCAAATTGGGACTGCTCTCAGTTTAAAAACAAAAACTTGTCAGGCTATGGTCAAATCAAATTTCACTTTCAAATTCAAACAGATATTCCTGATTAGGTCTTTGAACTATTTGCCCGGCTCTAGATTCCACAAGAAACATGTCTCAGAATGATCAAACCTCAGATCACATCTACTGAAACCCTTGTGAACATAAAATGACAGCACTAGAAGAAGGTTATTACCCAGTATTTATGTAAGAATTAAGGGCCAGATGTTGGCATGCCAGAGCATACACAATCATAGGCACAGCTACTGAGACTTCACACGCAAACAGGCTAACTGCACATGCAATTGTGTCTCGCCATTTCTTAGCAGTTACCAAACTTGTGTATTTAATTGTGTGTGTGCAATTTAAGCACATAATTGCACATCTAACATGTAAAGCCCAGCCCGAGGCATTTTCCACTGCAAATTATCAATATATTTTAAGTAAATATTTTTGGTATTAGAAATTTATTCATTTACTAAAACATCAACAATTGCATCCATCTGTCATTTGATTTTTTATTCCCAAATTAACATTCAGAAAAAACAGTGGGTGTTAAATTAATTTATCCTCAAGCCTATATCCAGTTAGTTTCTTTGGGTATGTAGGGACTTGAGTATCATGGTCGAACATCAACAACAAATACATGGATCCAGCCAGGGGCAGCAAGGCCACTTTTATCTGAATCAGAAGGTGTAATGGATTCATCAGGCCCATGACACAGCTATGGCTATGCAAATCATGTAAGGAAATGGCCCAGTAGCCACCTGCTGTATCTGATGGACTCCTCATGGCCCAAGGTGCCTTGCTGAGGCACACAAGAATCTTGCATTTTGTTTCTATTTATTCAGTCTCCCTTCAGCTGAAAGGGAGAGTAAAGAGCAACCATCCTGAAGCAGAAGCTTGGGCTGCCAAGCATCTCGAGCAGGTTCTGGGACGGAAAAGATTTAATGTGAAACCATTCAGGTTGGGAATGACCTTCTGCACTGATTGACTTTAGTGGGATGTAAATGATAGGCAGTAAATCAGGAGACATGCAGGCCTCTCAATGAATCACACCGTTCCCTTCAATCCCATCTAGAAGGGGAGACATAAATCCTCCCAGTTCAAGCCAGGCCATGAGCAGTCCTTCATATTTCCAATTAAAGATGTACTGTCCTTTCTCCGGCATTCAGTTGGGAGGCTGAACATTAATATGATAATCAGCAACCAAGGAGCAAGCCATGGGCCTCATGGTCTCTGCCACCTCCGTTGCCAGGCTTCTTCCCAGCTGGAAGTGGGAAGGTTCTTTCTGGCAGGCAGATCCTGGCAGAGGATGAAGAACCCTTCATTACAACATATTTTAATGCTGCACTACCCACTGTGTTGCACAAATCAATTATTTGATTATCAGGGTATTCACAGTGCACCCTTTGGGGCTGGAGGCAAAAAAAAATACAGACGCTTTCCCAGTGCTACATATATATGCACGTAGTTCAAACGCAGCCTAATGGCTTGAATGCCCATAGGCCATTTTAACACCATCCCTATGGTGTTGCATCTGCAAGACCACCCCATAAGGGAGCTGCTTCATTCCTCCTCGGTGAAAGCACACAAGGTTACAATGGAGAAATCCACTGATGGCCTTGCCAGAGAGAGGATGTGAAGGGATATCCAGCCCAACAGGTTGGCCAACTTTTCTGTGATCCCCACAGTAAAGGCAGTATTAGGAAAGGCCTGTGTTGTACTGGAGATCATCTGAGGAAAACCCTGTCTGACAGTGATGGTCCAGCATTTTGTGGTGTGTGATGCTTCCGTATTTTGTTACATTGTTGTATAGTTCACTAGTACAGATGGGGGCAGAAATCTAAGGCTTTGTCTACACTGGCAATGGCACATAGAGTATAGGCACTACATGTGTAGGCTACACACTGCAGTGAAAAGCAAGCTGCGTTCATACTGCGGTGCATAGCTCACGTGGCAGGTGAAAGGCTCTAGCGGCGGGGAGCCAGCGGGAAAAGGCTCTGACAGCTTCCCACTGCTGGAGCACTTCACTGAGGCAAAGAAAGGCTCCAACAGTGGGGAGCTTCCAGGAGTAGTCTTTCCCTGAGGTGAGGAAAGGCTCTGATGGGGGAGGGGACCTGCTGGAGGTTTTTCCCCACTGCAGCGGGACACTATGCTACTAAAAAGCAGCATAGATGGGAGATGCACTGCTTGGGCATATAGAGAGCCAAGTAGGGTACATACCCTAAGGGTCAGGTGAGTATTTACTCTACTTTCCTAAGCAGGGTCTCACCATCTACACTGCAATTTATACCCATGCCAGGGGGTCATGCAGTGCATGCACTCTACCTACTGCTGTGAGGAGTGTGCAGTGTAGACATACCCTAGGAGATGCAGATGATTCAATAGTATGCTGTGTATCTAAGCAAACAGTGAAATAGTCCAAAACCATGACGGGAAGACAGAACAGATTACTCCAGATCTCCCTCGGCAGCAAAGGAGATAAAAATGAAGCAGTGAGATTAATGAGCCAGATTCTACCCTCATTTACACTGGTGTAAATCCGGAGGAAGCCCAAAGAGCAGGGCAAGTCCCATCATCCTGTGTACCAGGGGAGAACAGGTTGTTTAAAAATGTAACATGGGGAACTAAGAAGCAGGCCAGCTGAACGTAGAATTAAAGACTAGGAAGTTTAGCCCAGAGGGCTAAGAAAGGACATGGCTGAAATCAAGAGATATGATCCTTTCAGCCTGCACTGACTCAGCTGTGCTTCATATCTCGCCAATGTATGCCCATGACTTAGAGTAGAAAGGCTCAATGCCCCATACTTACAATTTCAGACTCTGTGGTCTAATTTTCTCTGTCAGAGATCCTGTGGTGTCAGACTGCTCTGAAGATATTCACTGCCGTCCTTTCTGAGATCTTAAGCTAACCAGGTTCTCAGTCAAAGACATGGACCCAACCCATAAGGTGTCGTTGGGGCTCTGGCTACAGTCAGCCTTTAGGTCAGGAAAACCTGTAGGACCATGGGAAAAAGAAAAAAGGTTTGGAGGGACCTAGATGCAGCCTTACAATCTCCTTGTGCACCCACAAAGCAGACAGGGACGATCTGGTCCTCAGGCCACAGAGTCAGGAATTCTTGTTGCCAATCCCTAGTCCCATGTTCAACCTACTAGGCTACCAAACTCTATTTAAGAGTTCTAATAAAAGCATCTTAAATTTACAATCTGGGTGTAATTTAAAGCCATCCTAGGTAAGACCACCAAAAAAAAAAAATCTTCCTTCAGATGAAGATTTTAGAAAAATTTCTCCTTCCTCTGGGCTAGTGAGACAACAGATGATAAACCCAAACAATTAGACTTTACATAATAAATGCACCTCAACCAAAGACAAGATATTTGGCAATAACCTCCTCATGGAATGAAGAACCTCATCATCATACAGACTTTAGATGGATCTTCCTACCCCCCATACAGAGATCTTAGATGACAATACTTTGTATTTCTATAGCACCGTCCTGAGGATCTCACGTTCAGATGAAAAATTATTACAAATCCCTACTTAAAACAACAAACAAACAGGGACAAGAGCCTCTGATATGCCCAGGCAGCTTTACACTGCTCTAGCTGCTCAAAAGAGCCACAAAAGCTAATGAATCTAGCCTCATGAGGATTCCCTGTGTACATATTCGGATGTTGCAAGGCTCATAGCAGCTCCAACATCTCCCTCTTTTCAGCTCCTCCTGTGCAAGGGGCATGGTCTGGGTGTCCCTACCTCATAGAGATCGCTGGCTGATGAGAGAGACCTTTTGATCCAAGACTTTTCTACTGCAGGATAGAGACAGTGCGGACTGGCCCCAAGATGAGAAGATAAAGATAGCCTAAATCTACCTTTGCACCTCCCTGCCCTGAGCTGCAGCTGTACACTGCTCAGCTACAGCTCAGGATCCAGCCCCAGGTCTTTTAAATCAAGCGCGGACAGCACCTGCTACTGTAAACAGCAATATTCTAGCAGGATACGATGCTGGCACAAAGAGAGGCATTTAATTTCAAGACTGATAACTTTCTGTTTAAGTCACACGACAAGACTAAGTGATTCCTTTTAAACTTGGCAGTTTTAGCTGGAGATTGGATTATAAAACTCAAATATATGGAATTAGGCTTGAATTCCTGTGTCCCAGACCAGCAGGCGCTGGATGTTTTGAGGAGGTGAGAGATCCAATTTCGACTAGGGGCTGGGTGCCAATCCCTATTTCTAGGCAGTACCCACTGCCAGCTCTCTCTCTCCCCGCCTCCCCGCTCCTGGAACAATTTTCCTCTGGCTCCAAAAGGGATTCGCCTTCCCTAAAAAGATGGATGGGGTGAGAATTTCTGGATCCAAAAACCCTTCTTCCCACTCTCCCTCCTCCCCCTCCCCCCTAGCTATTTTTAACATCCCATTTCCTCACATTATGGCAATTTACATACTTAAGCACAGTGTATTAGCGTCCAAAATATAAACAAAGTGAGATAATGCTCTGTAAAGAGCTGTATAAAAAACCCAACACAGGCAGGAGCTTTCAGAAATCAGGCAGTTGTTTGAAGCAAAGCAGTTCCCCTGTATCAGCAATATCAGGGTTTCTCAGCAACACTTTGCAATAAAGCAGACTTAATGAGAGCCGAGCAGTGGCGTAATTCCTGCGGAATTGCATATTGAAAGCGACATTCATACCCAAGGAGCCCATCAGGACCAGTATTGTTAGCATGAATGCCGAAGGAATTGCAAAAATGAATTGCCGTTTTATTATCAAGTGCTTCCGATCTCTCCATCCTGCCATCTGTGTCATCTGGAAGATGTGAAGTAGCAGAGGTCCGAACGTGGGGCATCAGAAACACAGGTCAAGGGGAAGTCATATTGCAATCCCTCTGCCCCTTCCAAAACAAATCTACTGCAGTCAGCTTTCTCTTACTCTAGAGCCAAGAATTGAGCCGGCTTGAGACTTTGCTAATTTGCTGGGGAATACTATGGACACTATAATGTTAGGCAGCCGTGCAAAGCCCTATGACAGATCATATCATACCACCGAACCGAGACGGAGGGCTGGCAGGTTATCTCACTTTCTGCAGAGCATTATATAAACATGACTCCAAATGAAAAAGGGTTGATCCTTTGCTGGCTTGATGCACCTGCTTTTTATATGGAGCTATATGCTTTTCTTCCTGATAGGATTATAAGAGCTTCAGTAGCAATGGGCCAAAACCAAAGCCCCAGACCCAAATGCCCCCAAATCCTGAGGGCGTTCAGCAACCAAACCTGGATCCAGAACCACGTTTTGTGACTGGTCCAAGGGCATGGGCACTCCCTTTAAGGAGCTTGAGTCTCCTCACAACTTTTCACTGCTTCATTACAACCACACTCTTATTCCTGACCTCTCCCTTCAACTTTGTGATGGGGTTGTACCTCTGAACTGGTGCCCTTTTCCTAGGATGGGCTGAAGCAAACCACTAGATAGGAGGCTGTTTGAAATCTGAATCTGGATTTGAACTGAGGGACATGCTGGCTCCTTTTTGTCATTCAGAGTCTCCACTTTTACTATGAAATCTCATGTCCAGTATATATTCTACATTAGGCCTTCTGAGCATGAGCAAGGTAGTTCTGTGTGTGCTACTATTCAGAGAACGAAATAAGGGAAAAGTCAACTGTTAGCCTTAGGGTTTTTTCTTTTTTTTTTTTTTTTTCAAGGCTGAAGAGGTTAAGTCCTAAAGTTGTGGTGTTATGCCACTCCATTTTGATGCATTTTCCATGCACAGAGACCAGATTCTTTGTTCCCTTTCAATTAGGCAACAATGAAAAACAAAAATCTCCCTGAGACTCTGCAGTGTGTGAGCCTCCTTTGTAACAGGCTGCATTTGAACTCAACACATAGTGGTCACTATTGCCAGCAGCTCCCTAATTTCTGGGAGCTGCAGTAGACAGAAAGCAAAATTGCCATACAGGTACATACACTAAATGAAGCCTCTGCAAAATTACTCTAAATTAGATCAGGATTGTTTTCCCTCTGCTTCCTTTCCTTAAAGGGACACACAATTTGCAATTAGTAAATTTTCTTTTAAAAATGAATTAAATATAGTCTTGGGCATTACTAGCTGCCCTGAGTCCCTCTGCCAGTTGCTTTGGTTTTACAAACATACATTAGTCTCCCCTCTGTTGCTGGGTAAAAGGCCCACTCAAACAGGAGAAACCAACAGGCTGCATGGGGAAAATAGTGAAACTGACTCCGCACAAAGGGTAACATTTTCAAAATTGTTTGAGTGACTTAGCATCCTAAATCCCATGTTTGAAAGCATCTAAATCACTAAAGAGATTAAGAATCAGAGTCTAAATCGCCATGGGACTTGACAGCACTTCAGGTAAAATTTTCAAAAGTGTTTAAATCTCATTGTCAAAAGCATCAATCTAAGTCACTTAAGCACCTAAATCCCATTGGTAGTTAATCTTGTAAATGAGTTAGAAGCTTTTGAAAAACAGGACTTAGGCTTTCAGGTAAAACTTTCAAAAGCGCCTTATTTCAAAGTCATCTAAATCATTTAAGAGATTAACTACCAGAGTAAATCTCAATGGGATTTAGCGTTTGTCTACATGGTATACTCAGGAAAGTTAATCCAAATTAATTAAAGATGTGCATTTAAAGTGGATTAGTTAAACTGTATTCACCCCTATTTGAACACACTCATTCTGAAATAAAGTGGCCATAATTTGATTTAGCAAACAATTTAAATAGTTTTTTAAAGAGAGCTGGACAAATTTATGAGTGTGATTGTATGCTGGGGTTGCTTGTGATGGTAGGAGCACGGCTCAACAGCCCTGGGGCTCACTTCTGGTTTATGTCTTATATCCCTAAAAGCTCATACTTCAGGGTTTCAGGTGGCCACCTGCAAGGGTCAGAATGGGATTCCCCATCCTCACATGTATTCTGAGGGGGTAATCTCCTTCCTCTGAAGCATTGGGGATTGCCAAGGCTGGAGACAGAACATCAGATGGGGAGGGCTAGGTACTTGACGGGCTGACTCTTGCTCACATGCCCAGGATCTAACTGATTATCACAGGTGGACTCAGGAAGGAATTTTCCCCTAGGTCAGACTGACAGTGACCTTTGAGGGTTTTTGCCTTCCCCTGCAGCATGGGGTGATTATCTAGGTATATCTCACTTCATCATTTCCCTGCCATTTGGGGACCCCGGACACTGGTGCACCTCAGTCCCTCCTATTCTCAGCCTGTGGGACATAAGTCTAGTCTCTCGTGAGCTGTAATAGTGTCACCTAATTTTGGCTGTTGAGTTTAATGTGCGAGCACTGGGTGGTGCTGGTGGCCTGTGACATACGTGAAGGCGGACTGGATGATCTGGCCTTAAACTCTATGCGTTCCATTCTAGAAGTTGGAATGTTTATTCCTGTATGCAGTTGTAATATTTGTGGAATATTCTAGGATCCTGAAAATGGTGGGAGTTACATGGAAGCCCTATAGGTAACTGTATTATTTATTTTCCCATTTTGATGTTACTGCTTTTGGGAGGTTTCTAGTGCACCAGAGAGTTTGGAAATCTGGCCCAACCTTTAAGCTAACTTGGGAGTTAGGCAGTTCACCAGGTCCTGAAAGACACATAAGAGAGCAACCGAGGCTCTTCCACACTTTCCACACTCTTTCATACTAGCGTTAAACATCCTGGTACCTGAGCACACTTGGTTCCCCATCACACTGAGAAAAGAAAAAGATATCTAATACTATGTTGTCCATAATTTTCCACAAGTTCACAACTTGTCACCCAATTGTTCCTCTTCCACAAACAGAAGTGACCTTCCCCTTTCTAGATGGCTTGTTAATCACATCTCCAAGCAGACTATCCTAGGCCCTCTCACTCTTATTCCTCTCATCCAGTGACTGTCAAGTCATAGAGATCCTCAAACTTTTATTCCAGCTGTCCCCGAGCAATGCCTTTGATCCACCAGCATTTCAATCATACATTAGCCTTCTAGGGATTCAAGTCACATACATATAAAGTGTTCCCAAGATTAGGCTACAGATCATGTAATATTTTCCATCCATTGATCCCAAAGCACTACATGTAAAGGTAGGGACAACAATGATGTGCTCTTCCATTTTAAATATGGGTAAACTGAAGCACAGAGGTGAAGTGACTTGACAAAGGCCACACACCAAGTAGTGGCAGAGGCAAGACAAGACGTTAAGTTCCCTGACTTACATCCCCTGGCTTTATTCCACTAGACCGCAGTTATCTCTGTGAACAAATATCAGCTTATCTAACTACCCACATATTTAAACAGCAACCTAGAACTGAGCCAAACAATACAGACTGAGGCTAGCTAAAAATGGACCAACCCCGATAATTACTCACACATCTGAGGTTCTTCTCCTGACAGGTTCAAACCCCTTCATTTGGATGCAATTTCTTTGCAGCCATATGGTCCCCAGGCTTGCATCTAAGGTTCATATATCTCAGATGGTAATGAATACCACGTGATTGCTGCACAAGTGAGAGGATGGATGTTTATGGGGCAGTGACAGCATAATACGACATAACAGAAGAAACAATATTATGGGGTTTTAGTTTAGGATTTGTTCGTTTACAGTGCTATAAAAACGAATGAGAATTTAAATGTTTCCAGATTCACTAAAATAATTATTCAAACTAAGTTCTAAGGTCTGGCTTTCCTGTACATCAGTGTGAATCAGAGGAACGCCACTGACGTTAGACCCTATTGTCTGCAGCCACAATGATGTGCGATGGTTTTATCGAAAAGCTATTCAAAAGGCTTGCTCAAGACGCCATCAAAAAAAAAAAAATCAAGGGAGTCTTTCCATTGACTTCAATGGGCTTTGGAATAGACCTCACGTGAATAAAAGATACTGAATTTAAATTTATGATCTAATGGAAAATGCTGTCCAGATTCCACATGTTTAAGACATCTCCACTACAGCATAGAGCCCCCAACTCAGCAAAGCATTTACACACAAGTTTAACATTAAAATTGCTGAATTGGGACCCAGGATAGTAAAGAAAAACATTTAACCACTATTTTGGAAGGACCCACTTAAATAAAAGGCCCAGTCCTGGTTCCATTGAAGACAATACTCAAAGCCTCTTCCAGTTCAACCCATATTCCTGGAACTGTGTGAATTTCCCAGCTGGCATCATTAAATGATACACAGATAAATAAACATGAGGCAGCTACATTCACTACTTCTTCATTACAAAACACAGGAGAAAAATTATTTCAACAAACAGAAGAATTACTGGGCTGATCCTGACACACTTACCCACAGCAGCTGTCCCATTGACTTCAGTGGGGGGGAAAAAATCACAGGCATGAAGACTGCAGGAGTGGGCCCAGATATGGTAGAAGGATTTTTTTTCTTGATAATTGAAGGGGAGAAGAAAGAGGTATGTTTTTGAACCAGCTTTTCTTTCAGCCATTAATTGAGCATTATTTTCATGGCACACAGTTGCAGTAGCTTGTATCATAACACTATTTTATTTCTTTGAATTCAGAATAACACACAAGAACCCAAAAACAGAACGAGACAAAACAGGCTGCTCCTTAAAAAACAGAGGGGCACAGTTCAAGCCACCTTACTTTAGGCTGGCTGGCTGGCTGAAGACTGACTGATTGCAGGATTTCTTACAGAACCCATGACTGTAAGAAGGACAAAGAAACCCCATTCAAATTAAAGTGATAGCCTACAATTCCAACAGTTTTAAAATACACCACAAGTGCCCTCCTTGGGTTTGTAAATGTGGAGGGAGGTTAACCCAGGCTGTGGCTTCTGGAACTTCACCATTTAAACTTCTAAACACATTTTTAACGTGGCTTTTCCCTCTTCCTATAAAAATGGCTGGAGTGTACTTTTTGGGTCCATATAGAGTGTCTTGCCTTGGATCATATGGGGAAATTTGTAGATGGTCCGACTTCCCGTAGTTATTCAGAAAACAAAAAGGAGCATCTCACAAATCTTAAAATTCTGCTTTTCAAAGATACCTTTGTCTTTTGGTGGGGGGTGGGAGGCAGAAATCAGCCAATTTAAAGAAATGTCTGATGATATTTTAAAAAGCTTTGGTTATGCTGCCTGGGGGAGCTGAATAAAACAAAGGTAATTCAGAGATACTTCATTGGTTTGTGAGCTGATTCAGCTTGATTGCTCTTGTCTATGCTGTCATATATCCCTTCTTGCAGGGATTTCAAAGGAAATTTTGGTACTTGAAACTCTGATCTCGGCCTCTGTATTTGCAGCCATTTTAAAACCACAGTGTATACTCGTACAGCTCTAGTGAGTCAATAAGACCAGTCTGGTTTGTGGGTCAGTTAGTCAGGGTCAAGATGTGTGCAGTGTTGTTGTAGCTGTGTCAGTCCCAGGATATTACAGAGACAAGATCGGTGAGGTAATCTTTTTCACTGGACCAACTTCTGTTGGCGAGACACAAGCTTTCAAACTACACAGAGCTCTTCTTCAGATCTGAAGCTTGTCTCTCACCAACAGAAGTTGGCCCAATAAAAGATATTACCTCACCCACCTAAGGTCAGGATGTGCATCTGTGCAAGGCTGGTCACCAACATTCATTTAGTGGCCCAGGAACACTCAGCCAGATGTATTTTATTCCTTGTATTTATATGACACCTTAATTTTAAAAATCACATTTAAAAAACAACAATTTTGAGGGATTTTATACACCATAGCCATCCACTCTGGAAAATAATTCAGAGTAGAAGGTATAACAGGAACTAGCAGACGGGGTGTAGTCTTGAACCCTAGCCACAGAAACTCCTGGGCCCTTTTGCCACATCTGATTCTGACCTCCCGTTTGAACCACTGGCATGTCACCTGGGGATGGATCCAAATCCTGCTGAAGTGAATAGGGAGTTTTCTTAGGCAGTGAATTGGGACCTTAATCTCTCTGGCTAAAATTTTCAAAAGTGCCTAAGGGCCAAATTTCTAAAGGTATTTAGGCATCTGAAGATGCAAATAGGTGTCTAACACCCATTGAAATCAATCAGAGTTAGGTACATCTTTCGGTGCCTAACTACCTTTGAAAATCTATCCCTAAGTGACTTAGTAGCCTAAGACTCATTTTAAACATGACTTAGTAAGACAAGAGTAAGTCTCTTCAGCACTGTTGAAAACGTTACCTTTTGTGCCTCAATTTTCCCACTATTACCATTATCACCACCACCTGTTCACCTGGATAGCAAGAGGATAGATCAGCTGTTCTCTGAACATGACAAACATTACATTTTATCAGCACTGGGGGAACAGTTATAAAATCCTTTTTCTGTCTGGAATAAGTTACAAATTCTCTGGCAAAAACTGTCTAACTTGTCAATTGAACAGATTTGACACAGAATCGATGTTGTACATTAAACAGAGCCCCACTATCATACCGCATGTATAAAATCACTCTCCAGAGTAAAAAATGTGACATTGTTTTATCAATCATAAGGGCCAAATCCAGCTGTTAGGTGAATGAGTGCAATTCCACAGATATTCAATCAATGGAGATCTATTCCAGTGATTTAGGCACAGGCCTGGGAAGGAAGAACTCCCAAGTTCCAATCCTAACCCTGATACTGGTTCCACTCTGTGGCCTTGAGCAACTCGACCTTTTCCAACTCAGTTTTCCCTTCTATGTACCTGGAACAACACTCGACCATGGCACCTGAAAGGGTGGTAGTTAAGATTCAGCTAGGCAGTAGATAGATTTAAGTGCTTGAAGGTGCAGTGATGTGTCCATGTGCAGGATTTTAACCTTGCGAATTAAGCTAGTAGACAGCTTTGAAAACATAAAGTGTTGTGTCATTGTTAGGTATAACATTCTGTGGTGCTGCACACTTATTTTAGGGCTGATTTCTGGCCCTCTGCATCCAAAGTCATGTTACTATATTTACATAAATACAATTTCCTGTATTTATTTTATATACAAATTAAATAAATACGTATTCTTATTTATGTGAATTACTAAATTTTTGGTCCTTGAGTCACCTATTTCTCGGACTTCATTCTGCCTCGCATCATTATGTTGACAAAATCTTATTTTGGTTTTTCTTTTCCTGCTTTTGAAATACAGTCAGACACTGTTGTGTGTGATGGGCTTTCAAAAGAGATGTTTTTCAGCAAGGAGGATAGGGGTGGCTGCTCTCAACATTTTTCAGGCTTCCTGAACTGGCTTCTCACCCAGATCTTAGATGAATGATTACCTGTTGTGAGCCACAGAGCCAGTTTAGACACTTGTACAGTTTCCCTAGGAACTGGTTCAGTGCCAAGCTGATTTCAACTACTGAGGGAAATCGCTATACCTCAGGTTCAGCAGCTTTAATATCCTTGAGCCCATAACATAATAGCATTGTTCTCTGTTTGTTAGATGATGCATAGGATGCATTACACTGATATTTAAACCAGCATGGAACTGGCCAGTTCTCATTCTATTTAAACTCTCTGTTATAACATGAGCGTACTCCTGCTTCCATTGAAGTCAATGGGTGTTTTCCTAGAGATTACAGTCAGCTCAGAATTAGTCCAGATGTCAAATATATCCAAAGAGATTAAAAATTGGTCATCTATGGCTTTGCTATGAATAACTTTACCACAGTAACCTCCATTACAGTATACTTGGCCTAAGTTTTCAACAGGCCTCTTTATTTTGACTTCAGACCCCCCAAGCCCACCATACACAAAACAGGGAATTGCTAGAGCTGGCTGAAAACTGGAATTTCCTGTTCCATGGTAAGTTCCAACATTTAAGAAAATCAAAGTCATTGTGAAACGGAACAAAAACTGAACATTTGGAATTTTCAGCAGAACGGGCATTCCAAAATTTTGTTTGGAAAGAGTCAAGCCAACATTTTGTTGCAACCTTTTGAGAACATTTCCAAGAGGCCCCACGCTGCCAAGGGCCCAGCAAGCTACCAAGGAGTCAGACCCCTGGAAGCCGATACCTGCTTGGTTTCTGTCAGATTTTCATCAAAATAGACATTCCTGTGGAATGTGTTGATTGCAACAACTCAGCATTTTCAGACATAACAATGTTTCACTGAAATTTTCCAACCAGCTCTAATAATTACACATAGTAAAAATAAAACAATTGGTATTGCACTGAGAAAGGCCGGTCCCAGAAATTTTGCACATGCCACGCACAACTGAACTGCACTCAGGGATGGCTCAGCTCTTTCCCAAGGGGCAGGGACAGCTCCAGGCTGCTCCAGGCACTGCAACCTGACACATGGGGTCACAGTGCCACTCAGGTTTGGCCCAGCCACCCCTCCAGCATGATGGAGGAGTGGCTGGGCCAAATTTCAGTGAGTGGAATTGTGACCCAGCATGCTGGGTCACAGCACCACTCAGGTTTGGCCGAGCAGCCCCTTCATGGAGAGGTCACTGGGCCAAACCAGAGTGGTGCAGTGATCCCCATACACCAGGTCATAATGCCATTCAGTTTGGGGGCCCTCTCCAAATGGAGACCTGGGACAAACTGTCCCTCCCTCCCACTCACCCTGGTGGCCCTGCCTCCCAACTGGCACTCCTATCCTTCAGCTGGTGACCCGCCAATGGTATACACCATGCATAACACGAGTACGGCTGTACCACACAAAACACTGAAACAACAGTATCCCCTGCCGACAAAAACTTCTAATGCTAATTTGTGTGTGCAATTTACCCACCTTTACATTCAAAATACAGGTATTGTACATCAACTCATTTTTTGATGGTGTGGTTAGAGAAATTCACTGAAAGTTTCCCTTTATGTAAGAGGCCACACAGACTAACAAGGGTCTATATTCTCTGTGTATGCACTGGCAACTCCCAAATGGGCTAAAGGGTTAAAGGTTTTCATACAATGTCCACCACAGTAGTATCAGGGCACCTTGCAGAATGGGAGAGTGTAAATATTAAGGCATTCCACTCTTCCACCACCAGTCAGCAGCATTTGAATGTTGTTTATTTATATAAATTCAGCCTAGATTTTTTAGGATTGACTAGTAATTGTGAGCATCGCTACTTTTTGGTGCACACGTGGAGATGCCTTGAAGGGACCTCCTTTTCAGATGAAGGGTGCTCAGCAATTTCTGAAAAAATCAGGCCTTTTAGGAGAGTTTCCAGTTGGGCACCCAGAAATCTTTTGAAATTTTTTGACCTACTTTTGAAAATATTGACTATACATTTTTAATTTACGCACATTGAAGTTAGACTCTATAGAATAGGGCAGTAAGACATAATTTGGTCACCATCAGGCTGTCAATGGACAGAATGTGCATGTTTGCTCCCTACAGTCACTTGGATTGGGATATTTTTCCTTGGGCCTGTGCCAGACTTAATGAAAGGGCTGATACTTGGTCAGGTGTATATTTGATTAGATTTTTAAAAAACAATAAAAAAGCCCTGCTCTCTAGCTGAATCTAAAAAGAAGCCAGATTTTTAACATATTTAGGGGGATTGTCACATCACCTGCATACAGGCCAAATAGTTAGGCTTTATGCCAGTAAAGTATATGGTGTTTGAGATATGTGGAATCCATCCCCCGGCCACAATACAAAGTTGGGGAGAGGATGGATTACATGAATGTTTCTTACCTTAGCTGTTATTCCAGTCTGTGGACTGAAGTAGAGAGGGCCACAAGGATTCATGTACCCCTGGCCTATGCAGTCTTCCCTTGCCCAGCCCTAAATGTCATCCTCCATCATACACAGAGGGGATGACATTGCATGTCAACTTCTTCCACTCCACTCTCTGGGTAGCTTTGGCACACAGCCCCATAACACAAGCTAAATTCTATGGTTCACATTTTTTTTCCTGACACCATAAACTGATCCTGATTAACTTGAAATCTGTCCCAAAACATTTGTAACCTTGACTAGAGATTGGATTCAAATAATGATATGAAAATTGTACATGGCTGTAAATAGTTCTGTGTTAGTTAGTAAAGGGGCTTCGGATTTTCATATTGTAATTCTTTTTCTGGAATCAATAAGAAAGGATCCCAGCTATGTCCATTGAAAACACTGCCCTTCTTTCACGGGTAAGATTTCCCTCCCCCCCACTAATCAATATATTTAATAAATAATATTTCCATTGATTTCGTTACTTATGATACACAGATCAATAGAAGGTTACTGCATGATAACTTCCCATTGATATTGCAGTCCTCTTTACTTAATAAATGTTGGGTTTTTTGAGGAATGTTTTGTGTTGTGGACCAGATCACGAAAAGGCCAGCAAAGCAGATTTCCATTGGAAAACTCTGACCTAAACCAAAACCAAAAAACAAACACCTATAACACCAACCAGTGGTGCTTTCAACCATTTCCAGGATTATGTGTTTTCATTCATGTGCTTCTTTTCTTTTTCTGAGTAGTGGTGAAAAATGGATTCAAATGCAACTAAAAATATCATCAATACCTTTAGTATTTACATGCAAACAGCTGTAGTCAAGTGTTGCAATATTCCCCCCCTCCCTTTGAAGAGCAATGGGAACAACTTGGGGTATCCTCATTTCTCTACACTAGGGAAATATGCACCAAAGTTTCCTTTTTTTAAAAAAAAAGTGTATGTTCTCGTGAAGTAATATACACTGAAGTCACTAGCATACCTGCCTATAGCATTAACTTTACTGCAATGCAATTTTTGGGGGGGGCCGGGGGGAGGGGGGGAGAAATCCAAAATTAAACTGAAAAAGCACTAAGAAATGCACTGTAAAAGGAATACTCCTTCATTCAGAGGGTCTGGATGAACTAATGGGTCTTTTCCATCTCTAATGTCAAGAGTAAAAAATATTAACATTGTGGTGAAAGGGACAGAGGGAAAAAGAAAAGGGTGAAAGAAATAAGTAGCAAAGGACGGGAGGTGTGGAAACATTTTAATGTTTATCAACATACCCTGTGCTCCACAAAATCAGCACATTGTTAAGATAGATTTGAATAACTCATGTCATCTGGAAAAGGCTTCTGGGAATACCATCTGACCATGCTTTCCTGAAGGTAACTTGTTCATGTACTACTGAATCTCTAAAGACCATGAATGCGAACACATACTTTTCAGTGACCTCCACTGTCCTTGTCAACCCACATGTGATATTTATGCATGTGAGACACAAATCTGAAGACCTTCTCAAGCTCACATTCATCATTAGCCCATCACATGCTGCCTAGACCATATATCTCCACCTGCATGCTTGCTAATCTTTGACTATTAAACAGGAATAAGACAGAAATTTTATTTCAAGGCCCTGTCACTCAACTATTTAAGTGTATTTAGAGTCAGCTTCTTTCATATGAGATCTATGCATAACCTTCAAACAGGACTTGTTTCATTCACTTATTACTACTGCTTAGCGATAGCATTTCCAAGCCAGATTCTCAGCTTGTGTACGTCAGCATAGCTCTGAGGACTTCAGTGGAGCCATGCCAATTTATACCAGCTGACAGTCTTGTCACACAGCTTCAAGGCACTGTACACACATTAATTAAGCCTCACAACAAACCTGCAAGGTTAAGCAATACAGGACACCAGAGGCAGAACTGCAATTACAACTCAGGAACACCTAGCCCCCAATCCCACACTCAGTCCAATAGACTCTGCTCCTCTCCAGGGGCCAAATGCTGAGGTTCTTAGTTATGTTAGGTTCTTAGATACGCTGGAGGGGAGGGATAGGATACAGAAGGACCTAGACAGATTGGAGGACTGGGCCAAAAGAAATCTGATGAGGTTCAATAAGGATAAGTGCAGGGTCCTACACTTAGGACAGAAGAATCCAATGCACCGCTACAGACTAGGGACCGAATGGCTAGGCAGCAGTTCTGCGGAAAAAGACCTAGGGGTGACAGTGGACGAGAAGCTGGATATGAGTCAGCAGTGTGCCCTTGTTGCCAAGAAGGCCAATGACATTTTGGGATGTATAAGTAGGGGCATAACGAGCAGATCGAGGGACGTGATCGTTCCCCTCTATTCGACACTGGTGAGGCCTCATCTGGAGTACTGTGTCCAGTTTTGGGCCCCACACTACAAGAAGGATGTGGATAAATTGGAGAGAGTCCAGCGAAGGGCAACAAAAATGATTAGGGGTCTAGAGCACATGACTTATGAGGAGAGGCTGAGGGAGCTGGGATTGTTTAGTCTGCAGACGAGAAGAATGAGGGGGGATTTGATAGCTGCTTTCAACTACCTGAAAGGGGGTTCCAAAGAGGATGGCTCTAGACTGTTCTCAATGGTAGCAGATGACAGAACGAGGAGTAATGGTCTCAAGTTGCAATGGGGGAGGTTTAGATTGGATATTAGGAAAAACTTTTTCACTAAGAGGGTGGTGAAACACTGGAATGCGTTACCTAGGGAGGTGGTAGAATCTCCTTCCTTAGAGGTTTTTAAGGTCAGGCTTGACAAAGCCCTGGCTGGGATGATTTAACTGGGAATTGGTCCTGCTTCGAGCAGGGGGTTGGACTAGATGACCTTCTGGGGTCCCTTCCAACCCTGATATTCTATGATTCTATGTTCAGCCCTTAGGCAGAACCCCACTGACATCAACAGGAGTTTGCTCCAGTGAAAAACTGCGTAAGATATAGGTACAAATGCCACATCCTTCTGGATCTAAATGCAAGAACCTCTACTGCTTGAGCTAAGAGACCAAGGCTTCAGCAGATCAACCACCTTTGTCTATGGCTCAGCCACCACTAGAGGGGGACAACACAATACTGAGACTGTTACATAGGGTCACTCAACTGCAACTGTAGTAGCATCTGTTGATTTCACCTCCTAAGAATTCCCAAAATTCATCCTTACTTAATGGCGCAAATCAACTCTGTGTGCGCCTAGATTCTCTCCAAGCTTCAAATCATAGTGCATGATCTAAATCAGTGGTTCCCAAACTTGTTCTGCCACTCGTGCAGGGAAAGCCCCGGCAGGCCAGGCTGGTTTGTTTACCTGCCACATCCGCAGGTTCGGCCGATTGTCACTCCCAGTGGCCGCGGTTCACTGCTCCAAGCCAATGGGAGCTGCTGGAAGCAGCGGCCAGTACGTCCCTCAGCCCGCGCCACTTCCAGTAGCTCCCATTGGCCTGGAGCAGCAAACTGCAGCCACTGGGAGCCACGATCGGCTGCACCTGCGGACACAGCAGGTAAACAAACCAGCCCGGCCCACCAGGGGCTTTCCCTGCACAAGTGGCGGAACAAGTTTGGGAACCACTGGTCTAACTCATTAGAAATATTCTATTTTTACCAGTGTGGTTTCAAAATTCAGACTGCTTGGGCTGGAGAAAGCTCAAGTCTCATGAAGAAAACTAAGATTTAGAGTGGGAAGTGAAATGTGTAAATTGCTATTCAGCAAGCAGTGCCAAAAGACCTAGCTAAAGAGTGAGCAGGATGCAAGTGAGGATTCATATATTTTAAGGCCATAAAGGATCTTTATGATCATCAAGGCTGATCTCCCACATAACACAGGCCATAGACTTTTATCCCATAATTCTTGTATTTGGGCTGTCATTAATCACAGTTAAGGCATGTGATTAATGCAAAATAAATTAATTAGATTAAAAAAATAGTCGTGATTAATCGCAGTTTTAATCACACTGTTAAACAATAGAATACCAATTTAAATTTATTATAAATAGTTGTTGATGTTTTTCTACATTTTCAAATATATTGATTTGAATTAAAACACAGAATACAAAGTGTACAGTACTCACTTTATTATTATTAAATATTTTCACTAAAATACATAAAGCAAAAGAAATTGTATTTTTCAATTCACCTCATACAAGTCCACTGAGTCCTACTTCTTGTTCAGCCAGTTGCTAAGACAAACAAGTTTGTTTACATTTGCTGGAGATAATGCTGCCTGCTTCTTATTTGCAATGTCACCTGAAAGTGGGAACAGGCGTTCGCACGGCACTGTTGTAGCCGTTGTTGCAAAGTATTTACATGCCAGATATGCTAAACATTTGTATGCCCCTTCCTGCTTTGACTTGTAGATTCTAGCGTTTTACACTGTTTTGTTTTTGAGTGCACTTACGTAAAAAAAATTCTACATTTGTAATTTCACAATAAAGAGATTGCACTACAGTACTTGTATGAGGTGAACTGAAAATTAAAATTTCTTTTATTTTTTTTACAGTGCAAATATTTGTAATAAAAATATAAGGATTGCCACTGCACTTTGCACATGTGCAGGGGGATTCAGGAAGGGTATGGAAAGACTACTGACACCCTCTCCTGCACTAGCATGTCCATGGCAAACTGCCCTAAATATTTTGAAGATAGATGTCATTTGGTGCATTCAAAATGCAACACACTTGCCAGAAACATCTTTTTGAGGCCTAGATCAGAGTTCTGTCTCACAGGGATGAACAAGCTATATCTGAAACTGGGAAGAAGTTCCATCAGTGGCAAGACAATCTTATTCACTTCAAACACTGATATCATGCAACCAAGTCTGTGTCACCTACTGGTGCGTGTGTGTTACAAGTCCTCCCCACCCCCAACGCTAATCACAGAAGATATGAATTGTTACAGTCCCTTCTCCTCCTCTAGAGAGCCTTGACTCTGTAGCTACTAGTACTCTTAGATCTGGAGGTCCCCAGTTCAAACATCCCTGGTACATTAACCAAAATGGAGGAAGTCATATACACAGATCAGGAGTGAGCCCCAAAGCCTGATCCTCTAGATCAACTAGATTTTCAGCTTTCAAAACAGCTACCACCCTTTATCTGCTTGAACACAAATATCCAACCACATTTAACGAACAGCCCCTCAAGGATGCAACTGTTGAGAGTTACAAAATAAACTCCCATACAGCTCCAAGACTCCGCTGTGCCACATCCAGTATGAAGGTTTCCGGCTGTGGGTCGGAGTATATAATAGGCCTGATTTATAGTTATCAGCATGGGACTTGATTCGAAAGCTCAATCACCGTGACTTCCCACAGTGGGGTTCACATGCTGTAACGGGTCTCGAAATTGGAGAGGAATTTACCTCCTGCTGCCAAACATTACATAACAATCAACAGAAAACAAGCGGAGACCGGTGGGGGGTCCTCATCATTAGCCTGCACAGTCATGTTAATGAAGACGGTGCACACACTCATCTATCTGGATTTATTATGGAGCTTGCCAGACTATAGGATTACGTGGATACAAGAGACGGGAAAGACAACATACATGCAGATAGTTTCAAAATTCAAGCTAAACAACTAGAATTTCCAAGTTAATTCCACAATACATTGCCAGAGAGACCAGGGCCAACAGATCCAAGCCTTATGGTCACTCGAAGCAAGGAAGTAAATGGGCCTTTTGAGGTGGGTAGAACTACCTGAGTTGCAAGGATGCGGTGTGTCTGTACAAAACTAAGGGCATGTCTACACTACAAACTTAAATCAACCTATATTAGGTCGACTTACAGCCACTGCAGTAATTACTGCGGTGGCTGATGTCCATAGTACCCTCTTTCTGTCGGTGGTGCACGTCCCCCGCAGGAACCCTTCCCCCAACGGAAAAGCAGCAGTGTGGGGGATGAGAGCCAGGGCTCTCAGCTCTGCGCAGCTCTCCATGGAGAGCCCAGCTACTGCCCAGGGCTTCTCACCTCCCCATTCCCAGACGAAAGTGGGGCGTGCGGCGGGGAACGGCGCGGTGGGGGAGGCCACCCAGGGTTTCTCACTTCCAGCGGGAAGATCAATGCCCAGAGTCCACGGGGGGAGGGGAGGCAGCCAGGCTCCCAGCAGAGAGCTGCATGTGGAGCTGAGAGCCTGGGCCCCCCACATTACCCCTCTTAAGTCAGTGGAAGTGCTCCTGGTGGGGACGCACACCACCAACAGAAGGAGGGTAATGTGGATATGAACTACCACAGTAATTACTGTGGTAGTTGTAAGTCTACCTGGGTCAACTTACGTTTCGAGTGTAGACATGCCCATAATAATTAAGCCTCAAGACCCAGGCAGGAATGTGTTATGTACTTTAAAAGAAAGGGATTGAGAAGCACAGAGGGTAAGTGACTTGTCAAAGATCAAACAGCAACTCAGTGACAGCAAAGAACAGAACCCTAGAACTCCTGATTCTCAGTCCTTTGCTCTAATCATTAGAAACATTTCTTCTTCCATCCAAGCCAGCTAGTTATTGAGGTTTGCTCCTGGGGGTGAAAGTAGTGAGTTCATTCTAAAGCTCCAGCAATGCACAAGGTCAAGAAAGGGTCAAGACACTTTAAGACCATCCAGCTTGATTTTCCATGGACTAGACCAGTCCATTTCGCCTACTCCAATGTCCCCTAAATGCAGAGCATCTCTAATGGCCTGAGATTCTTCCCCTTAATGTTGCAGATATTCTTTGTAGATCATTAAATTATGGATCCATTTCATATTTCTTTTAAACAAATTAAAAGTGACAGTTTTAAACAATCATCATGTTATAATCAAATAATCTGGAATGTCATTAGGTTTGTAGATTGCCACTTTTGTTTTCTGATTAATGCCATGGTTCCCATTAGAAACACTGCCTCCTCCCTCATGAACCATAAACGACAAGCTCATTAACCCATCTCAGATGGACTATTTTTTATCTCTGGGCCAGTGATAAATCAGAAGAAATGTCTCTTAATATTTTCTCTTTTTTTTTTTTTTTTTTAAATTCTTCTGCCTCATTTTCTCATTCTTCTGCCCCAAGTATCAATGAATTGAACTGGGAACATTTGCAAACTAATGATCATCTCATATTTTAAACAAATAGTCCTCTGCAGCATTCGATTGATCTGTTTGGACTGGGGATGGGAATTTATCCCTTGCAGGGACAGGACAGGTCAAGTGAGGCCCGCCGCTAAAGATCCACTTGTTTGTGACTTTATGCTTCTCTTGCAAACCCTCCTGAATACACAGCAAGCTTTCCTGTTAATCTGTTTGAGCCACTGATTGATGTGTCTGTTTGAAATAGACAGTACAAAAACTTATCAACTTATCAAAAAATAAGTTGGTTAAGAGAAAATCAAGTAATATATAATTTTTTAAAAGAGATGGTTTTAATTCTATGCTTTTGGACCAAGGTTTTCAAAAGTGACCAGTGATTTTTAGACCCAACATTAGACACTTTAAAGGGGCCAGATTTTCAGAGGGGCGTTGCTCAGCAATTTCTGAAATTCAGTCCCCAGATTTCTGAAATTCAGTAGCCAAAAATGGAGACACCTTAAATCACTACTTACTTTTTTGAAAATCTTCACCTTAGCTAAAATCTCAGAACAATTTAATCAGTAAGTTATCATTCCTGATTTTGTCCCTCAGTATAGACAAACTCTGATTTTTCTCATCCTTGTGTGGCAATAGAGTGACAGCATATTACGGCCAGAGGCCCAGGTGTAAAATTTGCATAGCTCTATTGATGTCAATTTAAACCTGCAGAGAACCTGGCACTCTGGTTCCATTTTATTTACTTCTCTTTCTGAAAGATCATTAGAAACGTCCACAGATAGTGTTTTTCAGAATCCAACTTGCTATAGATAATTTCCCATCATTGTTTTTCCTTCGTGTTTAAAAACATATACAACTCTTCCACAGTAATATAATTTTTTTGCTAAATAGTGAATTTTAAACAAAAAACAAAGGAATACCTCTCTCCAAGGACATGCTGCTCTGGATTATAATGGGTTGAGTGTAGCCAAGATTTGGATCCTAAATGCTAATAATGTTGCTTTATCAAAAAGTTTTCATTTTTCATCGATAAAGTGATGGTTATTGATCTTTTGTGGAGCTTTGATTCACATAAGCACCCAAAAATGTTAGGTAATCAATTCTGCTCCTCATTCTTGTTTCATATATGCTTCCAGGACTTCTCTAATTTATGGGAGGGACCATATCTACAAGCACCCAGGATATATAAGGCACAACACAGAAAATTTTGAATCCCTAGCAGAACTCCGGCTCAGTTCTATGGGCACTCAATGTTTGAAGTTCTGAATCAAATCATTATCCAAATTATCCAACCGCCTTGACCCTACAAAATTGGATTGGAGACTGTATGAGAAGTGGCTGTCACGTGAATTCTGGTCTGGCTGGAAATACCACAAAGCCACCTTTTACATTTTTGACACTTGTGTGCATAGTACATCAGAAAGCAAGGAATTTCATATTCCGTGGAAACAGCTTTTAGAAACAAACCATTATCCACATTCTATTAAACCTCAACTACATTTCACCTTCAGGTGGAGGTTCCACATTGGTTCAGACCAGCCAGTGTTCACAGAATCATAGAATCATAGAATAACAGAGTTGGAAGGGACCTCTGGAGGCCATCTAGTCCAACCCCCTAGTGTTGTTCCCTAGTTCCCAGTTCAAATGAGTAGACAACCCATCATCTTCAAGTTATGGGCTGGAGGAGAATCTGAACAGTAGGTATGTGAGCTGTAACCAAAATTTCCTTGCCTTGTATTACTGGTTAGCCTTGAAATTCTGGTTACATTAAATCTTTAGGTGGTGAACAACACTACAGCTTTGGTGCAACAACCTAATACAGCAGCATTTATCTAATGCTTTAGAATTTGCTTGCTCTCCTTTCAAAGATTGCTATTTCAGAAGTAACATGAGAATCATAAGGAGCAGCATAGGAATTGTCTTTTTTGTGTGTGCCACATATGAGAAGTCTTCAGAGGAAATTAAGACCTCCAACCCTGAAAGAGGATGCACCAAGTGTGGACACTTATGGCCATGTGGCATCCCATTGGAGTCAATAGCAATCTGCAGAGGTGTAAGGGTTTGCCCTTTTGCAGTTCCCAGTGCAGGGCCCACCTCAGACAAAAAGAATTTCTGAAAACATTTTTTAGTTGCATTTTTACTTTTGCTACTATTAACATGTTTTCTTACAACTCCCAATAGCATACTGGGCACCTCACAACACAGAGAAATTATATGAACCTTTTCTTAAAGAGCTTCCAGACCAAGAATGGACAGAACATACTAGGACAACAAGACATTGAGGGGAGCATACAGCATGGTAACTCAGCAAAAGCTAGTGCCCAGCATGGTGAGGAAAGAGGTTCTCCCCTGTTTTGTTTTGTTTTTTTAATTATTATTATTTGCATTAAGGTAGCACCTAGAGGCCAACCAGGAATGAGGCCTATCGTGCTGGGCACTGCACAAAACAGTTGTGGAGGAAGTTGGTGTTATTAAGAGTTGATGTAAAGAGCTGCTCAAAGGAAAGCCATTTGCACTACCCCAGAAGTCTTATTGGTCCTACAATACTGTACACTGGAACTATGCTATGTTCTCTTGAGTGACATCTACTGGTACCCTGCTTACCTGCTAACTCTTTACACATAAATACAGATAATGCTCCTGTAACAGGTTGTAGGAAATATCTTGAATGAGGAGAAGGCACGTAGGCCAATGCAGGGATGGCATGCCCTACTTAGAAGTGGCACAGAAGCTTCCGCTCAGCATTAAGTGACCAAACTGGGGGGCGGGGGGGAATGTCCCTGTAACACTGGCAGACAAGGTGCCAGCTCATGCCAAGGTCCCTAGGCCTCACTGAACACTGACAAATGCATAAGTAAAAACCAGTCTGGCTCACCTGTGAGTTTTGTTAAAATAGATGTTAAGTTTATAAGAATGTGTTTAGCATTTAGACTTTAGGAAATGCTTGTAGGATGCTGCCAGTATTAATATTATAACATCTGTTCCCCACATTGTAAGGTTATTTTAAGTGCTGGCATTGTAATCCTCTGTAATCGTCTAAGTCATCAAACAGGAAAGGAATATTAATGTAGAAATGCTGGCTTGCTACAGAAGGTGCTAGGTCCTGCCCACCAAGAAGGCCCACTGAAACCAAATGAGCCATTGTGAATCATCAAAGAACAAAGACATTGTTTATTGCTCCCCTGCAGCCATGAAGAGCAGACGTGCAGGTGGACTCATCCCATCAGCTTGAACTCTGGGGGAAGGGAATAAAAATCCTTGTCAAGAAGAAATTGTTCTCTCTATTCTGCTTGAACTCTGAGGGGGGAAAAGGATTCCTGAGCATAAGAAAGAGATCCCCAGCTGTTTGGCCTGGGCTAGTCCTAGCGGACGTATAGAGCTTTCTTATTACAGCAGCTTCTATTGGAGACTTCTAAGCCTAAGTCTTTTGTACGTGTATATTTTCCGGCTTTAACCTTGTAAATAACACATCTTTTTCCTACTTAATAAATCTTTAGTTAGCTTATTGTAGGATTGGCCACAAGTGTATTTGGTATGAGATGTGAGGTACAATTGAACTGGATTAAGTGACTGGTCCTTCGGCACTGGGAGTATTGTTGCGATTTTTGGCGTAAGGGAACATCTATCACAAAGGCAAGCTTGCCTAGGTGGCAAGATAGAACAGAGTATCCCAGGGGACTGTCTGAGACTCCATGTTAAGGCTCTTACAGTGTTTGGGGAGTTCACACTTGGTACTTGGTTGGTGAAATCTAAGTGTAGAACTCACAACCCATTTGGGCTTCGTGCCTGGTTTGTAAAAGCCTGCCCTGTGGTTGGTACTCACATTTGTGAGCTACTGTACACAGCTTGACTGTCCCAATTCTGCTCATTGCTCTCCTGTGTACCCTTCTTGCTGCCCTAAACCCAGCTATGGCTTCTGATGAAGAAACCAGTAACATCAATGTTTCCTCTGGTTCTCATTGGTCCTTGTAAACTACAGGCAGAAAAAGCCTGGCCTAATCAACCCAAACTACATCTTTTACAGATTGCAAGAAAAATAAGAGCCTGTCCTCCCTTATTTAAAAGAAGGGCTGTTAGGGTCTAACATAATAAATAAATAATCAATGAATCTCTGCTAATAAAGGTTGTAGGAGTGAAATGTACACTGGATGTAAGTATGATCCTGGAGTCTGTTTTTTTTGGCATGCTGCCCTGGCATGATTTATACTGAGATAACATGATGGAGCTTCCACCATTGAAAGGAATTAAATAGAAATGCAATAAAGGAGTACAAAATCAATCCGCTTACAGTTTTGTTTAATAAAAATTCGTGAAGGATGGGTATGGAGGCCCATAAGAAACACACCAGTTCAATGAGGGGCTCTATCAAGCCCACAACCATTAGAGAGTAGCAGCGGGATCAGGTTATTGAACATTAGCATGAGTTAGCAGTGTGGCAGCGTGTTGAATATGCCTCAGTTCCCCTATCATTCCAAACTCTGTCGTTGCTCCTAGTTAATAGTGCATCTATCACCCAAAATAATGGCAAACAAAAGCACAGGAGACTGGGTGATGACCTTGAATGAGAAGCTGATCCATGAGGATTCTCCAACAATATCCCCCCTGCTCCTTTAGGAAGCTGGAAAAGTATAATACAGCAAATCAACCTTTGAAATCAGTGGAGTTGCATCTGCTTATATCAAAGCTAAATTTGGCCTAGTGTGATAATTTTTGCTGCCGTGCGCCCCTTTTCCCCTTTGAAGGTTTTTCTTTATCTTTAAAATGAGTTTGTACCCATTTTCCTAATTACAGACTGAAACTTGAGTGCACAGCCTAACAAGGATTTCCTCCCCCAAATCCCAACCTGACTCCAGTCCACAAACTATGGTATATCAAAATACTGTAGCTACTCTATCCCAATGGGAATTCTGTTCATGAGGTGGCTACAGAACTAGGCCCAGCATCTTATTCTGATTGTCATATCTGATCCAACAGGTTGCATCCATCTTGCAAAACTATCTAGAGTTTCCACTAGAGCAAGAAGATGTTCCACCTATTCACACCTAGTTTTTAAAGTAAATTCATTCCCCCATGGGCTTGTGTTCCCCCTTTTGGAGGCTGCTTTCCCTGAATATTTATCCCATAAAATTCAACTGGTAGAAATATTTGTTGAAAGGGAATTTCTGTTGCATGAGCAAGTATTTACAAAACCAAGTTTTAAAACCCCAGGTGTAAATATTCACATTGGAGGTGCTAATATAACTTGCAGGATATGTGTGCCATATCACCCTCTGGTGGCTCGTATACACTAGGAGGTGAGAGTCTGCTAAGAGTTCAGCTCAAATGGTAGATACACGTTTTTGGTGCTGAAGCATTCAGGTTCTATATTGGCTGAAGACTAGGGTGTGTGGGGGACGGAATCATTACATTTGCAGACGTATCCAATAAGGCAGTGTTTCCCAAACTTGGGACGCCACTTGTTCAGGGAAAGCCCCTGGCGGGCTGGACCGGTTTGTTTACCTGCCGCATCTGCAGGTTCGGCCAATCGCAGCTCCCACTGGCTGCAGTTCGCCGTTCCAGGCCAATGGGGGCTGCGGGAAGGGCGGCCAGCACATCCCTCGGCCCGTGCTGCTTCCTGCAGCCCCCATTGGCCTGGAGCGGTGAACCGCAGCCAGTGGGAGCCGCAATCGGCCGAACCTGCGGACGCGGCAGGTAAACAAACCGGCCCCCGCCCGCCAGGGGCTTTCCCTGAACAAGCCATGTCCCAAGTTTGGGAAACACTGCAATAAGGGAATAGAAACATTAGCATGTGACTTTTCTGACCAATCACAAATATCCAATATTGCTCATATCAAAAATATTGAACACCCAATTGTTGTGATAAATCCAGAGCCAATAAATACAAAGTGATCGATTAACAGAAATTTGAGACAATCACGCTCTATGTCTGTGGAACTCCATGTGCAGATAAGAATAATTTACAGTGGCTGATTAATTCTGCTTTATGAATAAACTTCTCCCAACAGTTTGGATGAAAACAGAGTGAATCTTGGACACCGGCCTCCTCTACTGGTCATGGCACCTGAGCATCTGGGTTTCCTAGTGCTTCAGTGGCATTCCACAAAGTGACAATACATGGGAATGGCCTGCTCCCTATCCCCCAGCATGGTGAGTAACCATACTGTTCAGAAGCATAGAAAGATACATGGCCTATATAGTCACATCAAGGCAGCTCAGTTTTCAGGCCCACCAGAGGTTTTTCAAACTTCGCTTTCTGCTTTAAGTACTTACCACTCAGAAATCAGACACAAGGCCATCTTAGCCTCCTTCTTCCTCTACAGATCTTGAACTTCTCTCAGAGATGCTTTAGGCCAAGCAAAACTGCCCTAGCAGTGATTTCCTGGTAGTTTTCTTGGCTGTTCCAGTACGTTGACTAGAAGGACAATAACCTCTAGCTTGTTTAACAACTTGCACAGCAGGGACAATTACACTCCTTTTAATTGGCTCATGGGGTTTAATCATCTCCTGGGACACAGCTTCCAACGTTTCTCATTAACTCCCAGCTCACATTCTCTTGTTCTGTGGAGGATGGGATATGCTGCAGAATGACACACCAAAGGAGGGTCTTTCTCTTTCAGAAATTACAGACTAATGGCACTGGAGCAGGGCAAGGCTCTCTCTCATCCACACAGGGCAGAGGAGTCCTGCTCTACACAACATGCAATAACCCAATTATTCCTGTCCTTTGCATGACACCACCAGCTCCACCGAGACCCAGATTTGATTGCACAGTCCACACTAATTTCAACAAAACGATTGAAACTGGGAGAGAGAGATTTGATTGAGAAACTGACCAGAGAGAGACAATTTGTAGCATTTTGGTCAGCTATCCCACCCATTACAGATCTACTGCCATGCTTACCCATTTAGGCATGGGGAGCACCTCTGACCGTCTCATATTACCATAGCCCCAAATGTCTGGATGTTTTAGCTAGATGTTCCCAGGCTTAAATGGCTCCCCAACTACATATGAAAATACTGTGGTGAGCCCTGCCTGAGATGGAGGGAAAGGATTTGGCCAGTGGAACACACTGCATTAACCAGAGAGTAGAGGGCTCCATAATGCTGAGAGAACAGGAAAAAGAACGTGACATCCTGAGGACAGAATCAAGGGAGCCAGGGGCTGCATGAGCACAGAAGCAGCAGGACGGAGGTGGCCACTTGGGAGCTAATTATGGAGAGAAGGCCAGGCAGTGTAGGGCCTGGGAGTGAAAACTGGACAAGGGCCCGTGGTAGCTGCAGGAGGAGGATCACAGCACAGTGTCCTGCCAAGCAGGAAGCATGAGAGCACCTACACATGCATAGCAGGATGACTATGCCAAGGGGCCCCCACTGTTAATTTACGTCCCAGCCCCAGGCATGGCATTTATTGTCTCATGGGATATACCCATAGCACACTGCGTGTACCCTGGGGTTATATGGTGATCAGAGTGACTTGTCATTTTTGCTCCCCTCAGCTCCTTGACTACAGATATTGGAAATAAACTGGGAAAATTAAGTTACAATAACCATGTCACACAGATCAAATGTCCATGTAATTTTTTTGTTTAATGAAAATTTTAGTTGGGGGGGGGAAGAGACTGCATAAAAAGGGGGGATAAAAACTCCTTCACTTTCTCTGTCCTTTTTAACCACCAAATTGAGATGAGAAAATTTTTAGAAATTGTCAAAAAACGAAAAAATTCTGCCAAAATGAACATTCAGTGAACATATTAATTTGGATCCAAAAGTCATTTTCCGTGGGAAAAAAACCTGAATTAAAAAGTTTCCACCAACTCTAATAATAACGCCCAAGACATATATAGATCACATGACTTTTTCATACTCCTAGGCAGCTGAGTGCACATGAAGTTTTTATGATCTAATCACCCACAAGTCAATGGGCAAAAATTAAAATGATTATAATAGTGGTATATGTAGCTTTGCAATTGATAGGATTTCTTCTCTCTACTCTACCTTTAAATTTTGATACAGCCAGTCTGCAGAGGCAGCTGACATTTTGTAAGGAACACCTGATGCAGTTACAAAGGAGAGGCACACTGCACTCTGAGGGTGAAATCCTGGCCCCAGTCAAGTCCCAGGAAGTTTTGCCATTGACTTCAATGGAGCAAAATTCAGACCACTTTTGATTCTCCTTGCTTTGTTGTTTCCTTTAATCTAAATCAAGAATTCACTCAGTTTGAAGATACAGGTTGCTCTGGTGTATGCAAAACATCAGTATGTAATTTGAATCGTAAGGCACATTTTGACTCGGGGATAGACAGACATACTGAGGGTTAGAAAAGCAATGCGAAAAAGAGGTACCTGCTCCTTCCCAGGCAGTCAGAGCCAGCAGCTGGTCTCATGAGCATGAATCAAAGGCACAATACACGATGTAGAAAACAGAAAAGGAAATCTGACATGTGGTGAAGGAATAACATTGTGTGTTAAACTTACACTGGCAGGACCATGAGATCCAAGTAGTTTTCTATTACTCCTCAGCTACGGTCGGCAGGTTTGTTTGATTTTTCCCGTCAGGATCCTGCAGTTAAGTTCTCTTTACTGTGGGGAGGGGAGTGCGGTGCTGGGAAAGGAACTGAGAAGCAAGAATCTGTCAAACAGTTGTTTTATTTCCTACAGTGCTGGCTGACTGACCAAAATCCTATAAAAAAAAAATCAAATTCAGGAAAAAAACCTGAACATGTCAAGGCTTTTGGAACAAATGGCACAATCAGTTTTTTCCTGTAGCTATAGGCATGTATTTCTTTCTATTCTTTATTTATTTATTTATACAAACCCCTGTAACACAACATTTCTCCCAATGGACTGCAAAAGGTTCAAAGGGTTTGAGAGCACCAATAAATCACAACCATATAAATGTCCTGTAGTGAAGTTTGATTTTTATTTACCCGGGGTCTTTGGGCCTGTGCTCAGTCTGTGTTGCAGGAGGCAGATTTACTTCTCCCATGATGCCCTCAATTCACAGAGTGCTCATCTTGCAAGCTGCACCACTCCAGGCCTCTGCTGCTAAAATGGAGCCCACATTTCTAGTCACCGGATTTTATCCTTTGCTTTATCATCTTCTCCCTCCCCTTCCCAGATGCTGATCTGAACTAACTTGTGGTTAGAAATATCTTGGGAGGCGAGTGGCTCAGATTCAAAGAGAATGTTTGTTGGTCACTACCATATTCACAGCGGATGTCCAGATCCAAAGGGCTTTCCCTTTAAGTCACCTCAAGTTATGACTCCCTCTTTAAAGGTAGCTCTTAGAACCCTGGCATAATGTATAGTGCCATAGGGTAGGCAAGTATGTATGCACCCCACACACACAGATATGTATATCACAGACAGGGAGGGAAAGAGAATTTCTACTAACAGGAGGGAGGGTACTTTTTTACCTATTTTTAGACTAGTTGGTTGGGCAATTGTGTACCTAATTTGCATACACAATTCAGTTCAGCAGGCACAAAGGTAATTATAAATTAATTTAATTTGAGTGCATATTCATGGAAAGTGGAGCTATTCATCCAGCTCTAACTCAAAATAAAACAAATCTAAAATACATCACCACTAATAGATGAATCTCAGAACTCTGACGTTTGGCCCAGATAAGCATCTGAAGTGACAGATGTTTCTCCAAACCTTTCTCCATTGATTTGCCTCATTGGTATCCACGACCTCATCTATTGTCTTTTTGACCAACATTGGGGTGAGCAAGTTTCACTCATGGGAATATTCAAGGAAAGCAAATAAATAATGGCAACCCTTGTATAATTGCATTGAATGTTTGTATGGGTAGTGTTCTTATGGTCGTTATGAAGCCCTTTTAAATCAGTCACCCAGTAGATTCATCATGCACATTTATTACACACATTCACAGGTAAGTTCTGAACAGATAAGAGATGCCATGTTTTATAAAAATTTACATCATCCAATCAGGGAACAGAGACAATACCTAGTGACTTAGGGGGATCAGTCATATGGCACAAAGAGTAACTATCCACTTGCAGTGATGATGGCCATGTAAATAACTGAATAGAAGGCTGGATTAACAGTGACTAATCAGAGCAATCAATTTGGGAGCAATCCCCAAATTAAAATTTATTCACATAAATGGTACAAACATTCACAAATTAAACATGTGGAAAATGTCTCATCACTAGGTAATTCATAAATATAATGGTCTAAATCCATCAGATTGATTGCAATGAACAACTCAACTGCTGGCTACAGTGGGACCATGATATGCCCTGAATACATACTGTTTCAAATGCATCGTTAAGATGTGCAGAAAGTCACCTTCTCAGACACCAGTGGTTTTGAACCCTTGAGGAATCCCCACAGCTCTTAAGAGAGTCCAATTATTGTCAATAATGGGATAAGAGTCTGGAATGGAAATTCTGGCAAAACCCCAAGAGCAGACTTGAACAGAGTAACTGCATGCCAGAAAGCAGTTTGCTTACAGAACTGGCAGGCTTGTAACAATAACCCTTTTAAAGAGATGAGCCCGGTGTACAGTAGTAAGCTAGTTCAGAGGCTCATGGAGTGATGGACCTGTGGACCATGCAGTATCAGAGGCACTACTAATATATCCTTCCAGTAAGGTCTAAATGGCTCAGGTGCTTGGTAATGGGCTTTTACACAGCCAGCCCGATTGTTCAAAGCCAGCCCAAAGTGACAACAACCAAAAATCATCTGGTGGCTATTAGACTATCATCTCATTTCATACAGTCAAACTCCTGTGGACATAACTCAACATCACAAAAACTACCAACAGGTTTAACTGGCAGCATCAGAGGCCAAAAATGAAATGGACTTGGAGAATGAATTGCTGTGTGTCCCTAGAAGTCAGATGTGGGGCAGTGTGGGAAAACTTGTGCTTCTGCTGTACCTGTTATGTGGATAAACAGGTCTCCAGGGCTGTCTGGCCCCTTTTACTCGCAATAAATGCACTATTATATGCCATTCTTGCAGAACATTATTGTTAAGTGGAACTAGAGCTACTTAATTTCATCAATTAGAGTCCAGCCTTGTACCCCTCCCTGGTTCTGATCCTACCCACAGGGAATCTGCCAAGCTCCTGGGAGCAGCCACTGACTCCAAGGTTGGTAGTGCAAATTAGAGGAAAGAGCACAGATCTGGGAGTCAGAAGCATCTGAGTTTTAATTCTGGTGCCGCCCCTGATTTACTGTGATCTCCAGCAAGGGACTTGAACTCTGTGCCTCTGTTTCCCCATATATAGAATGGGGGAGAATACCTCACTCAGAGGGATGGTGGGAGGTTCAATCCATTAATGTTTGTTTTATAACACTGTGCAAGTGCCAGGTGTTGGCACACAGTCTCCTCAATAATTCCTACCAGCCCCGGTCTCCCAAATCTAGTCTTATTTTGATTATCAAATCTTCTGAGCAGGAAATGTGCCTTGTCTGTTTGTAAAGCCCCAAGTAATTTACAATGCAACATAAATACTTTATAATCACTCAGCCTTGCAAAATTCCATTCATCCGGGATAAATCACTTTTTTATGTCAAGCAAGTAAAACATTATTAGTTGTTTTTTATTATTATAATCATCAGCTCCAGAAGAGGATGGATATGTAGGTGATGTCTGGGCTAGCAAATGTTCATTAAAAAAAAAAAAAAAACAAAAAAACTTGCAAGACTAATATCTGAGAACTTGAAGGAAGCAATCACGGTGTTTAACATTCTGAAAAAGGAGACTTCCCCTCAGTAGTAACAATGGAAAATTTCAGATCATTGAAGCATGTGGCTCAATCTTTTTCACAGACAAAGAGGCAGTGGAATGCTTGCCTTGTTGTGGCCTACTTTAGGCTTAATGTCAGTTTGGACTTAGTATAATAATTACAATGGTGTTTGTGTTGTGTGCAACGTATGATGCGCTCGTAAAAAAAAAAAAAAAAACAAGAGCTCATTCCCCAGTCAATGAAAGCAAAAATCCATCTTTAACATAATGGACAGATATAATCATCATGCACTCTGTCAGGCATACTGAGTGATTGATACAAGGGGGGATGTGTGAAATTATGATGATCTGTAAAGATGTGGCTGAAACAGAGAGAGGGAGAGAATCATTTTTAATATGATTAATATTACAGCAGAGAGGGGAGAAAAGAAAGAGATGGGATTTGGTCCCTTTTAACACTCTACTCCCATGCAGGGCTGCTTAGCAGGAAAGCCTTCCAGCTGAGGGCTATGAAACAGTTATCACTGCTAGGTGATTAAGTTACTAATTCTTCAGGGAGAAGACATTTAGAGGCCCATATTAAAGGAGAGCAAGGCAAAATTACATTCCGTTTCAATTTGGTTTAGCAATTCTAGTGATTTAGTTAAATGAAAAGCAATTGTTCCAATTAATAGTATTGAATGTTATTCATCAAAAGTGTCAAAACAGCTGTGTTGGTGCATTAGTAACCTAGTCTCTTGTCAGAGATATGGATAATTCCCCAGGATTGAACTGGGGAAAACGGCACATCATCCAGGAGCCTTCAGAGGAACTGAAAGATGGGGGGGAGGGAGAGAGGGTGTAAAATAATCACTGACTCGTCATGGTTCTGCTAGGCCCTGTATTGCAGCCTATGTATCATTTTATCTCTTGCAGGGACAGCTGTCTGAACTGGAGCCAAAGGGGGCAGGTGACATTCCTGAACATGTGAACCTACCTGACATCATCTCCAGGTCCATCATGGGGATACTGGGCAAAACATGCTTCCCCCAGGTGAGCCCAGCGCTCTTAACCAGAGTGGGGGGAGGCCACATCCTCTTCTTCATCCCACACATCAGGAAGTGTAGCACCATCATCAGTGCTAGTTTTGCCCAGAGGGAGCACAATGAGGAGGAATAGAACTAGCCTCTGCTAGCATTTAGCAACTGTTTGGATCCATACACGTGATCTATGGTGGCCACTGTCTCATGGAACCCATCCATCAAAACAGCGATTAAGGATCTAAGAGGAAAAGTTTGGATGTAACCCCTGAATACAATGGGGTAATAAAACACAATGGTGCTGCTAGCCTGGGAATATGACACTCTGGCACGAGACGGGCCCTTCTATTTCGGGATAAACAGAGCCCAGTCTGAACATGGCCGAGGGCATCCTGGAGCTCATTAATCTGTTTGGGAATGACAGAGACAGGATAACAGGTCTGATAAGGGTTTCCTCCAGCCTTTTCCTCACACAGCACAGGCCCCTCCAGCAGCTTCAGTTATCTCCACTCAATAAGGCTTTATACACTTCCTCCCAGGACCCATAATTACCGTCTCAGTGCAGGCGATATCATCATCTTCCTTTCCTTTCAAATTTCCACAGCATTTTTATGAGAGATTAGAGAGCCTTGTCTCTTTTGGACTCCACTGTTTGTTTTCTCCCTGAACCAGTCAAAGAAGAAAAATACATACAATGTACCTGAGTTGAAGGACAGGGGAAAATGATCCCCAGCGCCCAGAAGGTTCAGCAGTGGAGGAGAAGCGCGTCTCATGGACATATGAGGCTACCAGGGTGGCCTGTCGTTGCTAGGTGAGCTGGGTTCATGCTACAGTGTAACTGGGAGTGGCCTACACAATTCTCCAGGTTGTGCCACCTGTCAGTGGCCCCCAGCTGCTGAACAGTCCCAGCCATGCTCCATACACTGGCAGCATAAATGTGGGGGGAAGGGTGGGGGGAAGAAGTCTACGCTGCTCTACCTGAAGGATCCTGATACTGGGATGATAGTCCCATGGTCAGCTGTGCCAGCTTAAAGGCAGCAGTTAGGCACAAAGTGGCTACACCACATAGATTTTAAAGCCAGATTAGACAATCACAACAGTCCTATCTGACCTCCTGCATAACAGGCCACAGAGCTTCCCTGAATGTATTCCTATTTGAAGTAGAGCAGATCTTTTAGAAAAACCATCCAATTTTGATTGAAAAATTTCCCATGATAGAGACTACTTGTCAGGGTTCCTTCCCCACTCTGAACTCTGGGGTACAGATGTGGGGACCTGGATGCAAGACCCCCTAAGCTTATTTTTACCAGCTTAGGTTAAAAACTTTCCCAAGACACAAATTCCACCTTGTCCTTGAACAGTATGCTACTACCACCAAGTGATTTAGACAAAATCAGGGAAAGGACCACTTGGGAGTTCCTGTTCCCCCAAAATATCCTCCCAAGCCCTTACACCCCCTTTCCTGGGGAGGCTTGAGAATAATATCCTAACCAATTGGTTACAAAGTGAACACAGACCCAAATCCGTGGATCTTTGGACACTGAAAAAAATAATCAGTTCTTAAAAGAAGAATTTTATTTAAAAACAAAAAATAAAAGGTAAAAATCCCCTCTGTAAAATCAGGTTGGAAGAGAACTTAACAGGGTAACAAAAGATGCACAAAACACAGAGGAACCCACTCTAGCCTTAGTTTCAAAGTTACAACAAAACAGGGATAAACCTTCCTCCAGCAAAGGGAAAATTCACAAGTTGAGAAAACAAAGATAAACTAATACGCCTTGCCTGGCTGTACTTACAATTTCTGTAATATGAGAGACCGGTTCAGAATGGTTTGGAGGACATGGATTGATGTCCAGTCCCTCTTAGTCCCAAGAGTGAACGAACACAGAAACAAAGCCGCCTCCCCACCCCCCCACCCCCGGATTTGAAAGTATCTTTTGTCCCCATTGGTTTCTTTGGTCAGGTGCCAACCAGGTTATTTGAGCTTCTTAACTCCTTACAGGTAAGGAGGAATGTTAGGCTACCCTTATGGTTATGACACTCCTCCACAGGCCTTGGTAAATTGTTCCAAAGATTAAAGACTAATTGTTAAGAATCTGTGCCTTATGAAGGGATCTGGAGCAGACCTCTAACCACTGACTTGCAACATTACACATCTTTCTCGGAGGATTGCCACAAGGGGTTCGAATCATAACATATGTACAGAGGGATTGTTTGTGCAATACCAGTTGCAAGCCCATCTTGAAGTCTATAAGACGGGCTCAGTGTTCTACAGACCTTCCCCCTTCTCTGCAAGCCCAGCTGGTAGGGCAGCTGGGGAGCCCCAGCTTTGTTGCATATGACAAGGCAGCGCCCCAGTGTGATGGGACCACAGTACCTGCTGGTGCAGGGTCATGACCTATTGAGACTCACGTGCTCTCTGTGCTCCTTACCAATTGCCCCTCCCCTTTTTCTGTCTTCCCTTCTCAGTTCTATTCTCTTCCTTCCCTCCCCTTTTCCCCAATCCACTCCTTTGCTCCCATTTACTTTCACCTTCCTGCTGCTATTCCCCCGGCAACATTCCTCTCCCCATAATAAAAGAGACAAATGAAAGCTTTTTAAAACATTGAACTAATAAGGTGCCTTAGCAGAAATTGCCTCTAGGAGACAAGAAGTCTCCCACACATACCAGGGCTGAAAGGGGAGCATGCCCACGGCTTCACTCCTCTGGGGGGCACCATACATCTGCTCCAAGGCCAAACACCATTGCCAGTCAGTATGGAGAGTGCTGGGGCTGTGGTCCCATCTCATTCCTCTTCCCCACTCAGTCCTTTTGGGGTGGCTTGTACCCCGGTAGTCGCTAGCAGAGAGCAGTCCTTGTGTTTGAGTACGTAGGGTCAGAGGCCTACAAGAGAAAGTTGCACTGATTTAACTTGTGTGATTTAAATCAGTACAAACTCCTGTGTAGATGCTTATTTTGCAATGAGCTTAAGCTAAACCAAAATAAGCCTTGTTTAAACTAAAATAAAAGTATCGAAACAGCCTTTGGCACTGGTTTGGCTAAAGCACGTTATCTTAAGTTAAACTGATGTAGCTTTCTTGTTTAGACAAGGCCTAAGATCGGGGAGGGTAACTGTAGCATAATGATGGGGTAAATAGTCCTGAGAAGGCGGGGGGGGGGGGGGGGAAGAGATTTTTCAAATTTAAAAAAAAAAGTCCATTTTTCAGTGCCCTGAAATTATTTGTGAATTTGGGGCAAATCTGACAAATAGATTCATCTGAGGGGGGAAGAAATACTTTAGTTTTAGTTTTTTTCATTTGAAAAAAAATGGGGAAAAATGGTTTGTTTGAATCGAACCAGATCTTTTCTCCCAAATTTTTGTGTTCTGTATCATAACTGAAAAATCCACTAGTTGCTCAGCGGTAATGGTAACATGCTTTCCCAGATTTATACACCATAAAAAATAAATAATAATAATAGCAGATAATAGCAGATCCCAGCACTTTATTGAGACCTCTCAGAGCCTTGGCTCAGAATCATGTCACGGTATCATCTAGCATAATTCTAGAAAACACTCATGTGTACAAAGGATATTCACTCATTAGACTTTCACTGTGTTTTACCAGACTCTGGGTGTTTTGTTATTTTGCTAAAAAAAAGCTGCTGAAAACTCTCAATATTTGGTCCACTCCCAGCCATAACAGATAACAAAAAACACTACCTATAGTTTCAATTTAGCCCACCTGGCATGCAGAAAGTGTGGGCTTTAAAAAGAACAGCTAGACAGAACAGAAATGTATTCTTCTGGACTAGATTCTTTACTTAAAAACAAGAGTCTCATCAAAACCTCTTAAAAATCACAGCCCAGAGTCTTTGGTTAGTAACTCCTATTTTTCACATTGTAACAATAGATGTCTCTTATAAGGAAGGCACTGCAATTGTTAGTGCCTGCAGGGCATGAAGGGTTACTGATGATAAAGCTGAGCATTTAATATACATGAGTCATATTAAGTGAGCCTGTCTATTTTTGTTTGGATGACTCTATACAACATTTGTGTTGTTGAGTCACATTTCATATAACACTTAAAGAGCATCATTATGTTAAGGCCTGCTTTACAAAAGTAAGCCCAATACATATTGCCCTGATTTTACAAATGGGGAAATTGAGGCACAGAGATGTTAAGTGTCATACAGCAGTTCCATTGCAGAATCAGGAACAGGAAATTCAAATCTCTTGACGCCTACTACAGAACTCTATGCTCTGCACCACACTCCCTGACAAAGGTAAAATGCTGCATCAACAATACCAGCAAAATACCAACTTCCTACATTAAAATGAATTTTTTAAGCATAATCCATCAACTCCTTCTCAATGCACCAATATAAGTAATATTCTTAATATCAGAGGTCTCTAAATTCCAGGTTTTCAGTGCATATGGCAGCAAGTGAACTGACTCCAAAGAACTTTAACTTATCAGTTATACCGGAACATGTTATGCTGAAGGACCACTTGTCAGCAATATAGAACGGGCCCAGCCACTCTTACAAACAGGAATTGCTTCTTTACTATATGTTTTGGGCAACTGGAAACGCCTCTATGTAATTATTTGCAATTGTACAAGTTAGACATGCTGTAAATATAGCTAGTCAGCAATAGTCCCTTTGCCCTGTGGAAAAATTTGACTTTTTTATTAAAAAGTTAAAATAAAAATGGAATAGTTTGACTTGGAAACACCACTGCAGTGCACCCTATTCCCATTATCCTCCATAGGCTGGGATCCCTGATAGTACTGTGAGTCCCATGATGCACTATGGCTTCCCTCTTAGTGAGGGGAAGAGGTGCATCGTGTGAGTGTCATGCCACAATCCATCATGGAACATGAACTCCAGCTGGGGACCCTGCCCCATTGAGGGGAATGGGGACATGAGCTAATTGAACTACATCTCTCAGGAAGCATCGTGGTGGCATATCCAAGTCAACGTGTTTCAGTGTTTGGATGAAAACTGAACAGGTTTTGCTTTATAGTTATTTGGTTTTGACAAAAATTAAAAGGTTTCTGCTTGTTGCAAAAAAATGTGTGAGAAAAACATGGTTTGCTGAGTCAAAAGAGACCATAATTGTCCATCCAAAAAACAGTGTAGATGGAAAATTTTCTACAAACCCTAATTGCAAGAAGAGTGGGTAAAAAAAAACACTGTGGTATTTTTTGCTAATTATTTAGATAAATTCGCAAAGATATTCTGCTAGCTCCCTTATGAACTCTGCAAGAACTCAAGAAAAAAAGATGCAGTAATCTATTAGAACTAAAATAATTATAACCACCGCAGAATAATGTTTCCAAGTGTGCATTTGTTAAATACAGGGCACACAGCCTGAGAATACTAATTAAAAAATAAAAATGAACATTCAACTACAGATTTTACTTCAGCTTGGAAAGATAGAAGCCGCAGTATTGCAATTGCAGATCTTTGTATTTAAAGCACAAAACTATTATTCTCCTAAAAGATTATGGGCTTGTGTACAAAGGGAAATTGATCAGCATGGCTACAACAAGTAATTATTAGACTATAGCTATGCCAGCATAACTCTGGCATGTGAACACTGTTCCAGAATAAAAGTGACTTTATTCTAGAATAATTACTGTGCTTTGGAAGCGGAGTAACTATTCCAGAATAAAGTTACTTTTATTCCATAATTGAGTGCCCACACAGAATTATTCTAGAAAAGCTATAGCAGAATAATTTATTCTTCTATAGCTATGCTAGTCAGTTTCCCTGTGTAGACAAGCAAATCCATTTAAATTGCTGTTATAATAGATTGTTACAATTAAACCTCTTCCATGCCAAGTGATATACAAAGTTTTGTCCAAAGAATGAATTTCTCCAGTCCAGTGTACCTGGTCGGCTCATTTTGAAATTACATCCAAATGAATGGGAATTGTTCTGTTTGAACTTGCAGAAGGAGATGTGCTTGGCAGTAAAAGGATTAAATAGGGCAATGCAAGACTGTATGTGTTATATTATAGTGATGCTATTTTATTATAAATAATGCTGGAGGATGCATTATTTATGTTTAATATTGGGCTTGCTTATAAAGTAAATTTCTCTTTCTCCAGTTTCAGAGAATCATGCCTCCAATAGTAATATGAAGTAAGGATCAGGCAGAGGTGCTTAATCAAGAGCATTTGGAAGGAGTCACCCACACACCTGTTAGTGTTGGGAAAATTCAGGGATGTTGGAACAGGAAACAATGAAAACATTTTGAGTCACCTGCTCTTTGTATCCCATGTCCTAAGGTTTAATAACTAAGGACAGAGGAGAATCTCAAAGGGTTAGGAACTCAGCTTTAGTTCATTTAAGGATTTTAAATGTTTGGATGTTTATCTGAACCTCATCCAAAAGTATGTGACCTTTTTACAGCTGCAAAGCTGGGCTGGAAATACCTTCTGATGAGATTTTTTTGGCACTTCCACTTCTCATCACAGCTTTAAACCAAAATTTGAAACAAGTCTCTGAACCATAAAAAGTGTTCAAGTTGGTTCTTTGAAATGGATCAGGGCTAGTGCCTTGCAGAGAATTTAATCCTTTAACAAGGTTATTTTTTATTCCTATATCAAGGACACATTTGAGAGAACTTTGATAGTCTGTAGACATTTTGGTATATACAACACTCCCTGTCCACACTGTGGTTAAACCAGATTAGCAACCATGGTGAAATAGTTTGTTGACAGCATGGTTCTAGAACATGATCATAACAGAGCTCTTAAGAAAGAAATCGCTCTCCACAGTGATCCGGGAAACAGTGTTATAACGGTGTTCTGTCCCATCTAGTGGCACTGAGACCACTTGAGAGAGAGAGAGATTAATGAGTCTGCTCTACAACCTATGGGACACTTGTAACACTGACAGATCCTAGTTGTCGTCAGGCGGGATTGAACCTGGGAGCTCTAGAGCTATATGCATGGGCTTAAAGCCATATGGCTCTTAGCTAAGGCTGCAGAGAGCACGCACACGCATACACACACACACCCTAGGGTAAGTACTGGAGGGCACCCTCTTTGAAAGACAGGAGCCCCCTTGCTACTGAAGGGATGGTGTCAGTTGCTGGCATTCCTAGAGAGAAGGGGGCCCTATACCACTGCCACTCCAAGTGAAGGTGAGGGGGAGCCACAATAATGAAGCAAAACATAGGTGTCCCCATGTTTTGTGTACAGGGCAACAGGTTGCCTGAATCTAGTGTTGCCTAAGGAGGTCATTTGTGAGCTTCTACAACCTAAAGATCTGGGTTTCACAGTACTTTCACCATCTGGAATTGAAATACCAGCTCTCCATAATTGGCTTTCTAAGGCTTTAAAAAGAAAAACACTTGTTAAAAACCTGGTATAATGGTCCACATCCCTGAGGTCCTGTTTAAGGACTCAGCAAAATGGAGTAAAAACAGTAAGAACCTGAACATCTGGCCCAAACACCAGCCCTTCTCATACCTCTAACAAACACTGTTAGCAAGTTCAACCACAGTTTGGATATGGACTTTAAAAAAAAAAAAAAAAAAAGGGCCCGTTTCTTTAAGTGAGCTTCCTGTGGTTTTTTATCACTGAATCTCAGCACTGGCTGGTGGCAGCCTTATTGTGGCTGTTTTTCTTGCTAGGTGCAGTTTAATCAGCAATGCCCAGTTGAGATACAATACACAGAATAGCAGCATCCGACTTCTGGTAAATGTTTGGTTTGCTAATTACCAAGTATCATTTAGAGAGTCTCCAACCAGAAGTCATTTGCTATCTGATAAAAAAAACTCTTTGCAAGGGATTTTCAGAAGGAATGAGGTGGAGAATCTTAATTGTTAATAAAACTGGAAGGCACTTTTGTATAGGAATGAACTATGAGTAGCGAACCAAGTTCAAATATATGTAAAGGCTGCAGGTCAACAAAAAGGAGGGGGAGAGATTTCTCTTCAGGCTAGAAAGTTTGTGAAACTGCTCGTTGTGGATGCCTCCTATGGTCTAATTTCATTGGTAGTAAAAGTGAGAGGTTCCAGCACCAACAGCATTAATGAGAAGGCAGCTGTACACCCTAACAAGGAGCCTCAGTGCCACTCATTTATCATCTAACGCTCATTTCAGTTCTCTTGCACAGAGTTTATACTCTCCTCAGTTTTGGTTCACCTAAGTAAATCATTTAAGGAGAGAATGTTGTTGGTATAAATGTCCACTTTAATGGCTCAGTCTCAGGATCCTAATGGCACCTACTCATGCAGATAGTAACAAACAGCCCATAGTCAGAGTTCTCAATTCTCATGATACTATGGTGTGTCTTAAAAGCCCCAGCTCCCAGATTCAGGCAGGTAAGTGAGAATCGCAGGTGTCATGTTAAAAATTTCTTAGTTTGCCAAATTGCAGAGAAAAGAAACACGTGGCCCAAGTGCACCCTACACACTCAAAAACCAGGAAACAGATGAAAGGTTTTATTACTTTCATAATTGTAAGCACATTTCATAATTCTCTGGGGCTTTACTCATGATTGCCAATAAAGTTAGTGCTTTCTTCCATCTGTAGCATTCCGGGGCACTGACTTTCTCTGAGATATGGCCCTTACCAGTCATTCAGGTTTTTTCAACTGCAGACTGGGTTATTATAATGCACTCTACTTGGAACCATCCTTGAAGACGGTAAGCTCCAGCTGGTGCAGGACACAGAACTGAACTTTGAGTGGGGCTGGCTGTAATGCACTCAGAACACTCATTCTTGCCACTGGCTACCTGTTCTGTACCAGAAGAAACCTGAAGTGCTTAGCCCCAAGAGGTACACAAATGAAAGAACTTCCTCTTTCTCATGTTCCACTGCAACAGTGAGCTATACAAGTGCTGAGGCCAGTGTGTCTGAGGTATGCATCAGGAAATTCTCAGCACAGGGAGAATTCTCAGCACTGACTCTAGAATCTGCTTCCCCTAGCTGCCCATCAAGGTCCAATTTTGACAAATTTCAGGTCATAGTGCAAACCTCGTTAAAGTCAAAGTATGTTTGATATTTTCTCATGTTTGTTTCTTGCCGTATAAAACAGAGGAAGCTTATATTAACAGATGGAATACTTGTTCCTGAAGCAGGTAAATGCTAAGTACAGCTGGGGAAAGTTCTCAGTTTTGATCAATCTGTGGCAATTAGTCAAAATTTTGATCAAAAGAAAAAAAAATCACAATCCCCCCCCCTTTTTTTTTTGTTTTGATTCATCTGATCCACAGATCAAGTGAATCCCAATCATTACTGCAACAAAAGGAATACCAGGATGCAACAGAATAGAAATGTAAGATTCTGCAATTTTAAAAATTAACTAGTGATTTTGGGTGCCCAAATTAAGGTGTTGTGACATGGTTGGGCTTCTCCCCAGTTTAACAAGTAATTACTGCCATGCCCAGACTCTTAAAGTAAGTTTACTTGTCCAAACATAAACCCATAACAGACAAAACACAGTTCTTTAGCTCCCCCTTTATCCTAGGATTCCTTGGACTCTGCTCCCAGGGGTCTCTATAATCCTGTTCCTTGCCACTTCCCAGTCCCAGCTAGCTCCCCTTCCAGAACACCAGCCCCAGGGCGGCCTCCCTGAGCACATACTGGTTTGTTCCAAGGACCCACTGCTGGAGTTAGCTCCACTCACCTGTGGTTCCTCTCTCAGGCTCAACCTAGCCCAATTACTCCTCATCTTCCTGTCCTCTGATAGGCCTTCATAGCCAAACAGGTGTAGCCCTACTCCTTTTAATTAGCCCAGTTGGCATACCTGCTCTGACACAGGGGCACTGGGCCTGGTCTGCTCACAGGGACCAGCTACCTGTGACAGGCACCTTAAAGGAGCCTCCTTTTCCAAAGTTGGGTGGCTCCACACTTGGAGAATCTAGCCCCTTTAAGATGTCTTAAGTTGGATACCCAAAAGTGACTAGCCATTTTTGAAGATCTTGCTTATGGTTCCTAGGCACCTCTCTTTGGGGCACCTCTGAACTGGGAAGCTCCAGAGTGCAAGAAATCTGAGTCAACAGCACCTTGAGTTTTTTTATTTATTTATTGACAAAAGGAACTAGGGAGACGCTGTTCTGACTATCACTTGATCCACACACTACCTCTTATTTCAGTTCACGCTTTCCCTGAAAGGTTAATTAGTTGCTGTGCTCTGTGAACAGACAGTTTAGTTGACTGTACACTTGTTTTTCTGCCCTGCTTTGGCATAATGCTGCTGTTCTTATTCCTTTTTGCATTGTTCCTACACAGGAAGGCAGGAAAGTATGTTTCCAGGCTCCCAATATATGCTTGTTTTCCCTTATTGTTGTTCACTCTGTTTACACAGTCGCTGTTTTTCTTCATCTTCTATGAAGAAATGTAGGGCTAATAGAAGGAGAGACATTTAAAGGAATGGAAAAATAAAGGGCAGGCAGAGTCTGACTGAGCAAAACACAGACTTCATTCTCAGCACTGTTTACTTGCAGAGTCAACCTCTACCCTGCAATGTTCAAATCAGTTATAAGTACAGTCCATATAAATCTGGAATAGGACCAAATACCTCATGTAAAAATAGGACAAAAACATTAGCAAGTGACCAAGCAGATCTGGCTCACATCATCAAGTAACCTACTCCAAATACTAACTTCCAAATTCTGCCACCCTTGCTCCCACCTTGTCCAGGAGTAACCCTGTTGGTTTCAACAGGACAACTCACAGAGTAAGGCATTACCACTATGGGTGAGGACAAGCCTAATATGTGAACCTTTATATGTTGGGCGGTTCAGAGAAGGACCCAGAAATGCAACAGCTCTCTCTATTGGACCAAAGTTACAAATTGAAACTACCCTCAGAATATGCAAGAGCAGCCATTTGGAAGTGCTAAATCCCTCATACGTGCATGAAGACATCTATTGGCATAAAAGCAAACAAGCCTGTATGCACTCAGCTGTTTTTCATTCACAGTATTTATCTGTGCACACACATTTGCATGTGCAATTATTGGAGGAGAGGTTATTTGCACAAACTGAGGCACTTACAAATTTTGTGGGTGCAGTTGCAGAGGCCTGTTTGAAATGTGGGTGCTTTAAGCCCTCAAATTTGGATTGAAAATCTACAGGCTCTCAAGATTCCTGGTTCCTTCTACTCCTAAGTCAGTAAGGAGACAGCACAAGAACGATCTCTCTTACAGAAAGAATGAGAAGTTGTATTTCTATCAGGAAGCACAAACAGTTCAGGTTTGCTTTGAGGTTTATGCAAAAGTTCCTATTTTCTTTGAACTGGTAAAACTCATCCCTACTGAAAGCAGGAGTGCTTGGATTCCCACTGTAGTCAAAGCAATGGGTGACTATCGCCATTCCCAATGGTACTAAATCCATGATCTACCTTCTCAGTCAGTTTAGTTTGGTCCTCTAAGTTAGGAAACGCCATCCCTTCCTGGAGGAATGGAAGTCCAAAACAAATTCTAGGCATTCACCCCATCTCCATCAGGGGCAGTGGCTTTCTTCTAAGGTTCTACACACACTTCATCACTTCTCCACTTTCTGCAGGGAGGAGTGGAGGGGACCTTCAAGCTCTTGCCCCCTCCAGGATCCCCAAAACAGACTCCAACTTTCCCCTCCAAAGTTTTCCCTTTTCCAGCTTCTCAGCTCTTGATGACTCCAACAGCCACTGCTGCAGCAGCAACTACCAGGGCTTCTCCTCTTCCACTCCCTAGAGAGGACCCACAAAAGGTTTTGCCTGGTTTCTCCATTGTAGGAAAGGGGGCTGCCTTTATACACCTCCTGTTTCCCAGCATTCCTTGTGGTCGCAACAACCAATCTGAGATTACATCAGTAACAGGCCTGTCATAGATCTGGGCCTGTCCTTAAAGGACCAGCACATCCTGATACACGTACAATTTCACCTCATCCCACCCAAAAGCATTGTCCCAGCATTAGACCAAGCCAGTTGGCTACCACAGTGATATTAGTTTCAGATCTGCTACTTTACAAAGCTGTCAAAGCTCAGAATGTCATAAAAAACAACAGCTTTTCTCTTCCACCAGAACAGAGCAAGCATGAGTCCATTGGATATTTTGGGGACATCCAGAAAGACCCTGAAGCATCTTCTAAAAGTCTAGAAACTCAACAGCCAGGAATGGACGGCACAGCAGGAAGCACAAAGAGAAAAATAGCTCTCAGAGCACATCGTAACAAGTTGTTAAATATCACCATTCAAAATGTAAAAGATTAATTTACAAGTGCTACAGCAGGTCTCAGAACCCTATTAATAGAAATTAGAGGGAAATCTAATAAGGAATGACAGAGAGAAAGCTATCCTCTCCACTGCTCCCTGGGGAAGGTGAGCAGAGACTGAGAGATGACACTTTATCTCTTCTAATTCCCCCTGGTCCCATAATTGCAGCATTCATTCAGCAAATAATAATAATAAATATGGTCTGAAGTGACTCCAGCTATTTCAGCCTTGATAAATGGGTTGAAATAGTGGCAAACTCAGATACAGAGAGCATCTTTTCCATAAAATTTGATAGGGTATTAATAACATTAATGGAATACCATGTAATCTTCTCTTTTTTTAATTCTCATATTCTTCCCCAGTCCATTTCCCAGCCCCTTCAGACAGACAGACTTCTCCCTCCAATAATGGCAAATTCAGACTATTCTGAATAGAGCTCTGTGTAAGCTCGAAAGTTTGTCTCTTTCACCAATAGAAGTTGGTCCAATAAAAGATATTACCTCACCCACCTTGTCTCTCTAATATCCTGGGACCAACATGGCTACAACAACACTGCACACATAAATTCAGACTGTGTCAGCTTTCTACTGAAAATGCATCTTGAGAGTTAGTCAAATACATTTGACAGGATTTTATTCTTTTATTGAACTGTCAACAGGGATCTTTCTGGCTGATGTAAATTCAGATACAGCCTGAGGGTCACAGGTCCAAATCAAGTACTACAGCACAGACTTCTCAACCCAACTCTGGCAGCACACCCCAGTCCTGACCAGGAATTTCTCTGTTCTTCCACATCTGAGTATAAACTGCCAAGAATACTAAGTAAATGCACTGGTCCCCTGCAACCCTGAGGATCAGGAAATGAGAAGTCTTTGCAATATTCGTCTGTGTCTCCTGCTGTGTCCTAGAAAGATCCTCTGCATATCCCTGCCCACAATTTAAGGACAAAAACAGACTGTCTCTGACTAGTCCACACCAAGTACATACATGTTAAAGATATTCTGGGAGTTTAATCACTTCCAAAGGGGCCCTTCAAAAAGCCTAGATGTAGTCAATAACATTGCTGCTTCCTTACTTTGATACTGTATATTAATGTGATCCTGCTCCCATTGGAACCAACATCAAAACTCCTATTGCTTTCCATGATACAAGATCAGACCATAATTAAAGGTTCATGGTAAGCCGGGACACAACACCACTTATCCCTTTTCATGTGGTCCTTTAGGGGTGTTTTCCAGGTGTCAAATTCTTGCAGACCACGGGGAATTAAATGAACACGCTCCTCTCTGTACTTCATGCTTTCAGCTTTGGTTCTTGTAAAAGGCATTGGGTTTGCAAACAGAATGGCTATATGATTAAAAGAGAAAAAAAATGGTTCATTTTTCCAGCCTCACGCATGGACGTAGGGAAGCAGCAGTCAAGTGTTTTATATCTCAGTGCTTCCCTTGCAGGAAAATAAAAGGAAAGAAAGAAAATTATAGAGTAGCAGGGAAATGAAATGTTTGAACAGAAAATAATTTCCCTAACTCATAGCCTGCGGGCATAACCTGTCATAACTCTGCATGAATTGAATAGTCAGGGAGTTCAAGTTTTCTGCAGCTTACCATAAACTAATATGCTCCATCACATCACGCTCAGGAGACAAGCATCTGAAAGAGCCACTGTAGTTAGTACAACGAAGGTAATTCTATGGCTTAATATAATTCGGAAGAGCCATTAGGAGCCCAGTACAAACCAGTGTGTTAAAAAAAAAAAAGAAAGAAAAGAAAGTGACTTGGAGGTGGAGAGCAGCAGGAAAAAAGGAAAGATTTGCCTCAGATGGAGAACTGGCTATGAATTTCTATCCTAAACCATTCCAGAGATCATGGTCTAAAGGCCCAAAGTTACATAGAGCTTATTTCCATGGTTACACCTTTGTATATCCAGAATGACTCCTATGACTTCTGCCTGGTGGAGGGTATTTAACCCTTTAAGGTTCTCATGTGATGGTGGATCATCCTATGAAAGATGCTACAGTGGGAAAAGGGGTGGGGGGGGGGGCATTCCAGGCTCCACATTGGTGGGACTGAATGGGAGTAACAGGAGCATGCAGTGGTTAAGGAGGAATCCAACTACTTTAATCCCTTTCCTGCACAGAGGGTCAGATTCTGTTTTTCCAAGAGTGAATATACACTCACTCGATTGGTTTTTGCTGGAGTTACTCTGGCTTTACTTCTGACTAACAGAGCAAACTTTATCCCACAGCATGCCAGTTAGTCACTGAATAGAACAGAGGTGGAAAAGTTGGATGATTCCTGAAGATTGTGGCTTTTTTCTTTCCTCCCCAAGTTCACACGTAGAACTTGGAGTGGCTTCTCTTTTCCTGAAGTACCATTAGACATAGGGTAATCAACCATAATACAAGAGAGCCTCATTGGGGGGACAGCCCCTTCTCTCAGCGGAAATCATATGCTCCTGAACTGGGGCAGATGCTAGAACTCAAGTGGCCTACCAGAATTCAGACTAGGTTATGGCCTATCCCTGCTTTTAAAGAAAAACAGGAATCAGACTACGAACAAGAGATATCAAGTGGCATAACACCTCAAAGTTCAGCCTTGGGATTTTTTGAGGGATGAAGCAAGAACAGTGGTGGCTGATTTCCTTCCCCTCACTGCAGAGGCAGCAGAACAGTGGGCAGTTGTTGGGGGCCCATTTTCAGTCCAAGAAACCTTTGTCTGGAATTTCCCTGCTGTGTGCTACCTCCATATGCTTTCAGTGACTCCCTATGAAACAGCCTGTGACTAAGTCTTACTGATCTGGCATCAGACCCTGCCGCTGCCTTAGTCTCCCCGACTCTTGCACTTAATTTGACAAAGACTCTCATGTGTCAAATTATACCCCTTCTTGAGGTCTGCTTTATGAAATCATCACAGCTCAAATGTCAACTTGAATCAAAACAAGTCTTTCCTCTATTGTACAGTTTCTCCAGCCCCTTGCTGGGCTCAACAATTCTTTCTCTAAACCCTGCCTGGAGTTTCCTCAAACCTCTTCCTCTTAAGGTTTCTGCTCATGTCCCTCACTGCAGTTAGGTCCAACCAGGACTTCTCATCTAGCTGATGTAGCGAGCTCTTTGGTGAATCCTCTCTCAGCCTCCTGCAGAAACCTCCCTTAAGGTCACTCTCCACAGTTAGCTGGGGCCTGAAGCCCTGATATGAAAGACTTTATTAGCTCTCTTTAAACACAGGAGCTCTGCTGGACCCACTTCAAACTCTGATTCTCTGGGGAGGCCAGCCCTAGGTCTTTCCTCAGTTCTAGTCTTCCTCTCTGAGGCAATAGATTCCCTCTTCCAGGAAGCTCTGGCCCCAGCTACCACCATATGGTGCCTGGTTACCTGACCCAATCACTGGCCCAACCCCAAACCTGGAACTGGATGACAAGGTCAGTGGGGACTAAGCCCAAATCCCTTGAAGGGCTAGCCCAGTCTGTGACATAGCCCCTCATGTATGCTTACTTCCATCCCGCTCAATTGCCACTCTGATCCACTATGCATTTCCTCTCCTACATGTTGATCAGCACCCCCTCATCAGAATGTCATGGGGTGATTTGGCCCTTTAAGGGGGTGGGGATCAGCCTCACATATGCCAGGTGGAGGGAATAAGAGTATAAGAGTCATAACCAAGAACCAGGCCTGCTGGGAGATAAAAAGACAGCCTGTAGTCATTCAGGAGGGAAACTCCAAGGACAGCAGACCTGGGCATGAACACCTATAGAAGTACAGGCCGGAGGTTAAAGCACTAGCCAAGGATTTAGGAGATTTGGATTCAAGCCCTTCCTTGGTGACCTTGGGCAAGATACTTAATTTCTCTACTTCAGCATTTCCATTCTCCTATCTGTAAAATGGGAATAATAGCACTTCCCTACCTCACAGGTGTGTTGTGAGGATACAAGTGTATAAGGTGCTCAAATCCTAAAGTAGTGGAGGCCATATAGGCACCTAAGATGGAATAAGTGCTCCATTAAAGAATGGAAGATTAGCTTGGAAAGGACCCGTGAGGAGGCCCAGGAAGGACAGATGGGGTGATAACCCAACTGTTTAGCCTTCCAGGACCAGGAACCAAAAGTAGAGTATCTTTTGTTTAACTTTTTAGAAAACATTTAACACATACAACCCCCAATCATTTTTCAGGCAATTATTTTCTTTCAACAAAGATCTGGTCTGCACTCATTTGGGGTTTTGTAGGAGAAACTCAGACACTGGGGGCCAGACAGATCAGTCAGATACTCCAGTACTTTCAATTGCCCATGGAATTCTGGCAGGGGTAGCTGAGCCTGCCACCTTTCCATCTCAACATCTCTCTAGCACACACAAACTAGCAGATCACTACCCAATCTGGAGCCGCCTTGACTCAATTCCAGCTCTGTCCAATTGCCCCATTTGCACAAAGAGACAACACGAGGGATGTAACCTGCTCAGTAGCAGGGGCTTCTCCAAAGCACTCAGTCTGACCTCGGCGTAATGAACAGAATTAATATGGCAAAGCCTCTAACACGGCACCACTTCCCAGCAGTGCAGCGACAGCCTCTAATTGATTAGTCCATAAAAATCTGTGCACTAGATTGAAAGGAGCTGCACTAATTCTCTTTTATGTTAAATTTCTGTCTTTCTCCTTTATCGAATACTTCGTCCAACGTCCCTTCTGCTGCCTATTGTGGGCTTGCTGTGGGCCTGTTTTCCTCTTGCCCAGATTAAGTACCTAATCAAAATCTTGTCTCCCTTAATGGCATAAAATTGAAAGATAGATATTGCACTTTACACAGCTGATTAAACACTAGAATGTGGCTAAATGCTTTACAGGGCTTGTTACATTAACTAACTCTGTCATCTGCCAGCTATCTTTTAATTGCATATGCTCATGCTGCCACTGGTGAAGCCAAGGTAAGATTTCTTTTTCCTTCTATTCCCTCTTTCCACTCTCCCTCCATTCCACATTATGGCCCACCAAAGTGTAGTGTCAGTGAGCAGCTGCGAGTTCCAGTAACTTCAGGGAAAAAATGTCTAAAACTCTGCCTATAGTTTTCTCTCCTCCTACGTTCATTCCTTGTCAATCACTGGCTCCCAAACAGTGATTTGTGACCACTTGAGTGGCTCATGTGATGGGAATGGACGGCTAATAAATGCCACGAGACCTTCAGAAAAGAGTAGGGCCTGCCCTCAAAACTACCCCAGTTGCTTATGGGTAGGAGCTCCTGTTCTAGCAGTCCCAAAGAAGCCCTGGTGGTAGAAATGAAAATTGTAAGGTGATCATACTGTGGTGTTGAGGGAAGTACAAGAATTTATACAGAACAGAATAGGAATGAAACTCCCACTGATTTGTCATGTAGACACCGGTTATAAACACAACTGGGAACTCGGGAGCTTTTCCCAGGCCCCCCACATTGTCCACCTGTGTTACTGTTTGGGGGAGAAAGCTCACAAGGCCTCTCCCACTTGACTCAGACTGTTACAACTTACTCCTGGCCTCAGATCAGAGTTCATTCTCTCTGCAAGGTGCTTGACAGCAATTATCACCCATTTACTACAACCAGACCCAGTTTGGATTGCCTTAACAAAAGAAAAGAAGTTACAGAAAGAGAGGAGCATGCAAAGTTACTCTAAACTTAGTTACAGAATATATTTGAGATGCCTGAAGGTATTACTTGGCAGAACAAACTATCAGTCTAAAAGCTGTCCTGTCTGTCCAGTAAGTTGTGAGAGTAAACAGGTCTGCTTTTTCACTCTATTGAGAACACATTTGTGTGCTCCCTAAAAGCCCCTTCACTTTGTAACTGAGGAAATAGGCTACATGTTACACCTGTTGGAAGCCAGACCAGAATGGTAAAAACTGCTTTGAATGCAGTTCAGATAGTGCATGCTTCTTCCTGCCCCCATCCTGTTAGAGGGAATCCATTTGCTGAGCAGTGAAATGAAACACCTTGTGGTTTTGGGGCCAGACTATCCTAAAACTCTCTTCCTGTTCCAAAACACACCAAGTTGCTTTCCAGAACTACAGATTACAGCTAATGAGCAAATACAGAGGGGTCCCTTCGGTCACTGACAACCCCCTTCCAAATTCTATCCCTTAGTGCGCTAAAGATGGACTCCAAAGAGACAACAAGGAGTCAAAGTGCCACCTTGGAATTGTGCTCACAGCCACTAATGAAACTAGTGCTTAGCTTACCCCTAAACAGACCCAAAGCTAAGCACTAATGAAACTAGTGCTTAGCTTACCCCTAAACAGACCCAAAGGGCCAATTTTCTTCCCCGGGATGACAGGCTAGTGAATGAAATACAAGGAACTTTTTCCATTTAAATGGTGTTGAATCAACAGTGACCAGACAGACACTGCATCCTGATGGCAATTAAAAATCGATTAATCGTCTTTCCATCCCAAAAGAACCCTGCTCTCATCCCAGGCTCCATTCTCCAGGCTCCATATAAAAGCCCACATGAATGAGTTCATCATACTACTGTTAATGTTTTATAAAAGCTTAATAGAAGCTATTATGAAGTCTTTACTAAGTGCTTCTTATTAAAGATTCATAAAGGCACAATATATATTTTAATAAGGCAGGTTGTAAGATACAAAATTCAGCCATGAACTAAATATCTCTAGGATCACAGCAAAGGTTTAGTCTGAAACCCAGTCAGGATATCCACAGAAGAAAGGTGTGTTAGCTTTTCAGAAGCTCCCTTCCACCCACCCACAGGAGCCATCTTTTCTGAGTGACTAGCTCGGACAATGACAGGTCCCATTCTAGTATTTTATGTAAGTTAGCTTCTTGATTTACACTAACATTGGCTGAGCTGTGCTGAAGGACCTTCCTTCTGCATATCCTCTAGGGGTCTCTCTTCCCTTTCCATCAAGATACAGAATGTTTGCTCCTACTCTGAAACCAATGTTTGCAGTGTTGGTCCCAGTATAAGAGAGGGACAAGGCAGGTGAGATAATATCTGTTATTGGACCACTTCTGATGGTAGAAGGTACAAGCTTTCGAGCTACACAGAGCTCTTCTCCATCAACAGAAGTAGGTCCAATAAAAGATATTACCTCACCTACCTTGTCTGTCTCAAGGTACAGAATGACTTACAGTTAGCCAGTGACATTGCTAGGATGCATTTCAGGGGAGGATAATGCTCCAGTTCAAGACAGGAATACCTGGATGGCTTATTTATGCACTATTTTCTCATTTCTAAATTTTGGGTTGAAATAATGGATTATGATAGATAATAAGCAAAAGTGAGTAGCAGTCTTATCCTAATTCTTAGTAGACATTTGGCCATATCCGTATTCATTTGACAGTCACACAATCCAGTACAAATTGCCAAACCTTTCTTAGTAGAGACCTAAGACTAGAACGATGACAGGTCAGAAATTAAGTGGATTGACAGAGTTACAGTGGGAAGGAACTTCATTTTCACCAGACCTGGTTAAAGCCAATGCCATCAGTCCCTCACTTCCATGATCTTCGAATTCACACAGCAAATATATTAACATTTTTCCCTTTTCCTGTGCTCTGCTGTGATCCTTGCCGAGCTTCCACAGGTGCTGGAACTAGGGCTTTTAGGGGTGCTTCCGCACCCCCTGTCTGGAAGTGGTTTCCATCATATACAGGGTTTAGGTTGGTTCAGTGGCTCTCAGCACCCCCACTATACAAATTGTTCCAGCACCCTGTGAGCTTCTGTCTAGAAGGACGCACATTTCAGAACCATGAAACTCACAAAATGTATGCTCAGGCCTGGGCAAAGCACCTTCAGCAGGCTGCAACTGATTAGGTTACAGTTCATAAACTCTGATCCTAGTAAAGTGCTGAGCACCTCCTGCGTGGGTGCTGAACTGCCCTGTTGCTTTCAAAGGGCAGCACTCATCAACTTGCAGAATCAGGCTCATAAGACACAAACAGTGAAGAACTGGGAGGAGCCAGGAAAGAACAGAAAACTCGAGCAAGAGATTAGAATCTGTAGAATATCCTCTATCTAAGGGCATCATTCCAGAAAAAACGGGGTGGGGCAGCAAATTGTGTCAGAATATAGAGCATTATACTTGATTACGTTGTCACCTGAAGTTGGGGATGAGGCAAAAAGTGAAGCATATAGACTTATGAAAAGTCAGTAGGAGCAAATTAAAAATTGAGAGGAGAGGGAAACTGCCCCCCTTGCCCAGAGCAACCGACATCCCACCTCCATCTGTGTAAGATGAGAGATGAGATGGTAATGAAATTTTAAAATATCCCACAATCAGGAACTGATCCAACTGAGCGACAAGGTGCAGCCCACCTCATCTTCCCCCTATGGATTTCTTTTTTACGTGGAAAGACAAAAGCAGGAGGAAGCCTCACTGTGGCTGCAAAGAGCCTTCTTTACAACACACTGCAACGAATGAAGAGAGTTTGCCGCTGCTAGCCCTCTGCCAACTCTTATCTGACTCACACTTTCTCCTCACTTACCTTCCAATCCCCATTCCACTCTTCCCAAGGGGTTGTGGAATTCAATATACGTGAGAAAAAGTATTTTTCCATTTAAACTGTGCTAAACTAACAGTGACCTGAATCAGACCCCACAGTCGTGACAACAATTAATAATCGATGAATCATTATCCTCCTCTAAACAAAATTCCATGCTCCTTCCAGGCTTTTCTCTGGGGTTTTATGTATATATAAAGAACAGTGCATGTGTAAAAATCATTGAATAAATGAGTAATCCCAGTAGAAATTCTTCTCTTAAGAACCTGCAGGGTTCTCATTAGGCACTAGTATTACTAGTTCAGTAGGATCTAGTTTTAAGAAGTCCTGCCACAAATATCAACAGATGCCAGAGAGACATTTAGAGCTAAACAAAAGCCTGGAGCCAAACAAAACACCTGCATCCCTGCCACTAGTGACGGCATGTATAGTTTGGATGGTACTTCTTCCAATTTCACCCATGATCATGCAATATGTGGGGAAGGGAAGTCAAGCCCTGCCATGTAAGGGGGAGGTTTTCAAAAGTGTTCAACTCCCATTGGAGTTGACGGGAGCAAAGTAGCGCTAGACAAAAAAATTCAGCCAAAATCTTTTTCAATGAAAAAATGCTGATTTGGAGACACCAAAACATTTTGCAAATTTATGTTCGTTTTTCCAAATTGGAAAAAGTGGGGGGGGGGGGACCCAAAATTCCTAAAACACCAAAATCTTTCATTTTGACATTTTTCTATCCAAAATATTTTATTTTTTCAGAATTAAATTACTTTTTGTTTCAAAATAGCCTTTAATTGCATTTAAAGTATCAAATATTTTTTTTCCTAACTTTTTGGACTTGCCAGCCAAATGAAAAATCCATTATTCAGAGAGCTGTTTGGGGCAGAAACCATCTTTTTGTTCTGTGTTTGTACAATGCCTAGCACAATGGGGTCCTGGTTCAAAACTAGGGCTCCTAGGAGCAAAACTAGGGCTCCTACTGCAATACAAATAAATAATAAAATAGGCCAACAATGAATAGTTCTGAAAACCTCGCCCTACAGTGTCATTGCTACATTAGAAGGCATTCGTGCAGCCTATCTTTAAAAGGATGGGGTAAAACTGTGAAACACTGCCTGCAACATTTATCTGTGAAAAATACCCATGCAATTTTGTTTCAGGCAATTGCATGTTGGTCAAAGTTTGTACAAAATATTTTGTGAAATGAAGTTACACACCAAACTATACAAAATATTCAATTTTCAGATGTTGGGATACAAATATCTAACTTCATCACAGGTTACATTTCTAATTTTAAATTACAGCATAGTGGATTTTTAAATGAGATTTTTTTTTCCAAAAGAATGGGCCTGTTTTCACAAGCAACCTATTTTAAAGTAAAACAAAAACTGGACATTTTCTAGACTCCACAGAGTTGGACCATTTTCAAGTAGTCACAACACAATGAAGTGAAAACCTCATACTGGGGTCCGATGCATCCGATGAAGTGAGCTGTAGCTCATGAAAGCTCATGCTCAAATAAATTGGTTAGTCTCTAAGGTGCCACAAGTACTCCTTTTCTTTTTTCTAGAATATGAAGGCATCTACACTACACAGTACAACTTCATTTACTGAAGATTTCAGGTGACATCTGAATTTCTCCTTAAAAAGGGCCCAAAGCTGTAACCCAAATGCTCCCACATTTTGGAAAGTTCAGATTCTGGCTGATTTTAGTTACTACATTACTGAAATTAGAGGAGTCACATTAAAAGGCTTGGTCCTTGCTGGTAGCTGCATTGCAGGGGAGGGGGGAATTGGCACAGAAGGGCAGAACTGGTGGTGGTTTGGGGTTTGGTTTAACAAAGTCACAACCATGTGTGTTTTGGATCTGGATCTCATTTTTCCACAGGCTGCCAAAGCTGAGACGGTAGGAAAGTATATTGCATTTCTTGGTAGAGTAGAGAGAGGACTCCTTTATAATAATCATGATGAGGGATCTTTATTGAGGCTGCTGAGTATATACAATCCAGAGTGTCCCTTGGCTCTCTAGTTTTCAGACTAACAGAACTCTATGCTGTCTAGTGCTACCCTGACGGGGGATTCCAATTCTCCTTTCACACCAGTTCTACATCATCATCATCATACCACCAACTTCAGTGATATTATTATTTCTAATTTACACTTGCTGGAGTACTAGCTTCAGCATAGTCCTGGAAAGGACTATGATACAGCAGAGGCTGCTAATAAATGGTTCGGGTTTAGCCCATCTGCTATAATTCAGCAGACTGAAAACTAAGGAATGGGGTAGTTTTGCAAGACCTCATCATTATTCTGTGGGTTCAGAGGGCGTTCTGATCCAGGTCCTGGTTTTCTCCAAGCCACCAAAGTTCTGAACAGTTTTGACAAAAGGTTATGATTTTGGCCCATTGATAAGCACCTATCAGGACTGAAGGCCCAAGGATGGAAAGCATTAAAGGAGATATAAAAAGCAGCTACCCATAACAAATACTTTCCCTCTTATTATAGCAGAGAGGTTGTGCTTGCAGGCACAGCTTGGGTCTTGTTTTTAGATGCAGAGAATAGTAAAATAGATGCAACGTGTATGAATTATTAAAAACTGCACAGATTCTCTCCCCCTCAGCTTCTTGCTTAATCCTTGTTCATTGTTGGAGGCTCTGGGGATGATTGACACTTAACATGGCTCTGCCCTGATCCTTTACCCACTGTATGCCTGACATAGAGGGAAAAAACCACACACACAAGCATATGCAGATTTCAAATGCTTCAATCTATTTGATTTCCCCTCCCTCCACACTTCCCCTGAACCAAGCTCCTTGCAAACTACAAGAAGGGAGAAATGTCAAACTAATATCACTTTGTTTGTTGCATGATTAAGAAACTCTTTGTGCTTTTTAAGTAACAGATATTGGGAATTAACACACAAGGAAAAAACCTCAGTGTTATCGGTGGGCTTTTTTTTTTTTTTAAATTATCCTAATTTTTCCTATGCAGGAAAAAATGGTGCAGGAGTCTGTAGAGTGGCATTACCCCCTCTCTTAAGAAATGTAACTGTATAAACCTGCAATTCAAAGGTGTCTGAGGAATATCAACTTATCCCTCCCCAATAAAAGTGATCTCCAAAGAATGCAAGCTGGCGATGTGAATGGCTCTGTTATTCCCTGGACATTTACAGCATTAGCTGTGATCTTACACAGCCTCAAATTCGCATGTTGAACAACAAAATCTAGACAGGATTTAGTATTGTTCTCTCTTACAATGAGTATGTGGAATTGGCTCCCTCTTACCCTAAATGAACTGAATACAAATTAAAATATGACAGGCACCAAGAGCAAAGCTTATTAAATAAGAAACATACCTTCATCCTTCAGAAAGTCAAATCTCAAAAGATGAGGGGTTTGAGGTCAGTTCAGAGAAGCATTCTGAAGATTGGAAGTTTATCTGATGTTGATCCTCACACATTGATGTCTAAAAAGTTTGGCTGGTTAGAATATAACGTGGTAAGAACACAGATGTCTGGTTTACACTAGCACTGCCGCCATTCCCCAGTGGACCTAAGATGGCAATAGTGCAAAGCTGAGAAATTTCCACACATAAAAAAGAATAATGTTGACTATTCAGTTATGTTATTTGAGAGGGGAAATATCTGCCTGATACTGCTCAAAGTTGGCAGACAGATTCTGAACTAAAGTACATTGAAGTTAATGGAAAGACGACCATTATCTATGATGTGTTTTGAATCAGATCCTTACAGAACCATAGAAATGTAGAGCAAGAAGGGACCTTGAGAAGTCATCCAATCCAGCCCCCTGCACTAAGGCAAGACCAACTAAACTGATAGGCATAGTTTCATTTCTAGATTTGTGGGAGCAGCTCCAGTCAGGCCAATGGTGCTGCATGGGGTGGCATAGGTGGAGGGCAAATTCCATGCCTGTCCAAGGCTTGCAGTTTGGAGGGGCAATGCTCCCCTGCTTTCCCCAAATTATGTCCATGAGTAAACCTAGACTATACCTAACATCTGTTTATCCAACCTGTTCTTAAAAACTTCCAGTGATGGGGATTCTATAACCTCCCTTGGAAGCCTATTTCAGATTGACTTACCCTTATAGTTAGAAAGTTTTTCCTAATAGCTAGCCTAAATCTCCCTTGGTGCAGATTAAGCCCATTACTTCTTGTCCTACATTCAGTGGACATAGAGAACAATTGGTCACGGTCCTCTTTATTACAGCCCTAGCATATCTGAAGATTTAACAGTCCCATTCCAGTCTTCTTTTCTCAAGACTAAACATGCCCAACTTTTTTTTTACCTGTCCTCATGGGTCAGGTTTTCTAAATCTTTTATCATTTTTGTTGCTCTCCTTTGGGCTCTCTCCCATTTGCCCACATCTTTCCTGAAGTGCAGTGCTCAGAACTGAACACAGTACTCTAGCTGAGGCCTCACCAGTGCTGAATAGAATGGGACAATTACCTCCCGTATCTGACATATAACACGCCTGTTAGTACAGCCCAGGATGATTTTAGCCATTTTCACAACTTGTCCTTGTGCTCATGTGGTAGAACGTTGTGCTTCTGGTCCCAGGTTCAAACACTCTGCTGTTGGGCCGTGGTGGGGGTTGCTAGATAGACACAATCTTAGAAAAACTAACTCATGGGCAAGTCAAAGAAGCCCAGGACAGCTCTGCCCAGCAAACCAAATCCTAGTTCATCTGATGCAAGGTTTATTCCTTTTTAAGCCTTGACCTTTTTAACAGGGATTTCTCCTACAACTCTCTCTGAGATGAAGCCCTTTGAACCCCATTATATTTACTTTTGTGGTATCTATACCTCTCGGTAAGCATGTCAAACTGTTAATTTTCGCAAGGAATTGTCACCCATGACAAAATGAGACTCTCACAAATTCTGCAAAACCAAAATCACTAATTCAGCCAGCAAAGTATCAAAATTCCTTTAATCAAAAATGGCTGTTAAGCTTTAACCCTGCACTGTGATCCACGCAGGTGGACTAGCTACGCTTGTGTGGAGCCCCAATTAAGCCAATGGTATCAGCACAAGTGAAGTCGTCAACCTGCACCGATCATAATACCCGAATGGGGCTTTGTTGGCAAAATAGCGTCATTTTATTGCAAATGATAAGTGTGCCATGAAGTATCCTGTTTGTTTTCATGGGGAGGAAAAGCAAGAGGAGAATGGCAAAACCACCACAATTTGCTTTTCATGAAGAGTGGCAAAGAGAAAAAAAATTGCAGCAGGTGCAAGTATTTTGACAGCACTAATTTTCACCATGCAGAGGAGTCTAGTTAAGTGCCCACAGTGACACTTAGTATCTGTTCCAAATATAAATACCGTACATAAAAAAAAAATTAGAAGGGGATAGAGAGAGACAGTTTTCCAATAGATTTCACAGATTTTGCTGACCGTTCCACCCCTGCCCTGGAGCACCAATTACAGAGATAGCGTGGCTTTGCTCTGTAGCCCTGGCCTGGAGGGAGCATGCTAGTCACTCTGTGGGGATGCTACAAGTAGCATCTGCTCAGCATTAGATGTTGTGAGAGGATGGAGCTTGTTCAGTGCACATGGAGTCTTTGGATATTTTAGCTACTAAGATCTAAGAAGACTCTACTAAGCATGTGCAAACAGAGATTTTTTCAGAGGCTTGTAACTTGGCCAAATTTAAGCAGATTTTCAAAAGAACAGCAAATGGCATATCTGATACAAAAGCCACCCTCCTGGCACATTACAATTTCCTGCTTCCCAGCATCAGGGTGCTAGAGCTTTTCAAAGACAAAGGTGACTTTTTAAAAAACATTGCAAAATAAATATTTTCTTTAGGTGAAAGGTTTTGGCTGATATTTTCCAAAATAATTTAGTCAGAGGCATACAACCAATGGGAAATTTCAGTCCAAATGGTTTACATTTGGCAATGTTATAAACAACTGAGAACAGTATCTTACAATGGAAATGTAAAAATCTCTGATTAAAAATGTATAAACCCATTGCTTCCCACACAATGCAATCAGCCATGCCGTTTGAAGATTCTTTAACAGCAAAATGCACTTTTGCCCTCCCAGCACCTGAGTAGTTGGGCTTTACATGGGTTAAGCAAGAGGGTTGGGGAAAGTGATATACAACTGCCAAGCCCATGGCTAGAGCATGCATTTGCATCACAAGCTACTGGAATCATCCTACAGGCTGTAAAAACAGCTGCAGTCCCCTTACATAGGGAGTTCAGAGCAATGGATCTTCATGGCTATGGACCATGCGGCTCTTACCTCTAGCTACTCCAGTGGTGAACAATGAGTTAAAAGGTCCTCGTACAGTCACTCTAGCAGTGGTCTAAAACACAGCCCCACCACAAACATTGTGTAGAACTGAAAGCATTAGTGGGACCTCCATACTGAGTTTAATTTCACCCTAGGTGCTTAATAATGCAGAATACATCCATCCTGGAGGAAGCCATAGGAAATGAAGACTTAGGCAGCCTTGTATTTTACAGTGTGATGTCATGAATTGCCATGATACAATGTATCAAATCAGGAATAATATATTTTTGCAGGAGATTATGTCAAGCTGAAATGTTTAAAGAGAATTCCATTTACTCCATAGCAGTAAAACATTTTCAGATGTCAGATTTATTATTTTATCAGAAGAACAAAGAACTTTTTCACTTATTCTTGCCCTGAGGAATAATACACTTCCCTCATCTCCTTGCTAGTTTTCTTTCTTCTGTAATCTAGATCTTCCCTCAAATCTCTCTGCCACCTGCTTTCTCCATCCTCCTGCAGTCAGAAATCTTCCATTTTCCCTACAATGATCTTCTCTCAATTATCATCATCATCCCTAGCTCTTACATAGCACTTTTCATCAGTAGATCTTAAAGCACTTTACGAAGGCAGTCAGTTTTAGAACTGAGAGAAAAACTAATTTTTTTTGTTCAATGGCCCAACTGAAAAATAAAATAAAAATTACAAAAAAATCATTTCAGGTCAACCAAAACTCAATCTTTTTGTTTAATTTTGTTACATTTTCAGGGGGATAACCTTTTTTGTTTTTTCAAATGAACAAATCCAGCTAAATTTCAAAACAAAAATGTCAGGTCAAAACCAAAAGTCAAAGTGTTTTATTTCAAAAATATCAAACCATTCTGATTTTTTTAAAAAATTCACTTTTTATTCAGCTAAAGCTATTCAGTAGTTTTGCCCAAAACCTGCATTTTTCAGTGAATAAACTATTTGACCAAAAAAATTCTCCCACTTCTAGTCAGTTTCATTATCCCCATTTTATAGAGGAGGAAAGGAGGCACAGAGAGGTGATGTGACTTGCCCAAGTCACACACCTGGCCAGTGGCAGAGCTGGGGACAGAACCAGACATACCAAACCCTCAAAACAAAAACAAAACAAACAAACAAACAAACAGGAATTGGGCTTCTTTTTGGCTTAATTGGCTTGTGAGTTGCTTGTTGGCTAGTTTTTGGTTTGTAGCTTATTGCTTGTTTGGCCTGTAGCTTGCTGCTGCTTCTTTTTTTTTTTTTTTTTTTTTTGGATTGGTTCCCAGCAAGCAGGGCCAAGGGGCGGGGGGTGGAGGGGCAAGCAAGGGCTAGGAGGGGAGAGAATCAGGGGTGCACAGTGGGCCCACCACAGTCCCAGACTGCATGCCAGGGGGATCTAGTCACATAGAGTATTGGGGTTCTTAGGTATTGGCTTGTTCTGTCCTTGTTTTGAAAAGGAATTAGCTTTATTTTTGGCTTCTTGTGAAAGTCAGGGTGCTTATTTACCACGTGAAAGTGGCAATTGTGGATAGAACCAACATCTCCTAAGTCTCAGTCCAGTGCTCTATCCACTAGTCTTCTACAGCGTTCCTCACCATAATATTTAAGGGCATATCTACACCACCCTGCAATTCAGATGAAAGAGGTGTGAACAGCAGTGCACTTCAAACTGCTGCACTGTAACTCCCATGTGGACTCTGCGGGCGCAAATTAAAAGGTTCCTAGTTTGTATTAATGTAGTCCTGTTGAAGAGAAATAAACTAGCAACCTTTTAGTTTGCACCTGCAGAGTCCACATAGGGGACTTACAGTGCAGCACTTTGGTGTACACTACTATTCACAGCCCTCCTTAATCCAAACGGTGGGGCAGTGTAAATATGCCCTAAGATGCCAATTGGTTAAAATGCCTGTTTGCTGCAGAATACACAAATGCTGCATATCAGAAATTTAAAGGTGTTTGTCTCACATCCAATAAAACTTTACTCATGTGAATAGTGTCACTGACGTCAGTGGGGCTATTTACTTAAATAAGGATTTGCAGGGTAGGGTCTTTATTTTATATATGATCAATGAGAGTCTGTCTGTATTAAAAAGAAGAACATGGTTTCAGTGCTTGGGATTCTCAGGGTAATTTGCCAAATTTTAAACTATGATTGTTCCATCTGAAGAGATACTTGCCCTTAATTGCTCTTCTACCTTGGCTCACTCTACCTATTTGCTGTGGAGAGGGAATTTCCCGAAATATACCAATCACCATTCTTATGGCAATTTAAACAAACAAAATGTATCTGTAACTAAATATAAGTTGACTGTTTGGATCTCTATAAATTCCTTCTTTCTGTATGGGGTGTGGAGATTGGACAGAAGAAATGTAGGGAAAGCAGCTGTCAAAATGGTAAGTAAAAATAGGTCTGGCAAAGATTAGGCAAATGCCAGTCAAACCTTTTTAACACACTGCAACACATGCAGAAATATATTCACTAGAATGACATCAAACCCAAGATTAATCAGATGCAATTTTGATGTGGGAGAGAAGAGGTATGTTAGGGGGGCAATTCTGCAAGTAGCAAACGTATATCACTTACAGGGATAAGATTTAGAGGAGGGCAGGAATTTTTTTCTTGAAACCAAAACGTGTTCACAGGAAAGGGACTGTTTTGATTAATTTCCAGTCCCAAACATTTTTTAAGAGTTTTGAAATTGTTGGAACATCCCATTTTGACATTTTTTTAAGTTCCATTTTTTTGGTTTGAAATGACTTAAGTATAGTTGTAGCCATGTTGTCCCCAGATATTAGAGGGACAAGGTGGGTGAGGTAATATCTTCTATTGGACCAACTTCTGTTGGTGAGAGAGAAAGAGAGAGAGAGAGAGACAAGCTTTTAACCTTACACAGACCTGAAGAAGAGCTCTGTGTGAGCTCAGAACTTGTCTTTCTCACCAGCAGAAGTTGGTCCAATAAAAGATATTACCTCATCCACCTTGTCTCTTTAGAAATTTAATTTATAGTAAAAAAAAAAAGTATAAAAAGTTCAAAATCAAAACAAAATGTTTCAATTGACCCAATACAAAACTGCTCATATTTTAGATCACAAAAATTTGAGATTTTGACTTTTTTGTCCCAATTCAGAACAGGAAATTTTTTCAAAAATTTCAAAAATTGTCATGGGATGGAAAATTAATTTCCTGCCCAGCTCCAAGAAATTCACCCCAAGATGAAGCTAGCACTAATGGCTATGCAGTACATGAACCAGAGACTAAAATGGTGCATGGGGTCAAGTGCAGGCTTTGTACAGAAGGGTGAATTTCACTGGAAATAAGGTGTACACACACACACACACACACACACACACACACAAAACTATGTTAAAAGATCATTAAGGTTGCAAATGTAAGCACTAAAAAATTTGGAAATGCCCGAATTAAGGCTTCCATTGCAACCTTAAGCTGGCCTCTTGTGCATGTGAATTATGATATAGTGTTTAATTACATGTCCACATACTATATTTTCCAAAGGAAAACAAATGATGTCAATGGATCTATGAGAACTTATGCCAGTGAAAGATCCTCTCTTTAGAATATTTCAGTCTCTAGAGCTGCTGTTACTCCTTTACCTTGTACAAGAAATAAATTCACACAGAAAAGAAACAGTTATTCTCAACTTAAAAAGACAAGCCATTTTAGCTCGCTATGTGGTATCCAGCAGCTTGGCTGAAGTCTAATACAACACCATAGGTGTGAGGTCTGATTGCTGCTTCTACTACAAGCATGTTATATCACCTCTCATAAATGTTAGACACAGCTCACAAAACCAGAATGCTTCAGCAGATAAAGAGTGTTATTTCTTCCCAGCCAGTTCAAGTGAAGTGTTTGAGTTACAGACTGATTTTCCTTTACAATCTCTGTTCTAAAACACAACTGAAGTCCCCCAGAGCCATTTCATTCCATTGATAAAACGGACAGTATGTGGATCAGACACTTACCTGGTAGAAAAACAAACATAACTAAAGCTGCAAAATGAAGCATATGCCTGCTGGCTGCACATATCACATACAGGTAACCTATGGTCAGTTATTGGCACACAGTAGTTTCTATTAATTAAATTAGCTGCATAATGTATTTTAATATATGCATAAAGCAGAACAAGCATTACCCTAGCACGTGTCTCAACGAAATCCCACTGCAAGCTCATCAGGGTGGGAACCAGGGCCGAAATGTTCAAGATAAGCTAGTGATTTGGGGTGCCTCAATTCTTAGCCCAACTTGAGATCCCCTGAAGGACACTTGAGACACACGTGAGTGCCTACCCTGTAAAAACCTGACCTCTCAAAGATGACTGAAATTGGGCATCCAAAAAATGAGGCACTCAAAATCTCTGCTCACTTAACTATCTAGTCCCATTTCATTTTATACCCTTTTACAGCTCCTAGCAAAATGTCATCCTGATGCTAATTCTGGAGGCCTTCACAACACAAATAATATTAATGTGTAAAGAGCAAATAAAGAGGGGCGCAATCAATCAAACTGAACAACCTTTTGGAGTTTCAGTGAATGTCTGCAAATCTTTTACAAGTACTCTCAACAAGATCTAATCATTTATTTAAAAAGAATCTCTAACAGAATAGTCTGTCCTGGAGGATGAAAGCATGTCTCAGCATGGATTCATTTTAGAGGGAGGCATAAATTATCAGGTTCAGCATTACTTAAACTCAGTGCTGCCCTTTGCTTATTTTATATAAACACTTAACTGAAATGTATGTAGTAATCTGACTGCACAATACTTCACTTCCATTTGAGCTTATGGTTCTAAGTGAAATAAATTTGCCAGTTTCTGTTAGCAGTGAGCTAATCTGAGAAGGGGTTGGAGTTCACCTGGGAATGGTACCCAACAGCCTAGATACTTATGCAAAGCATCTCAGAGCTATCAGACTCTGGAGCCTGAAAACGTGCAAAGGAAACACTACGTGAATGGCCCTTTTTACTTGTATTTTTGACCCTTTCAGTTCTGGTCCTGGGCAGAAAATTCTATATCGATTCATCTACTGCCCTCATCACAATAGATTGGATTCATGTTGCATAATGCACTACTGGAACTACGAGGCTCTCAAAATCTGTCACATGATGTTTATTCTCTTTTATCCTCTCCCCCGAGGGAGAAATAGTGCATGCAGCTCAGAGAAGGCAGGTCGGAGAAAAGCATCTTGCACTTGGAGTGGAAAGGGATGATGTTTGTGAGGGTCCTTACTTCTTGGTGGAATTAATTCCATGGTGTTGGACCAGCCCCCTGAGAAATCTCAGTCTTCTACACAGACTGAGCTTTACCCTTATGACAGAAAGTTCCCATTGTGTCTAAGAACAGTTCTCAACAACAGTTTTTGTCCCATAGTTCTAAGCGACCTTAAAGGGCTGTGATCTTGAACTTGACTTGAGACAGCATGGAGAGCCTGCAATAGCCTGCACTGCTGAGATGTGCTGCAATGTTGTGGACTACTTGGAGTTATCTAATGGCTGATAGCTTCATGCCCAGATCTATTACATTGCCATAGAATGGATGGGAGATGACAAAGGTGACTTTGCTTGAGTTATGCACAACTGCCAGAATGGGATGGAGTCTCCTAGCCAGCTAGACATGGTGGAAATAGTTACTTATGGGTGCTGCTAGGTGAGAGTTTAATGTCTGCAAGGAATCTAGGAGCATCCATAAACTATCTGAGGCCTTGTCTTTGCTCATAAAAAATGTGTTTTTACATTGGGTGTGCAATACTTCTTGATGAGTGAATGCACTAAACTCAGGGAATGCCACCTGCTATTTATTATCATGTACAAGAGGAGCGAATCCATGCAGTGTGAGAAGCCTTCCCTAATGTGCATGATCTTTTCAGTGAAGGAGGAGGACAGCTCTTCACAATACTTGGTGCTGAGTTCTGCTGTGGGCTGAAGTCATTCAGGATTGACGAAGCAGTTTACTATCCTGGATAGCTTTTTGGGATGGGATTTGACAGCTTTAGGGGAGGCTGATAGGAAGGGTCTCCTGGTCTGCAATACATTTCAGCATAGGCTTGGATGTGCACCGGAATATTTCAGCACAGCAACAGTTCTTCAGTACAAGTTTTGCCTGCCATGCTCTAAGTCAGCTATCTTTACCCGTTGCTGTCAAACTGCCTTGAACATATTTTCCATGTCTATTTTGCCTACCCACTTTCAAAAGTCATCAACCCCACTGTTTTGGCTAGGTTGTGCATTTAATTTTACAGTGCTTTGCACAGTGAAGTCCTGATTCTAACTGCAGCCTCAGGATGCAACTACAATACAAACGCCCAGAGATCACAAGGACTCTCTGCGGGAGAACGAGAGGAAATCCGAATTCGCATCTCAGGGTGGCCTTTATGCTGGGGCACAGCCAAGCAAGATACAGAAAGAAAAAAAATGCTTTTCCTAAAGCCATTCCCAAATCTAGGGCTGGCTTCTGCAAACCCTTCCTCGTCCACATAATCCTGCAGTGTTCTGCTGGATCACTCAGGTGAATAAGGGTCTCTGGACTCAAACCCTAGGAACCAGTAACTAACTCTACAAAAATGTCTAAGGACCTGATCCTGCTCACATTGAAATCAATGTGAGTTTTGCTATTTACTTGATTAGAAGTGGGATCAGGCCCTAATTTTAAGAGGCTACTGCTGTGAAGATAAGGAATGAATCAGAATGAGGTCAGAATTCTCTCTTCCCTCCACCTTCTGTAGCATCACAGGCAAATGAAATAGGAGAAAGTTAAAAGCAGAGACTCATGTTTGCAACTGTCACTTTAAAAAACCTGCATGCTTTACAAGTTACAATTAAACACACTTATATCAAGTTCTGTTTCTAATTCAATCTTGCATCTCCCCACCTGCTGAGGAGCAATGGGAGACTACACAGGGTTGTTGAAAGATAGCAATCTGCTTGACATGGGGACTATACAACTTTAATTAAACACCACTAGAACTCAATGAATAAATGAATCTACCCTGAATGTATGAAGAAAAAAAAATCAGATCCAAATCAGAACATAGATTAGAGTCTCCAGAACAACAAGGACATCTGGGTCCGGACATCACAGCTAGGACCAATATCTATAATGAGTTAAATCCAAATATAAACTAAGTTCAAATCTGGATCCAAACTCAGGCCCAACTATATTAATAAATACCCCCAGAACATTCCATTCACATGCACCATCACCATTAATTGTTTTCTGTTTATTGCTGATAAAATTTGCAGATGACACAAAGATTGGCTGAGTAGTAAATAATTATGAGAACAGTGCAGTCATACAGAGCAATCTGAATCTCTTGGTAGCCTGGACCCATTCATACAAAGTATGTTTTAATACAGACAAATGCAAAGTTACACATCTAGGTACAAGAAATGTAGTCCATACCTAAAAAGTGGGGGACTGTAACTGGAAAAGCAGTAACTTGAAAAGAATGTAGAGGTCATAGGGCACAAGCAAATGAACATGAACTCCCACTGTGGTGCTACAGGAAAAGGACTAATGAGATCTATGGATGTATAAACGGGGGTGTAGCAAGTAGGAGTAGTGAGGTGATTTTACCTTTGAGTACAGTTGTGAGACCAATAATGGAATATTGTGTACAGTCCTTCCTGAGACTAATAATGGAATACTGTGTACAATTCTGGTGTCCACATTTTAAAAAGGATGTTGAGCCACAAAAATAATTCAAGGGCTGGAGAAAATGTCTTACAGTTAGAGGCTCAATCTGTTCCTCTTATCAAAAAGAAGATTGAGCTGTGAGTTGATTACAGTGTCTAAGCACCTTCATGGGGAGCAAATACTGAGTACTAAATGGCTCTTTAACCTACTAGGGAAAAAGCATAACAAGAACCAATAGCTGGAAGCTGAAGCCAACCAAATTCAAATTACAGATAAAAATGGGTGCCCTAGCAGACAGGGTGATTATTCGCTGGAACAAACTACCAAGGAAATTGGTAGATTCTTCTTCTCTTGATGTCTTCAAATCAAGGTTAGATGCCTTTCTGGAAGATATGTTTTGGCTAAACACAAGTTATGCTTTAGTCAAAACAGTTACTGGACTCAATACAGGGATAACTGGATGAGATTCAATGGCCTGTGATATACAGGAGGTCAGGATAGATTATCTAATCATCTCTTCTGGGACTTCTGACGACTTTGAGAAAGTAATTCGCCCCCACCACCAACTTCCCCTTCCCCCTCCCCCCCCCAAAATCCCACCATTCTGATTTTCTTATTTATATTCCATCCAGCTAGAATTTACAGGGATGACAAGGAGCTCTATGAAAGAATGAGTGAGAAATCTGAATCCAGGTTTGGGGCTGGCCTATATACTGAGGCATAACCAAGCACAGGTGCATATTTTGCTTCTTTTTTAAATTGAATTTAGCAGTCATGCAAAGTGCCAGATTGACAGCCTTGGGAAATAGACTGTGGGGAGCAGGTGGTTATGCATGGAAATAGTCTGAAACCATGCAGTACCTCATCCTGACAATACCTGGTGGGTCGCCTCCAAGGCAAGAATGGAGTTCCTCCATCATATCCTCTCTCTTCTTGGCCTTCTGACAGACTGTCTACAAGGTGGAGTCCAGTGACACCTTAAAGACTAACAGGTTAATTTGGGCATCTGAAGAAGTGGGTTTTTTACCCATGAAAGCTTATGCCCAAATAAATCTGTTAGTCTTTAAGGTGCCACCGGACTCCTCGTTGTTTTTGTGGATACAGACTAACACGACTACCACTCTGATACTCTCTACAAGGTGGGAAATTGTAACAGCATGGGGAAAGTTTTATAATATATACAACACTCTCCCATAAAGAACTAGACAGAGATGCCACTAGTTCATTTCACACAGTCATCAGGTGGCAATTCCCTCTCATTATGGACTTGGACTGGATTCACACCAGTGACATAGAAGTGAAGGTTGAATTGCCCATTCGCAGTCCCTTAATCCACACATTCCTCCCATGCCATGTTCTGCTTCCATGGGCATACTGGCCAGTCAGTTTGTGCATCAACTGCTACAATAAAAGTTTTCGTCTTGCGACTTCCTTGTAGGATCATAAATGTTCACCTTCAAACAGAAGAGGTCAATTCACCTACATTAGTATTATTTGGTGCTTTCAACTCTCCCTTCACATATGCTCCTGTGAATGAAAATCAGCATGAATGAAGCCAGCTTTGCCTGCACTTGCACCATAGATATGCACAAACCCCAGGAAGCCAGGCCTTAATTTGATCTGAAAACCCCCACAGCCAATGCATTTTAAAGACACAACCACAAAGCCAATCAATAGGGACCATTCAGATACTTGCTGTCAGTGGCTAAAAGAAAATGGATACCGAGAAAGCCATAACTATGATAAATTTAGGTGCTGCTTCTCTCTGACTAATGTAGGCACTAAAACACTCCATGAATATCCTGCTTTGAAACGTGTCATATTTCTGAGAGGCCAATCAATCTCAGGTTCTCTGTGGACCACATTAAAATACATTTGTCACTGTAAGTTTATGAAATATTGATGGTGTTTTTTAGGGGGGTGCTAGAAGGTGGAGAGGTGGATCAAATGGGGGGAGGGGGAGCTACTTTAATGAATTATCTTTAGGCTGGAAGAAGAAACAAATGCAGAAGCCTATTGTGAATGAGGGTGAAAAACAGTAAACAGAGAATTGCTTACTGAAAGAAGACGCTTGTTGGATTAATGGAAAAGAAAGATCACGTGCGTGAACAGGTTACAGAGACATTGTTAAGTATTCTAGGTCATCAGTTTGACCCGGATTTATTATTTTATTAATCTCTAATTTTCTAAACTTTGGATTTTAAAAAATTCCCAAACTGCGTGAAACTTCCAGTTTTCACTTTGTGAATGCTATTATTTGTGATACAGTAGTGCCAACTGAGGTCAAGGCCCCATTGTGCTAGGCGCTGTATATATTAGTAAAACAATCCCTACCCCAAAGAGTTTACAATCTCAGATAAAGCGAAGGAAAAAAAGTAGCATTATCCACAAGGTACAGAGGGGAAACGGAAGCACAACAAATAAATGACATGCCCAAAATCATAAAGAAAGTCTGAAGCAGAGATAGATGAACCTAAGGTATTTTATCCAGCCCAATGTCTTCAACACAAGACCATCTTTCCTTTCCATAGCCCTGATCCAGCAACAGTTATCTTTGTACTTAGCTTTACACACACTAGTAGTCCAATTGAAGTCAGGTCTAGTATCACATAGCCCAGTACAACCTGTTGTGGGTCAGGTGCTCGGAGGCTAAACAGGGAACCCCACCACTCACAATGGTGAAGGGTATGCCAGATGACCACTGGAGTGGAAATCAGTATCCACAAGGAAGCAATTCCACCTAGTGCTGCTATCTTGCAACTAGTTCTTGGCTGAGCAAAAGCTAAGGGAGAAAACCCTGAACCAAATCTGCTGTGGAGAAAATGTCAGGCGGTTGGCACTGGAATTCAGGTCTGACCTCTGGCATCTCTGTAAATGCACTAGCTTCCAAGCGGCTTGAAGGGGGGGAGGGATAGCTCAGTGGTTCGAGCATTGGCCTGCTTAAACCCAGGGTTGTGAGTTCAATCTTTGAGGGGGCCATTTAGGGATCTGGGGCAAAAAAATTGGAGATGGGTCCTGCTTTGAGCAGGGATTGGACTAGATGATCTCCTGAGGTCCCTTCCAACCCTGATATTCTATGATCTCCAAGGCTTAGGGGCTCTGGTCCTAAGATAAGTCTCTACCTCCTTATTTTTTCTGTCTATGCATACACGCTGGAAGTTCAGGTAGCATGGTAGCACCCTTCAAACGTGCTTGTTGGAATGTGAGGACTATGTACACTGATACGTCAAACAGTCCAGAGGAAGCCACTGGCTTTAGAAAGACTGCCATAATTGACAGAGCTGGAGAAGATTGACATCTACGTAGCCACTCACTCAGAAACCAGACTAGCAGCCACAGGCTCTCTGTGTGAGATGCATTACACCTTCTTCCGGAATAGAAAAAGCAAATAAGACCACCACAAGCATCGAGTGGGTTTTGCAGTCAAACTCATTAGCACACACAGTCAAATGTCCTGTTGTAACATCAATGACAATATCTACCACAGATGCCTTTACCAACATTATCAGTACATATGCCCCAACACTCTCCTCCATCATTCTGTCAGCAACTTGACAGTGTCATCAGTAAACTACCATTGGGTGAGCAGCTATCTACTGGGAGATTTCAATGCTACAGTCTGCTCAGATCATGAGATGTGGTTGCTATGCATTGGCCACCATGGAGTGGGAAAAATGAAAAACAATGGGCAAAGACTATTACTGGCACTCTTCACTCACCGAGAACTATGCATTGTCAAGATGTATTTCTAAGGTGGTTACCACCAGAAGGTCCTGTGGAGACACCCCTCAGCTGGACAGTGGCACCAACTGGATGTAATAGTCACCCACAGAAAACACCTACAGGATGTTCTCCATACTCTCAGTTTTCACAGTGCAGACTGACACAGACCTTGCACTTCATTGCTGAAAAATAAGGCTTTCACTACAGATGTTCCATCATACCAAACAAAGCTGTTGCCCATGCATTAACATCAACCACACAGAAGACCAAGAAAAGTGTCTCCAATTCACTAGGAATCTCAGGACATTATGATGTCAACTATACCTCACCTGAATGCTGATGCAGCATGGAACACATTCAAAAATGAATATCCATATTGCTATAATCTTAGCTTTTGGTATAAAGAGTGATAAGATAAAAACTGGTTGCAGCACACTCTGAAGAAATACTTCCAGTTACTGAAGCAAAATGCACAGCATATTTCCACCACAACATGAATCCCTCTCCTGACTGATGTGCCAGCTAACCTCAGAGCGTCCAAGAGCACACTGCAATCAACTGCAAAGCAATGTGCTCAATCTCTCAGAATGGAGATCTAAGAGGTATGGATGATGGAATCAAGAAAGCAGTAGGTCCTCCAGCCAAGAAGACTGCCCCACTCAAATCTCTTAGTGGAGACATCATCATTGACAGAAGCAAACAGATGCAACACTGCGTGGATCACAAACTCTATTGGCATGAAACCACTGTTTCTGAAGCAGCACAAAGTGTAATCCCTAGGTTCCAGTCTATCATAGAGCTAGATATAGAACCATCTTTAATTAAGCTTCAAAAAGTAAATCATTTCCTTAGTATGAGGAAAGGCTACAGGAAAAAAGATGGAATACCAGCTGAAGTTCTGAAACAAAGAGGATGGGTGTGCTTAAACATCTGCACAATGTCTCACTTGCCTGGTGGAGGGAAGATGGGGTACCAAGACACGAAGGATGCCAACATCATAACGTTGTATAAAAAAAAGATTGGAGCGATTGCAACAACTACAGAGGAATCTCTCTTGTTAGTGTTGCTAGCAAGGCATTCACATGGGTCATTCTTAAGACAGCAAGTTCTTGCTGAACATGTATATCCAGAGAGTCAGTGTGGCTTCCATGCCAATAGATCAACTATCAACATAGTCTTCACACTAAGGTGACTACAAGAAAAGTGTCAAGAACAAGGAAAACCTCGCTACATGGTCTTTCTAGGATATTACAGGATCAAAGAAAACTGGTTCTTTTCTCAGATAGGCCCATCCAGTCCACCTCCCTGAAAACACAAGGTTATTTCGTTAAGTACACTTTTTTGTCCAATCTGGTTTTAAATGTCTCAGGCATTGAGGCCTCCATTGCTTCCCTATGGAGACAATTCCACAGGATAGTGAGTCTCATTGCCAGCAGCTTTTTCCTGATGTTCAGACTAAATTTTCCCTTTCTTAATTTAATTTAGTTATTCTGAGTTACCACACCCCTGGTATCGACCTAAAAAAAAAAATTCTTGCCATGCTCATCAGAAACCAAGAACAGCCAACGAAACAATATGTAATAACCATAGTTTATAAGAGTGGTTCTCAACCTTTTCCATACTTGGGCCAAACCAAGAGCCATATCCCCTAACTTTAAGATTAAATTAATAATTTTGCTAGACACTAAAAATCATGGACACTGGATTTACAGCTTATTACAACAATGTGTAATGAACCAACAAACCCTCCCTCCCCCGCTGCTCCCTCCCACCTCTTTCTTTCCTCTTATGACTGGAAGAGTCTTAACAGGCCACATCAGCTTGAATGGTCCCTTGAAATATGTATTAACTACTTATGCTAAACAATCTGTTCCACCTTGTATTTAACAGTGACACGCTGAGTAAGTTTCCCAGACCTGAAGAGCTCTGTGTAAGCTCAAAAGCGTCTCTCTGAAGTTGGTCCAATAAAAGGATATTACCTAACCCACTTTGTCTCTTTAATATCCTAGGAGCAACACAACACTGTACCATCTATGTACAGACAGGACTTGCAATTTGGCTCTCACCCAATGGCCTTTGCCCCTTTGGAAATTGTTCTCCCTGGAAGGCAGCTGGAACCTGGCTTTTATTTGATGCATCACTGGTTCGTGTTGGCTTTTGCTTGGCCTTTCTTTGTTTTGCTTTGCTATATATCTCAGATCACAATGGTGGCAGCAGTATTTGTATGTAGTAGTAGATACTATAACAGGGCCTGTTCCTGCCACTCTTATTCAGGCCAAAGTCCCACTAAAGTAACTGGGAGTTATGCCTGAGCAATGACTGAAGGCATTAATTTTCAGGTGTGACTACTGATTTGGGGTGCCTAACTTAAGATACCTCATAATGGCCTGATTTCCAAAAGGTGCTGAATGCCCACCATCTGAAAATCAGACCCCTTTATGGAGGCTCAAGATGGGCCCCCAAGGATAGAGTCACCCCAAATCATTAGCTTCTTTTAAAAATTTAGGCTGAAGTGAAATATCGGAGGATATTTTTCAAAAATAAGTGGTGTATTCATTTGCATGACTACTCAGAGCAGAAGCCCGATTCTAAGAGCTCAGATGACAGAAGTACACCATGTGCCTTGTGTGTCCAACAGACCTGGTTGGGAAATGGCAGGAAGTTAGCAATAAAAAAATTTTTTGGAAATTTTATTTTCATTTAAATTTTCTGAACAGCAGAGCTGTCCTAAACAGCAGAAATTTCCAATATGACCAAGAGCTGCTCCCAAACTAGGATTATTGACAAGTTATTTGGCAAGTAATTTTTAAAGAAATACATTTTACAAAACTGTCAAGTGCTCACAGGCAATTTGCGAACAGAGAAAAACCCCTGAATATGTGACTAAATCACTGTGAAGTATTCATCCAGCCCTAACTGCAATGCTGAAATTATGACTAGGTTCAGACTGACCAAAACACACACAACTAAGTCACAGCACAGTTTTGAAAAGTTTGGCTGAGCCTAATGAATGGATTGTTCTTGGACAACTAAAGGTATTCAGCTTCCCTTCTTAAGGCTAAGAGGCAATCATGCAGCATAATCTGAATGACTGACACCAAAATTGTTGTGTGTAATACCTTAACATTAACACGTCTAGTCTTACTGGCCAGAATGTTCCAATAGCGTAGGCACCAAAACCCATATTTAAGCAACAAATCAGTGGCCTGTTTTTCAGAAGAATCAATTGACCCTACTGACTTCAATGAGTCTGGTGGATGCTCAACTCTTGTGTGTGGGGGGAGGGGGGGGACGGACGGAATGAAATAAAATCACATTATAGTGCTTAAATATGGCACCCAAGTCTGAGAATTCTGCCCTTAGCTTCTCCTGCCTCCGTCTACCAATTTCTAAAATGGGGATAACAATGCTTACCCTCCACATCGGATTGGGTTAAGCTTAATTAATGTCTGAAAAGTGCTTTGAGAACATTGACTGAAATGCTTTAAAAATGGTACATGAAAAGTATTTATTAATTGTTATTTTGATCTTTGAATCTTTCTTGGTGGGAAGTTTCATATAAAACACAAGTCCTTATTAAGCAGGTTCCAAGACAGTGCTATCTATACTAAGCCATGTGCTCAACCTCACCGTAAACTGACTATTGTGTGAAAGAGTAGTGAAGACATAGAATCTTTTGACAGACCAATGACCAGTTGACTATTAACTGGGATGCTGCACGTGCGTTTGCCAGGGAGCATCTGTCCAACGGAAACTGTCCCGTCCAATATCAGTGTCATCTTGAGTGACAAAGGGGAAGAAAAGGTTATTTATAAAACAATTAGAAGCAATGTTTCAGCCTTGGAGGTCTTCCTCAGGGCATGATGAATCTAGGACACAGCAAAACTAAACGACATCCTGTTCTTCTATAGCCTAAGGAAGGCCCTATGGCCAAAAATGCTTTCTCTAATCTCATTTGCTAGTTTTGACAAACAAATTGACCCTTCCCCTGCTAATTATTTGTTTTGCAGCTTTCAAAATGTTGATGCAGCACCAAGTTTATCCCTTCATTCTTAGGGGCCATGCACACACTTATAAGTTCATGTGGCCCACCTCCAAATCCTGCACCTTCCATTGTTTTCTGACCTGCATGACTTTGAAATACTCCCTTTGGAAGATGCGTGAAGCTTGCAGGCTCAGTTCTTTACTGCCTCTCACCCTGGGCAGACATTTACATTCCTGTGAGGTGAGTACAAAGTGGGTGTGAAATGCCAACACTCTGCTTCAGTATCCCTTTATGCCCACTTTACTCAAACTAAGGCTGGAGAATAAGGCCCAACAACTGAAGGTTGTCACAAGTAAGGACAAAAAAAAGGGGGGTTTGTAGCATAAGTTGACTGCAGCCCAGAAATGTCTTCAGGAACTGTAGGCAGATAATATGATGTGCATGTCTTATGAATGGGACCCTTGTGGCTTCTTGTCAGAACTGAATCTGAAGTGATGACAGGACATTTGCAAGAAGTCTTTCCTGGGACATTGAAGGACTTCCATAAGGAATCACCTCAAAGATTGGACACCAGGGGCCTTCAGTAAAGAGTCCTGCCAAGAAAGCTGAAGGTTTTTGATAACTTTTTAAAAATTGTTATATAAGAGGCCCCTGTCATTTAGCACTGAGTGGCAATATATTACTGCTTCTATTATGGTGGTACCTAGTGGCCCAAATTAAGATCTGGCAAAATGGGACCATGATCCTGTACAAACATATAGGAAAGGATTGGGCTCTCTCAAAGAGCTTACACTCTAATTTATGGGAAGTCTTGCTCCAACTAGCAATGTTACCAAGGGGCAGCATGTGGATCTAGATCAGGTGTAGGCAACCTATAGCACGCGTTTCAAAGGCGGCACACGTGCTGATTTTCAGTGGCACTCACACTGCCCGGGTCCTGGCCACCGGTCCGGGGTGCTCTGCATTTTAATTTAATTTTAAATGAAGCTTCTTAAACATTTTAAAAACCTTATTTACTTTACATACAACAATAGTTTAGTTATATATTATAGACTTATAGAAAGAGACCTTCTAAAAATGTTAAAATGTATTACTGTCACGCAAAACCTTAAATTAGAGTGAATAAATGAAGACTTGGCACACCACTTCTGAAAGGGTGCCGACCCCTGATCTAGATCCTGCCTTGGGGAATGTTCACATGTGGGGTTTTGGTGCAGAGGGCAGAGAGTGCACCCCTGTATGGGAACGAGCTGCACTGCAGAGGTTATAGCATGTGTTTTTCTTTCTCCCCACATCAGCTTAGATCAATCAGCTACGAACTGCCCTAGTCCCACCTCTTCTTGCTCCTGTTAGCTAGTCTAATATCACTAAAGGCATTATTCTTCCAGTCCTTGCACTCAGGATTCATGACAAGGTAGAAGATTCCTTGGGCCCTTCCTTACCTCCTTTGTGCACCTAGATTGGGCCAGCCACCACTTGCTTTTAAGCAGACAAGCAAAACAGCAATGTCACTTTTTCCTCTTTCAAATTCCTCCACAATTGGGCCCATCATTTAGCTCACATGAAGGAAGGCACTTGCTCATCCACTTCCTTGCGATATGTCTCGGTGTGAAAATAAGTGAAGGATGATCTCGTTCCCTGGTTCTATCACCAACTTCACCGTGGCCCTGGGCGAGTCACAAATTCTATACCTCAGCTTCCCCATCTGTGAAGGGAGTGTAATATTTGCCTCCCTCGCAGGGAGGGGGAGAGTCTGAGTAAATTCATTGGTGTTTGCAAAGTGCATTGAGATCCTTGGCTGACAGACCCCAGAGAACTGCATTGTATTTACAATTAAAGGGACAGTCATTCCTCGGGTGGATACTAGCTGTGCTGTGTCATGCTGTGGTTGAAATAGTCTGAAATAGAATGGGGAGCTCTCAGCATACAAGCAAAGGGGAAAAGGAGCAGAAGTGAGGGCATGCTGTTTGTTTAAGCCAGGGAGAGGGGATGCAGTTGTCACTCTGCTTTTTATCAGAGAGGCTGCACTCCCCACCCCGCATACACATACTCTGCCTTACTGTAACGGCTGGTGTCTTGGTATCAGCCCTGGCAATGCCACTGATGCTTATTTTAAATACCTAATCATTTTGACAGCTGTCATTTTCCTAATTTTCCAGAATGCTCAAGGAACTATCGCTCCAGATGAGCTCTGAAAGAAACACTAGGGTTTAAGACAAAAACATTTCATCTAAGGCACCAAGAAGAAGAAAAGTTGAGGTGGATGTTAATCAAACTTATGCCGTCTGATCAGAATCCAGTCCAGCCCCTGTGCTGCATGAGACTGAGTTTTGAAAAGGGATCTAGCAGCAGTGGCTGTATCCACTGCAGAGAGCTTCAATTCATAAGACCTTTCCAACTGGCCTCGAAAAGGAGACAGTGCCCTCTTAGCATGGCATCATAGCTACCATTTCAGTATCGAACTCATGCCTGATTTGATTTTAAATACAAAATGTGTTTCCTTTAATTGAAATTTTGTACATGAAAGGGGTATTAAGTTAGACAGTGATGCTGCAGAGAAGCAGTGCTAGAAATTGCCCTCGGGCAGATCCTTCCTAGCCTGCCATTAATTGCTGTTACACTTAATTGTTGGTGAAGGCAACTTAGTGCTTGATCACATTACTTTCACATTAAACCCTTCCTTCCACACAGGCTCTTTGTTACAAGCAGATCTTTCAGATGTACTTGCCCAAACATGAAGTTTCTTAGGCAGCAGGAGCTTTACAAAGTGTAGGAAGTTATAAATGTTGCTAGAACTCTTGAATTCACACTGCACTGCAGGACTCATGCCAGAGGGGAATTGTGAGGCATGCTGTATATAACAACTATATTTTGTGGTGGGGAGAGGGAGAATGAAGCACCTTTGAGATGAAGATCTCAGATCTTTCTGACTGACATGGATACTTATATCTATTTTGCAGAAAAGCCGAAACACAACGATCCGGCTTTATCTCTGGTGGAACTCAGCTAAGCTGCATTTTCCTCAGAAATACTAAGTGATTCGACCAAAGTCACTCAGTGAGTCAGTAGCAGACACAGGAGTAGAACCCAGGAAAAGTGACTCCCTCTCAGCAGCGTGTTCTTATCAATGAATTACCCTGCCTCCCAGACAGACTCAAAAGTCATTTGCTCCCACTGCTGCCAATCATAATTAAGAAGCTTAAAAGTTCATTCCTTTATTTAGTACATTCTTGTATTATCTGGACCCAGTGTCTCGGAATAATATTTGTCATCATTAATATGCTGGAAATAATCCAAGTGATATGATCTTCCGACATTCCTTGAAATTTTAACACACTGAGCCAAACTCATCCGTGGTGTAATGTTTAATGAAGTGACACCAGGGTTGAATTTGGCCTGCTAGGCAATAGACATTGATCTGATGTAATCAATAAGCTTACGTCTATAGTGTGGCTAATTGTATTTATTAGACCCTTTCAGAAACCAACCTGTTATCTTTGAACAGTTCCAAAATGTGTGTTTGAGAGATGGGGCATGTCATTCTGATCATCACTCTGGATCTTACCGCTTAAGAGCTGACTATGGGTAAACCTTCAAAAAGCACTTAAGTTACTTAGGAGTCCATGGGTATGTCTGCACTAGAAACACTATATCTGTAGCTACATTGCTGTAGCATAGACAATACAGCAAAAGAAGGGGCAATTCCACAACTGTAGTAAATCTGCACTCTTGAGATGTGGAAGCTAGGCTGACAAAAAATTCATCTGTTGACCTAGCTGTGTTTACAAAGGAGGTTAAGTTGACCTAACTATGTCACAGAGGGTATGAAATTTTTCACAGCCCTGAGCCATGTAGCTTGGTCTACCTAAGTTTTAGTATAGAACAAGTCAAGTCACATTGACCTTCAGTGAAACATAGGCTCTTAAATCACTTTTGAAAATTGGATTTAGGTACTCTTGAAAATTTTATTCCAGATGTATGTCAGAAATTCTTCAGTCTAGTGGACTGAGCATAGGGTTAGGAGCCAGGCACCCCTGAATTCTTACCCTGGCTCTTCCCTTGGTTGTTATGAGACATTAAGCAAAGCATTTTAAGGTTGAGATGTCAAGGCCAATTAGCAAAGCCATGGCTAAATCTTTCAAACCTTCAACCTTAATCATTTTGCTTCAATTTCCTCTTCTGTAAGATGAAAATAAGTGATTCCCTACCACCTCACAGGTCTCATTCACTAATGTTTATATAGCACTTTGAAGATGTAAAGCCCTATATAAGTGCTATTTTATGCATACTTTAAGTACACTTAATCTCTATCGTAAGAAATACAACAAATGTTGTCTTGCTAACACTTGAAACTGTATTCAGCGTAGGTTTTGTTTTTCAGCTTTTTACATTCAGTTATATGGAAAAGCTACCCTAAAATTAAGACGGGGAATTGATGTAATGGAATGGTGCGATGATCTATTTGGTCCAGTGTACTGGCATTGGCCACTGTCCGACTGAATTTCATACTAAGGCGTTTTGAGGAAGGTGTGAAGACTAAGAGGAAGACTTGTAAAGATTGTAATCTGAAATGCCAAGGAGTGGGGAGGAAGATCTTCCTGATCCCCCTCTGATGGTGTATCAGCTTGTATACAAAAGCATGCAGAGTTATAGCCTTTAAAGTTTTATCCTAGTTAAATTTAATGCAGATGCATCTATATAAATAACTGGTTCTTTTTGAGTAAGTGATATACTTTAGTAACATGCTGCAGAGAGTTCCATAGGTCACTGATAATTATGTCACATAACTTGATCCTTTTATTGGTTTTGAAAAATGTAAAGACAAGGCCAAAAAGCCTTATTTGAATTTCTAAACATCACATTTTGTAGAGCTATGAATGGCAAAATCTCAGTCAAACACAACCCGTCATTCCAGGTTTGCCTACCTTTACCTGAGGCAGCCTTGGATTTCCTTATGCACATAGTCTTAACAAGGAAAGGGCAGGTAGGTCAGATGAAATCAAGGAGAAGGAACTGCTGAAGCTGTCACTAAGGTCCCCATAAATATTCTCTATGGACCTCATTACACATTTGAGCAAACATTACCTTCACTCACACAGCTAAATTTCCTGTTTGCTTGGCTGATCAATTTCTCATCAAATTTTAATGTGGGGTTCAGGCCGTCTGTGGCGTTTTAATTAGGCCTAAGATTGCACAGTATTGGTGGCAAAGCTAAGAACCATCTAAATCCCCTCCACCTATATATTAAAAGAGAGGTGGGGGCAGGAAGGAGTGAAGAGGCCAAGCACTAATTAGCTCTTGTTACTAGGTTCACTCTGCTCTCTAGTGGTCACATCACAAAGAGACTACAGCATGCAAAGAGCCTATGGAAAATGAAGATTAAAAAAAAAAATTAATCAAGCTTCCCCATCCAAACACAAGGCAAATGTGTAAATTCCATGCAGGATTATCCTTGTGCCTGCAATTTAAATGCAGCCTCTTTTGGGTACTTGTCTTGCCTTTTTTCTCCGGTTGGTATTTGTTTGCTGCTTTTAGTGGCACTCGTGGTTTCAGCACAACAGAGAAAATTAATAGTGATCAGAGGGCTTTCCTCAATTCAAATGCATTCAGCTCTGATCAGCTTGAATGGTTGTGAAATATGCTGCAAAGTGTAAATGTACACCTTGTTTATGATGAATTGGGAGTGGAGGGGTCACAGACGGTCATTTTATGTTCATGCATTGCCCATGAAAGAGTATTTTGACCCGCAGTTGGTTACTGGTGAGTCTTAGTTCTCTAAATATCTCCTTCCCCATTATAGATAAGATTTTCATCTAGCTGACTTTATAACTAACATGCATTGTCCTCTGCGAAAATGAAGACAGTCTGCCATTTTTCTATTGTATTTTTATGGGTAAGACCAATAGGACAAACATGCTAGTTTTCGGGATCAGTAGCTCTCTTACTTTACCCCCTTGATGTGAGGAAGGTATGTAGAAACTGCACTAGTGCATAAATATTCTTCATTAGGTACTTGGCCCAAAGCCCATTCGAAAGACTCAGACTTCAGTGGGCTTTGAATTAAGACAAGTCCCAGTACCTATGATAACTGAACTCCCTGAAAAGGAGCCTCGGCTATATCTGTACATAATCAAGCACTCATATTACCGAGCGATGAGCGTGTGAGATAGAGCAATGGATCACACAGAAGTTTTCCCATGTAAAGACAGCAATTCTCTCCAGTTATCAAAAGACATTGCTGCAAGAAGATGAAGTAGCCTGTTTTACATTAGCCATGGATTGTAACACCCTCCCCCCCCCTCCCCGCCGCCGCCCATCCACACACACAGAGTATGAGATTTGCAAAGTGGACAAGGCTATTTAGCCACACAACTGCCATTAAAATGAAGAATTATGTGTCTGAACCCCTTACTCTGGTTGAGATTTGAAACGTTATATTTAAGCTCTGTATATTCATTGGGGCACAGGTCACTTTCAGGTTTAAACTAATGTAAATGGTGGATTCTCTGTAACTAAATCTTTAAATCATGATTTGAGGATTTCAGTAACTCAGCCAGAGGTTGGGGTCTATTACCGGAGTGGGTGGGTGAGGTTCTATGGCCTGCAATGTGCAAAAGGTCAGACTAGATGATCACAATGGTCCCTTCTGGCCTTAAAGACTCTTGTGTCTATGAATGAAGAGTGAAATCAAGTGAATTCATCATTTTTTTTTTTTTTTTGCAGAATGGACAGGAACTATTTTTAAGTGTTACTTAGTCTACAGCAAAAGGCTGATTCAAAGCAATATACACATTTAACACAGCCATTTATTTCACCTCCAGTGGCAGTGAACCTCAAATTATATCTGATGCTGTTGGTTGCTCTGATCACAGACTCTTTTAGGTATACTGCATAATAGGAACACCTGCAACTCTGTCTACCTACAAGAAGGGAGGTAGGACTGTAGCATATCACATGGTATGGGATGTACTATGCCAAAGTCAGCATAGCCTACAGGATGAATCCCAGCATTTTACTTAGTGCCCCTAAATTTTCAAGCACTATAAGGAGGTGTAGTTGTATAGCTCCCATTAATGAACAGTAATGGTGAGGCTACAATCTCAGACAGAAAACTATTTTCAGATACCAAAGTCTTTGCCTACATTAGGTGCTAAGTGGTGTGTAGAGTTTAGTAACCTACCAGAATTTGATCCACTAATGAAGCTGCTTCTTCTCAGCCCTCCTGAAGGGAACATTCTACAACACTCATAGGGAGGAAATTCGCTTTCCACGCTCCAAATATTTTCCCCAGTGAAACCTGACTTCTCAAACACAGAAGGAGAAGGAGTACAACAGGAGGAGTGTGAACATGGCTGCAGGGATTTCAATTACAAATTCAAATGAGTAGTCATGGGAGATTTTTTGTACAAAGGCCCAGTTCTAGTTCTTTCTCACAATTCTGATCTCTTGCATTTGTTACAGGCTATGGTAAATGGCAGCATAGCCCACCCTCCTACCTGGCTGAGCAATAATTTAGCTGTATTTTGTTTTCTACTCATAAAAAGCACTCAGGGTTTTTTAGAACCACAGTAAATTAATACAAATACATTAACGCGTGTACTTGTCGAGGACACTAGATAAGGTGCCTATCACAGGGTCTACTAATAAGATCTCACACACCTTCTGGTCAGCATCCTTCATCTCAAAACACTTTCCAAACTGACCACTGAACTCTGTCTCCAGTGGCTTACAAACCACTCCCTTTGCAGTGAACAGCAGCCACATGCACACATGCGAGAATGGGATCTGGACCTAGATTTGTACACGTCACTCACAACTGAAATAGAGCTTTGGGGCTGCAGTAGCTATTCTACATCAACACTAGACAACAGCTTAAGACAAAAAGTGAATTACAGCACAAAATCCAGTTGGAATTGCTTAGGCAGAATGTTTATTCAGTCATGGACACGGGATGACACTCTTCTCATGAGTTGTTTAAAGGCCTTAATGGTCTCTGGTATTACATAACCCAAGGTAACAGACCACAAGTGTCACACAACTGTAAGAATCAGAATGGGAAATAAATATTATGATAGTCACTGTTATCCGGTCATTATTGTCACAAATTCACAACATCCATCCTGAAGCAACTGCTTCCTTCAGCACAGAGTTCAAAATGACTAAAGAACTATGCAGGTCAGGCCAGCAAGGGAGTACCCAAGCTCGTCCCCAGGTACCCAGAGTGCACATTAGGCTGGGGTACATGTCTTTCACCCCAGGCAGCCTTTATTTCCAAGGGGTTTCTACTGTCAAGAGTTCTCCCTGAATCAGTGTTATCAATCCCACTTGTAATTTTACAAACTTCAAAGGGTTAAGACAGCAAGCACACTTATCGACTCAGGCTTCTTGGTGGGATCAGTAAAGCATGACTGATTAGAGCCCCGTTCTAAAGAGCCCGGCTTTGTGGGGCTGGAATAAATAGGAGCCTGTCAATATCTCAGATCCAGGCATATTGACATAGTTTACAGCCTCAATAGGCAATTAACACTTTACAGTGGATATTACCCAATGGCCGTCCCATGTTTTACTGCACCTTTTCTGCCGTCAGCTGCAATATTGAAGGCTTGGAATAAAAATGATATCAGACAGACTGCACCTTTGTTCAGTCACACGTGAAATTTCTTTAATATCTGGGAGAGATCATAGTTTCTTCCTCTTTTATTCTCTCTCACACACACCCTCGTCTTATTTTCTCTGTCGTTACATATTAGACAGCCCAAGAAACTCCTCTTACTAAGTAATTAGAACTATTACATGCTAAAACTCCTCAGGGGAATACCTAAAGAATGATGGACACAGCAACCCCAAACTTTTCTCCTACCACCTGAACAGTTACATAAGTTCCACATGAATGCCTCATTCGCAGATATAATCATGAAAATGTAGGGCTGGAAGACACCTTAAGAGGTCTTCTAGTCCACCCCCACCCCATGTTGAGGAAGGACCATACTTACACCATCCCTGACAAGTGTTTTTCCAACCTGCTATTAAAAATCTCCTGTGACAGGAATTCTACAGACTCCCTTGGTAACCTATTCCATTTCTTAACTATGGTTATAGTTAGAAAGTTTTTCTTAATATCTAACATAAATTTCGCTTGCTGTAGATTAAGCCGATTACTTCTGGTCCAACTTTCTGTGGACACTGAGAACATCTGATCACCATCTTCTTTACAAGAGCCCATAACATATTTGAAGACTGTTATCAGGTTTCCTCCTCAGTCTTTTTTTTTCTCAAGACTAAATATCCCCAGTTTTTTTAACTTTTCCTCACAGGTCAGGTTTTCTAAACTATTTAACATTTTTGCTGCTGTTGCCTGGACTGTCTCCAGTTTGTCCATATCTCTCTTCAAGTGCAATGCTGAAAACTGGACACACAACTCCAGCAGACACCTGAGTAGAGCAGAATAATTACCTCCCACCTCTTAGATACAACACTCCTGCTGATAAACCCCAGAATCATATTTGCCTTTTTCACATCTGTATCATATTTTTCATGCATATTCAACTTATGAGCCATTATAACCCCCAGATCCTTTTCAGTAATACTTCTACCGAGCCAGTTATTCCCTGTTTTGTAGTTGTGCATTTGACTTTTCCTTCCTAAGTGTAGTACTTTGCACCTGTCTTTATTAAATTCCATCTTCTTGATTGCAGATTAATTCCCCAATTTTTATCAAGGTTATTTTGAATTCCAATCCTGTCCTCCAAAGTGCTTGCGACCCTTTCCTGCTTGGTATCATCTCTCTACTTCATTATCCAAGTCATTGATTAAAATGTTGACTGGTACCAGACCCAGGACAGACCCGTGAAGGACTAAACTAGATATGTCTTCCCAGTTTGAGAGTGAACCATTGATAACTATTCTGAGTATGATGTTTCAATCAGTTGTGCATCCACGGTTAGTTATTTCATCTGGACCACATTTCCCTAGTTTGCTTATGAGAATGTCACATGGGACTGTATCAAAATCTTTAGTAACATCAAGATAAATAAAGTCTACTGCTTCCTTGTTATCCATTAGGTCAGTAATCCTGTCAAATGAGGAAATTAGATAGATCTGTCAAGAAAAAATCATGCCAAACCAATGTTGGCTATTACTACTCATTCTATTATCCTTTAGGTGTTTACAAACTGATTGTTCCAATATCTTTCCAAGTATTGAAGTTAGGCTGCCTGGTCTATAATTTCCTGGGTCCTCTTTGTTCCCCTTTTCTAAGATAGGGACTATGTTTCCCCTTCTCCAGGCTTCCATGAGTTCTTGAAGATAATCATGAATGGCCCCAAGTTTACTTCAGCTAGATCCGTAAGTACCCTAGAGAGAATTTCATCAGGCCCTGTCAAATTGAATACATCTAAATATTCTTTAACTGGTTACTCCCCACTTGTTCTTGTTAGTTTTGTTAAGCATCTGGACACAATTAACCATTTTAATGATGACTGAAGCAAAATAGGCATTAAACACCTCAGCCTTTGTGCCATTACCCTTGTGCTATCTGCCTAATGTGCCAGTTTGACAGATAACCAAAATTCAGCCATGATCACCTAAAGCAGGGATAGCTGAAGTGTGAGCTACAGACAGCACGTAACCACTTCAGAATAGAAGGAAAGTCCATGTATCATTCAGATCAAGATGGACTATTGCATCAGCAGCTTCCACAGTTGACATCCCCATATTGAAATACAAAGCCAACTACAATAGGGTCAATTTTTGTGATTTCTTTTTTAAAGTAAATTTAGTGCTGGTGAAATATGCCAACTTGACAGACTTGAAGACAAAGAAATAAATTCTTCATGGCCTTGCGGTCCTTTTGCACCAGCTACATCAGCACAAAAGGACTGAGAAGGCACCATAAGGGAACGTTCCCTGTGCAGTGAGCCTCTGCCAGATAAGGAGACATCTGCCTCTGCATTAATAGCTAAAGATGTCCCGTTGGAGTGGGCTGCTGAAGCAAAGTTTGCAACAACATTTGGCCAAAATTGTCTATAAACAATTGTTTTTTCCCTGTATTATTATATGAGGGGGGAAAACATGTACTTAAGATTACAACACAAAAATTAACAAAGAGCTTAACAGGAGATAAAGAGCTGGAAGAGGGACCTGCAACAAACAGCAACCAATTGCAAAACGGCCATTTTGGGGGCTTCTCCTGTTTGCCTCTGCTAAATTTAAAGGGCCACCTACAGAAAGGCATGCTGGGGAAATGTTCCTTATAAAAGAGCATCCCTAAGGTAAGGAAGTTTAGTAGGGTTAGGGTAGCCTTATCCGAGGAAGTGCTATGTAGGGAAGAGGTTGTTTAGAGTAGTAACTATTGTTATGTAAGGATATGAGGTGTGGTTGTACAGACAAAGCTCATTCTCACTTTTGATAGCTAGTCTGTAAGGGATAGACTAGATAGCACTGGCTGCAACTTTACAGCAGGCTCTCATTTCTGTGTTGTTTAATATTTTACTAAAAATATAAAATTTTCCAATAAATGCTCCTGTTGCTTTAATGCAAAGAACAGCCCAAAGGCTGCTCCTTCACTCAGTATACCACCCCATGTCACAGTCCTGCTCTGTGTTATACTCCCAAGGTTATCAGTTTTCTTTTTATAGGTATTGTATTTAAGAGCCAAGAAGAAAGTTCCGTAGTGAGACTGCAGGATTCCTTAAAGGCTATGTAAAAAGGTAAAAGTCGGGGGGTTATTTCTTTAGTAATACACAAAGGTGCAGGTTCTGAATTAAAGAGAAAAATTCTGAGCATTGATTCTTAAATACAAAGGGCTCAGACTTAATAGCACAAAGACTGGTGGTGCCATCAAGTGCAAGACATGGATTTCCCACAGGCACCATGTACAGCAAGAAAGAGAAATCATTTTCTCTATATTTTGTAGAGTATTCACATTCTTTATCTGCAGATCAAGGATTATATGACTGTGTGGATGATAGGGAATTGATCTGCATGTTATCCATTGTCTGGTAACTAAAGACCTGTGTGGAATTACTCAAAACAACCTGGATATCAAGCCAATTTTAGTCACCTCAGCAGAAGTATTAAAGTCAGGTAAAATATTTATGAATTATATTCACATGTATTCAGCACCCCCTACTCTTTTTTGGTGAGTGAAATATTAAACTGATTTTAATTTTTTTCAAATGAAGTAATTACTCAGTACTTGCAGCATAGTTTGGATAAATAACTGTCAGGCTATGAGTGGTGCACTAACTGTTCATTTTGACTTTTGATTCTATTCATATTGCATGATTCAGCACTAAGTCACAGGCTATTGATTTTGCTCCCTGGATGGATAATGAACACTTTGAGAAAGAGAATAACATTTCCTGATTGATTTTTAATCTGTCTAGGCATTCACCAAGGTCCCCATTCCCATGTTACCCCTTTTTAGCCTGAGCAGTTAGCCAATGGTCAGGGCCTCATGGGTTGTTTCCATTGGGAGCGCCTAATGGAGTTCGGTATTTTTTTGATGCCATTCTGTTTATTCACAAAGAATGTTCACAAACTCCTGCTTCCCTGAACACAGCAGGAAACAATCTCCTTGCTCATAACTCCAAGCCTCTTTCCAGCCAGCATTCTGCCCAAGAAGTATTCTCGTAGCTTTCTCTCTGGGTCGCGCTACAAGTGCTTCACTTGCTGTCTCCTCGGCTTTCTGCTTTTCTCACGCACACACCCCTGCAATCAAATCAATCCCCAGTCCCTGTGTTTGTATTCAGTCTAGTCTTTGGGAGATGGCTTCCATTGTTTCAGTTAATCACTAAACAAAGGGACATTTAATCATTTCTCATTTAATAGCTTCAATGAGGTTTGTGATTACCCATAGATCAAAGATAAACTTACTGGGGACTACTCAACCTCCAGCATAACAACTGTAATATCTGACACACACACCTCTTATAGACATGAATAAATGTATCTTCTGAACACTCCTGTGAAGTAGGAAAATGGTGTTATCCTTATTTTACAGAAGAATGTAAGCAAAAGGATTCATGATCAGATTTCCACAGGAGTTCAACGCTGATGGAGGTACCTATATGAAGTAGACATTTTCAGAATGGATCAGGAGCTCCCACTATTCTCAGTTTAGACAATGGGGGCCACAATCTGCTTGGTGGAAAGCCTTGGACGTGTATAAAAGAGGGCGTTATAAGACAGGGTCCCTACCTAGGAAAGGACTAGGGCTACAATTTTCCAGAATGTCTATGTGAGTTTGGACCTTTACCTACGGTCCCATTTTTCAAAAATTATTTAGGTGCTTAACACCCAGATCCACCAATTATTTCAATGGAAGTAAGGAGCCTAAGTACCTTTTGAGGAACTGGGCCTTAAGTTCTTAAGTCTCATTCAAAGTCATTGGAACTTTTGCTCCTAAATGTCTAAATCATTTTGAAAATGGGACACAAGGTCCTAAGTCAGGTAGGGCCTTTTGCAAATGTTACCCTAACTTTTTGCAGGATATCAGCCCAGGTAGTAGTATAGTATTGACTGAGGAATTATTACTCCTGCATTCAGCTGGGGCTCCTCATTATCATAAGCATCCACTTCACACAAGGAAATTGACTAAATATAATGTGGGCTGGATCTACGTGAGCTAAAGGTGGGTTTTCTGTCCCATGCATTTGTATTTCTCTTAAAAGATGGAAATGGTGTAGTATCTTTTTCGCCCTTTTGATGTGGCCAGGAAAGGGCTAGAGGCCTACTCTGGGAAATATAAATGAACGTGGTGGAGAGAAATAGATGGGAGTTATTTGCAAGGGAGTAAAAATAAATCTTAAACCACCTTTGCAAAGAAGAAACAGACAAATCAGCAGAGTTATAAACAGGAAACTTTCCCTTCAAGGATTCCTGCAGGCTGCCACTTCTATACCAAAAGAAAAAGCAACCCCTGTAGGGTATCTACCAAGATGTGGAGAAGCACTTGCTACAGAGACAAAGTACAACCTCATGCCAGGTGAGTACTAGCAGAGAATAACTGTTTTGAAAAACAAAAACACCCTGCCTTTACTGATTGTTCTGGAGCTGCAATCTGAGGCTGACGTGGAGTCCTCCACAAAAAGAAAAAAATAAAAGCAGCATACAACACATCAAAACAAACCATTGTTTTTTACAGTCCCTGCATGTCATGGACCTGGTTACATGAAATCACGGAGGGCACAGATACTGCAACCCTGCCTCAGGCTAAGTGGTGCCTAGAACCAGTCAAGGAATAAAATAAACCTCCGCCTCATTAAAGACAACAGGCGCTGACCCTGAATAACCGTAGAGGCTAGAGATGAAAGAGACATGAGGCCTAGCCCATCTACCAAAATAAAAACCCAACCAAGAGAATTTGCAAGACACAGACCGTACCTGCACTAGCTTTGTCTAATGGTTGTTTCTCTTTGCAGAGGACAAGAGAAGATCCCATCTCATTTCTAAAGCCAGCCAATCTGATGTGGCACTCTTAGCTTTGCCCCTTGTGCAGCATTCTGCCAGGGGAATACATCTGGCAGCTCTTTTGATCTGTAGCCCTGTGCTTTCCTTTGTGATGTGGCAGAGCATGTGGATCCCAGTACACCTGCCTAATTAATGTGAGGGGAAGAAAAGAGCAACAACAAAACGACCCCCCTCCCGCAAAAAATAGCAGCAGCTTAATAGAAGGCCTCATGGGGGAAAAAAGGTCTGCAGCACAGGGTTAAGTTCTGGCTTTTGCCTTCCGAGATGCACTGGGGGCACAGTGGTTGTGAGAGAAGCAGTGGTGTCCTGCCCGCACAGCACAGAGAGCTCACTGACTAATGCCCCTTACATCTGTTGTAGAAAGGTGCAGACCATGCTCCCAACTGTGCCTGCCTCTCTGGGCACCAGCAAGGAGCCAGTGGTTGAGCAAGGCCATGGCCATGACCCCAGCCCAGTTAGCTTTGGGGGTAGGGAATGGCTGTGGGTAAGCTAATCATCCTCTACCCATCCCCATCCCTAAGGAAACACAGTCTGGGGGATGCATCCGATGAAGTGAGCTGTAGCTCACGAAAGCTCATGCTCAAATAAATTGGTTAGTCTCTAAGGTGCCACAAGTACTCCTTTTCTTTTTGCGAATACAGACTAACACGGCTGTTACTCTGAAACCAAATGAGAGTGTGATTCAATGAATAGGCACTGGCATGGGAGGCAAGAGATGTGGGTTCTGGCTCTGCTACGTGTCATCAGGGAAGTCAGTTCATCTCTCTGGCCTTCTGTTTTCCTATTGTGCCTCTTTAGGTTGCAAGCTCCTCGGGGCAGGGCTTCCCTTACTATGTGTTTACGCAGGAACTAGCATAATGGAGCCCAGGTCTCAGCTGGGGCCTCTAGGCACACATAAATAAGATTAATCTGCCTACTTGCATCCACGACAGAGAACCACTCAAATGTCCTTTTGCCAGTCATAGGTGAAAACTTTTTTGAACTCTTCCCCATTCACAACAGTCTGCCACACAGGCCAGTTTGCCACGTGGATGTTTGTATTTGGGTAACTGGTGGTTTGGGGTAATCAGGACAAATTTCCTATGCAAGTGGCAGCATGTGGCAAAGCAATAGCTAGTGGAATGTGTCACAAGGACTGGAGCAGGAAAGTGGAGTTGCTGGTGATAAAGACCAGCAGCAGCCACATCAGTGACAAGTCAAAGACTGGAGAAGAACTCTGTTGATGCTGACCTAGGATTCCCACAGGCAAGAGTCCACGTTGGCCATTAACCCCAGAAAGCAATTGTCAACGCAGGTCAATGATCCCAGAGGGCAGGGCCACCTCTGGCTAATGATACCAGAGGGCAGGGGTGACAGCTTATAGAATTCCATCCGCCACAGATCATGACCCTTTGCAATAGCAGCATCAAATAAAAGGGAAAAACAAAACATGCCCTTTACTAATAATTAAAGGGGGGAGGCTCAAATTCAACAGAGGAAACCTTTAGTCCGGTTTAAAATGTCAGACTCCAGGCTCAGTAAAGGCCGATAACCACGGAAGAGGCGTGTCAATCTTTCTATTTCTCCCTATTTCTCGAGCCATTCATTGAAGGTCAGAGGTAGGGGAAAACTTCTGTGGCTTATGTCCTTAACCAGCTCCAGTTAGCCCAGACACTCCCTCATGTCACCCTCCTTCATGGGGTGTTCATTTGTATTTGCACAGGCGTTTGAGTGTCATTTCACTGCACTTAATGGACACTTAACCGATTATTTTTTGGTAACACTTTATTTCAGATTTCCCATCATTATGAATTCATTTAGCATGGGAAGCAATAGCCCCGCTCCTAATGAATTCATCTGATATTAACATGGCTTTCACAAGTGTGTCCATAGGTGATCAGACGCAATTTAGCATTAGTTAAGCGAGAGTTAATGGACACTAAAAGTGCCACTTATTTTCTAAGTGGTCCATTAAAAAAAAGGAAGGCAAAAGCCCTGCCAGCAGATTTTTTTCATAAGGTAATGTGGGGATTTGTTCTTTGCATGTAAAATTCACTGGAGACCATGGATGGCTTTAAAGACGTGGCAGAGTGGGTGGGTATTACAGGGGGACTGTGTGAAGCAAGGGAGACATTGGGCAAGGAGCCCCAAAGAAGAAAGGCACCTGGGAAGAAAATAAATACCAGCACCCTTGAAGGAAGAGAGAGACGTGGGGGTGGGGGGAGGGAGAAAGAAATTAGGTGCCTGAAGGAAAGGAATGAGGCAAAGAAGGTGAGAGATGGAGGGTAGCTAGAGAACATGGGGGGGAGGGGGGGAGGAGGAGGGAGAGAAGATCCAGTGTGACTGAAGGGTAGCAATGAATAATATTCTTTAGATAGGACCAGCCCTGCTTTTTAACCTGGATGGGTCACCTACCCCCTCCTGAACAGCGGTAAGAAATGCTATTGTTTGGCACGTCCCTCATTCAACTAATATGGTATCCTTTAGTAATGACCTAGCCCCAAAACTCTGTTGTAACTGAGAACATAATGGATCATTAATAATGATTACGGAGCTATCTAGATGCAAGAATTTAATAGGGTTACTTGACCCAACAACAGTACTCCCTGGATTGGCTACGCTGGGCCAGAAATTCAACTGAGGGTGGTTAGGGCATGACGACAACTTGTGCAAGCCAGGAAACAGTTGCCAATGTTGCCTGGTTGCCCCTTGAAGTTTGACAGAAGCACTAAACTTCGACCCAGCTGATGCTCACGAAGCAGTCTGCAGTTCTGTGAAGTCCCTGTTGGAAGGCAGCTGACAGCCAGCCAACCCAAATCACGAAGTAGAAGACTCCACAGGGCGGCTAAGTCTCTTCAGCGTGCATAGTCAGACATAAAACCTTCTGCAGGAGAGGAGACAAAGGCCATCTCTCTTTCTCCAATAAGTATAATTAAACTGCTGGTGAGCACAGAGGCTAGGAGTTAAAAAGAGTGACAGTGGCTAAGAAGGGATTTGCCTCCATTACTAAAGTTTTTTTTTAAATGTAGCTGGGCAAATAGGTATATGCTGTGCCCAGCTGCCCGGGCTCCAGGTGAGTGTTCCTTCTGTTGAGAGATTCCTGCTCAGGCCACAGTGTAGTTGCTTACTCTGTTGATAGTTTTTTCAATACGGTGGATTTGGGGATCCTCCACAGACAGCAGGGGTACACTCTGGAGCAGATGACATTAGCGCTTCTAGGAAAGAAGGATGAGGGTAGGGTCCCTTTTGTGCATCAGAGGACAAGTACTGCAGAGCCAATATGAGAGAAAGCCATTTACTTGCATTAGGGTAGCACCCATGGGCTCCAACCAATTGTGCTGGGCGTTGTACACAAACATAGTAAGAGACAGTCCTGGCCCTGAAGAGCTTACGGTTTGTATAGACAAAGCCAACAAGGAGGGGGAAGTGTTATCATCTCTATTTTACAGACTGGGAACAGACATGCAGAGATCAAGTGACCTGCCCAAGGTTGCACAAAAAGTCAATGGCAGAGCTAGGCATGAAACCCAGATTTCCTGTATCAGAGTCCAGCACCTTGACCATCAGGCCATCCTTCCTCCAGAGTCCCTGTGGTCACCAAAGGGAAGGTGGGCAAAAGCAAAAGCACAAACCTGCTACAGGTAGGAGAATGTCCAAGAACACAATGGGGAAGAAGTGCAGGACCCAGGGAAGAGTAAAGAAGTCCAAAGGACTGATCTGCTACCCTCAGCTACCATCTTATATTGAGAGGAGTTCCCTTGGCTCCCACCTTGAGTGAGCTTGAGCAGGATGCCAGGTTAGGAAGACTCAACAACCCACCTTGGAAGTACAAACACAGTGAGCATTTAAAGAAACCAGATTAAAGGGTTTGACCCACAGCTGCAATCTCCTGTCTCACCTGAGGGGGTGGGAGCAAGCAATGGTAGCTTTACACCACCATTTCTACCCCCTTAGTCTGAGGCTTGCCAGGGACTACCCCAGCCTCTGGGCTGTTCTCAGTAATGCTTGGCTACCACAAGTTTTTCCCAACAATCAGATCTGTGACCAGCGGGGTATTCTAGTCATGCCCACTTTTCCTTGGGAACGCCCTTATTGTGGGGACCAAAGGAGTGACTCTGCTGGATCCACAGCAGCCACGAATCCCCTCATGCTATAGTAATCCTTATGGAACAGAACAGATCATCAGGGCCAAGGAATCTAAATCACTCGTAGTTACAAAGGAGTTGGTCCACAATTCTCATCAGCCGGTGTACTTCTCTCTGCAGTGAAGCTGTTTTACAAATTTGGAAGTGCAGCCATGAGACTTGGCAGAAGTTTGTTCACCAGAGTTAAAATATACCACTGAGTTAGTGCAACAGCAGCCCAGATGTAGCACTCGTACTCACATGAGCAGGGATGAAACAGCAGTGATACTTTACTATAGTTATACTTATGATTCCAAGCTCCACTTAGTCCGAAAGTGGATTGTTTTTACTGACCTAATCAGCCGAGAAAGTTCACCATAGGGCTACTTGGTTTGCCATCGGTAGACTTCAGCGTTAACATAAATTGTGGTAGGTCACAATCAGAGTTACTGCTTTAGTCTGGTTGCAGACTCAAAGACAGCACAGTATCAATTTATAGTCAGATGCTTTTCTCCACAAGGATAAGGAGGCAAGGCAATGCATTCTCTTTTCAAATGAAAATTTGAATTCCACAGAAACTGTATCAGCATCACTCTGGGGATCAATGTACCATCTTAATCCAACTCCAGCACCTGACTTCTCCAGCAAGAGGCATGTGCCAGGGATTCATACTAATTTCAGTGGTATGTAGATCCAGGGTTTTTGTTCAGTCCATATTAAAATCCAAAAGCCTTTGGCCCCAATCCTCCATTGGGATCTGCTAGCAGAGACCGCTGCATTCATGTGAGCTCCCGCATAAGTCAGTGAAACAATGTGCTAGCAGATCATAGAATCATAGAATATCAGGGTTGGAAGGGACCCCAGAAGGTCATCTAGTCCAACCCCCTGCTCGAAGCAGGACCAATTCCCAGTTAAATCATCCCAGCCAGGGCTTTGTCAAGCCTGACCTTAAAAACCTCTAAGGAAGGAGATTCTACCACCTCCCTAGGTAACGCATTCCAGTGTTTCACCACCCTCTTAGTGAAAAAGTTTTTCCTAATATCCAATCTAAACCTCCCCCATTGCAACTTGAGACCATTACTCCTCGTTCTGTCATCTGCTACCATTGAGAACAGTCTAGAGCCATGCAGGAGCAAGGCTTTATTTTGTAGAGCATCCCTCAAAAGCCATCTGCAGCCTACTTCCATTTGGCTGTGAGACACATGCCATGCTGGCACAATGTTTTTGCAACACTTCCAGCACTGAAAGAGTTAAGCCATTTGGCTTAAAGGGAGCCCATTAATAAAATACCACCTAGCTGTTATACAGCACTTTTCATCAGTCAATCTCAAAGCACTCTGCAAAAGGAGGTGAGCATCATTCTCCTCATTTTACAGATGGGGAAAGCGAAGCATAGGGATGTGAAGTGAGTTGCCTCAGGTCACCCAGCAGACCGGTGGCTCAACAAAGGAACAGAATCCAGCTCATCTGAATCCTAGTTCAGTGCTCTGTCCACTTGGCCACGCTGCCTAGCTGTCATTAGGACAACTGGCACAAGCAACCTAGAAAGCACAGCAAGTATCTTGAAAGTGTCCTACTTCAGAGATGATGATGGAGCACTAAAAGTTGCTGCAAGCGAGCAGACTGACAGCACTGAAACTCCTGACACAGAACAGCTTTCACAACCAGAGAACACTTTCCATGGTTCCAAAAATCACGCTGTCAACAATGTTCCAGGCCTTGAACTTAACTGAAGTAATCAGGAGTTATTGGCAGTAAACAGCAGGCAGATTGTTGGATGGGGGTTTTGTTTTGTTTCTCCTCTTATGGGTGATGGAAGAATCTTTAGTGCCAAAAACCCACACCTGTAGATGCTGTCAATTCCCTTCTCTACCCAAGATGCAACCTTCCAAATGTGACGCAAAACAAATGTCCTTAATCTTTCTGTTCATCTCACAGTACCATACCTCTGTCTGAGGCGTGATCAGTTTACTTCCGGTTACCTACATTCTTGTGCAGATTTAGTGTCCTCAGTTTTATTGTTTACAATTATTTACATCAGAAATGCACTCATGAAAGTGAAATTTGTGTAAATGTATTCTCTAACAGGATGAATCCCACCCAGAGCATTTAAACTTTTCTTGCATGCAAGTTTTTCTCATGTCCCTCATTCTGGGACTATATCACACTCTGTGACCTATAATTGAGTCCTGGAAAGTTGAGTGGTATCCATAGCATTATTTAAGAGCATCAGCACATTAGCCCTCGTATTACAATCGGAGATGGACCATCTCTGACCTTAGCCACCACCTGAATTTGCACAGGTTTTGTTCCCGGTCGCATCAGAACATCAAGGCTTGTACTCATCTCCAGTTACAGTATAGTATAAATAATTAAAACTCTTACCCAAATACCCTTGATACTTTAATTGGATACAATAGTCTCCTTCACTTCCCGTCCATACACTCTTATACAGTGTTATTGGTACCACTACAGCAGTTATCACTTCACACCCTAGAGAACATTTTGCAAAGTATCATTATGTATCGTGCATAGTTTATGTATCTGTACACTTTAGTCTGCCATAAAGTGACAAGAAAGAAGCTGTGTATGCTGCATGCATATGCAATGATTTATTTTACCAAGTGGTGAGATGTTGTGGAATTTGAGACAAAGATTAAAATATAAATAAAAAGATTTAATCAGTATTCAAATTCTCAGCCCAAAACAAGCATAATTAAGAACAATTGACAGAGAAACCATAAATTAGCAATTCTAAGGGTTCAAGACACATTTAATAAATTACAACACTACTGCGTACATACACCACATTTCCTCTGAGGTCTCAAAGATTATTTAATTGAACTTTGGGAGGTGAATTGTCATTATCCTCTTTAAAGGTGGGGAACTGAGGCAGAGAGAGGTTAAATGACTTGCCTAAAGTAATAATCAGTGGAAAAATTGGGACTAGAACCCAGGAATCCTGACTTTCAAACCACTACTCTGAGCAGTGGGTGATAATCCATCTCCTTGAGTACCTTTCGAATGATTTATTCTCATACTTTTTTACCTTCTCTTTAAAAATGGATCTCTAAAAATCATAGGCACTAAAATACAATGTAAGGAAAAATTCATGATCTCATGTAGAGTCTGTATGAAATCTCTCTTCAGTGGAATGTATGACTGATTTTGAAATATTTTCTTGATTGTGATTACAAAGAGAATACACCAACAACACGATGATATAAGCACCCAAACGTCAGAAGGATCAGTAGCCCAATGGACTAAGCCCCTCCCCTTTAAAAAAAGTTGGTACAATGATGTTCAAATACTCGTTAATTCTTTTTTAACTGTTCATTACAGATTCTGAAATCAAACTCAACAGGTATAGAAATCCTGCTTGAGTTTCATGTAAATGCCTGTTCAGATACTAAAGCTCTTTGCTCTTTAAACCCTGGTTAATTCAGTCTTCTCATTTTAGCTTGGGTTTGTGCATTGATGGTTTTTATGCGTGGTCTCTGATTAAAGGATGAACTGGATAGGAGTTTTGCTATTAACTTCAGTTCATACAGGATCAAGCCCCTATTTCCTATTCTCAAAACCAAATACTGCATTGAATTACAATTGAGCAATCCCATTACTTGAAGTAATCATTTAAGGTCAGTTGCAGGGGAGATCAATGGGACTGCATGGAATATATGCCAGTTCAGAACTGCCCCTACTTCTGGGAGAAAATTGCAGTTTCTCAGATAGCGGCACGGTACCTACCGCCAAATGATGATTAACGGTGACCACTAAAAGCCCCTGAAATTAGGGTCACCATGTAACAGCTAACATTTCTTTAAACCAAAAGTTGCCCATGGTCTAATCCTTGTGCCCTGACCAAGTTTTGTCATGAGTTTCCTCTAGTCAATATCAAAGCAGTGTTAGGTAGAACCATATTTTGGCCCCCGTATGCTACTCCAATGGCACAAAAGGACCACAGTTGCAGCAGGTGGAATGCTGTCCGTGATGAGTGACGTAGGATTGATGTGCAGAGCCCTCAACGTAGGGGTGTGTTGAGCACAAGAGGGGATGAAGCCAGACAAATCTGAGCTCCAATAACTCGGGATAGCAGAGCAGCCTGTAGGTAGCCATGTAACACTACTGTAAGATAGACCCTTCCTGAGGCTGCTCTAACTTATGCCAGCTCCAGAAGCAGCCCAGAATCCAGTTCTCAAGAGATCTAGCACAGAATTAGGCCGTTTATGTTTTATCATAGAAGTCAGAGATGGATGATGACCCAACTGGTATTTTCTATCTCCCTAGAGTCAGGATCTCATTGTTCATGATCATTTATAGTATATTTACTGGTTTTCAGATGATACAGTAAACCAGGGTTGCAGTAAATCATGGTTATTCACTTAAGAGATGATTTAGCCTCTGTTCTTTTGTAGGTTTAACTTTAAGGGAACAATCATGACTTGCACATACTAAACCCAAGTAACTACACAATCTTATTACTGAATGACTTGTCCTCCTTCATCCTACACCCGTTGTTGTCTGCTACTCTCACTTATTGTGCCACATCTAAACTCAGATGCTCTTTAAGCTAGCCACAGGGCTGCTCTAAAGTTGCCTCAGGGACAGATTCACACACCCTCTCCCCCAAATCAAGAGAGTGGAAATCCATCTAAGTCCCTTCCCCATCTCCAGGTGCCTTAAGCACAGCTTCGGCACACCTGCAGATCTAGCTCAGTGCATTTCTAAAGTAACACAGAAGTGGAGCAGTCTTCAGTTCAGAATTTGTTGGACTGGGGGGACAGGAAAGGAGTGCTTAAAGTCAGCCCATTTGTCTTCATTTTCACACATCTTTGCGGTCTAATTAACATCACATTCTGTACATGGACAGCAGTGGTTTGTGAATCAGATTATATTTAACAAATACAAGTCTGGCTGCCTAGCAGAAAGTAAGGAAGGATCCCGGAACATGCAGAGGGCAATGGAGTTATTGAAGAGAACTGTATTCATTAGGCAAGATAAAACACAGCAAGGCCAGTATTCCTGGACTGATTCTGTATGCCCTACACAATATTGGGCATTCTTGGGCTAATATTGTAATGCTGCATGTTCTATGACATGAGGCAGCGAGCCAAGTGCCATGACCCAGAGGAACAGCACACTAATGACAAGGAGGCCAAGCCTGCAGTATCTTGTGCTGTTCTAAAATGGCCCTTGTTTTAATATTCAGTATTGCTAGCACTGTTATAATTAGGGCTGAACAAATAATTAACAAACTTATTAACCTGCAACTGTTATTCAGAATTCTTCTATTATTTTTGTACAGTAAATCTGGATGGAGGGAAAGTGTCTCTCTGCAAGTATTTGCCACTCCATATCTGAGATCTGTTAGCTGGCACTGGCCAAATCAGCCACATGGTAGCGTTTCCATTTCCTGATTCGGTGAATATGCGAAAACTTCCGTCACAAAAATTCAAGTACAGATTTACAATTCATCTTCCACAAATGCGTGAACATGGAAATTTGAGTTTGGTCTTCAGAAAACAAAATCCAATCCAGAGATATATCCACTGAAAGTGAACACAAAAGGAGCGCAGACCCAGAGGATGCAAATTCACACAAGTGACTATTCAAGGAAGCATTTATTGTAGTATTTGTCACCTCTGATAGTGGATGCCACATCCCACCCCAGAAATGGTTGCATTTCATTTCTAGGTGATGTTCTCTCAGTGTGTACAGTACATAGTTTGCAGTATCACCAACTCCAAGCATTATAAACGATATCTATCTTATGTACTTCTATAACCCCAATCACTGTAGTATCTGAGCACTCTTTACCTCACAACACCCCTCTGAGGCATGGCAGTGCTATTGCCCCCATTGTACAGATGGGGAACTGAGGGAGAGAGAGATTAAGTGACTTGCTCACAGGAAGTCTGTGGCAGAGCAGAGAATCAAGCCCAGATCTACCAAGTCCTAGGCTAATTCCCTAACTACTGGACCATCCTTCCTGGAACTCATGAGCCCACCCCCAAAAATCATGACTGTAAAAACAACAAAAGTTTGGGGGTGTTCTTCTTTGCCTTCTGGTTTTTCAGTAGTCTTTGAAGTACACTCAGGTCACATATTCAAAGTACTCTGCAACCACCAGGGCTACAAAATCACATTTTTAAATGAAAGCGGAGATTCTCATGAATACACACAACTGTGGGAGCTCAGGCTATCAGTGAAAGCAAATATTATGAGACTGACAAATTTCAGGACTTGACAACCCAGTGTATGTAATTCCCGCAGGCTTATGAAAGGTAACATGCACGTTAACCAGTAAGACCCAGACTGAGCAAAAATATCTAAGCATATGAGTAGTCCCACCAAGTCAAGTTAAAATACCCCATCATCTTAACTTAATCAAGAGGATTTAAAGTTAAACAACAGCCTAAGAGTTTTGCTGGACTGGGACCTTATTGAACAGGACAGCTTTCAAAATACAAACGGGTCTAGACCAGCACATCAGATGCAAACTACAGGGGTATTCACACCTACATCCAAGCTTCCTTGCTCAGACCTCTCTCTAGAACAGCATACAGATCAGACATTGGATCCCTCTCCGACTTGGAATCCAGACCTCTTGGATTGGGCTCAACTGTACTTATAAAAGTTGTTGGCATGCAGTTCTTTGTGCAGGTGAAGGCTCAAGTGGTTCTTGAGTTTTCTGAGCTACTTTCCCCTATCCTTCCATTGTCCCTCCTGACAGTAATTCAACTCCCCATTGCACAGAACGGAATCTTGCAAGAGGTTTCCTGGATTTATAAATTTCTGTTCCTTTATTCTTAGTGTGTACTGCAAGTTCCTTGAACTCCTCTGCTCCTTCTTCTGACAATGGCAGCCTTGGATCAGGCCTCAGGGTGTCTCTCACCTGAGGTAGTATGCGGAGCTTTTCCATCTAAAGTGAGAAGTGCACATTTTAAAGGGACCGTTGGGAAGTCAGCTCCAGTAAAGTTTACCACATGGCAGGCAGAAAGGAGGGAATCCAGTGTTCTACAGAGTGGCACCTCCACCTTAAATATATAAATAAAGCAGGAGTTTATCATTTATTTATAAAACTATTTCTAATCTAATTCTTTGCACATTATCGAGGGGCAAAAGAAGCCACTCAGAAAAATGGTTCTTAAGGAATTGCCACATAGAGAGGTTCTGATTAATATGCAAAACACAGATTATAAATAGATTTATAAATAAATGATTATCTATGGCTGCTTCTTTATTTATCTATGGATTTATGGAAAGTTTAAAGGCTGAATTCTGATTAAATGAGAAGCGCCATTTATGGTGGACTGGATGGCTCAAAGGGTTTGGTAATGGAAAGTGACAACGAATTGCATTTGCATAGTACCTTTGAGTCAAAAGTATCCCAAGTGCTTTGCAGTGTGTATATATAAGGGGTCACTTCATTCATCACTGAAATATAGCCACCTCCAAGGAAGAAAGCTAATACTTTACATCTATACCACCCTTCACCAAGGATTTCAAAGCACTTTACACACTAATTAAGCCTCACAACCTTGCCATGTGAGAAGTATTATACCCCTTCTACAGTATCCTACAGCAAGCCACACTCAAGCAGTGGTAGGTCTGGGAGTGGAACCAAGGAGCCCTCTTTGCAAATTCCTTGATCTAACGACTTTTCATCTCCAGGTCATCAGTTCTGATTTCAGCCCAGGCTGTGTATGACTAAAAGTTGTTCCCATGGCAGTGCAGTTGCCAAACCACTGTATCCCGACACTGAGCATTGGGATTATATTCTACAGCTGCCCTATAATGGACCTACCCCAAACCCTAAGACTCAAGGTATTAATCCCTGCTCCCAGATTTGCAGCTCAAGCCCAGTTTCCTTTCACTGATTCATTCTGCAGCAGACATGCACACATAGAGTTAGGATCCTGAAAGGTCAAAGTGACGCTAAAGGACAACTGTCTAGAGAGCAGTTTGTAGACAACTGCCTATTGTCCCTGGAACAAAACATCTTTGCCCTGACTAGCTGTACCTGCTCCGCTCCTGCAGAAGCAGAAGGATGGCGTGGGAGGGACACAGCTGAATGCCTGGGAGCAGAGTCAGCCTCTCCTTTTACCTTTTCTTGGAAAAAAAGAGTTGAAGCATTTTCTCATACGGCAAAGCTGTGCTGCCAAGTCAGGTTTCACAGATGAACACTTTCCAAGGTGCCAGTTCTGCAATTCAGGGCCTGGCTGCTCTCCCCTGAGCATGATGGATAGCTTTAAAATGAAGGCACTGCAAGAAGTACCAGCTGTCCAGGTACACGCTCTGGATTAGCATGGCTGAACAGCCCCCTCCCCCTCCCAATCTCTGCCTCTGAGGGAGAAACAGGAACACATCCTAGCATTGCTCCGCAGGGGAAGGCAAACTGCTGAGAGACAAGTTATCCCAGCGGAGACAGACCTGCTGAGCGTTCCATTTTCTCATTAGTTGGCTGGGTCCCAGTGGCCCCCAAGCCGACCTGAACACCTAGGCTCAGACTAGAAGTGGCATGATTCCTCCCTGCCCCCTTTCACCACTTCATTTCCCGATGTCTCTATCACCCCATCTGCACCACAGGGATTAGCAACGAATGGAGACCAAATCCACCAAACCAGTGCCCCCTCTCCAAAAACCAACCCAATCTCTATGCCTTCATAAAGACACTTCCCCCAGCCGAAATGGAGCTTTGCCTTTCTCCCACTCCTAAGTCCTTGATCATACCAAGTAAGGCAGCTCACTCCAGTGGGCAACCACCAAATGAGGGCTGTCCGGTGACCAGTAGTGACTCCGCAGCATCCAGTCAATAGAGACCATTAGAACAGAACAATCACACCTTCTGCTACCACATCCCAGCTGTGGACCCCACTCGGCACCGACAGGAGACTAGCAAATAGCAAGAGCTAAACATTTGGGCAATGGATTCCTCTAGTCCTCATATGCTGGGAGTGCAGAGCCCAGGACTGAAATTTACCTCTTTGCCTGGGCCCATGGGAGGAGGGGACTTGGGGGATGGAGCCTGCATAATTACACTGGCACAATCTAGGAGGTGTTCAAAGGACAGTTTCACTTTTGGGACTTGGATACCCAACTCTCTTTTTGTGTCTTTATGGCCGAAAGAGGAAATTTTCCATGTGCTCTGGATGAAATTCGCTAAATACATTCTATGGTCCCATCTCCCTCAGGGGGCCCCTCACACGGATTTCACTCCCCCAGTAAATGAGCAATGCAGGAAATCCTTTGACTAACTCAGCAGATTTCATCAGACACAACAGAAGGATAAACCTATTCAGGCAGCAGATTGCTGCCTACTGTCCAGTTATAATGCTGCATACAAGGAAACCCCTTTTGAATGAGCACTTGGTAATCCTCAGTAAACCTGTTAGAGAAAGTTACTGCGAATTTACCATTCAGGAAGACTGAACCTCGGAGATCTCCACGGTGCAACCAAGAGTTGCTTCTGTTCAAATATGTTTCCCTTACAGCTTCTTGTCTAGTCCCACTGAGCTCCATCCCTGAACTTGAAAGCTTGCTTGTCCCACAGCACAGCCTCAAACTGGGATCCAAGTAGCACACCAAGGAAACTAACAACACTACCTGATCATCTGCCCTTAGATACCAGACAGAAGCAGGTGCATAGCAGTAAAGTGACATGGTTGAGCAGCCCTACAAAAGCATCTCCAGATGGAGCACTGGGAAGAGGTTTTCAAAGGTGTCTAGGAACAGTCAACAATCAAAGGGATGGGCCCCCCTGCTCCACTAAAGGGCCAGGGAGCAGCCAGTTCTGGTCTCAGAGAAGCCCAGCAGGCAGGTGATAGGAATCAGCTGACCCAACTGGAGAGCCTTTAGTGATGGGTTTTGTTCTCTGCCAAACAATACAAATGAGGGCCACAGTTCCATGAGGGAGTCTTGACCAGGAGAGCGCTAAGCATATACTTTCCCTTGGCTGCAGCAGAAGGCTACAGGAGGGCAAGCAGGTCCTACAGGCACCATCCCCCTCCCCACCCGCAATCTGGGGGAGGTCCAGACTCTATTAACTTGGTTGTCAGTGCCCCCAAGGGGATTATTCAGGAGCTAGGGATTGCTTGGGGACAGAGAAACCTGGCCATTGCCCCTACTCTGATAGCAAGCAGCGGGATCTTGAGTAGTAGGGCTTACACACCATCTTGAAATATTTCTCTGAGTGGACTCGAAGAAAGGGAAGAGGTACAGTGGCCCTATCAGAGAGGATTCCTGGTGCATAGAGGAGTATAGCACAAGGCATGCAGATGAGAATTGAGGGCAAATGGGGGAAACAGAGAGACAGGAGTTGAGTGGTAATACTTCCAAGGGAGCTTGGAGGCCCGGGAGGATGCAACACTGGAAGGTGCTCGTTGAGGCCTGAAGGGCTGGGGCATGTTTAGTGCTAGTATAAATGACACGTACATACATAGCAATTATGCCCCTTACCTCTACTATTTTCAGAGGAGACATTACAACAGCTGTCATTGCTGTTTGGCTGATGCTGCTGTACAGCATTTGGGTTCAGTCCTTTCTGCTTCCCCCTTTGTGCACTGAGCTTTCCCACGCAGGTGAGGCACCTGGTGAAAGGGTTACTAAGGAGGCCATGTGTTTGAAGCAAGAATGCCAGAAAGAAGTATTTGTTAGTGCAGCTCTCTGCTCTGGGCTCTTCAGAAAACAAACAACCTCTGTGAAACCTGCCCTATAACTGGGAACTGTGACTATGGAAAACACGACATCAATGCTCATCAGTGAGGGCAAGACCTTTATGTCAATGTTCATTTACAGAACAAATGCTCTGTGGTATCCTCCAAGGAGTTGTAAATATCCCAATTGTACTAATGCAGGAAGAGCTGTTGCCCTATGGGAAAGTTGGTTAGTGAAAACAGAGCCAACCCACCCCCCCTCCCGCATATGCAGGCAAGATTTCTAGACCTTAATCCCCAAATATAACCTACATTTCTGGTGTACCAGCAGAGATAGAGTGGTTTATAGAGCATGTATTATGGCATTTTTCTTCAAGTGCTTCCCATCCTTGGTGTGGGCACTAACACGGGAGGAATTGCCACTGATAGAAATGCATATTTCAGCAATGTGGTGGCATGATCTATGGCTGTGCCTTTTCTAATAGGACCGTAGAATATACACAAGCCACAGAGGAGCTGCATCCTGAATTCTTCCTTAGTATTAACTTAATGTTATGTTTCCTTTCAGTATATTATTCATCTATGAAATGAGCTGAAGAGGTATTGTGGAGAATTCAAACAGGGTGTGGTTCCTGAACAGTTGTGCACTCCTTGGCCATAGGCAAAGATCTGAGTCAATAAAATAAATTAAAAATATATATAATATATTATATATAAATATATAAAATAAAATTGTATAAAATAAATTTACACTGATCCAAAAAATTGCAAAAACTTTTGAAATTTCCAAGTTTTCTATTTTGCAGAGTTTGAAATGAATCCATTTTTCTGACTGTTGGTAAAAAGCTTTTTTTGTTTACTGAACTTTTTTTAAAAAATGGGAAAAAAAATTATCAGTTAATTTGCAAAAGTTTCCAATCAAAAAATTTCAACCAGCTTTAAAAATATACACCTACTCCTGTCTGTCTACACAACCATAAACCCTTCAGCCACACCACTTAGGAAGTAGAATGCCTCCAAGCAATGCAGTTCTGGTTCAAAGAGCCTCAGCTGAGCCCAGATTATGTTAATATCTATATCGTTCATGAGAGATCTTGATGTCTAGTAGAATATGCATGGGGCTGGAAGCTCACACAGACCTTCTGTTGATCTTTGAGTGCCCCATGTATAAGTGCCTCACTGTCCCTCATGTATAAGTTCTACCACCAACCTATCTTCCATGGCTGTTGTGAGCTCCAATTTATTGGCTAAGAGCTTTCTTTTAAAAGCTATAAAAGTGCTGGGTGCTGATACCACAACTGCTATTCACAGGAGTAATCCTTATAAATCCCTGGTGGTGGTGGTGGGTGTAAAGCTTACTTACATGTGTAAGAGTTGCCAGATCAGGCCACTATTAGAACTGGTAAAAAAAAAAAAAGTTTTAATGTTTAATGAAATAATCCAATTTGATCAAAAATATCAAAATTTCAAACATTTGGCCACCTAAATTTACAGTAAAAATTAGCAAAATCTAAAAGACTTCTCATCCACTATGTGATACCCCTGCTATTTCTCTCATCTTTGGGTCTTTCAGGGCAGCATCTATAGTATTCTGCTTCACTGGATTCTACATAAGCAGTGAAAGCAATTCAGTCCCGGACTACGATGCAAAACATATTTACCACTTGGCTGTCTACTTAGGGACCCAGTTATGTATGCTGGAAGTACTTGCACACAGAGGGTTAAAAAATTGTTTCAGTTAGCTGGGATTTTAAGCTTATCAGTTGAAAGGATCATCAATTTCCATCCCAACTGCCTGCGAATTCAGATCTAGATGGAATGGCTTAAGTATCACATCCGACCACCACATCGTAAGGAAAAGGAGCAATGAATAGTTCCATCCTGTGTTTTCTATAAAGCCAGAGTTTTATTCCTGCTATTTTCTTCCAGTCCTGGCAAGAGAAGGGTTGGCAGAAAGAGGCAATAAATAGCCTCAGCAAGGGGTCTCAACTGCTCCAGGTAGTCTCTGGTGTCTGGACACTTCTGTGCAACACAGAGCGCAACTGGCCATTTCAGCTATTGGCAGCTCTTTCCATCCTGCATTTAAAAATGGTTGATGTGTTTTATTTCTCCAGCTGCTGCTACAGCCTTGTATTGAACCAGCCTGTAAACTGCACTTTGGGGACCCTTGGCCCTCACAACACTACAGCAAGCAATCCTTGGGGTAACGGAAGCAGACAATAAACATGCATCTAGGTTCACACTATTACTTCCTGTTACCCAATTTTTCACCGGGGGGAGGGGAAAGAGGTGGAAATCTACTATTGTAGTGTATAGGTACAGGGTAATGTGCAAGGGTTGACTCACCACTGGTGCACTCCCTTCTGACTGGGCGTGACACAGCAACTCCTCTCTCATGCCCCCTACCGACAGTCACTCCGCTCCTGCCTTTTCTCATAACTTGGCCCTCCAGCCAGGTCATGCTTTAGTCCCACCCCTTCCATGGTAACACATTACCTCACCCACGTTGTGTCTCTCTCAGGATAGCAGAAAGTCCAACAAGTAACAGTCCAAGATCCTTACAAAAGGTTTTCAGTCCTGACTGTAGGCCCTGCAGTCCTCATGACCTTCCCTCAGGGCTCTCAGTTGTCCTTCTCCTGTTCTCAGGGGCCTCACACCACCTTTCCCAGTGGCTGGTAGGAGAACCCAAGCACTCCCACTACGCTGGGTTTCAGTCCAGGGATTCTATAACCAGCAGCCAAAGTCTGCTCCTTCAGACTCCCTGCTCCTGCCTCCTTGGATTTCTTCCTACTGTAGTCTGTCAGCTGGCCTCTCCCCAGTCACCCTTCTTTCAGGGCCAGCACTTGCAGAGCTCTCCCCTGGAATCCTCCAATAAATCTCATACCAATTTCTGCCCTTCTCAGAATTGACCTTTCATGCTCTGTTCCTTCACTGAACGCCTCCCGGGGCTCTCTCCCTGGAAGTCCAGCCCCTGTGTCAGGCTTCCTCGCCACAGAGCCTGCTCTCCTCCCAGGGGCTGCTCTGTGTCTCTCCTGGCCTCTGGCCAGACCCTCTATTTAGGAGAGATTTCTAGGGCCCCGGGTTACCTCCTTGATCCTCACAGTCTCTCCACTCTAGTCCAAGATAGTGACTGCAGAGTTTTCCACTCTCCCTGCAGTCCCCTCTTGCTCCAGATTTTTCTTTCATTGTAGTTATCTCCCAGCTCCTTCCTCAGCTGGGCTTCATCTTGCAGTAGGCCTGGTCACCCTCCAGATGTAGCCAGGTAGCACAATTAGCCTCTCTAGTTCCAGTTAACCCTTTTAGTGTCAGTGTGGAGTATACACCCATCCCAGGTAGTATCCCTTTAAGTGGTATATGAGCCCTCAAATATGCAAGGCCTGACGAGCTACACACTGCTGCTCTGGCTGGTTTCAGACTTTCTAAAACATGGTGAGCACCACGAAAGGATTGAAACTATTTAAAGGGATACTACCTTATTCCTACACACTGCAATCTTTATAGGGTCATTCAGGTGAGGATCTGACAGCACTTCCCCACATTCATAACTGAAGCCTCCCCACACACCCCCACGTGGTAGAAAAATAGCACCCCCCATTTTAAGTTGGGAAAACTGAGGCTGGGGAAGGAGGAAAAAAGAAATGCCGCTCAGCCAAAGTCACAGAATAGAACCGAACTCCGTGATCTAACCACGAGGCACACTAATGCGGGACACAGATTTAGGAAGCGGATGACAAAGCAGATTTCATTTGCGGCAATGCAGGGTGGTAAGTGGGAGGGAGAGAAAGAAGAAAAGACACAAAATGGCTTTGAGCCAAAACCTTGTTTTTTAAATAAATTAATTAATTAAATAAAAAGCAAAGCTCAGTGAGTAATGAGGTCTCCGATGCTAGATTGTCCAGGTTTCCTAATTAGTCAGTGTTATCCACATATCAGAGCCTTCTCCACTCCCAATCCCATGTTCAGAGAGTTATTGCTGATTGGACTCTTTTGCAGTAAAAGGATGAACAGCACTAATTATGTCCTCAGGTTATGGGGCCACTGGGTATTCCACTGTTCTCAAGGTGGGTAGACAACTCTGCAATGGGAGCACCACGGCCTTTCTGACAGCCTTAATTCTGGTGAGCCACTTGGTCCAGGAATCTCTACTGCTGGAGGATTTATAGAAAAAGTTTTGGACTGTAGCTGCTCTTTCCATTTGTTACTAACATGGAAAAAGATGCATTCCATCTTGCTAAGCAAGCCAGAACACAGATGGCCAGGGGCTTCCTACCAGCGACAGATGTGTTAGTCCTGGTACTTCCAGCATTCATAGCACATGACGGGAACCTGCAACTGGCATCCCTGCCTACATCTTTATGTGACTGTGCTGGGGCTGTGTGTGCAACACTGCTCGACATGCAGTGGTGTGACCTACAATGGAGCTTAGTCTGCTCCAACTCCCAGCATACTGCAAGCAAAGGTAAATGAAATAGTACAAAGAGGCTTTGTACTATTGGGGCTTCACACTTGCAGAAACAAGTACATCTCTAGAAATCTCATGTGATTTAAAACATCAGGATGTTTCCAGCCCAACTCCGAGACCAGAGACATTTGAATATACTGATAAGCATTCACATTTCCAGATGCCAATCAAACCAACCTACCCACATTTTGAAGAGCCTAGGGCAAAGAGTAAAATACTGGGTCTCAGGAGACCTAGGTCCTAGTCCTAGCTCTGACACTAACTTGCTGGGTGATCTTGGGCAAGTCATTTCACCTCTGACTCAGTTTCTCCACCTGAAAAGTGGGGAAAATGATACTTAACTCTTTTATGAAGTGCTTTGAGAAAACTATTGATGAACAGTGCTATGTAAGAGCTAAGTATTAATTATTATTATTATTATTATTATCATCATCAACACCCCCATCCCTCTAGGAGTTTAAATTCTGGGCCAAATTTTCAAAATGGAGAAGTACAGGTTCATGCAGAAAAACAGAAATACTTGCATGCAATTGCAAGTTCACCTTTTTCCTCACAAGGTTGATGCAGTTGTTCACACCAATTTAGTAAATAGGGTACAAATTCCTAATTATCTGCCTAGCTAGTCCACAGCCAGAGCATTCACCCAGTTTACACATGCTGTTTCAGCAACCACATAATGTGGTACTCCATGTCCATGATAGGCAAATAAAGAAATAACCAGAGCAGTGATTACTTGGTGTCAGATCAGTTATTAATCTTGGACTTGAGAACCAGAAACCGTCAGGGTATAAAATTGACTGGGGGAGTAGAACCACCACAGGACCTTACATATAAGCTAGAGCTGGTTGGAAAAAAACTGAAAATGGGAGGGGTGAAGAGAATCACATTTCCAAAAAAAGAGACTAAAAGAGCCTGAGTTGAAGGCAAAAACAAAGTTGGGCATGGCTGACTTTTGCTCCCAAGCTGGTGGACAGACCCACCAGACTACATCCCTGTTTTATACAACTCTAAGAATTGCATTCCTCCAGTGATAAGCAATGCCTAGATAGACGGGAAGAAAAACTTTTGAGACATATGTACTTTCCTTTAGCAATGGAGGTAACAATGAAGAACCTATGGTCACAGCAGCCGAGAAAGGTCCTTCTTTTGCCCTTGGTAAGTTCACTCAAATTGAAAATGAGGAGGACTGGAATTCCCTGGTAAATGTTGCCACCTTCCCAGGTTGGCTGTTATTGGCATAAGGTTATTCATTACATATCTAGAAAAGCAGTCTTGAGAAAGCTGTATTCACCCTGGAAACTGAATTAACAGAACTCACGAGAAAGACTGTCCTCCATGTGATTTCTGGCCAAACTTTGCGGGCTCAAGAGGTTCAGACAGTGTTAAGCAGTATCTAGAGTCATAAGTGTTTATCCACATAAAATTCAACCTCTGAACAGAGAAACTAGGACCAAACTCCTGGCTCCAAATACCCAAATTCTGGGGAAACTCATATCCAGCCAGATCTGTAGCTCAGACCCATTTGTTTTGGAGTTTCCCCAACATCTCTAGTTGTCAGCTGTCAATTCCCTAGTCTCAATGGTAAAATCAGGAAGTGAAAGGAAAATATCCTAACCTGGAAATTATGGGAGAGTTACATTTATTCTGACAATTCAAAATATTCCAAAGAGTGGCTCCTTGAGTACTTACTTACCTTCAGACAGGAGAGGTCAGATTTGCTAAGGTTTAAGGCAGGCATTTGTGCATGTACCTTAGGTGTGTGCTCTCCACATCTGCTTGTAAGGTTACCTGATTTTATGTGCAATCATGGTATTGCTATACAGTCTTGCAGAAAGTAGATCCAGGGATGCCAGTTATTGCAGTAGTGGTCAGGGGCCCAAACTAAGATTGGGGTCCTGTTGTGCTAGGCACAGTACAAACATATAGTAAGAATCCCTGTTTGAAAGAGCTTACAATTTAAAATCGACTAGCCAGACAAAAGGGGAGAGAAAGGGGATGGGGAACTGAGGTACAGAGATTATCGGTACATCTACACTTACGGCAGTGGGTAGAGTACAGACACTGCATTCCCAGCTAGCCTGGGTATAAGTAGTAGTGTAGACGGTGAGACACTGCTTAGGTAAATACCGTAGGGTATAGAATCATAGAATCATAGAATATCAGGGTTGGAAGGGACCCCAGAAGGTCATCTAGTCCAACCCCCTGCTCGAAGCAGGACCAATTCCCAGTTAAATCATCCCAGCCAGAGCTTTGTCAAGCCTGACCTTAAAAACCTCTAAGGAAGGAGATTCTACCACCTCCCTAGGTAACGCATTCCAGTGTTTCACCACCCTCTTAGTGAAAAAGTTTTTCCTAATATCCAATCTAAACCTCCCCCATTGCAACTTGAGACCATTACTCCTCGTTCTGTCATCTGCTACCACTGAGAACAGTCTAGAGCCATCCTCTTTGGAACCCCCTTTCAGGTAGTTGAAAGCAGCTATCAAATCCCCCCTCATTCTTCTCTTCTGCAGACTAAACAATCCCAGCTCCCTCAGCCTCTCCTCATAAGTCATGTGCTCTAGACCCCTAATCATTTTTGTTGCCCTTCGCTGGACTCTCTCCAATTTATCCACATCCTTCTTGTAGTGTGGGGCCCAAAACTGGACGCAGTACTCCAGATGAGGCCTCACCAGTGTCGAATAGAGGGGAACGATCATGTCCCTCGATCTGCTCACTATGCCCCTACTTATACAGCCCAAAATGTAAGTGCTCTTCATGCCTGAACCTAGGGTACACACCCTGCATGGGGTTGCTACACACCAAAGCAGTTCCTCCCAAATCTCTACTGCTACTTTTTAGCAGCGTAATGTCCCAGTGCCAGTCTTTCACTGCAGCATGTAGCTATACATGCAGTACCAGTAATCTACATGCTGCTGTAAATATCAACATACCTTAAGTGACTTGCAGAGACCACACAGGAAGTCTGTGGCCAAGCTAAGAATGGAACTCATCTCCCAAGTCACCATTCAGTGTCAACATACCTTAAGTGACTTGCAGAGACCACACAGCTATCTTTTCATGACAGGTTTAATACAATTAGCAAAGCTGCAGCAGTCTGCCCCTTACTATCCCAGATCCTGCTCCAAATTACCGACCAGTGGTGCTGAGGTTCTCAAGTTAAGGCACCAGAGTGGTCCTAAATGGATGCACCATTACTGTTTCACATGAAGTTTGCTGAAAATATGGCCCAAACCCTAACCCTTGGTGACTGTGTAACAAGATGACCCTCGGAGGTTTTCTACCACAACAACACTAGACAAATAGGATCTCCATTGGTTCTCAGACTGGTACAATCAGGTCTTAAGAATCACTGTGAGCTGTATGATGCATTAGGGTAGTTTTGTTTGCCCCTTTGCAACCAGCCTACAGCAGTTCAGATCTTCCAATCCTCCCTACCAGCTGGTCCCCAAACACCTCCCCCTCCCCCCCCCCCCCCGTCAGAAGGAAATGATATAAAATGATTGAAGATTGATGATTAATGAAGAAAGAGGGTGAATATTAATCATGGAGACAATATTTGATGGCAGCCCCTCAGGAAGTTGTTAAGAGCCAATTCTTCTACCCCAGAGCAGTAGATTTAGGCTGAGGCTCATGATAGAAAGAGGAAGCTATAATGTTAAACTGCCCTGTGTGAAAATGGACAATCCACCCCCTTTGTTTGCTGTTCCGTAGGGACAATGTTCTGCAGGTCTATCCTTCACACCAACCCTCCCCCGCTCTCCAGGAATTTAAAGCCAAAGCACATGAACAGAACTGAAATGGACATGAAGATGTCACATTTCTGCTTTGAGAGTGAATTCTGGCCACCGCAAGCTGCTCTGGATGAGTCGAGGCAAATACAGAGACCATTCACACTCAGCACAGTCCTGTCGCATTCAGTGCATCAGTGTTACACTCCAAGGTGTCAGAGAGGATCTGGGGCAACAGTCTTCCAGAACAGTGGTTTTCAAACTGCGGGTTGCGACCCAATACTGGGTTGCGGAATGGAAAGCACTGGGTCGCGGCGACTCTGGTCAGCACCACCAACCGGGCCGTTAAAAGGCCCATCAGCAGTGCTGCCTGGCTAAGGCAGGCTACTAGTCCCTACCTCTCCTGACACCACGCTGCGCCCTGGAAGTGACCAGCAGCAGGGCCGACTCCTAAGCGGGCGGGGGGGCCACGGGGCTCTGCACGTTGCCCCCACCCCAAGCACTGGCTCTGCACTCCCATTGGCCAGGAACCAGCCAATGGGAGCTGGGGGGGGTGCCTGTGGGTGAGAGCCGTGCGGTATCGCTTGTGCACCTGCCCCTAGGAGCCAGACCTGCTGCTGGCCGCTCCTGGGGCGCAGCGTGGTCCCAGGACAGGCAGGAAGCCTGCCTTAGCACCCCCGCTATGCTGCTGACTGGGAGCCACCCGAGGTGAGCCCGCGCCCCAACCCTGCACCCCAATCCCCTACCCCAGCCCTAAGCCCCCCCAAAACCCAGAGCCCCTTCCTGCACCCCAAACCCCTCATCCCTGGCCCAACCCCAGAGCCTGCACCCCCAGCCAGAGCTCTCACCCCCCTCATGCCCCAACCCCCTGCCCCAGCCCAGAGTGCCCTCCCACACCCTGATCCCCTCATTCCTGGCCCTACCCCGCAGCCCTCACCCCCGCACCCAACCCCTCTGCCCCAGCCCTGAGCCCCTCCCACACCCCAAACTCCTCATCCCCAGTTCTGTTTGGTCACAGGCATCAACAATTTTCTTCAACTGGGTCGTGAGAAAAAAAGTTTGAAAACCACTGTTCCAGAACACAGGAGTCCAGCCCAGAGTTTTTGTCCAACTATTTAGGACCTGATCCAACTAGGAATCTAGGAAGGACAGAAGATCAGGAGCTAACATTCTTGGTAGAAGTGCCATGCAGTTTCTAAGGATAGAAGTTGTCAGGCATCTTGGTGCTCATATTACCCCCAAAATGGCACCTTACGCAGCACAGGTGCCTTCCAGTGCACATTTATAGTTAATTAATGCCTTTGAAGAGGTGGGTGCTCTGGAGAGACCCAGGTTATTTGCACAGGATTGTGGCAGAAAGACCTCTATCTGCTTTCAGTCCCTGTTCATTTTTGCCTTCCTATTTACAGGACTGGAGGTGTCACAGACTAAGTGTACAGCACTTGTTGGTGTGTTTACACAGTAGCTGCCTTTGTAAAGTTAACAGTATGTGAACATGGACACCAGCAGGCTGAGAGGTGATGGATACGGAAGCCTTTATTCCAACTCTCCTACAAGGGCAGGTGCTATGTCGCAAAGAGCACAATGCACTGCAGACCCCCTAAACAAACAACTCTTTAATGCACCAGTCATTTCAAATGTCAGACCAGAGACAAGGTCAAGCCTGGAGCAAAATCAGCCTGCTCCCTCCTTGACCCATCATTCATCACTGAATTTATCCACACACCAAGCAGACCAGCTGATTCACAGGGAAAAAGTAATATGAGCTCTAGAAGGGTCCTGTTTCTGTTCCAGTGAACTTATTAATAGCCTTCTAAGGAAGCCAGCAGGGGTCCGGATGGACAATTCTGCACATATACAGTCCTACGTAGAGAAGCTAAAAAATTCCACATCCAGGTACTCGGTCAGTAAACTGGAGGATCTAGGTAGATTTCTCCCATGTGACTGATAGATCAATTTTACAGCCAACAAGGTAACGCTCTTGCATGTGATGAGCCACAGGAATTTGAATTCAGTTTGCTGGGGGCATATTAGCCAGTATAATTTAATATTCATATTAGCACTTGTACTGATGGCTAGAAGCCCTTCCTCAATCCCTGTGCAGTAACCAGTTTTGCCAATTTTTGCAATTTTAATCACTCATCTCACAATATTGGGTTTGGGGGATTTGTTGTTTTTTTTTTAATTAAGTTTTCCAAGCGCCAACTCCTGGAGTCATGTTATTAAAAGACAATTTCAGTTTCATTTCAAAGATAAGTCTCTAGCCTAACAACATGAACGTTAAAAGGCTCAAAAAACAGAATGCAAATAAAAAGAATCCAAGCTCATGATTTTTTAAAAACATTAAGACAAAATTATAATAAAATGTTAACATACTACATTGTACATTACTTATTCAGGATAGGGTTACTGTTCAAAGCACCTGGCTAAAGATTCAATAAAATGAGGAATTTCACCATGATTTCAACAATTTCCATCCCACCATCAACCTCAGCCTGGATCAGTCCACACAAGAGATCCACTTCCTGGACACTACAGTGCTAATAAACGATGGCCACATAAACACCACCCTATACCGGAAACCTACTGACCGCTGTACTTACCTACATGCCTCCAGCTTTCATCCAGAACACACCACAGGATTCATTGTCTACAGCCAAGCTCTACGATACGACCGCATTTGCTCCAACCCCTCAGACAGAGACAAACACCTACAAGATCTCTATCAAGCGGTCTTACAACTACAGTACCCACCTGCTGAAGTGAAGAAACAGACTGACAGAGCCAGAAGAGTACCCAGAAGTTGCCTACTACAGGACAGGCCCAACATAGAAAATAACAGAACGCCACTAGCCATCACCTTCAGCCCCCAACTAAAACCTCTCCAACGCATCATCAAGGATCTACAGCCTATCCTGAAGGATGACCCATCGCTCTCACAGATCTTGGGAGACAGGCCAGTTCTTGCTCACAGACAGCCCCCCAACCTGAAGCAAATACTCACCAGCAAGCACACACCACACAACAAAAACACTAACTCAGAAACCTATCCTTGCAACAAAGCCCGTTGCCAACTGTGTCCACATATCTATTCAGGGGACACCATCATAGGGCCTAATCATACCAGCCACACTATCAGAGGCTCATTCACCTGCACATCTGCCAATGTGATATATGCCATCATGTGCCAGCAATGCCCCTCTGCCATGTACATTGGCCAAACTGGACAGTCTCTATGTAAAAGAATAATGGACACAAATCAGACGTCAAGAATTATAACATTCAAAAACCAGTCGGAGAACACTTCAATCTCTTTGGTCACTCGATTACAGACCTAAAAGTCGCAATTCTTCAACAAAAAAAACTTCAAAAACAGACTCCAATGAGAGACTGCTGAATTGGAATTAATTTGCAAACTGGACACCATTACATTAGGCTTGAATAAAGACTGGGAGTGGATGTGTCATTACACAAAGTAAAACTATTTCCCCATGTTTATTCCCCCCTCCCCCCACTATTCCTCACACATTCTTGTCAACTGCTGGAAATAGCCCACCTTGATTATCACTACAAAAGGGTTTTTTTCTCTCCTGCTGGTAATAGCTCACCTTACCTGATCACTCTCGTTACAGTGTCTATGGTAACACCCATTGTTTCATGTTCTCTGTGTATATAAAATCTCCCCACTGTACTTTCCACTGCATGCATCCGATGAAGTGAGCTATAGCTCACGAAAGCTTATGTTCAAATAAATTTGCTCGTCTCTAAGGTGCCACAAGTACTCCTTTTCTTTTTGCGGATACAGACTAACACGGCTGCTACTCTGAAATAAGAGGAGGGGGGGTCACGTTTTTCCAATAATGTGCAATACAGAGTGTAGTTGCTAACAGTAAAAAATAAATTAATTTGTTCTGTTTAAAATGTATATCTTTTACTGGAGCATTCAGTAAGCAGATCAGGAGATTGCTAGGAAGCTGGCATTTTATCATAAGATGACTCTCTAATAATTTTCTCCTAAAACCCTCTAATTCCTGCACACCACTACCACGTACTGCAAATACATTGCCCTTTCCCTGCAACCCCTCTAACAGAGCACCTCCCTAGTAGCAAAAAATATGATGGATTTTAACTGCGGTCATATGCCATCTACATAGTAATTTATAAAAAAAAATTCTTTAAGAACTACGCAAATTTAAGATATATATCCCCTTTCCCAGATACAGACTAACTCCTCAGGGGCCTGCCTAGTTTTGAAGGCTTAGGGCGGCAATACTGAGTAACTAAGGTGCAGTGACTAAACAGCAATCAGTGTAACCTGTGGTTTTGTCCATATTTATAAAGTGATGATGCCTTTTGTTCCAGGTACCTGTAAGTTTTAGAACCCTTAAAAGAACTTTAAGATGATTGCACTGAAAATCAGCCAAAAGACAGGGCAAGGAGTAAACTTACATGCATAACCTTAACTCTGCCCTAGTGTGTAGGCATAATGACACCCTTAATCACGTGATCACAAACTATGAAAAGGGCATAGCAAACTCCTGTACTATGCTATATGCACAGCAATGGTAAAAGCTGGCACCTCGGTCTACAAGTAAATTAGTTCCCTAGCCATCTCTCAAATGCACTTAAAGACTCATCTATGCATATGCGTGCAGCTATATTATCTTTGTGCTTACGTTTTACTATCCAAGAGATACTGTGATCACTTATAAGGCTCTTGTAATGCACACACATAAGGGGGCAGAGTTAGATTATGCATAACTTTTTTTTTGGAGGTCCTCTCTTTTGACTGCCTAAAAGAACCCTAAGGTTGCACATGTAATGCAGGTATTTATATTACAATGGATGAGATTTTTTAAGAGACCTTAAGAGAGTTAGGTGTCCAAATCCCCACTCAGATTTAATAGGAATTAGATGCCTAATTTAGACAGACATCTTTAAAAATCGCAGCATACACACTATATTTTATATATGCATATTTATTCTCATACACACACACACACTGAAGAATGATTCCTCTTGGCCTCCAGTATCTGTTACCCAAAACCTTTAAATATTCCTCAGCTAAAAATCACATCATCTCTCTCCCTTTGCCGACTCAGCAGCCCCATTAGCACTCATTTGTTTCAATTGAAACTCACTTTTCTTTGTTGTGTTTCTTCGGCCTAACATTTTTGCCTCTGTTCTTTTCTCCCTCCTTGGGGTGACAGCTATTTTATCACCTGTAACAAGAATGCTGAGCCTGTTGTGCAGGCAAAACATTTGCAAAGGGGGAGGGAGGTATGTGGGAAGCCGTAAGAAATTGATAAGGGCTGTAAAGTAGCTTTATAAAAGTGCCGACGAGCCTGTTCAGGGCACAGAGCACCTGCACCTCTGCCCCTGGCAGCGCTTCCTTCAGATGCTCCTATTGTTTTCATTACTATTTGTGACTCGATCATTAATAAATTACAATTTTTTCCTCATCGGCTCCAACCACCAGGGGAGCCAGCAGGTGCGCCACTCTTACAATTAGCCCTTCGTAAAGCATACTTGGCAAGAAAAGTTGTCCACAAGCTGCAGAGTTTACTGACTGGATTTCTACTTCATGGCTGCAACACTTGGTGTAGTTAAAGGAGAATTTGCAGGGAGGCAGTCTTAATTATTCAGTTTCTATGGCCAAGAACTTCAACAAGAAGGCTGGATCCCAAGTTTAGGAACCTGCTCATGAAATGGGAGTCAAGCAGAGACAGAGGGAACATGCTCAATGGACAGAGCAATGCAAATGACTTCTGTTTTTATACAGCATGGATGGTTAGTCCATATTTGGACTATGCAGTCTCATTTTGGTCATCTTGTTTGAAAAAAAAGCTTTTAGTTAAGCTCGAGACTCAAGTGTAGGCTAGCTGTGGTGGAGGAATAGGTGAATGGAACAAAGAGAGATTAAATAATTCCAATTTTGTCAGTTTTGAGATGTGATTATTTAGGACTTGATCCTGGAAGATGTAGAGCACCCTTAATTTCCTTTGTCACCACTAAGGCCTGGCCTACACACAGAGTTTGTACTGGTGTAACTATTTCAGTTAGGGGTGCAAATTTTTATCGAAATAGTTAAAGCAGTACAATCCCACAATCCCCGAGTGTCGACACAGTTATATTGGTATAAAAAGGTACCTTACAGGAGCATAAATTATTCCCCTTCCCATATGGTATAAGGCAGTGGTTCTCAACGCCAGTCTGCCACTTGTTCAGGGAAAGCTCCTGGCGGGCCGGGCCGGTTTGTTTACCTGCCATGTCCACAGGTTCGGCCGATCGCAGCTCCCACTGGCCGCAGTTTGCCACTCCAGGCCAATGGGGGCTGCGGGAAGGATGGCCAGCACATCCCTTGGCCCGCGCCACTTTCTGCAGCCCCCATTGGCCTGGAGTGGCAAACCGTGGCCAGTAGGAGCTGCAATCGGCTGAACCTGCAGACGTGGCAGGTAAACAAACCGACCCGGCCTGTCAGGGGCTTTCTCTGAAGAAGCGGAGGAGCGGCTTTGAGAACCACTGTATAAGGCACCTTTATATTAATATAACTGCATCCTCACAGGCGGGGGGGGCGGCTGTACCACTTTAAGTATATCAGCATAGTTAGATAGGTACAATCAAGCATCAAAGGTAGTTGGCAACTTGTGGAACATGCTCAGAATCTTCCACCTCCGTTATGATCTTTTGATGGAAAGACTACTGAAGGCAGAGTAAAAATATTCGGCAGGGTAAATAAAGAATGGGACAAGAAGGCTGAGAGCAAACCTCAAAGTCCAACTGTAATATTACAGCAGAAGTAGAGAAAAATTAATGACCACGCAAAGCTACCAGTTATGATAAATAGTTAGCAGGGTTATATGCTAGAATGAAGTAATTCACCTGTTTGCCTTTGGGACACTTTTCCTTTTCTTCCTATGAACCAATGGCGTGCCATCTATGCATGCAAGACATGCACTGCACGCCCAACTGGCTGCATATTGGCCAACTAGTGTGGCCCATGAGCCAGATCCAGACTGAGAGATGATTCCATCCAGACCCAATGGAGAACACCATTTTGTAGAGCAAAATGGTATCCACCACACAGTGTGACCTCAAAGGCACCACACCATGCTCCACGGAGGATGCCATTTTGGACCAACTAAGGTGTGCCAGTGAGCTGTTGCATGCCTTACTAAAACTGTTACAGCTCACCATTGTTATGAACTCATTCATTTTGTACTGTTTTGGAGAAGGAACATGTTGACTTTGATATAGATGCCAACTGCAAGTTCAAAGTTTCTAGAGGGAGAAAGAAGAAATGGAAAACAGGGTTGGGTTGAGGAGAAGACACCATGTTTAAATCCTTTCACTTGTCCTTTTTTAGAACACAAGAATTGCCGGACTGGTTCAGAACCATGGTCCATTCAGTCCAGAATCCTGTCTGACAGTGGCCAATCCCAGACGCTTCGGAGACAGAATCATCCCACAGTAGGCAGATTTGTGGTAATCTGGCCCCTACATTAGGTCTCATCCTGAAGTCTAATACACATTGGGTAAAACCCTGAAGCACAACTAATATCTCTTCCAAAATATATTAAAGAATATCCAGAGTTATCATAATTATATCCATAAAAGTGTCCAGCTCTTTCTTGAAACTTGAGAAGTTCTTGGCCTCAATCATTGCATGTGGCAGTGAGTTCCATGGACCAATAAAGTGCTATTTGAAAAATTATTTCCTTTTACCTGATTTGAATTTCCTATCTTTTAATTTCATTGAATGTCCCCTTGCTCTTGTGTTATGAGACAGGGAGAACAGAAGTTCATGATCTACTTTCTTTGCACCGTTCATTTTTTCATATACATTTACACCTCTCTTCTTGGTCTCCTTTATAAAGTAAACAATCATGGTTTGGGGGTTTTTTTGTCCACCTAATGGAGCCCAGCATACAAGCTGGCACAATTTAGCACCACAATCAGTGTCTCAACTCAAGACGCCTGGGGTTGAAACTAAATGGTGTGTTAAAAGTAAGGATTAAGAGGGAAGCTGAACAGTTCCCAGCCAGAACGATTGATGCTTCAGCTTCAAGACACCCACAGGCACAGAGAATTTTACAAGGAGAACCCTAAACCAAAACACCACAAACTTTAGCCGTCGTGGGTCCCCATTCGGTAGCTGCATGTTTTTATATTGTATGTTATGGGACAAAAGACGCACACTGCTCTTTACCAGACAGAGTCAAGAGCTTACTGAATGAGGGGGACTGTCCCCAAACAGAAGACCACTATGAGGCTTTCACTGTTGCTTCTGCCTCCCAGAGGGCACAAATAAAATGTTTATTTAGTGGACAGAGCAAGTAACAGCAGGTGGGGAGAGAGAAGCACCTGTGTCTCTCTAGTCAGACAAAGTGTCACTCAATTAACTTTGGCTGAGGTGTCGCATCTTGCTGAGAAAGAACTATATTACAGAGAAGGAAACCAAAGCTTCAGATCATTCCAGGAAATGACCAAGAAAGGGAATTTTCAGGAGGAGAAGGATAAGGGGAAGGTGCTTTTAAAGCAAATCCAGACGAGATCTCTTACCCAAAGCCCATGCATGGGAGATTTTTAAAATTGAGTTCAGCCTAATACTTTTTGCATGGCTGCAGTATATTACAGTATTATCACTCACACATACTTTTACTGGGCTCAGTATTATGAACCCTTACTGGGACTAGGAACAGAAAAACAAATATAGAAAGAGCCTGCTCTTGAGAAATGACCAGTTTTTGTTTTTTATATTCATATTACGGTAACACCTATAGGCCCTGCTGCATTAGGTGCTGTAACCATACACACAGCTCTTGAGGGCATGGACTTGCTATACACCTAAATAGGCAACACAAGCAAAGGGAAGAGACATGAAGTATCATTCCCATTTTACAGACAAAGAACTCAGCACAGAGAGATTGAATTACTTGCCCAGCACCACAGAGGAAGTCTAAAGTACAACCACGAATTAAGCTCAGATCAACCAAGTCCCACTTCAGTGGTTTAACCCCTGAACTAAACCTTCGGATTACTTTTTGCAGGGTGGGAGAGTTCCAATAAGCTTTCTGATCTCCAGAGAGATTTCTCCAAAACCAGAGGGATGCCTCTGGTTACAAACTCCACCAGAACTGCTTGACTGTCAGATGAACAGCTCCACTTCAAGAAGGTTGCAGATTCCACTGTGGGGAGTATCTGCTCCAACTTCTGTGAAAACAGAACCATAGATAGCATGTTTCCACAACACTTAATAAAGAGGTGCATGTAGTGGTTTGACTAGCAATCAGGAACTACTGAGATCCAACCCTGACTGTACCACTAACTCCCTCTGGTTCTTCAGCAGGTCACAGCCTCTCTTCTTCAGGTCCCAATTGGTAAAGTAAGAATACTTATTTACCTGCCTATTCCAGTGTGCAGTTGGGAGGATTAGATATTGATTATAGAGTAGTTGACATTCAAAATATTTTAAGTGCCAAGTATTACTTGTAATAAGATGTATTCTCAATTCGAAGAAAGTGTAACTACAGTAAGTTCTCATAACCAGGTTTAAATCATTTTCTAGAAAACCTAAGGAAAGTTCTAGATAAATTTTCAAGCTTCAGGTAAGTTCATAACAAGATCACACTTAAATTAAATCTGCATCATTAGGACATTATAGTTCTAATCCCAAAGGCTGCTTGAATGCCTGGAACTTTGAAGCACAGAAGGGTGTTGAAATGAAAAACAGGGGTTAAAAGGACCCAGTTTAATCTTTCAAAATTTTAAGTCAGTTCTTGCTCCAGACACACTGGATCCCCCAGCCCTGCTTCCAGGACAATAAATATTTTATCTGGTTGTTTAGTAATATATATATATATAATGTCCCCTGCTCCCGAACAGACACACCCCCACCCCAAATGTGTCATTTTCCATTCAGCAACCACTGATTTTTCAGTTTCTTCTAGTCCACTTTAAAATTAACAAGTCTTCCACTGCATGTTTACTTCTTTTCTTCGTTTTGTGCATCAGTCCAGCCCTGGAAATATATCATTTGTTAAAAGTAATGTAGCAGTACATGAGGTGTGCCTTTCTGAGTCTCTACCCCCTACACCAGCACAGCAGCAAGTAGCTTACTAGCAGCTGAAGCTATAATGTGTCTTGTTGAGGCTGCATATTGTTAAGCCATTAGACTTTCTCTTGCAACTGATACACAAAAACCCTTAGCGCCTTCCTTTTACTTGACCTGAACTGTAGGTTTTGCTAGCAGTCAACTCAATCACTATACTTTCCAAGTCTGCTATTAAACCTTGGCTCTAACCATCCAAGAAATTAATCTCCAGTGCCCAACCTCTCAGCCCCAACTGCGTGCCACAGCAGCTGTTCGCAGCCTTTGATCTCCATCTGCATGGCTTCATCCATGAACCCAAGTACCTTGTGGTGTCCATTGAGTCCGGCCAGTCCCTTCCTAACGTCACCTGAAAAAACAAACCCAGGGCCTTCGGGGCTTTTGGCATTTCATATGCTCCTGCCAAACTGTAACCTCCTTTCCACCTTACTTAAAAAATGCAATCAAGCCAGAAAACATGGACTCTCAAACTTACTCTCGTCAGGTTTTTTCCAGGGTTCATGTATACACAACCTAATGACTGCAGAGGAACCAAGAGATTCTGTACTGCCTTCTCTAGTGGTCAAGAACAAAGGCCATTGTGCATGACAACAATGCACCCAACTAGAAGGAGAGTGACGTGTTATATACGCAGGCAGCATTACTTAACCCTATAAAGGACTTCATGGTTACACCTTTGTTAATCCATCACTTGTCCTGGCATTCATTAGAGCACGTTTACTGAAATGAGCAGAGAGGGACCACCAAAAAGCAGGTAAGATTCACATTCAATTTTATCTAAAGCACCAACATTTGAAGTAGTTTAAGTCCATCTCCAGTGTTTTTATTATCTGGATTCAGAAGCGCCTACAGGGGTGGTTGTAATATAAAATGGTTATGTAGTGGTGTACTCCAGACACCATTGTGCTCAGCACTGTAAAAAGAAAACAGTCCCCGCCCTGAAGAGCTATCTATCTAAATAGATAGGAGGCAAAAGATGGGAGAAAGGAAGTATCCCCATTTTACAGATGGGGAACTGAGGCACAGAGAGGTAAATTGATTTTCCCAAGGCCACCCAGGAAGTTTGTGGCAGAGTCTGGAATTGAACCTTGATCTTGATCCTAGTCCATCACCTTACCCACAAAACCATCTTTCCTCCTGGATTTCTTGGCGACTTGCAAGCACTCTCTCACACAAAGGGAATCCCTGTCAGAAGTGGGAGAAAGATGCAGGACTAGGGGAACTGCTGAAAGGCAAGGGTTGGTTTAAAAAAAAAACCGATTTGAGCATGAGCTTGAACACTGGCCCCATTTTTCTGAAAAATTCACCATTTTTTCAGTGTATTTTGTTTGCAAGTGGATCTGTGTTTTGGTAAAAGTGCAAATTTTGAGAAAAGCGGACTCATTCCAAGCAAAAAGTGGAATCAAAGATGAAGCGACAAGAGTCATTTTGTCAAATCTCCCTGAAAAATTAAACCTGAGGGGGGCAAAGTCCCCTGAAATGAAATAGCAAATGTTTACGTGTAAAGTTGAGCGAGATGTCCACAATTGTATTTTCATTGATTGAAGCAAGATAAAAAAAAATCTATCTAATGCTACTGAATGTTTAATGCAAGCAGTGGCAAATCTCTCACTATCTTGTAATTCTTGCTCTCCTACTCCTGATTCCATCTCTGATGTCCCTCTAGTGTTCTCAAGTAAGTATTGCGTTTGCTCATTACTGCTTCACTCAATAGCATTAGATAGAACAATCTCCAATTTGTTTCCCTTACTTGTCTTTGTGCCACACATTCTCCTGGTCTCCCTCCCAAAAGAAGCCAGCCGATGGCACTAGCTGGCATAATCTTTTCCGTACTACTGTGCTTCCTACAACTCTGCAGGCTACATGAGATTTGTCTGTGACTTGAGACTATTTTTGGAAGCTTTAAAAATACCCCAGGGGCACCTTCCCCTTTTAGTCAGATGTGGCATCTTTTTATGTTTAATAAAGAATTTTTAAAAAAAATATTTCTGCTAAGCATCAACCTGGCTTCCTGTTAAAAATAAAAACAGCTGAGCTGGCAAAGACTTGGGCAAGAGGAAACCCTATTTATAGAATCAATTACAACAGCTATCACGAGAGTGTACTGATCGCTCTGAGCCATATGCTCCTCGGATGAGCAGTGTGGAGAAGGACTAAGTCACAGAAGATGGCATCAGGGAAAAGCCACTTCCACCATTACAGAGCCATCAATACATTTGGTAGTGTGTGTATAGGGATGTGTCCTCAGGGAACATACTGAACTGTGCACATTCCCCTCCAAGACATCACACTGATGAGCTGCAAAAGGCAGCCTAAGTCACTGCTGCTCTGTGCAGCGGTACTTCCCCCCTGCATGTTTTAAGCCACAGCGCAGACTTAAACGAATGCAGCGGCCAAAGACAGCACAGCACGTGTGCCAACCTGTCTGCTGCCAGTGCTGGGGGAAGTGGGAGGTGGAATGCTCAGGGTCATAAAAGCAGAACCCTGATGTGCAAACAGCCCAAGTGCCTTGGGATTTATCCTGTACTCATCTACAGCAGCCTATCCCTCCCACCTTTGCACCATCGTCATTATTTCTAGGGTAAGTCCACGCAATGAAACAATACAACAAATGAGTAAGGGCATGTCTACACATAGACTTACTGTGCAGCAAGCTGGGGGTGGGGGAATTATCTACAGCACTTCAACATGCCACACACTAGGTGATGCACACTGAGATTGTCCTAGTGCACTCTGAGGCACTGCAGTTTGAATCAGCAGTACGTCAACGCACACTATGGAACTTTGAGTGGGCAGTAGTAGGGTCCACACAGACACTGTATAGCACATTGGATTGCTGTAAGTTTCCACCCCAGCTTGCTGTGCAGTAAACGGACACATAGGCATGACCTAAGGGGAAAAAATAGGAGAGAAGTGGGGATAGAATAATAAGATCATGCAGGTGCATTGGATAGTTATGTGGGAGTCAGAAGATTCAGATTCTTTTCCTTGCCCTGGCGCCAACTTGCTGTCCGTGTGTGACCTTGACCAAGTCACTTGACATCGTTGCACCCCAATCTTCCCATCTGTAAGATAATATATTTCTTTTTTTATAAAATACTTAGATCTATAAACCGAACGCACCGTATAACAGCAAATTATTACTGCCACCTAGTTGGCTCTGAATCAATATAAACATTTTGCTTTTTAAAAAAATAATACCAACTATCCCAACTAACCACTGATCAAAAGCCCCTGGGATAGGGATATTAGGTGAAATCTGGCCGCGCTGAAGTCAAGAACAAAACTCCCATTGGACTGTAGTGGGATCAAGATTTTCTAGTGGGTCCAAAAGGCAGTTCTTGGGTGAAAGTCAGAACAACATAAGGTACAAGCCTTCAGGGGAGCTTGCTAAATTGGAGTCACTATCATGATTGGTGTGTTTACTTTCCAAGGCAAAGTAAAATCCATATATATACTTTCCTGGAGAACCTTCCCATTGCAGAGGAAGAATGCCATGGAAAAATAAAGACCTCACTTGGCTTGATGTATCATCTGGCTGCCCAGAAACAGCATATAGATGCAAATTGTTTTCCTTGTTTTTCTGAAGGACAGACACCAAAAAATTACTGGGCATAGGGACATCTTACCAAAACCTTAAATTCAAGTAGAGCTGGTTGAAACGTTATTGACATCTTTTGTTGATTTTAGAAATAACTCCTAACAGGGAACGATAAACACCAACATGTCTGTGAACTCCTTTTTCCTGTTTTTGGATCACCTATGAAGTGGGACTTTGATCATTTTGAAATTTCATATTGATGAAGAGAGGATTTTTTAAATGATCAAAATGTTTCCTATTTGTTGATCAACTCTCTATGGGAGGATGCCTGAGAGATTGCTTGATCACAGGTCTAAATGTGTTATCAAAGCACTTGGGTGAAATACTGGCCCTATCGATGTCAATGGGAGTTTTGCCATTGAGTCTGATAAGACCAGAATTTCACTCGAGACACTGAAAGGAGCAATGGGAAAAGGCATTATAACCCAATGATGGGATCAAACTGTGAAATCCTTATCTGAATATTTCAGGCGCTGCAGGGAGAGTATGTGTATGTCAGGTTTGGTTCCAGGCCCATCTCTAATACTGGTGGGCAAGAAGAGTAGTTATGTCAAATGGGATATTTCATTCTTTGTTTCATCATTAAGCAAAGCAATTCTTAGCTTTACTGACAGAGAAAGAGAACACAACCCACCCACCCACCCAGAGAGAAACATTCCCCTCCCCAAGATGCTGAGGTAGTGCCCACATATGTACAGAATTTGTGGATAGCTAGAAACTACCTGTTTATACCTTAGCCCTCTGGACTGCCCACTAAAGTGCTTTTCTGCACACTGGGCTTCTGCCTTATCCATAGCTCTAAGTTGTCCTCTTATGTTTTCCTCTCTGAAAAATGACTTTTTTTTTAATTATGGCACTTCTCACAGTACATTGTGATGTAACTCAATGGCACAGAGAACCACAACTCATATTTCCGCAGGATGCCAGCATTTTGGTGCCAAAGTGCCTCCTGGCACCGGACTATCGTTTGCACTGTAATTAAATTGACTCCACTCCTTGGCTTGGTTTTATCCCTGAACAATACCACCATTTGAGTAATACATTCTCAGGGCACTAATACATCACCTGGGTGAACTCTGTCCATGATGTATTACGCCAATGCATCATCACAGTGCACTCCCGCTGTAAGTATGTATGGGCATCATACATCATCAAGCTGAGACAGTGGTGATGTACTGCGCAGAAGATGGCACCTTTCAGGAGTGGAGTAGGCCATGACCAGGAGAATAAAGGTTGGTATCACTATAAGCTGATTTCTTCATGCAGTAATGCTGGCACCGACTCAACTTCACTGAATCTGTGTCTAACTTTATCCCCTTATTTCTTTATCCTGACATGTTGCATCATTGGAAGCATCTCTTGAGATGCGCCATTCCCATAAAGATCCCAAGGGACAGCAGGTACACAGTTACCAGGAGTAGATTTTTTGCTTGGTGCGTGGGGCTTCAGCCCATTAATACTAAAAGCAGTTGCTAAAGCTTTGTGTACCAAGCAGAGAAGACATGCAACCTTTCAACATTCTCTACCCAGCCAATGAGCACCTCCCAAAGAGTTAGCATCAAACATTTACACTGAAATGTCACTGAAGCAACTGGATTTTCAAAACAGTCTTAAAATTGTTTAACGTTGGCCTTTGATTTAACTGAGGGCAAATGATGGGACATGGTGCAAACTCGCCCTGACGAAGAATTACACCAAAGTTCACCTTGTCAGTACTGTTGACAACAGTCTAGAAGCAAAAACTCCTGGTGCCATTCCTGAAGGGAAGCCGAGTTGCTCTTTCAAAATGAAGGCCTACATCTCCACGCTGTGAAAGCCGTTTCACCCCAAAGTAGCTGCACTGAAATCAGTGGATGTATGTTGGTGTAAAGCTGGGGGGCAGTGGAGCAGAGAATCAAGCCCCCCAGAAAGGTAGACAATGGAGGCAGCAATCTAAACAAGTGAAGAAGCAGAGAAGCATTCAGATCTTGACATTTTATTGTGTTTTTTATTTGACAGATGTCCAAATCTTTAACAATATAAGGCATAATGGAGACACCTGCTCAGCGACGGACAATGCCAAGGCAACCAGCTCCAAGGGGAGCCCCAAGAGGGACTGAGCTTCAGGGAGAGCAGCCTCCCAGAGCTCCCAAGCACACAGGGGGAGCAGCCTGCTGCACCATCCTTTAGGTTGGAGAACGTCAGACCATGATTCTCAGTTAATCTGTTCCTGCACTGGGAACAGGAATGTATTGGGTAGCAAATGCTCCCCGTATGCTGAGTCATTCCGGGGCCAACCCTGGCCCCCAGGACAAGTTAAAGCAGACTTAAAACCCCAGGAAGCAAACAACCACAGCCTGGTACACTCCAGCCACAGCCCCTACTCATCTCAACATGCTCCCACACCAGGGCTGGGAACAGCTAAGGAAGACTTGGACAGGGTCAGGAGCTGTTTGCACCCTCTTTGAGGCCACTTCACCGTGCAGAGCGGCTTAAAGGGGTATACATGTAACAAAGAATCAGACCAGAGAGTGCATAAAGCCTCCTCCCCACCTCCTTCACTCCCTCCCCCGTGCACTCACACAGGAAGCACAGTGCTGCAACTAACACAGAGCGCAAAAGGGAGTGGCTAGCACTCCATACCCTCAAGGGGGTGTGACTGTGCTGAGGATGTGGCCTGTTACCCAGCACTCCTAGTTTGTGGTGTGCGGCATGCCCCCTCTTTATTAAAGGGGTAATAATGGCTACTTTGGGGACGTCATTAGAGTACTGTGTTTGCTTTTGCGTTAGTCTGTGAAGTGGGGAGAACAGCACTTCCCTGCCTCACAGGGGTGTGGGGAGGATAAATACAGGAAGGTCTGCAAGATGCCCAGACACTACTGTAACGGGGGCCATGTAAGTACCTAAGGTAGATTAAAAATAACCCTTTGCTGAAGTTCTGAAAAGAGAAAGTTGCCCCTTTTTCAGAGGAATTGGACGTGTGCATCCTTAGGGAGACAGGCAGAACAGGAACTGAATGCTAGCCAGCAGCCCCAGAGGCTGAGAGAACAAACAGTAAATACATAGATTAGCTGGCTGGTTGATAGAGCCAACCATCTAAACACACACCCCGACCCCTCAACTCAGTAGCAAGACTGAGGAGTCATTTGGGCCAAGGAGATAACCAGGGAGACCTAAACCAAGTAAGAAGCAGTAGGGATATGTACAAGAAGGGCATGTGGAGAGCCAGGGGAACAGGCTGGCATCATTGAGCAAACAGAGGTGGCCAAGTGAACATGGTGGTCCCATTGGCTTTTCTTGGTAGAGATCAACATAGAATATGTCTATGCATCGTGCAAAGGTGTGATTTCCAGCTCACGCAAATACAGCCATGCCAGTTCTGACTGAGCACATGCACAAGAAACGAAAGTGTAGCCACAGCAGCATGAGTACTTGGGCAGTTAGCTCTTCCCAGCGCTACTAGCCCTGCACTGCTGCGGCGACGCTTCCATTTTTAGCACACTCGCTCTATCGGAGATAGGGCTGAGATGTCTACTCCACCTGGCAATTACAACTCCAGCCCAGAGTGCAGATGTTCCCTGAGTTATACCGAGTAAAGTGGAAAACTATACATTTAATTCTTAAAAGGGAGATATGGTTTATGTTTAAGAATGTATGCTTATGAAGTTTGGCGTTTGTGGCGATGGATTATTTAGCTTAAACAAAATAGAATGACATTTCAGGGAGGGAGTGTATTATAAGACATTTCCTCTGATAAAGTCAGTTAATATTTGTCTTTAAAAATTACATTAAGAATTCAGTCATCTTTTGATTAATTTCTTATTCTGGCTCAGTAATTTAAGTCATTAAAGTGTGAAAGAGCAATTTCAGTTTTGCCTCTGGTGCCTTAACAATGGAGCTGCTGCAGACTTTGACCAGTGAGTGACTCCAGCTAGATCAGGAAGCTTCACTTCAAACTAGAAAAATGGGTGAAAATTTGTGAAAGTAAATAAAAACTAGATCCTGTTTGCATTTGAAAAATATTAACCAGGTCTACTGAAAAAGCTGACCCAGTTTTTCCACTGAAATTGGAATATTCAACCCGCTCTGTTCAGAACCGTTAACTATCATCAACTAGCTTTGGGCAAGATGCTAATCTCCAGTATAGGACTCAAGGTCAGAGAACTTGGAAAAATGACAGACGCTCTCACACATTTTTTTTTAATTATTTTATTTCGAACAGAGTGGTCTGTTACCTGGATGCTACAAGTGTCATTCATACTTTACCCTCCAAGAACATTTAGTGCAGCTAAGTTGGATTTGTCTCCCTATGAACTTAATTATCAACAGCATTTAAAAAAAAGTTTCCTTTAACCAACATTAAATGACAGTTTAGACTACTGTATATTTACATATTAATTTACACTGGAGAATTAGATTTCTGTCCCTGCATTCAGTTCAAAGTTCTGAAGGTCTGTGGCATGTGGCATAGTGATGTTCCTAAATGACCACTAATTAATTCCAGTTGGAAATAAATGGAACATTTAACAGGAAGGAATCATTCAAAGTCAACATTACAGAGAAGAATAAAATCACAATATGATACTGCCACTGGCAAAAATTTAAGAGTCAGACATTTCTCATATATATATTTCATTAAATTACCTCTTCTTTTGGATCAAGAATTTAAAGTCAGCTCCCAGATGTCATTCATTGGTGGCTTGGTATATCACATGGGTGCAGCCCACCACCAAAACAAACATTCCCATTCACTTCAATGGAGCTATGGCAATTTACACCAAAGACCTGGCCCACATATTTTTAAACGATCTACAATTATGAATTTTTAACCTGAGTCCCATCTCCCAAGGACAGAAGAACTCCAGAACCTGCCCATATTTCCACAGCAAATTGCTTTTCCCCCATCCTTCCCCGCCTTCCCCCCAGTTATCACTAATTCCTGATGGAAAAAACATGTTTTTCTTGTAGGTTTTTTTTTTTTTTGTTATTTTATTTTTGTACAGGGGGGTTAAAAAAAGGTTTGATTTTGCAGTTTAGCATGTTGAGGCCTCACAGTGCTCACTGTCGGAGGGTGCTGATTACCCAGCTTCATTCATCAAAGTGTCACTTTTCTGACAGCCGCTAATAAATATACTGCCAGAGCCCCTCACACCTGGCAGCCATGGCACACTGCAACATGCCGCTAACCTAATTTGCTAATTGCTGCTTTCCCCATTAATTTTAGTCCTGTCTTGTTTGGTGTTGACATGGAGGGAAAAGAAATAAGATGGAAAAAGCAAGCAAGGAAGAAATATCTGGGGGATTTTTTGTTCTTTTCTCCCTTTAAATTTACATGGGAATATCAACTTCTATTAGCCTCCTATTCATTCGTGCATGGGAAACGCTCAGCTCCTTCCACTGGATGATTGTGAACAAAGGGCTTTCCCCAGTCACAATTTAAATTTTGGTGTTGGTGAATTAGGTGCTTGTGAATGTGGAGGGTTAATATCCAGCAATATGCCTGGGGTTTCACCAGCACTGAGCATTTTCTACTTTTCCGCCACAATGTTACCAATCCAATGCACCTCATCCCTGATCTTCAGCATCCTCTACAGACAGCTCAGCCAGTGTCCCCAGCCCTGACCTGCAATGACCACTGATATTCCAGTCATAGTTCTTCACTCCCGACTCCTGACCCGCAGAACTCCCTATTCTGTTATTCCAGCCATTTACTTCTGTTGGACAGAGACTGCTAAGGTTGCCAAATCACATGGGGTTCTGTGAGGAGGATAAATATCCTCCTTAAGGGCCTAGAGAGACAGTAGATCCTTTTCATTTGTGAAAAAGCTGGGTTGAAATGTTGGCATCCAGACTAGAGGTGAATTAAGAACAGAGGTATGTCTCTATAGCAAAGCTGTGCATAGGTTAGCCCGCCCGATTTAGCTTGAGTCCAGCTAGCACAGGTAACAATAGCAGTGAAGACAGCACACCACAGGCTTCCATCTCATAAGTGAAAAGGGGACTCAGCAGCCTAAGTCACTCTGGTGCTTCGAAAATGTTACTCTAGATCTGGATCTTGCAGCTTGGGCCCATTCTCTAGGGGGAAATTGACGTCAACGAGCCCCAGTTCCCACCGGACTTGTGGCCATGCTGCAGACGAGCATTCCACCCCGAGATAAATAACCCTGACTGCCCTCACTCACCTTGAAAGATGCACTGCAGGGTGCAGCTATTGTCCTGCTAGGCCCCCCACTACCTTAGTACATCACCACCACATGTAGCCAAGCAACAAGTGACACATCTAGGACCTCCAGCTTCCAATGGCTTTAGAGGTAAAAAAAAAAAAAAAAAAAAATACTGTCCTGTTCCAAGTGAAGTGAAAAGGGCTCAGTAATGAGTAACGGGATTTCCGCTTTTAGCCAAAAGTTTCAATTCATAGCCCTTTAAAGTTAAATTTACCGCCTCCATTTAGCAGTGTCCCTGTAAAATCCCTCTCGGCACAGAAAAACCTGTGTGTGCCATTCAGGAATGCTACAACAAACAATGTATTTCATCCTTGGGCTCTATCTGTGCATCTACCTGGCTTTATTCAGGACTCTGTGCCTTCTTAACCATTTCAGTGCCTAGTAGCACCAGCCAGTGAGGCGGTATGGGCAACAATACCCCACAGTCTAGAACACAGCCCCTCTGGCAATTTCCAGCTAGTGTAGAAGAATGGATTGCAAGGGGAAAAACCAACATCATGCTGGGAGAGAAAAGGATACAGCTTTGTACTGTATTGGGCGTTTCTCCTATCTTTGATGCATCAGGAACAAGCCTATTGCGGGAGACCGGATACTGAACTAGTAAATGATCAATGATCTACCAGAGCATGACAGCTCCTATTGTTCAGAAGTCAAGGCTACTGCAGGGGTTCAACAGCTGTGTGGTATCAGCCCTTCCCTTTAAAGATCCCATTCATTTTCTCGCAAAAGTCTCATCTGCCCCCGCCCACCCCGCTAGTTATCTTCCACAGAGAAAGGCAGCATATTTTATTAGATATAATCCTGAGCCACAAACTTTGGAACCAGACCTTGAAAGCCTTCCAACCCCCAAAATTTGCAGCTCCCTCGTGCTCCATTTTGAGCATCCCCGTCTACAATTTGCCAAGCCTGCAGCAGCTTTCCCCCTTCTTCCATTCAAACTCTCCTGGCCTGATGGAGGCAATTAGACTTCAGACAACCTGGATTCCATCTAGCAGCAAACCAGGCCTCTTCTGAGCACGGCACTGCTACTGCGGGTTGCCTGCTTCAGAGACCTGAGTCAGCTCAAAACTGCAGTGAGCCAACAGGGCAGGCGAGAGAAGGAAGATGAAGCCATGAACATTTGCTTTTCCTTCAAAGGGTGACCCTTGACAGGAGGAGTAGCTTGCTCCATCAGCCTCTTTTCTGAAGGCCATTGGGTCCTCAGCATGAAGACACACTGAAGAGTTCAGGGCCCCTCGGCAGCCTTGCAGCAAGCACCTTTTGTTCAAAGCTCAGAGCTGTTAATTAAAGGACTGGTGATTAATGATTAAACTCCACGTGGTTTCTAACTCAGGCTTAGAAGATCCTAGCAATGCTGACTTTGCTGAAGGCTTCAGTGTTAAGTTCTGGTACATGCAATAGCTATTTATAGACATGTCCATCAGAGCACTGAAACGGAAATGTCCCTTCAACATCATTAAGAGGAAAAATACCATTTCCAAAAAGAGTAAAGGTCAAATATTCAGATTAAGTAAACAAGATCTCGGGCTGTCATAACCACAGCTAGAACTGGGTGAACAATTGCCAGTGTGAATCATTTATTCACCCAATTTACCTCTTTCTGTTTGTGGGCAGCTTATATTTTTATAGAGTGGATTCGCTACTAGAAATTATTCACCAAATAATTTCAGCAAGCCATTCTTGACCTGTAACTCAATTTTTGAGTTGTGGCAGGTCGTTTTGATGAGAAACATAGGTTATATGGCTCCTTTGAGTTCATAACATAGCTTTAAAAAGTGCCCTTGGCTGAAACTTGTATACCAGGAGCACATTCATTCGATGTCCTTTAGCCATCCATGTACCTGGCTTGCAGTCACAAACTAGTACCTTGAGTTTCAAAGGACAAATTGCACTCACAAAACAGTGTACTCCCTGCTTTAAAACAAAAACATTAAAGCTATAGCATCTGCACAAGAGTCATTTTTCTTAATTTGTGGACTACCACAGCACCACTCGGCCTTTCTACAGCACCTTTCACCCAAGGATCTCAGAGCACTTGGGTCTCAGTCTACTCACAACAGATACCATTGTCACAACTACTGGTGGGTTCACTGATTTTGTCTAATTCAAACTCCTTCTAGAATTGTGGCTTCAACAGTTCAAAGTTCAGAAGTTCAGCTTTATGGTTCATGTCCCAGTTAGAAGAGACTGGGAAAAAGAGCAGATTAGGGGAGAGAAAAATTTTAATAGGAAATATAGCATGTACAATATTCATGTCCAGGAAGATAAAAATTGGACATGTAGTAAAAGCCATGGACTCTGGAGACCTGGGATCAATTCCCAGACCTGCCACTGACTCCCACTGTGACACTGGGCAAACTGCGTATTTGTGTCTCCGTTCTCCAACTGTTCAAGGCGAGATACGATGTTTTTCTCCTATAGTTTGTCTACTTAGATTGTAAGCTCTTTGAGGCAGGGACTCCTTTACTATATGTATATGTGGTGTTCTGTCTCCTCTAGTGGCACCGAGATCACGTAGAGAGATTAATAAGTCTGCTCTACAGCCTTAGCTAACAGGCATATGGCTTTTCGCTCACGCAGTAGAGGCTCATGCACTAAGCTCCAGAGATCCCAGGTTCAATCCTGACGACTGGAGTCTGTCGGTGTTACATATATGCACATCATAAAACACATTGGGCCCCTTATCTCGTTTGGAGCCTCTCAGTGCTACTAAAGTACAGATAATAAGCCTTTGGACAACTCCTAAAGGCCACAAATGTTTTGCTCAAGAAAGCTAGTATTTGTAACACTGATGGCATTAGTTGTAAGCAATTAATTTGGTTGACACAGAAGCAGACTACCCTGAAATAGAGATCTGAGAAAGCAGTATTGGATGTTACAGGTGTTACACCTTATTGGGAAGAAAGTGGACCCAAACTGTTCTTTGAAATTTAGGTTAAAGCAATTGAACCCACTAGATAACACTGGCAAGTCTGAGCCCCACTGCCACTGGCTTACGTTCCAGGCCTTACAGTGGAGGTAGGTGTTTAAATTGGGGCTTAGTTCTTTTTTCTTTTCTTCAATGACACTTAGGGCGTATAGCTTAGCCCTATTTATGCATCAGGGTCTTCTACAAGTTCTTGTTATTGTTCCCATGGTGTAATAATCCTATATGGCTTGCACAGGCTTTAAGACAGTGCATGTTACGTTACTGGAATCCTTTGTGTGCCTCTCAATGCTTTGTTTTGCGTAGTGCATCTTTGATGTGAAAGAATGCTTTCATGACACGATGCCCAGGGGCGGCTCATTGGCAGCAGAGATCAACCCAGGACCTCTGGATCCAAAAGCATGAGTCTCTACTGCCTGAGCTGAAAGACCTAGGTCTCTTAGAGTAAAACCAGTAGAAGATTCCAAGCCACACAGAGTAAGCACAGGTTATACCCGTCCTTAGGAAACTAACAAAGGCAGCCTGAAGTTGCATTGACAGAGCTGTGTATGAGAAATGCCAGTGCCAAGGAGGCAGTGGGCCACATTCTGCTGTTAATGCTGGAGCAAATCCAGCAGCTCCATAGAAGTCAATGGGATTCTTCTGTATTTACAATGGTGTAGCTAAGAAAAAAGAGTTTTGTTGAGTGATCTAATGATTAGGCCAGGGGGCTGGGAGTAATGATGCCTGAGTTCAAGCCCCAGTTCTGCTACTGAGTCACGATGTAAACCTGCACAAGTCTCTGTCTAATGCTCAGTTACTGCCATGTCATTGAAGTGGAAACACCTAGTCTGCTGCGGGCGGGAAGGCTCAAGTAAAGTGCTATGAGAATCTCTGTTGGGAAATGCCACAATAGTGAAAATCCTCCTCCTAGACTTGGCTCTAGCTAATTCTCTTAGCTCTCACTTTTCATGAGCATCAACAACTCACCCGTTGCTTAAGAAAAATAAGACATTACAGCAACAATAGAAGATAAGTGTATACAGCATATACACCAGAGATTCAGAATGTAAATACAGGTACAGTGATAGGTCCATTCCGGAGTGGGAATAATTAGCCCTTTAATTAAACTTAACTTGCTGAGCATTGCTTTGTTGTTAGCAGCTACACCTGGCTTGGAACTTTCCTGTTTCAGCAGACAGCAGATGGAAAGCACAGACAAGATCCATCCCCCTCCTACTATCTCCATGGTTGCCTAAGCCAGTAATTAAGGTCTGGGACCACGTCTGTGGTAGAGTGAACTCTACCAGCCATTTCCATATCCTATTCTCTTTCCTTTTCGGAGTAGGACTTCTCTTGTTGCTGATCTCCCCAACAGGATTTCCACCTTCGCTTCCTGCCCTCATAATTATACAATGTTCATTTTACCCTAGCCCAGAGCAACGTAAAAATCGGTCTTGGATCCTGCAGTGAGAGGTATGTAGGAAAATCCCAGTGACTTTTGGTGAGACTTTATATGGGCACAGGGGCACCCAGCAGGACCTTAGCAAGAAATGGACCAGCTCACACAAACAAAGCAATATTACATATTATTTCTATGGTGCCATCAGCATCCCTGGCATTCTACACACAAAGTAAGTAGAGTTGCCAACCCTACACGATTGTCCTGGAGTCTCCAGGAATTAAAGATTAATCTTTAATTACAGATTATGTCCTGTGATGAAATCTCCAGGAATTTGTCCAAAATTGGTAACCCTAAATGTAAGCTAGAAAAAGTGCAAGAGTATGTCAATCATAAGGGGGGATCTGTAAAAGATAAGGGTTACAGGAAGGTATTAGAGCTGGTTGCATAGTACTAAAACCTACTTCATGAATGTGTTCACAAGAAAGAGGGCCAGATTTGTGGGGTGGTGATTATCATTGCTTGCAATTATTCCCATGACTGAGAGAAAATGAAGCCTGAGGTTTCACCCATTTTAATGTAAATTATTTGTATGAAGAATTCATACCAGAAGTTTGTGGCTAGTTATTCTCCTGCTGAGAATGTTTCACTCATCCAGCCAGGGAGCAGAAACAGTGCCACATGAATTTGATGTCCGACAACATAATCCAAGTGACAAATGGCATATTCGAAGGTAACCATTTGTAAATGTCCTGCAGATGAAAATTCTACCAAAACACAGAAATAACGAATTCATGCAGAGAAATCAGATCGTTTTCATGCCCAAAGAGAGAACAGGGCTAATTTAGTAACTAATATTTCACAATGAATATTTGACCAAGTTCTAATTTATATTTTTCTTAGGTGCCAAAGTTTCAGTGACACAAACAAGGACATTGTGGCTGGTAAGAAAAGTTTTGCTTTTTAAAAAAAATATATGCTGGAGTATTTTAGTGAGAGTTTGAAGGAACAAGGCAAGTTTAGAAGGCAGGAGTAGCTGCATGGGGTGTTAGGAGAACAACCAAAGAAGTGAAGGGGAAGTTAGAGTGAGGTTGCATGGCACACAGGCTCTAGGTAGGGCTACCAGGTACAGGGGATGGATGGACAGAAGGTGATCAAGAGAGCAACAAGCTGTGCCAGGTTGCCAAAGCCTAGGGCCTGAGCGGATACAAGGGGGAAGAGACAAGGAGCAAGATTTAAGCAAGAAGAGAACTGTATGGCACTTTGAAAATGAAGATTGAGCATTTGTGTGTGAAGCAGAAGGAGGAAATTGAGGACTGGGATTTAGGAGGGACTGAGCCGGTTGGAGCTATGGAGGGAGAAATGCAATTTATGCTTCTGCATGTTGGATAGACTTAAATGGTGAAAATCACAGAAGCCATATATAGGAGGAGGCTGCAGTAGTTAAACCAAAAGAAGGGACTAGACCAGAACTTAACAGCAGGGATGGATGTTGGAGACATTCTGTAGGGGTATCTGCCAACATATTCAGCACCACTCATGACCTACAATACCCTCTGCTCTTCAGAAGGGGCTCAGTCTAGGAAGGGAAGGGAATGCCTCAGTGATCTGCCCAAGTGACCCCATGAGACAAAAAGGAGAGAAACAGGGACCCAACCTAAATAGAATAGTTACAGCTTGTCAGATTCACATAGACAGTTTCAGATTTCTTCAGCCTCCAGCCCTAACCTCTTAGCAGTAGGTGTGAATCATTGTCAGAACATATGCGAATAAGTGTCTAATAGAGACTGGAATGAGACCAAAGTGTAATGGGCCAGACACTGAGCTGGCATGCAGTAGCACAGCTGCATTGACTTCGGTGTGGCTACACTGATTTCCACCAACTAAGGATAGTGAACACAAAAGTTATGCTTTAGTCAAGCACCAGTTATTGGGCTCAATACTTGCAACTGGGGGTACAAGCACTGCCTGCATAACTGAGTGAAATTTAGATGATCTAATGATTCCTTCTGGCCTTAAACTATGACTCTGCCCCAGTATTTGAATCCGCCACACAGATGATGAACTGGCAGAGCGCTAGCCCTCTATGCTATACTTCCAATACCTGCTATTCTGGATTTCAGTGGTTGGAGAGTTTGTTTCCTGAATTTTCAGCATGACCTGTTGTTGTGTAAGTAGGCCAAAGAGACATGTTGCCTGCAGCACCCACAGCTTGGGCACAGCTAGAAACACAAATGGCCCATTATATCTTTATTAATCTATTCCAATTCTTTTTAATGCTATGAAAACACCTAATGCCACTGCTTTGGCTACTGGCCCCTAACATAACAAGTTACATGGGACTTGTCTCATCAAAATATCATCCTGTCTAAATAGAGAATCTGTCTGAACTGCAGTGAAAATGAGTAATGATCACAATTACTGGGCCATATAACAGTCCAATAAAATCTAATTAAAATGATCCATGTCCCATCTGCTGGGGGGAGAGTGGGAGGGAAGGGGGGAGTAAATAACACTGTCTCTGTTTTTAAAATGCAAAATATTTCATGATAAAACGCTATTTACATTTTATAACAGTCTCCAAACTGTGCTGCCAAGGAACTCCTGCGGCTATTGGCATCTCCTCAATTGCAGGTAAGTTTGAGGAGATGCTTCCAGACAGGAAGGATTGCCCAATAGTTAGGGCAGTCGCCTAGCTATTGAAAGACGTGGGTGCAAGTCCCTGCTCCACCACAGGCTTCCCATGCTGCACTGGGTAAGCCACTTGGAGTCCCCTTTTCTAATGTTTTGTGCCTGTGTCCCATTTGCAAAAGAGATTTATGCACTGAGGAGCCCATTGACTTTCAGTGTCACTTAGGCCCTTTTCAAAACATGTCATAGGCACTTATGTCACTTAGGGGCTTTTGAACTCATTACCCAGGGCTGTAACCAGGGTGGGGCAATCAGGGCAACTGCCCAGGGTGCAAAGTCACAGAGGCAGAAACAGAGGTGACACATGCTGCAAAGGTTAGTCAGGCCAGCCGTCATGGCTGGAGTCGGGGATAGAGAGCCACCTCCACCCCCTGACTCACTTCAGTGAGCCCCGCAGCCTGTCTGGGTTGTGGGGGGGGGACCAAAAAATTGAGGGAGAGGGGGCACGTGACATTGCATCTCTTCCCCCATGCATCACCTCTGGGCAGAAAAATGACAAAAAATGGTAAGGGCAAATATGCTTACTTGCTAAAATACCTAGTTACAACTCTGATGTTACCCTTCATCTCAGTGCCTCAATTCTCCATCTGTAAAATAGAGATAAGAGAACTTCCCTACCTTTGAGGGGTGTTGCAAGGATAAATACATTAAAGTTTGAGGTTTGTCATGCTGTCTGGAGTGGTTCACAACTGAGTGCCAACCTCAGCACAGACTGTCAAGAAGCGGGACAGACACCCCAAACTGGTCACATGTCCTATAATTAGATTTCATCAACCCAGTAACAAGTGTGAACTCCTAAAGCACTGTAGTAGCTCACGGACCATGACCTTGGGCATTCCAGTCTATCTTGCCACCCAGGCAAGATGGGCTTAGTGATAATTGGCTGCTATACACCAAAGATCACACAATATTCAGGTTACTTCCAGTCCCAAGAGACCAGCCACTTATCCCAGGTCAATTTCTACCCTAGATCCCTCAAAGACAAGCTTGTAACCAATCCTTCCATCAACTAACTAAAGATTTATTAACGAGGAAAAGGAAATTAAAGAGTTATTACAAGGATAAATATATACTAGAGTTACAGTCAATGGTTTTAAAATGTGACAGTTGTAGTAATCTGTCAGCTCAAGGTCTTTTAGGGCAGCTAACCCAGGTTGACCTTGGGGGATCTCTGCTTCTGTTTTGTAGCTCCAACCCAGAAAAAAAAGATGAAAAATTTTCTTGTCAAACATTTTTATTTCCTTCTTCCAGAAGTCAAGCTGATGGGACGAGCCCCCTTTTTACAAAACCACTTCTGGGTGTAAAGGGGCAATTAACAAAGTCTTTGTATTGTGATGTCCCACGATGGCCCATTTAGTATTGATTGGGTTTCTTGATGGTTAGAAGATGATCCCTCCTTACTAGGTTCACAGTTTCAGAGCAAAAAAATTTTTATAGTCATAAAATTTAAATGATACCTTTAGCATGCAATAAAGATATGAGAGATCAATGCATGCAGCAATTTACAAGCATTTCACAAAATCTAAACACTAAACACATTGTTGTAAGTTTGATATCCATCTTAACCATATTAACACATAGGTGAAATTGACTGGTTTCCTGCAATGAATTTGTCAGTGCTCAGCTGAGGCCTAAAGCCTTGACAAGAGCTGGCACCTGGTCTGTCAGTGTCACAAGGTGCTCTGATACTACAGCAGTGGGGTCCATATTAGTACACAGCAGAGACAAAACAATAACAACAAAAATTAAGTTACTTACTCTGTCTGCTAACCACTGGCTGCACATGTCTGGATACACTTAACCAGTTAGAGAATGTCAGCCCCTTGGCTGTGCTTTCTAGGCTTACAATGTGCACTTTCCAGCTTGAGCTTCAGCCATTTCTTGGACTCTATAGCCAGCAATGCTGAGTTGCCCCCAAATGCAAGTTGCTTTCCACCCCATTGCACAGTAACCCAATGTGTAAGTACCAAGTGAAACCAAGAGCTAGTTGGAGCATACGAAAGAGAGGCAATTCTCAGAAAGACTGCTCTTAGAAAAAAATGGTGCCACCTTACCCAAGACAGTTACTAAAAACTCTCTAAATAATGCCACAAATGTAGGCAGCTCTTCCGAGAACAGTAAAGGAGATGAGGGGAGCGTGTCGAAGGGAGACAAAAAACAAAGTTAAAGCATGGGACAACACTAGAGTAAAAGGAGGCCTTAGGGAAAACTATTGGTGAGAAGGAGAAGGTAGGATTTTTGTGACAAGGTGTTAAGACAGGATTTGCAGGGGAAGGCACTTGGAAAATAGGAATTTGGAAATTGTTCTAAGCATAGGCAGCAGCAGAACTGAAACTGCAAAAGTCATGACTGGAAAGAGACTAAGGACTGGGAGGAAAGTAGGGAGAATGAGAGCAGAGGTGTAAAAAGGGTGAGATTGTGTAGGCCCCTGGGCTGGGCATGCCCAAATCAACACGCTGGATCTGAACTTCTTATCTATGAGCAGAAGTGGAGCCCTAGAGTCAGACTCTCCTAAACTTGAGCATTTGAAAGTCTGGGTCCAAGCTGGAGCCCTCCCAAAGTTCAGAGTGTTCAGATCTGGTCATCATAGTGCAGTTCAAGCTACAAATTCAGTCCTGAATTCAGATGCATCATTCTGCTTCTGGCCATACATCACTGAAGCCATCCAACTAAATCTAGTGAGGAGCTGAAGTTGCTCAGTACCTCAGCACAGGCACTCATCACCACAAATAATTGGGCCCAATCTTTCAATACTTGATTAAATCAACCTTACGTCCCATTGGCCCGAGGAAAAATAAATGGAAAACAGCCTGTACTTAATGTTTGTCACTGTAGCAAGTTCTTACCTCTCATCAGATGCACACGGTCTTCAGTCTCTTGGGGAAGTATACTTTGTTGTGGTTCAGTGTTTATTGCCTTGACCCTCTAGCACAAGCAAGAGTCCAGACATAAAATATATCCTTGTTGCACCCCAGGCCTCAACCTTCATGCTTCAACAGTTTGCAGTTTTGCCCTCCCTTTCCTGGGCTAAGCAGTGTCACTAGTCCTTTCCTGTGGGAAATTCTGCCCAACACTTCCCCCTACTGATGCAAGGATTAAATATGGACTTCTCCCTCACTCAGAAAGCCTTGGCCACGGTCTCTTTTCCATGTTCTTGTTGGAGAGTCCCACTCCAGCTCTTGCCTCATCTCTGGTCTTTCAGTTCTGAAGGAATGCTGCTACTTATACTCCTTGTCATTCCTTCCCAGCATGCCTTGCTGTGCTGACACATACTCTCACGGCTTCTGCACCAAACAGTGAGAATTCCCTTGTTCTGATTCCCCTGAAAGGGCTCATGCATCCCATTATTCTACCCTCCTCATTTTTCCCCCCACTCTCCATCAATGAAAACTGATGCTGAGTACAAAATGTTGCATTTCACTCAAAAATTATTGTTTTTAAACAAAAGAATTCAAATTAAAAATGTCAGAGCTTGAAATTTCATCCAGCCAAAGATCAAATTTTGTATCAAGATATGCAAAAAAATTTTAAGTGTCCATGTTTTGATGCCATTTGAGGGAAACTTCCTCAAAGAGTCAAGTTTCCTGGCCAGAAAATGACCCAAAATAAAATTTCAAACTATTTTCTCCAGAGTCTCATACAAGAAATTGCTCATTTTGGCACCCCACTGCAGAGACATGACCAGTCTTCAGCAAAATGGCTCCCCACAGAGATATTTTCATATGCCGATTAGTTTTATAAGCTTCAAATATGTCATCATTTATTCATTTCAAGGTGATGGGGGACTTCTCTTGTCAACTTTCATACTGCTGGGCTGAGAAAACTAGTGGTATTTTGCCCTTAAAAGAAACAGAAGGCTTCACAACTTACACATGAAGCATTTATTGTGGTTGTTCCAAACTATGCTAACCTTTGACCTAGGAAGAAGTTCAAGATGCATAAATGAAATAATCTCCAGTGTAAGTGTTACGATAAAATGAAAGGGAAGAAATACATATTATACACATCACCTTTAGGAAATAGTAATCACAAAAGTTATTAAACATTCTGTCATGGGTTCTGCCGACTCCCTGTCCCCTCCTGCCCAGTTTTGTTAGTAATAAAGGCAGCTTCCTAATGTTTGTCACTCTCAAATGCATAATTTACTACTGAAAAGGAGAAGAAAATACATTCCATTTTCATAAAGGACTATGAAGTTGTCCAATTTTCCAGAGCTGCAGGAGGACTGAATCCTTGTGTTATAGCAGAGGTCTCTTTATGCATTATGGATACACAAACTTTGCAATTCAAAGTGATCGCTCTCGGCTTTTCCATTGCCTGGCATCACTGGATTATATTTTAAGGTGTACGTAGTCATTTGAGATTGAAGCAAATATGCCTTATATGAAGGCAAAGGCAAAGGCACCTAGGAGGGCCTGGTACCTTTGCCCCCTACTCCATTGATGCACCAAGAGACTATGGAGTGTGCACTAGCAACCTTCTTTCCTCTTATTGCCATTATATCATGGATGCAATTAAAAAGTCAACATTCAGGTACCTGCAGTAACCTCAGTACCTTCTGATACACAGAACAGGATTTTCTACAGTACCATGGTCCCTGTGTAGTGAGACATGTCAACGTTTCACTGTGACAATCGGCCAGATTCTGACCTCTCACAATCAGGAGTAAACCATGGAGTTACCCCATTGTAAGTGAGAAGAGGAACAAGGCCCAAGGAATCTCAGTAACTCCAGTCTGAGTTGTCCCCTCCCCACCAACCTACATAAAGGCAATCTGCTCCTGGCAAGAGGTACAAGTGACCCAGGAAAGTCACTTGTGGGCCTCTTGACAAACCTACCAAAGTTGTAGAAGGTGTGGGGGGAATCTGGAGTTCTGCTTTTCCCTCCCAGGCCTGTGTCTTTTCTACAGAAAACAGGTAACTCTGAGCCCCATCCTGTATAAACCAACCCAAAAGGCTGTCTTTGCTGAAGTTTGGCTACCCCCGTTCCCATGGCAGCAGGGAACATTCTATCTTGGGGGGCGGGGGGAGGAAGAGTTATCGAACTTTCCACCTTCTGCAGAGGAATTTCACTCTTTTCTAGCTATCACAATGAAATCTAAACACCCCCCTCCCCTGTCCTCCCCAAAGCCACCTTCCGCTGGGCACATGCAAATTGAAGAGCTGGTTTTCATTTTGCCTTTTTAGGAGTATAATATGGACACAGAGCCTAGTTCTCCCCACACAAGTGTAGCTCCTATTGGCTTACTCAAGAGGAGTTACTCAAACCCTGCTGGAGGAAAATATGGCCCAGTGTGCACACACAGATTTGCACATGCATGCCAAGCTTCGCTCACACAGAGGAGAAACTCATGAGGTGCATCTCCAGAAGCGCAGGGTTTTTTAATCCATTCCTTAATTTCACTCTGCTTCAAGACACAGTTTCATTAGAACAGAGTTCACTACAAGTGTGTCCAGCTATACAGTATAACCGCGTGCACGTGGACTATATATGAGATGAGTGGCACTGTGTATGTGTGGGTGGGTGTGCACCCATGTGCATCCAAGTTCCGATGGAGGTTGGGGGTTCCCTAATAAAACGCTAATGGAGGATTGCTTTCCAGATCCCTTCATGGAAAAATGGGACAGCAACAACCCCAGTCCGAACAAGATGGGGAAAGAGAAAGGAAATCAGGCAAAGAGAGATTTACTATTAAACCAAATGAGATTCAAAACTAACATACCTCATTGCTATGGCCCATGAATCCAATACCCACCATGAGCCGGATAATGATATAGTCAGTGGGAGGTCCTTCCAAGGGAAAACTCTAGTTATATTTTTATCTTATTCTTTTTTCCTTTCTCTTGAACTCAATGAAGGGAGGGGGAGTTTGTCTTGTCTCTGATAGAAAAAAGAAAACCAATTTCACTGGTGTCACATACAAGTGACCAAAGACAGAAATTCACATGAAACTGGCATTTTATTCCGAGTTCCGGAACCAGGCTAGGCAAGAAAGAGTAGAGGATGTAGTGTCCTGTGTTCCAAAGTAATGCACTGAAACTCAGTATTAAAGTAACTGGGCCAGATCCCCAGCAAGTATCAATCAGCTTAGTGCCACTGAAGTCAAAGCAAATATACTGATTTACATCAGCCAGGGATGCTGAACATGTCCACTCTGAACAGACATCATATTGCATTGACTGGGACTCCCATCATGAGATTATTCTGATGTCAAACCAGAGATGGATTTTCAGTGGTTCCAGAGACCTGAACAGAAACATGTAGGGGGACTTTTTAAGACATTTAAACAGCACTTTCTCACCTATCCAAGTCTCCTACTACAACTTCTAGACTGGCTGTCTGTGCACATGGTTTTGGAGAAAGAAATCCTGAATCAGTTTGGTATTAATACATCAGAAAGAGAGCGGCTATTTTATTATGGCATTACCAGTCTGAACTCAGCAACCATAGACTTGGTCACTTTGAGTACATCTACACTGCAATAAAAGACTTGTGGCATGGCCACAGCTGGCTTGGGTAAGCTAAAAATTGCTGTGTAGACTTTTGGGCTGGGGCTGCAGCCTGAGTTCTGAGACCTACCCCTCTCACAGAGTTTCAGAGCCTGGACTCCAGCCTGAGCCTGAAAGTCTACATTGCGATTTTTAGCCCCACAACCCAAGTCCTGCCCAAGTCAATTGAACCAGACTCTGAGACTCAGTGCCATGGGGTTTTTATTGCAGTATAGACATACCCTTTAAGGCTAGGACCCAAGACAACAATTAGTACTAGGTAGTTTGTACCGTCTACATCAGTGGCTACCTTTATTTAACTGAGCATGAGAAATATTATGAACTTATCTAAGGATAAAGCAAGTACAAGTACGTGAGACCATACAGAAGCTGACCCTAGATTTGTTACAGACCAGAAAGGCTCTTGTAGAGCATAGATGTGCAGTAGTTTTTGAAAGCAGTGCCGATCTTCTCCCTGCTGCTCCAAAAATGCAACGCACACGAGGATTATGGGGAGAAGGCCTCATTTCCTTAAATCTAATGTTTGCCCCCTGCTGTAAGAAGATACTGTGCATGCCAGACAAAACCTCTGAGACTTAAATAGGTATTCAAATTCCACGCAATACAGCCCAGCTCCTGCAAGGAGATTCCTCCACTGGTAGACCCTTGCACCTGGCTGAGTCCCATACATAATAATGGAGATCCACACAAGCATCTGATCATGCATATGTAAGTGCAGAATCTGGGCCTAAATATGCATATGCAAATAGGCTAGCTACATGTGCAGCTGCTTGGTATTCAGTTCCACTCCTCTTTGGGTAGATGGTTCAAAGCTGATGAGACTTGAAGGAAGGAGCCTTCCAGGGAAGCTTCCCAGAGATGTTTTGCTGTCAGGTCCAGGTGAAAATACTAAGATTTATGTAGATGCCTGTAAACATTACTTTGCCCAGCTTGCAGGCAAGCTGATCATTTTCTGAGAGTTACTCTACCGCTAGATTCTAGCTTAAGCCTCACACAGGCGCAACGGGTCTGGCAGTGCACACAACAGGAACTGTTACAACCTTTTAGAGGGTAACAGCATGCTCCCCAGAATGCCAGGCTATCTCCACTGATTGATGTGGACAGCAAGAGGGCAATTAACCTGCCCTTGGCTAGTCTTATTCCCAGTGCCCTATAGAGTTTCTAGAACTACTGTCAGCGCTAGAGTCCCTTGGCCCTTCCACACATACTATGCAAGCACCAAGATTGTACCTGGTTCCTGAACCCTCTTCCTCCTTGCACCCCATACAGGGCTGAGCTAAGTCATTTTACTTCTGCAGCGTTCAAAGGCCTGTAGAATATGCATATGAATTGGGGAGGGAGGATATCATCCGGGTTTGTTATATGATGAGACTATAACTCATCTGACAATGTCACATACTTCTATTGGGAAAAAAAATTGTATATCATGTAATTTGTGCAAACAAGTTCAGGGATTCGCACGGTTGTCACTGCTGAGGAGGAACTAGAGTATAGTGGTTAGAGTTTTGCAGTGGAATTCAAGACTCCTAGGTTCTGTGCCTCACTCTGACAACATAACCTTCAGCAAGTCACAATCTGTTTCCCCACTCATGTAGTGAGGATGTTACTACATACCAGAGCTGACCAAATAATGTACTTTAATTTATTCAGTGAATCCATTTCTCCACTGATTGGACCAGCTCTCTAAGTGAGATTAACAATAATTTAGCAAGCAACTTACCGGATACTTTTTTGCATTAAGAGTCCAATTAAATGTGTTTTGATTACTATACAACAAGCTCTAATACATTAGTCTCACAACACACCTAATTCATTCATCTCTGAGGTTCGGAGATAGACCACGTTATAGAAAAGTAAACTCGAGATGGGATTCCTTCATACAACATTACTGCAGGTTTGTTTAATGTAAGTTTGCTCCATGTTTCTATTAAGAATGTTATCCTTTTACATTTTGTATTCCCAAAAAGCCATATTAGGATTGATAATGCTATGAGCTAGATCAGCACAAACATGCCCGTCTGATGTCACATCAATACTAATAGGACTTTTCATGTTGGCCGCTGCTCTATGAGAATTTTCAGACACTTGTGTATGTAGTATAAATATTTATATATAATGTGTGCTTCTGAATGTGTACAGACACAGAAGCTGCCAGACCTAGTTAATCAGTCAGTTTGAAAACTTCATTGCTTTTAGATGGAGAAGAAAATCATATTAACATATCAATAGCATATACATGCTGGGAGAGTGATTACCCTTTACATCTCTGGGATATCCGAACACCCAGATAAACCACTGACACATTAACACTCTATCTTAAATATTCTGTCTTGGCATCTCTCATTTCACTCATGTGCTTTCATTCATCTTTTCTTTTCTCTTGTCTGCTCTTTTCTCTTAATCTGTTTGTTTCTCCTTTTACATTCACCATTCTCCTCGTGTTTCTTCTCCCCCCCTTCCCGCCGCAACACTCCTTTCTTTTCCCTCTCCCTCCCACTCGCCTCTCCCTCCCCCCATTCCTCTAAGCTTGTTTCGCTTGAAATTTCCACCTTGTGGTTGCGTACTGCTGACTTCACATTTGCTGTGGTGTGAACTTCACATCTGTGAATGGATGACAGGAAAGATTAATAACCCCGCGTTCCCCTTGACTGTGGGCCTATCTAATGAATAAATAAATAAATAAATAAATAAATAAATAACAGAGCTTAAAATCCCCTAAATAGAGACCCAGAGCCTGGGAGAAAACAACATTTTGCTGAATCCATTCTTTAAGAAAAACAACCTCTAATGATCTCTAGTTTACATAGTCGGCAGTTTTTTTTCCTAAACATTTTATGGAAAAAAACAAAACAGAAAGTTAGAGGCAAAGGAATTAGTCCTTTCTCCTGAGCCAATTAAAGGAAGAATGATTTAAAAGCGATAACACAAAATATGTACAAAGCATATGGGAAAACGAATTTCAGTTCCATGCAGAAAAACAGAGCCGTCAAGCAGTGATATCAGCTTAATACACCCATGTCAATAACAAGCTAAATGCATGGGTCTAACTGGCTTCCCATTTCTGGGCAAGAATTTCATTTCAGAGCAGTAATATGAAAGCAGGTAATGATTTTCCAGGTAATTCTAACAGTTCTGTGCAGGTTCTATTCTTGGCCTCAGGCTTTATCACACCACCCAAAGCGAGTTATAATTACAGCTGGCTGGAAGATGGAACTCCCAGCCCATGAAAAGTTTTTTAAAAAATATGTTGTCCCTAATTGGGATGAAGAGTCAAAACTGCAAACCTCACATGAAAGGATTTCCAGAAAAATTCTATTTTGAAAGAACCAAAGAAGAATTTTTCAGCTTGCCAGCTGCCCACCTGGAAAACAAAATTGACAAGAGCCTTCCAGGTGGGCTGGCAGAGTCTAAACACCCCAGCTCTATAGCTCCCCACACCAACCTAGCTGTCAGAGATGCAGCCAGGCCATGGGAGTGTCTGAGTTCCCTGGCACTCCACCTCCCGTGCAGCTCACTGCTTCTCTAGCAGCTGGACAGGGGAAGACAGGAAGGCACTGTGTCCCCCTGGAAAGCTCTTGTCAATTTCAGTGTCCCCCAGCTGCTGAGCTGGGGAGCCATCGGTTTGATTTTCCATGGGAAATTTTCAATTTTGCCAGAATTTTTTGATTTTGCAAAAAAGAGAGCATTCAGTCAGAAAACCCTTCTGATGGAAAAACCCTAACTCCAGTTATAATCACCCATATAGGTACTGCCTGTCATAACTTATTACTTTAGATACACTGTGTTCAACTCCTTTTTGACCAACTCCACAACCATAAATTGACCCTCTGGCTTAGTTAAATGAAACCAAAGGTGAATACAACAGGAACCAAGAAATCTAGATACCGTATTTCTCAGATGTCTGTTTGGCAGGGTGTCTCTGCCTCATTTTCAAATTAGTCACCTCTCCTCTCCCTTTGTAATGGCATTTTATTGTGTGAAAAGGATACCTCTCAATGAGCAGTTGTACGAGAACTACAGGTCATCTAGAGAATAGAGCAGTAGTCTGCCTAGCCAGTGACTACAGGTCAAATCTGATTGAGGGCATAAGGGCAATGAGCCTGGCAGCCTCAGTGCAATCCCCCTCAGAATCTGTGTGCAAAATCCCACTACAAATCTTGCAGTTTGATACAGACTGTCAATACACAAGCACATAAGCAGCCATGAAAAAAGTTAAGGGCTCAACCCTACACTTTTTCACTCAGGCAAGGCTCTCTGACCTGAGGGAGAGGTTTGCCTGAGTAAGGAATGAAGGATTCACTCTCTACTCTTTAGCTGAACAAGAAAACCCAAGCCTTGTCTTTTAACAGCCACAGAGTGGGTCCAATTCTGCCTACAGACTCACATTTCACAGCTCACATTGGCTTCGGGGGAGCCATGTACAAATGCCCAAGGACACAATTTGGCCTGGTACATTTCAATCTGCTGAGAACCTCGTGAGAAACATGCACCTGATCCAGCAAAGCGCCAAGTGGTCTTAGCTCCCACTCAAGTCCCACAGATTTGACTTCAACGGCGCAGAAATAAGCTAATGCCGAGAGCTGCTTAAAACACCACCCCTCGTATGAAAGCCTGCAGCAAACCAGTTTCACTGTAGCAAATCTACAGATAAATCTAGGGAAGGAGCAACACCAAATGACTGGGAACTTGGTTCAGATAAGCAACCAAATATATGGGAGCATCTCCAACTCAGCTATGGCTCACCTCCATTAGGTCCTACAGCTTTCCATCCCTCCCGCAGGCTCACTGCATGCTGACTGGAGGATATGTTCAGCCAGGACATTTACTACTCGCTGTCTGAAGGGGTAGGGACTGCTTACCCCAGAGCCATTCACTGGGGACTAGCCAATGGGAATAGAGTGGAGCGCACGGTCCTGGCCACTCTCTCATCCCACATAAATGTATCCCTCTCTGGCAGCACTAACCTGGCCATCTTGCATTTAAGTAGCATGGGCAGCCACTGTGGGTGGGGAGAGAAAAGACCGGCTCCTTGTCCCCACCATTGTAAAGCCCTTTATGGATCTGATTTGAAGCCAATTAAACTCAGTGGGAGTCTTTCCATTGACTTCATTGGGCTGCATTTGTTAGTTAGAAACAGTTTTCTCCATCCTATTGTACCAACTGCAGATTCACTCTTGATACCTTTATTGTGATTTCCGACTCTTATGATTAAATATGCACAATCCCCATTTCCCCCAAATGGAGGAAACACTCCAAGAAAGAGCTGAACTTTCCATCCAAAAGTCATTAATTTATTTATTTTTAAAATCCACTGTCAAAGTTTGCTTCTCATAGATGAGTAGGCAAGAAAAACAGTTTGCCCTAGAGAAAACTGCATTAGGCTTTTAGTCTATGCATTTGCAAAATATTTGAAAGCTCTTCTAAAAGAAATAATTTCCTTTAAAAAAATGCATTTATTTGTACAAAAAAATACTTAAAAATTATACCAGATTCTGCTTAGTGGAGTGCTTTAGGTTATATGTGAGAGAAGAATCTGGCCCATATCAAATCAGACTATTGCTCCATTAAACCCATTTGCTGCCTCTGGCAGCAGCCAATATTACTTGCTTAGCAGGAAGATAACTCCATCCTATGGCCTCATCAAGAAACTCTGGGAGAAACTCCAAGTTAAAGGGCTGTGCTCCCGTTAAAAACTCAGGGTTTGGTGGATGGAATCCACATGGCCAAAATCAAAGCAAGGCTGTGGGAATGCAAGCAGTCAGTGCAGAGCCAGTTACTGATGCCATAGACAAGGGACAGAGTCAAGAGATGAGGCCCATCAACCCCCCACTAAGGTGCTTTTTGGTCCTGCAAATTCACAGTAGGCATAGAGTAGCTGGGTACGCCAGACATATTCCCCAGCTGCTTTAGCTTGCTGAAATCTCAGCAAAGGGGAGGGATAGTTCAGTGGTTTGAACATTGGCCTGCTAAACCCAGCCTTGAGGGGGCCATTTAGGGATCTGGGACAAAAATGGGAGATTAGCCCTGCTTTGAGCAGGGGGTTGGACTAGATAACCTCCTGAGGTCCCTTCCAACCCTGATAATCTATGAATCTATCTATGACATGGTGTTGTAGAATGCTTCAGGCATGGCAGAAACACAGCATTTCTACTCCATTGTCCTCAAATGCCTGCTTACTCCGTCGCTGGATTTGGCTACTGAGCAGATATTCAGCATTTGAACAAAGGGGGAAATTTCTTCCTTGCCTTCGTAGCAAACAGTTTATACCTTGAAGACTAGGATTAAAGTTACCTTTTATTTAAGGCTGCATGACCACAAATGTCACTAAGTGACCCAGACCCTGTTCACACCCAGCCACACTGAGTCTCTGATCCTCCGTGCAGCTGCAAATTTTACAAGCTGGTTGCAGAAGCATTTCCTTTTAGTTGTTCACACTAATTTCCAGTGATGCCCCTTGTGCATATGCCACTGAGCAGCAAAAAAAGCAGAAACTGATTGGTTCTCCATTACTCTTCAAAATCTTAAATCCCCTAGCCGGTTTACCCTGCTATGGGTGTAAACCGCCTCTACCTAGCAGGGGCTATGAAGAAACTTCACCTGCGGGCAGGTTATTCCATAGCCACCTTTTGCAGGGTTTCTTGCACCTCCCTCTGAAACAACTGGTAGTGGCCACCACAGCAGAGATTGGACTAGACGGACCTGTGACCTGGCCCAGTACAGCAATGCTGATATTACTTCCCAGGGTAGATAAACCTAGATTATGAAAATCACTTACTCATTGTAAAGTCTGCTATGTCTCTAACTATTGTACCTACAATCTTGCCACAGCAAGGAAAGGTACCTTTAAAATCATCAACACTTTAGAACAATTTGTGGGGGCTTTTATTTAAAATTATTTATGTAAGTCTGCAGTTGCACAAGATGTCTGGTCTTGTAAAAAGCAAATCAATCAAAATGACGTAGGGCCCAATCCTGTTAACATTAATGCATGCAAGTAATTTTACTTTTGTATGCGCATTTGCAAGACTGAGCCCATAGAGTATGAAAGAATGAGAAAAAAAATCTTTACAAAATATATAGACATCCCAGCACTATTATACAGACACGGATCATTTAAATTAAATAAAATTTTTAAAAGCCAGATTTTTTAGATGGCTGCTATTAATAGGAGAAAATATTGATCCCAATCCTGCAGTCCTTATTCAGCAAAAAAACCCATTAAATAATGCAGGATCAGGCCCAATGCACTGGATTTTACAATTGCTTTATTTCAAATTCTGATGCAAGAAAACAATTTTTCTTCCCTGAAATTTAACAACAGACATGAATAATAAAATGCTCCAAAATGCTAGTGACCCTTCAGGTTTTAAATTTGAAAGGAATTCTAGGGAGGAAAAATAAATGCAATGTAAATAACCACTGGGTAATTAAATTTATTTTTTAAATAGCATCAAAGTTCAGAAGAAAGAGAATAACAAAGAATATCTAGTACAGAAATGCACAAAGGCACTGCCTGTATAATTAGTTATCTAGCAGTATCCAAAGCCCTTTATATGGATTGATTATTTTTGAGATTGCATCTTGCAAATCTGAACTAAAAATGCTTTTTGTGCAGTGTTCAAACATGAAGATGCCTTTGGTAGTACTACAGGATGAAGATTCCCAAATAGATATTTAATTTAGATTGAACAGGACACTTATGCCATGGTAAATAAATCAGTTTATTAATGAACACCCCTTCACTGATGTTTAATGACTATTGTATCTATGGCATTGCTGTTAATCTGAAATAAATGTGTTTAATAATCAATTGATATTTGTTTATCATGCAATGGTCTTATTAAATCAGAATTAAATGCCTATTAGGGAATGTTAACTTAAAACATTACCATGACTTCTGAATGAGGCTTCAATGAATAGTTCTCTTGCTTCTTGAAAGGAGTAACAAATAAATTCTTTGTCACAATATTGTAATGCATGTTACAAAACCAATAACTGAAACGTTTGAATTGTTGAGCACAAAAGAAGAGAAAAAATGTTCTTAAAAGCAGATTAATTATCTACATGATCATTATTACATTTTAAAAGAATGACTTTTCCTGGGTTAAACAATTTTTAGATAACTCTGAAATCAAAATCCTTGATTATTTGTGGGTATTTTGCCAAGCAACTATGAGAAAACCATTTCTCTGCACTCATGTCAAATGTTCTTTCCCAAAAATAATCCCTGCTATGGAAAATCCCATTTTTAAAAAACCCATATTTTATATGTTATATATATCTCTTCTTTTTAGAGAGGAAAAAGTTTACAATGAAAGCCAATGTTTTAACTATAAACATATATTCCCTCTTCCTCAACATGACACTTGATCAAAATGCCAGAAAATAAATGTATCAAGACACCCATCCGTTTCATTTTCCCCGCTGTCATTTTTAAACAAGTTACAAAATCTCTGTTATTACCGTTCTAAGGGCTGTTCTGAGTCTTTCTCTCCCCCCCACCTCCTTTTCAAGGACTGAAGAATTATTTTTTTCAGCAAACAGAGCACTCATGTCAGCCTGTACACCCACAGCGAAAAAATAAACAGCAGATGAGCCGGACATGTTCCCAATAGAAACATGGTATAACGGCAGCATTGGCTCCTAGTCTCAGCACTAGTTTGAGAACATGCAGGGGGACATAGTTCTTCAAGGGGCAAAATGGACAGAGGAGAGAAAGAAAAAAGGTCTTGAATCCCTTTGAGCAATGCATCCGATGAAATGAGCTGTAGCTCACGAAAGCTTATGCTCAAATAAATTGGTTTGTCTCGAAGGTGCCACTAGTACTCCTTTTCTTTTTGAGCAGTGGGTGAGTAATAGAAACTTGTACCTGTGTTGAATACAGTATGGACCCCACAATGTGAAATCTTGTTTCTCAGAGGAACTTCTCTATAATCAGAGCAACAGACTTCCCATGAAGATGTATTGGAACAATTTGGGAATTCCTTTTTACTTCACATAGCAATGGAGTTTAACTATACCACAGCTCAGTATAGCCCAGTCTGCCTATATATATTATATAGAGATTAGTATATTAATGCAGATGAACTGGGTTTTTTTGCCAAAGTCAGCTGCCAATTCTGTTTTGTACGAGAACTCATTAAGCAAAGTGACAGTCATTTTTCTTTTGGTCACATAACTCAAAAACCAGCTTTGCACACATTTTAATACATTTCATTGCTCATCCCACTGCCTGCTGGAAACTTGCTCAGTACATATATGTTCCTTGCCGCATTTCAGCCCAAAGGGGAATTTTGGGCTGGGTTACAGAACTCTTATGGTAGGTATTTGAATTAGAAACAAACAAACAAACAAACAAAAAACCCAGTGACTACAGTGGGACAAAGTACCTCACAAAAGTGTCCTCAAGAATTTTCTGGAATTTGTTTCAGGTGTCTTCCCACCCTGCTTGTGATAATTTACCTCGTCTTAGAGATTACTAGCAGGAATGTTCCTGGGAATAGCAAGTTTTAAGGAAATTAGAGAATATTTCAAACTCAAACACAAGTATTTCAATTTTCATTTGTCTTATCAGGGAACAGAAACAATGCCTTTTGATCTACACGTCCAATCAAGCCTAATCTACACAACTCAGATTTCAAATATTGTGCCAACCATCAATAGCTCCCAAACAATCTACAGAGCAAGGATTAGTCACAAAAGTATCCAGCAAATAATAAATATAAATGCACAAAAATAAAGCTGTGTATAGACAGTTTGTAAATAGAATGAATTAATTATTTACTATTCTGTCAGCTCTACCTTGGACCAAATATGCATGTTCAATGTGAGTGAATGAAACTCCCAGTGAGTTACATGGCAGTTATTATAGAAGGGTTTGCTATAGTGCCCATCAGCGTAGTATTTAAATGCCTGCGCCAAAGATGCATTTCACTCCTAGATTCCACCAGATGGTTCAAACACCTAATATTTAACTTCCGTGAGCCATGAAAATACATTTTTGGTAACTAATATTGCCCCTCTCACCCAGCCTTGCAAGTGTTTCATAAAAAACTTTCATAAAATATTTACTGGGGTCAGTTAAAGTATATTCTGTGAGACCATCAACCGTTGGGGTCTCAGTGTGTGTGTGTGTGTGTGTTCTCCTGTCATTTAAAACTACACGCGCATGGAGCAAACTCCTGAGACTCAAAGAATCACCTTGTCTCTAGCAAAAGAATCATAATTAAGTGCTCGCAAACCCTGTCATAACAGCCAGTCAAAGCTAAACAGGTCTGACACATTTAACACCAGTTCGCTTAAAACAGAGGTGCATTGCAGGAGAGAGTCCATTCCTTGAAACAAAAGGCAATTTTTCAGCTCTGAAAAAATATGTCAGGACCCTTTCATCTTATCACATGGGGGCGATAAGGACCTGGAAATCTTTGTTTTAATTTTAGAACCCTGAGCACCTAACACTGGTCTAAACTCTACCAGCTTAACAGTTAGCTGACGAGGGAAAGAAGAGCACTTCAGAACATCATTTATTCTCTTACAGACACGGAAAGGCCAGTGTTTAGTAGTCACATACAAGCCTGTTTAGCTCAGGTGCTCCCTTATCATGGTCCATGTTTGTGAGTCATTTAGTTTATAGAGTTCTTCTCATACAGTCTTTGGAATTTCAGGCTCCAAGATGATTGAGAGTTTTTACCTTGTTTAAAATTTAGATGCAAAGTTCAGCTGCTTGCGAGCTGAAAATACCTTCAAATAAAGAGATCAGGTCAGACTTTATAATTAGATTGTTCAGAAGATGACAAAGTCACGCTTAAAGTTTCCCGCACAGAGGGAAACGAATCTGCAATTTTTTGTTTCTAAACAAATACAAAAAAACAGTTAAAATTAACAAAAAACAATTTCAAGGTCTCCAAAGCTGCTTGTTTTGAGTAGTCCAGCTAGAAAACTGGGCTCTAAAGCCCCAGAGTGCCACCTTGTGGCTATTTGGGTTTTTTGTTTTGGTTTGGTTTGGTTTTTTGGGGGGCGGGGGGGGAGTTTAAGGAAACAAATTAAAAGAAGGTTAAATTTTGCATCGGTTTTCTTTGCTGGTGCCAAATATACGTAAGGAGCATTGTCAAGGCTGAGATGCAAAAAACCCCAGATTTATTCTTTTTTCTATATACTTTTGGTGAAGTCCATGCAATTTTGCCTTAGAGACAAATTCTCCTTTTTCCTTAACCCACAGCCCTGTTCAGAACTAGTGCCTGTACTGGGCCCTCAATTATCCTGGCCATATCTGCATTTCTGGAAGAGAAAGTTACCAGTCTAGAGAAAGACATATCACAACAGAGTTAAGAGGCTACACAGTTCCTGAATCAAACCAATTTGTGTTTGTTAGTTGTATTATTTCTTTAACTCTTTCTCCACAAACTAGTTCATCCACACTCCTTTCTCAACAAGAGCGCTATTTAGGGTAGGATTTTCCACTGTCTCTCACCCTGTATAGTCATTTACCTCGGTGCAAAGTGAGCATAAAATGCTATTAAAGCAGAGTAGTCTTAAATTGTTTTGCACAAGAATAAAATGACTACATAAGGGCTTGTCTATATGGTGGGATAATGCACACTATGAGGGTGTGATTTCTAAAGCGCACGGCCATGTTGCACATTAATTGGTCCATGTAGACCCTGCTGGTGCACACAAAAGGGTCCCTAGTGTGCTTTAACATAGCACAGTTCCAAACAGCTCCATGTTAAAGTTCACCAGCAGGGTTTACATGAACCAATTAATGTGCACCACTTAAGTGCATTTTAGAAATCACACCCTTGTGGCACATTACCCCCACTGTAATGATAAGCCCTTCAGAGCAAAGCTGTGAAAATACAACCTTTCCATTTCCTGTCAGATAAAAGCTGGCTGCACTCATCTGTATGGTGCACCTTATCTAAATACACCTCGTGGAGAACTGACTGGCTCCAAGAATCTGTAATAAAATACAGAGTCTTTTGTCTCCAGGTTATTGGCTCAGTTGTCACCCAAAGTCACTACCATCTAAGGTTGCCAACAGTCCCTTATGACCAGGAACATCCCTTGTAATTTTTTCATCTCTGTACAAGATCAGGAGTTGCTGAGTGCTGCAAAAAGCAGCAAGAAATACCCCTGGCGAATGTAGGTGAGTGCTGCTTATTAATAATGATGTTTAATAAGAATGATGATGATGATGATGATAATATCAGGAGGAGGAGTAGAGCAGGGGTGCTAAGGAAACCATCCCTTATTTTTGAAATACAATGTTGGCAGCCCTACCACCATCTGACAGCTGTTCAGTCACCAATGTGAAATAAGTTCATCTCTTCGTCTGATGCCATCCAGAATCCACAGCACAAAACTTAACCGGACAATTCAGGGCCAGCGCTTCTGCTGACCTGACAAAGCAGTAGTATCATATCCCAAAAGGGAAAGTGTTGTACGTTTAGTCACCTAAAGTCATCTCCTGCTGCTCAGATCCCCTACATGAATCTCTCCATATCCTTCATCTCTCTGTTCAAGCTCATCTGTTCCTTCCAAGCTTTATCAAATGTCACTCCCCAACTACCTCCCTATTCTCCCTTCCTCCTATTCCCCTCCCTCAATACTTTTTTTCAATCTATTTTCCTGCTCCCTGTATCCCTCTCTCATGCAACCTGAAAGTTTACCTCTCCCTAAAAGTCATTCCCCCCACCTCCCTACATCTTCTCTTTCCTGAGCTATTAGCACGTGCCAGGCCTTTATCCATACCACTCATAGGACGAAAGCCCTTCGAGCATAAAGGGACATGTCTCACTATAGCTGCGTAAAGCACCATGTACCTCTCTGGGGCCCTTAGGGCCTGGTTCTGACACCCTCATTCACATTGTATAGTAGAGGCGTTTCAATGGGACTACTCAAGGAGTAAAAGACCTGTACCAGGTATAGGGTTGCACAGTCCAGCAGTGTAAGGTAAATGGGTTTGCGAATATGGTCATTAGCCCTTCCCTGAACCTGACAAAGCATTTCCTACGACTTCCATGGCACTTAGAAGGAAGACTGGCTATTTTTAGCTCTGGGTCAGCCAGTTCTTTCTTGGCCAATTTGTAGCCATCCAAAGAACAGCAGCAAACTGAATGTTTCTGCTCAGACTCTTGGGACTGAAATTGCTCGGGGTCGATGGGTATTATGAAGATGATGCAATGGTAGAACTGTGTGTGGTGGGGAGGAGAAGGGAATGGGCTCCCACGATGCCGTCCAGCACAGTTAGATACCACCTAGCCTCACCTAAAGCCAGCCAGGGCAGAGCATCAGATTCTCAGACATTAAGGAAGGCATTTCAGGGCAGCTTATTTCTTACTAGCGTCTTGATCTCAGTTATTCTCAATGCATGTGACAGAAAGAGGCTTGCATGGGGTAAGATCTGTAACTAGAGCTCTGTTTTTACTTTTGCCTTATTGGGTCATCAGTAGCAAGGAAGGGACGTTTTATTGCATGGACTGAAAACTACAGCTATCTTTGTGGGGAGGCAAGGAAATAGACCCTAACACAGGCAGGAAGTTGGTCTTGTCTAAACAAGCAGCAGAATGGCCAGACCAAAGGTGGATTTTCACCTACCTCTTTCTCAGTATCCTTTGTACACTGGAGGGTTTTTTTTTAAAATTACTTTCAGGAGAAAAGGAGAGAACAGCGGGGTTGACTGACGTCTTATTTCTCTGTGTTTGCATTTTTTGCTATGCAGGGCATAATCTGGTTCTTAGGGAGTTAATGCACCTGCCATTCCAATGCTGACAAGCAGTTTTTCAGAGGAATATGGAATTTTTTTTAAGAGCCCCAAAGATTGCACTCTCGAGACTTCCCAAATCCTGCCAATAACTAGCAGGTACCAGCACGTGAACATTTGACCACGCTATGATTGATGGTGTTTATTTGTGGCTTGCTGCCTAAACCGCTTTTATCTTTTGCTTTGTCTCTCTCTCTTGAATAAAGACATTTTAGCCATTTGGGTTGTGGGGAAGTGGTTCATCCAGTCCCTTCGCTTTCTTACAGCTGCTCTGCTCCGCTGAGAGTTTTAAAGAAATAAGTAATCACTGGTGAGAAATTAAGAGCTATTGTCAGAGAAGCCTTTTGTCTAATAACATGGAGATTATCTGCGGACAGAAGGGGGCAAACTTCCAAGGAAGCTCTGCCAGAGGGAGTGCCACCCCCATAGCTTTGTTCTTCTTCTGCTTCCTTTTCACAATCCATCGCTGAGAGGGTGCATGAGGGAGTGGAGTGAAGGGCAGAGCTCCACTCTGTGGCATTTCTACCCAGTCATAGGCCACAAGACTTGAATAAGTCAATGCTGACAGAAGCTGCATTATCTTATCCACTCCTATCTGCATCCTCACACTGAAGTCTCCTGATGAGGAAAGCCAAAGGGCACAGGAGCCAGTGAGAGTGCAGTTCTAGAGATGTGCTATAATGGGGGGAGGTCCCTTTCTCCTGCAGAGAAATGGGAACTAACCTCACCTGCCCGAATGGGGAGCCCACAGGGAAATCCACTAGTGGAAGTGTGTGGATCTCCCAGCCCCTCCATAGAAGCACCCATGCAGTAGTTAAAGGGGCCTTTAAGATTTTAATGGGCTTATAGTGAGTAGGAACAAAACCCCAAACTGGATTTGATTCCTCCTTGAATTGCACAGATGCCTGGTTGCTTTTACTGCTTGTTCTAAGCCTCTCTACACTGGCCAGCAGGCTCGAGAGAGGCAGAGGAGTGTTTTCATTTCTCTCTTAGGTTAACATGCTATTTTTTCTTTTGAAGGGAAAAAATTGATCTGATGAAAGCTAAAGCATGAAGCACCTGGCAACAAGACAGAAGGGGAGATCTAGAAGAAGACCATCTTGACGCCGCCTGGCTGAATCCAAGCAGAAGTAACTGTTTCCTCAGTGTTGCTGGGTTAGTTTTAGTACAGTCAGGTCAGTCCAAGTAGGTTCCGTTTGCAGGGAACTTCTCTGCTTTCATTCTCCCCTGAGGCTAGATGAGAATTCTGAGCACAAGTGAACCCAAGGAAGCACATAACGAGACAGCCAAAGCCACCCAGTCTGAATTGCAGACAAAGCCATAAGTTGGCCCATGTTCACCTAAAGACGGAGTCCTCAGTGCCCCGAGGATCGTCTCGGGGATTCCATGTGGCGGTAATACATAAAGTGTGCAGCAACACTTGGTGCAGTATTGTTTTACTTAAGACAATACAGCTGTACTTTGTGCAACATAACCATATGCCAGCATCTGGGATTGCTCTACACTGATAGATACTGAGATACTGGTTGGATTACGGTTCCGTGCTTAGGTAGTGGGTACATGGATATTTGAGGCTGATTTTTTATCCTTGATTACGTCTGTATGTATTACCCATACCATGCATAAGTAAGGGAAGAGAATCTTGCCATATCAAATATGATATTTTAGCTCAGGTAACTTTCTTTCCCTCTTTGATGGAAGTGATTCTGCAGACCAGACCCAGAAACAGAGGGGGAAAGAGATTGATTTCCCGCTCTCTGGATTTTAAAGGAGGATTATCACGTTGGTATTGTAATAAATATGGATAGAGATAGTTTTTTCTACATTTTTAAAAATGCAGGACAGAGAGAGACTGATGAGAAGATGAGCATCTCCTGTCAATGGGAGCTGAAGGCATGTAACTTCTCATAGAATCACTCCCCTGGCTTTCATTTGACAATATGGAGGATATCTACCAGAACCATAGGTACTCAGATTAAGTACTCAAAGCAGGGCCCACCAGGAAAGAACGAAGTGTTGGATTTTCCTCCTAAATCAAGAGAAGTCAGTACTGACTCAAGTCAATGCAGTCACTATGGTTCAAGACCAGCATGGTAACTACAGAGAATTCTTTCCCAGGTATCTGCCTGGTGGGTCTTGCCCCCAGGCAATTTAAAGTCAGACACGGGAGTTATGCCCACCTATAGCCCTCCTGTAACATGTTATTTGCACTTTATAGACCTGAACAGAGTGTGGTACAAAGATTCACTGATCAGTCCTTCCAACGCTTATATTAAGTATTATCTCCATTACACAGATGGAGCAAAATACACAGATTAGGTGACTTTCCTAAGGCCGCTTAGTGATCCAGCAGTAGAATTCAGAAGCTCCTGGCTCCTTCTAAACTAGTCACTCTCCATTTTCTTCCACAGGGGTTTGCTACTCTGTCCCTTCCTCCAGACATGAAGATGGACACACAGACTGACTCTTACCAAACATGTTGGGTCTCGTTGGTGTTGCTATTGGTAAATCTGGGCTAGTTTCCTCTCAGTGAGATTTAGGCATATCAGCTACAGAACACCTGAAAGATTTCCATGGGACCCACTGACACGGCAAGAAATCTGCCCTTGTCCCAGTCAGAGAATCCAGGACCATGCTGCTTTGAAAAATAAGCCTGTTAACAGGAAAATATCAGTGAGTAACTGTTATCTACACAAGTGTCTACAAAATGGTCAAACAGTGTCACCTACAGGGAAGAGGGAAAGTTACAACTCTAAGTGCTAGGTAACTGGAATAACTGTACTGCAGACACGTTGTGTGATCTGAAGCTGGCCAGAGCCCAGCTGAATGACCAGTCACTTTTGCTCACTTGAATTAGAATTCAGAAGCTCCTGGCTCTTTCTAAGCTAGTCTATCTCCATTCTCTCCCACCTAGTTCTGCTATTATGTCCTGTCCTGCAAGAGAAGTGCCGATATTTCATAGGGCCTTATATCAGTCTCTGAACTGGAGCAAACACGTTTTGGGTGCACAAGCCCCAGACTGACATAGGCACATGGTTAGCGACATGAGCAGTTTCATTTTCATATGAATCTGACAGGAGTTGCTGAAACTCATGCACAATGTTGGGGCCAAATAGCCAGTATTTAGCATAGATGAAACCTGGGAGATGTGTAGTGAAGGAGCGAGCTCAGCCCAAGAGCCAGTATAGAGAGACCGTGGTCAGGATTCTAGGAGACAGACAAGCTTCCTTGCTCTGAAGTTGACCACAGGGGAGGGGAGATTTCAAAGAGAGCGTGGGATAAATACATGGATAGCATTCAATCAAACCAGGGACTGTGACCTAAGGTCTGAGCAGGGGACTGGCAGCACAGCCTCCTGGGTTTGATTGCTGGTCCTGCTACTGACTTACTGTTTGCCCTGGGACAAGTCATTTCACCTCTGTGCCTTACTTTTCCCACCTGTAAGATGGGGCAAGTAATATTCACCTAGTTCATGCTGAAGTGTCAGCTTTATTCATTAGTACGGATACAACGTTTTGAGGTCCTCCGCTGGAAGGCTTTAGAGCTGCCAAGTAACAATCTACACGTCACAGTGCCCACACGGGTGATTACATGGAGAAAGGCTGTGTCCAACCCCATATGTAACTCGGTAGCAAGTAACTCAGCAGGAACAATCAGTCACAAGATATAAGCAGAAAGTGAGCGCAGGTAGTCCTACCGCCAAGTAATACTGTCTACCTACCTACTGAGCTTGCCAGTAAGTTTTGAGTTGAGACTCACTTTTGATTCCCAGCAACTTCACGAGTCACAGCTACAAATGAGGCAGTCAGCAGAGGTGATGTGCGTGTAGCAAGGGACCACAGAATAGCCCTGATATGGTCACATTCCACCTCAACTTTAGAGGAATGAAAGCTGTGCTTGGTGCCTGCGAAGGTTTTCCAAAGGCTGAGACTGATTCAGCTAAGGAAAAAGCAACTGCACTTTGCTGCCTTTTCATTAAAACTTGGGAAAACTGTTTCCTAGTCATTGTCACCTTTTGAATTTTAACAACTGACCCAGGAGATCATTATTTATCAACCAATGTTACATATCGTGGGGCAACCTGGACCTAGATAACCAATTCAGTGAGGGATTTCTATAGATATGGGAAGTTACCAGTATTAGAGAAGCATTCAGAGACTCACGACTGAGATCCAGACCTCATGGTGTATATATAGGGAGTGATAGTCCCTGCTCCAAAAAAAAAAAAAAGAGTTGAAATAAAGAGAATGGGTAAGGGAAAGAACCAGTCCCCCCATTTTACATATGGAACACTGAGATCTAGTGACATACCCAAGGTAATACAGCCAATCAGTGGCAGGACTGGGAAAAGTACCTAACTTCCTATCCATTGGACTGCACTGCTCCCCGGATTACAATGAACAAGGGATGACATGGTTGTCATCCCTTGTACTATTGTGCTAAGGGGCATTAGCATGTAAAAGCAGGGCAGTCTTCTCAGTAAGGTTGCAGAGGACAGGTTAGAGTAGTCCCGTGAACAGGCAAAACTTCAGTGAAGGAGGTGGGAAAGTCACATGCCAAAGAAATGATTGCTCGAGGCAATGGAGCCATTTTAGGGATGGGGCAATTCAAGAAGAGGGGGCATGTTCCACTGTCTGTTAATTTGTGGTTTCCCCCCACAGAACCCCCACCAGCACCATAAACCTAATAGCTGCAGCCACAGCATTTACTGCACATTACGGCATCTGAGAAAGTGCTGACTGGGACAGCTGACAACCGCGTTGCAATGTAATTCACACCATAACATCATCTCCCAGGCTCTTGGATTTCTCACTGAAAAATTATGTGATGCTTTTTTGGAAACCCAATACGAAGTTATTGATACATAGCACACACCAAACACACACACTGGCTTTCAGCAAATTAGCGCTAGCCTTTTAAAAATAAGATTGTTTAAAAATAAATAAAATAAGGTCTCTCCCCCCTCCTCCCCTGTTTAAATTCAATGGATTTTTCTCAACGGCAGCTTGAGGTTTAAGAAATGTGTTTATTTCATCATTTGCCTACTCTATCTGCAACATCTGGGTAACTCACTCTAGCATTCCTTTGAATAGAGATTGTTTCATTTGTTAATTTCTATCCTAGGGCTTGTCTACATGGCGCTGCAGTCCAAACAACGGGAAGGTGAACTGCAGAGAACTCGAAAGCACTGGGTTCTAACTGTCCCATGTAGACCCCGCTGCCACAAACTAAAAGGTGGCTAGCCCATATTTTCATAGATTCCAGGGCCAGAAGGGACCAGTGTATAACAGGTCAGAGAACTTCCCCAAAATCATCCCTACAGCACATCTTTTAGGAAAACATCTAATCTTGATTTTTAAATTGCCAGTGATCCACCATGCCCCTGGGTAAATTGTTCTAATAGTTAATTACCCTCACAGTTAAAACATACACCTTATTCCCAGTCTGAGTTCATCTAGCTTCAAACAGGACTACGCTAATGTGCCCTACATACCTTTTCGTTCGCACCGGCAGGGTCTGCAGTTAGAGCACAACCCTTTAGAATGCTCTACAATTCGCTCCTCCCCCCATAGTCTGGACTGCAGTGCCATGTGGACAATCCCCTAGATATTTATATGCCATCACTCCCTGAGGGCTTGAGGTACAGTCCAGAAAGTTTCTATAGATCTTAGTACACAGAAATCGCTGAAAATTGGCCAATGTTTGGAGGAGGAAAGATTTCAATTTTTATTTCCTTTCATGATATAAAATATAATTAGAGCTGTGCAAAATTTGCAAATGAAACTCCCTCCCACCCCTAACAATAAATGCAGATTCAACTACACCAAAACATTTCCCGAATTCTAGTTAGTTTCACCAATGCTGTTTCAGTTGAAAAAAATATTCTGAAAAAATCAAAATGCTTTTGCTTCAACATTTCTGAAACGAAGTGTTTCAGTTCAAAGTGTTTTTTCGTTTCAAAATTCTTTAATTATTGAAAACAATCAAAAACCTTTACAATGATCAAACTTGAAACAAAACATTTCAATTTTCTCAAAAACAAAACCTTTGATTCAACCCAAGACCATTTTAAAACTTTTCAGAACGGCCAGTGAACCAAAAAAATCTGTTGTTCACACAGCTCTAAAATCTGCTCAAAAAATGCTCGGGATTTACCCACCTGCTGAACACATCATTATAGCATCCTGTATATCTCCAGTATACACAATACACTTATTATTAGGGTTTGTCTTCACTACAGCTGCTGGTCAATTTAAGCGACGCAATTTGAGTTACGTTAGTAGCGTAACTCGAGTCGATGTAGCTTAGATCTACTTACCGCAGGGTCCACACTATGCTATGGAAAGTGTCTCCCGTCGACATTCTTTCCGCCTCTCGTTGAGATGGAGTACAGAGATCGACAGGAAAGCGCTCTCCCATAGATTGAGCATGTCTTCACTAGACCCACTAAATCGATGCCGCTGAATTGATTGCAGCAGCACCGATTTAGCTCTGTAGTGAAGACAAGCCCTGAGTATTTTTCTTTACTTAGATCTTGAGCTCTGTGGGTCAGGAATGTTCTATTTGTTATGTTTGTATGGTACCTAGCACAATGGCGCCCTGAGTCCTGGCTGAAGACTGTGGGCACTAACAAAATACAAACAATAAATAACTTGTATATATTTGCTGATCAGTATAAATCCCTGTCTCGGATTGCCACACTGGATCAGATACTTGATCCATTAGGAGTTAAATCCAGTGACCAAGACACGCTGCTTTAGAAGAAAGGAAAACATGCATAATTCAACCAGATGCGTGTGTGGGAAACTGTTAGCAGGGGTTGAGCAGTTATCTGCCACCGTTAAGCATGAGACTGGATTAACTCTATTTTAGGATATTTACCTATTACTGGTCATAAAATTAATTTACTTCCTTTTACAATCCAGCTATTGTCTTAGAACCGTTACTTATACAGTATATGCTACAGGACTAGATGGTTCAGGGAACAGGGAAAGAGGACAAAGTTTTTCACTGCTTTGCCACTGGTTCAAAGCCAAATCTAGAACAGCAGCTATTGAACGTGTACTGTTATCCTTGCATTCACTGTTTTATTACCAAGAGCTTCTTGCTACTCACTGGGGCTCAATGAGTAGAACCTAACGAAACAAGAAAAAGCGTCAGCAAGACTGTCAGTGGTTTTAATTTAGCTGGTTCTTTGGTCTAATGGTCATTGCCTTGCCCTGACTTCCATTGCTCGTGCTGTATATCATCCCCTAGTGTGGAAGGGGATGAGACCGTGGAGACAGTATAGTCAGGCCTTGAGGAGGGAGAGTGATGCTTCTGTCATGTCAGGGAAAGTTGATGGGTCAAATCAAGTCCTCCTTGTGCAGAGGCAGAGTGGCTGAAACATGGGGACTCTCAGTGGGGTTGGCATTTAAAGTGGGAGAAATCTCTCTAGAAGGGGGGCTAGATGTGAGGATCTTATCAGTGTATTCCATGGAATTAACATGAACTCAACCATGGGGTGTCCTTAGTGTATCCTAACTGGTTCATACATCCTTACTATTCAACATCACATGACCAATGATGGCCAAATCTCAGAAGGTCTAAAAGTACCCTGGGGAGGCTCTCTAAGGGATCTATTACAGGTGTGAGTGGGTGAGGTTCTGTGGCCTGCAATGTGCAGGAGGTCAGAATAGATGAGCATGATGGTCCCTTCTGAACTTCAAAAGTCTCCGAATCTAAGGAGATCTCCTGTACTGCTTGAATTCACTGAGGCTGCAAATGCCACAGGAATAGCCTTGCTTGGTTCTGCAGAAACAGTGCAACTGGAATCAGGAAGCGAAGAAACGAGCAGAAATATAATCCATCCAAAAAGTGAAGAGAATTCTTAAATAGCTACACATTTGTCAGGATTAATTGATTTTTCAGCAGTTTCAGATTCGTAGTTTACCTGAATAGGATCACTCTGCCCCACTAAATACGCATTTGTATACTCACAGAATTTGAGCTACCTTAAAGTAACATTAAGGGCCATGCATTTAGCCACAGCCTCCAATTTTGTACACACAAGTACATGCAAGAACAAAATAGGGTCTCACAAGGGTAGGTGTGTGCACAATTTGAAGCTGCAGATACCTGCATACACATTCTTGCAACACCAAACATCAGGCCTCTTTGATGTCCACTGAAAAATTGTTCAAGGGTCTACACTCACCCCTACAAAGCAATAGACACACAATATTTAATACTCTCGGTGCTTTTCATCCACTTTACACATAGCACCATAAAACATAAAACTTTACAAATGTTACCCTGTTGTCTAGATTAGGAAACTGAGGCCCAGAGAGTCCTGGTAAGTAACTTACTTAAGTTCTCACAGAAATTCAGTCACAAAGCCAGAAATAGAACCTTGGAACTCCTAACTCCCAGTCAGCATCTACTAGAACATACTGCCTCTCTCTCTCCATCTAGCTGTTACCATACTGAAGTCAATTTATCTCTCTACCCAGAAAACCTCTGCACAGAATAGCATCTCCCATGAGTGACCATGCAACAGGGATGATGGTAAGGAGAGTGTGTACTCCACTCTGGCTTTGGTGGGTTTTCTCAAGGCCTTCCACACTATTTTGATGCGGTTTTCTTTTTGCACGTGACTATGGTATATTTATTCTAGTTAAGCAAAATTGCTGGCCGACATCATTTAAAGCCACAGTGTATGTTCAGTCTGTACCAGTTTAACATACCAGCACCATATGGCATTCCATAATCAGCCGCAGCATTGTACTTCAAACCCAATGCTGCATTTATAATATTATTGTATCCAGTGCAAACACCAATATTTAGAAAGAAAAATGTCCTTTTTATTGGACTCCTGCTGATACTCCAGCTGTTAGCCAACACACGTAAAGAGTTTCTCTTTTCTGTATTGGGGGGAAGCCCCAAGCATTTAAAAAAAATAAAAAAATCTTACATCTGAAAGGTACATTTTGTCCTGCCCCAGTGGGTCTGTACGACTGGGTTAAAATGTGTTTTTTTATTAGATGAACTGCATCATTAAATTACATTATAAAAACTAAAAATGCACCATTAATTTTCAAAAACAATAGTACATACATCTCATTTCTGATACACGATTCTGCATTTAATTTGTGCCCTGGGCCACATTTTTCTAGCAGCCTCAGTGTCTTCCATTATGCAGACTATACAAATGGAGCTAAATTGCCAAAGACTTTTTTTTTTTTTGGCCAAACGTCTAATGTGAAAATAAATGAATTTCTAATCGGCTGTTGCAAAAAGAAAAATTACTTTTTGATCTCGGCTCAGCCAAGCAAGAATCTACCTAACTTGAGTAATAAGATGCCAGGGTATTGTAAAGGATGCAGAGAAAGACAAAAGGCTAGACAGAGAGACAAACAGACATGGCCGTAAATTAGGCTAGCTCATTCAGTTCTATATGAGCAGCATTTCTTAATTAAATATACAGAAGTTCCACTGATCTTGAGCTGAGTTGCTGGAGGGTCTTCCCATTTAATGTAGCTTCAGTTCTAAATATCCATGGATCACTCCCATTTGCAAGGGAAACCAAGAATTAACAGAAAGACTCTGTGTCCCATCCATAAACCACTGGGTGAATGAGAAGATGGAAATGCTGGAGAAATGACATTTTTAACATTTCATGTACCAGGAATGGATTTTGACCGTTACAAAGAGTCTGGCGATGGCTATTACTGGTTACTGAATACAAGCAAGAGCATTGCTTCCCTACAGCATGCTATAATGCTGCACACATTGCTATTCATTGTGTGACTCCTGCTGAGCAGTGCTCACCCTTCCCAAACAAGTCCCCACCTGAAAATCTGGTGTGCCTTTTGTATAGACTTGTTCTTCAAAACCCGAGGCCCAACTTCTCCCCAGCCGGATGTGAGTAACTCCCACTGAAGTCTATTTGGACTTCAGTTACACAAAGAGATCTGATCTCAGGTTAAAACAAAGTGGCATGATTCTCTCCCCTGCCCCCAGAAAATGACCAATTCCTGCTAACTTCTCCAAGCTCCTTACAAAAGGAAGTAAGCATTATTCCCCATTTTAGACAGGCTTCAGTGGCGATTTAGTGTCCTTCAGGGGACAAGCAACAAAGAGTCAAGCCCTGGCTTTTAAACCGAAGTCCATCAGCTGTTATAAAAGTCATTTTCCTCCTTCTTCCAGCATTAGCTGCAATGTAAGAATGTTATGTTATGAGGTAGTTAAGGTTGAGTTTCATTTTACACCTAAATCAAAGGATTCTACCTCCTTATGTATGAAACAGACAGCACACCCTCCCCAAAATTACAGCACTAAGAATACAGAATGAAATGTACTGATTTACAAGTAAATCCATTAGTTTATGAATTAAGTTATGAATTCTGTTTATTATGCTAGTGCCTAGGGTCCAACGAAGAATGGGGCTCCAGTGTGCAGGGCTCTAAACAGAGTAGGAGAGAGAGTCCTCGCACCAGAGAGCTCACAACCTCAACGGATAACACAAACGCGGGGAAGAGATAGAACACACGTGCAGAGTGAACAGTGTGATGGAATGGCAGCCAAGGGCATGAGAATTTCACGATTTTTCCGGGGGGCGTGGAGTAGGTTTAGTTAGGAAGGGATTAGCTAGGGGGAAAGACAACGCAAGGGAAGCGAATGAGGGGGAAAGGGCAAGGGAGAAGGGGATGGATGAGGAGAAGGTATGGAATGAGGCTGAGGTAAGGATACAGAGGGTTGGAGCAAACAGCTAAGCAAAGTGAGAAAAAGTTGAGTCAGAACTATAGAAGATATCAGTGTCCTATGGTCCCTGCTTAAACTAATTCTGCTGCTGCTGTGCTGGTTTCAGTCTCTGGATGGCTTCTTCCTGTAGCTTATTTCCCCAGGGACACAGGACTAAGGGAGAGGGGGACATGGCAGGGGTTCTAGTATGCCCTAAGGGGGGTCCCTCCCACACAGTTCTGGGTCTGGATGGTTTGTGGGAGAGGTAGCTCCATTTCACCCCCTCCCCTGGTGAAGCAGCTACTGCTTTAGTTTAAACCAAAATTTAAGATGGTGTTTATGAAATTTAGTTTTTCTTTTGTCCCAAATCATCTTAACAGAACAATGGAGAAGCTTCAAGCTGCCCATATATTTAATATTGAAGCTACATGAGCTAAGTTTGAGAAAGTTAGTTTGTAAGTAAGCTACATTGTTAACATTGTTTTATATAATTGTTATGGTATAGGGTTACTTTTTACTGAGGCAACAGTGACCGAAACTCAGTCAGTCACCACTCTTCCTCTACAGTGACTTGCATGCAACAATTCTATTGGTTGTAACAAGTCAATGATATGAGGAAGACTAACACGCGTCAAGAGTTTGCATTGGTAGGTTAAACAGCAGCAAAGGTTGGACCAAGTAAAGCTCCATACCTGCATGCTTGCTTGGGAACTGGCATCTGAAAGGCTTCCATGACACTGCTGCTCCACTGTGCAGCCAGGCAGCAAGGCTGGGGGGAGCCAAGGCCACAGCATAGGGAGAGCCCTTGCAACACAAACACTGGGACTTGGGTCTGGGCTCCCTTCACATACAGTTGGTCTCACTAACAGGTGTCTAAACCAATAAGGGAATTGCAAATCCAGGGCCAGATTCGCTAGTATACTTTGGTTGTTTTGCCCTGTTCTAGTGATGCAAAGTGGCTGTAAGCTCAACTTCCATTAGCCAGTGTATTCTGGCTATAGTGGTGAGTCTGCCCTTTGATGGGCAGGTCCAACAATAATTATTTAATGACAGTAAGCTCAGATTCAAGAAGTTAAATCTTTATAACCATTAAAACACAAATTGTCAACATCATGTCAACATATACAGAATAAATATCCTTCGAACTCTAATAAGGTCTCAAGCAGCATTTTTCTTACTTTGTCTGTCTGTGCATTTCAATTATGATCAATGGAAATATTTGTGTTGATTTGTGTACAGTGAAATAGATGTTTACTAACATTTTTACCCATAATCCTTCCAAGCCTCTATATGTCTTTATATCATTAATATTACATGGTAGCATTCTCTTTGGGCTTCTTGCTTAGTGTTCATGGATGAATTATTTAAACACCCAATCAACCAACGGAAATTCCAAGACAAAAAGCTAGGTTGGAAAAGAGGTAAGGCTGAGAGTACAATTCATTAATGTAAGCATAGAAATCTTACAAGCATGGCAGGAGCTCCCTTTGCCCATAGCCTGTTCCAAACCCCCCGCCCCTTGCCTTGCCAGAGAACTCTCCTACAGACTAGAGGAGGTAGGAATCGACTGAGAAATGACTCCAACACCTTGATTAGCAAACACACAGACTGAGCCCCCCGCCCCAGCATGAGTCCCTCAGTCACACAGACTGGTACTCCCCAGCATGAGTCCCTCAGTCACTGATTAGGGGCCTGAGCCTCCTTCCCTTTGGGCTCTGGCTAATTCTCACATGTGGTGCAAGCTCTGTGGCTCACAGATAGTTGCTCCCCATACTCCCACCCAGATTCCCAATGTGTGTCCCAGCAGCAGCTGCTGCAATATGTTATGTGCTCAGGACTTAGCAGAAGGCATTTCTCCAGCCTCACTCTATGCCTAATTGATCGCCATATTTGGGGTCAGGAAGGAATTTTCCCCCAAGTCAGATTGACAAAGACCGTCGGGTTGGGGGTGGGGGTTGCTTTCCTCTGCAGCATGGGGCACGGGCCACTTGCAGGTTTAAACTAGCATAAATGGCAGATTGTCTGTAACTTGAAGTCTTTAAATCATGATCTGAGGACTTCCGTAATAGACCCATAACCTCTGGCTGAGTTCCTGGAGAGGTTGGGCGAGGTTCTTGACCTGCAATGTGCAGGAGGTCAGACTAGATGATCATGATGGTCCCTTCTGGCCTTAAAGTCTATGTGTCTATGAGTCTACAGCCAATCCCATGATCCTACTTGGGCAGGGCTGAGTTCCTGCTTTGGAGTGGCATTCTCTTCTCCAATAAGAATCTAGCTAGCAGCAGACAGCCATAGGAGGGATTTCCTCCTAGCCCTCTACCCCAGGGAACTATGGGGCCCTCTCCCCTTTCTGCCCACCCCTTGATCCATTGGGCTGTTAGGGGTGGTGCTGGCCCTGTTACACTGCTACTGGCCTGTGGACAGGGGGCTCAAGAATCTAGTAATTATCCCTAAAACAATCATTATACACTCAGGGAATTCAGAATTAGGGTAGAGCTGAATGAAATTTTTCAGAAAAAAAATGCAGATTCTGCATCACCAAAACATTTTAAGAAATCATGTCCATTTTGCTGAATGGTCTGTTGAAAAAGAAATCTGAAAAAGGTCAAAACAAGATATGACATTTTTTAAATTGCATATTTCAGTTTTTCAAGCCGAAACAACTTTTCATTTTGACATTAAAGAATTCAAAAATATAACGTATAAAAAATATAAAATATAAAAGATGCTCAAAATCAAAAAGGAAACATGTTTTGGGTCAAACAACCTGACCTGCAACAATTCCCCCCCCCCCCCAGCTGCTCAGTTTGCTGTACGTTTTGAAAATTTTCATTTTGGGGTTGACCCAAAAGTGGTTTTGGGGGAGTTTGTTTTGCTTTTGGGGTTGTTGGTTTTTTGGAACTGCAAGACAATGGGAAAAATCTGGTATTTGTTACCATTACATGTAAGAGAAATCCAGACATATTAAGGTATGGTGAAAACGCCCCAAACAGCCTTAACTCTACCCTGTAGTGACACCATGAGTGGAAAATATATGACAATTAAAAAAAAACAACAACAACAATTTCTCTCTAATCTAGGAACACAAACACTAAAATGTCTCAATCATTATTCCATGACATCTCTCCATGGCAGACTTAAGGTTGGACGGGTACATGCATTTTCATGCATTAACATGTTTGAGTTTCTATTATGTACAATCTTAACTCTGAATTCACTGGGGTTTTAGTGCTTGGTTTGGGGATAAATTACAACATCATTGTAATACTTTTTACCCTAAATTACTAGATGGCTCAACCTTAGCTCTATTTTAGTGTAATTTTTTTGTCGTGATATATAGAGAGACAATCAGAAATCAATCCCCAATAGTCTGAAATAGCATTGGGCAAATTATTTGCAAAGGGCAGTTTACTCAAAGAATAGAATTAAGCTCCTCTTTGTATTCAAAGTATCGAAAGGCTAACTTTGATTTTCCAGGACTGGCTTGTGAGTTGAAGCTATCTAGTGAATGGAGGATGTTCAGATATTTCTGCCTTCGAATAAATTCTGAATGGCTGACATGCATGCACTCCTGCCTGAAGATTAATCAAACAGTATTCACTGCAAGGGTAGCTTCAAGTACAGTAGTCACTATTACCAATTTGTTAGTCATCCTGGGTGATTTGCTACCTAAAAATCACATGGCACTGTTGCTGCTCCCTGACTGGATGGCTCAACCTGCAAAGAGCTGTCAGGATGGTTGTGCTGCCACTTCCAGAATGCACATATGCATGTGAGTATTCACAACATGCCTTTCTGGGAAGAGAAATGCCCTTCTACAAATGTTGCAGATGGCAAAGAAAAGAGAATCATGGATCCAGTCAAAGCAAAATGGCATGTTTTATTCAAATGAATGTGCCTGAACACTCTTCTGCACTGTGTGCCCGGCTCTGTGTGAAGCCCTCATTTATACAATACCATCTAGTAGAGATCCCGATCCTGCAAGGTGTAAGTGCCCTCAGCTCCCAATGGGCCACTGCAGGGTCAGGCCCTCGGAGCACTGGTGGAGTGGAGGGATTTTGATTGACCTAGAAGGTGGCCAGCTTGCCTTCAGGAAGAATATTCCATTCTAACAGGGGGTTCTCTGTGACAAAGTATATAAATCAAGGGAAAAGCGAGAGCTGAGAATCCTAACTGCAAGAACAATAGAAGGTGATTACCACTATAATCAAAATCAGGAGAGAGATGAATATCCTCACTTCCTGAGCCACTCTGCACCTTTATATCGTACTCAGACAACTTACAAGGAGACACTGATATAAACTGCATCCCCCAGTACATATTCATTTTTGTTTATTATAAGGAGCTATGTTGGATTGAAGTGAAGCTAAAGTAACCTAAGGTCAGAGGTGGATTTTTAACAGGGAGTTTTGTAATGCACTGTCATTTTGTCTCCCAGGTCCCCAGTCAGAACAGGCATCATAATAAGATGCTGCTGGTTATACAGCACAGCAGCAAATGCAGAACCAGCGGCAGCTGGAGTAGCGCTGTAAAATGGCATCTGGAATTCATTAAAATCCCTCACGCCACCATGCAAGAAATAATAATTCTACAGTAATAATAAAAGCACCCACAACTCTCCTCCCGAAAAAGGCTATTTCAAGCTACGCTAAATTATTTACATCATTTTATTAGCCTGCCGCCGATGCAACAAACCAGGGAAACACAAGGACAAAAGCAGATATTACAGCCATGGCAAGGAACTTAGAATCTCTTTGCATTCAGTGTCAACAAACCACAAGGAAATTATTCGACACACAAATTAGCATGCAAGGTTGCAAACAAAAAAAAGTCAAAACAAATGTAACACGTGAAATTAGATTTTGGAAGCAGGAGATGAATTTTTAGCATCTTGCACACTGAATATTAACCAAATCCCCAACATTTGTGGTGCTGCTGCCTAGAACCAGCACTGCCTTCTGCAACCCAAAAGCTCCCATAACCAGCATTGTCTTCTCTGATCTACACGGACACTTTGAAGTCTTGTGTTGCCGCCCTTTGACCTATGCAGATAGCCAAATTTCAGGGTCCTGCAGGGTTGTTTCCATTAGGATGAAAAATTGGTGAAACAAATTAGGTAATTCTTGGTGTAATCTTATGCACTTTTTTTCCTTCCACACAGCCCTGTTGCCCTGAACACAAGTAGAAACAAACAGCAGGCAGTTTCCTGGCTTTGAAATCCTCCAATTTGCCCATCCAGCTAGCTCTGTGCCCAAGTAGCTTTATCCTTCTGCTTCCCCCCAAAGTCACACTGAATGCCTTGTCCTGGCATCCTTCGCTGTCTCCAGCACGCAAGCTACAAACCAATATCCCAGCCCCTGCATTTCCAGCCACAAAAACTCCTCATTCTGCATGGCTTAGCTCTGAACTGCCATGTGGCCAAGTGCCAAGGGTGGTAGGCTCTACTGTTTGCATCCATCTCTACCACATGAAGGGGCTTGATTGCTCCTTCTGTTGAACCCACTGGCATTAACAAGGTCTGTGATTGTGTTGGGATCCAAGACTCTACCGATGGCCATTAACACCTCTTGGTGTAACATTTTTCATGTTCTTTTTGTGCTGGTGAAAGATACCACATTGACAGCCCTGCAGACTGACCCTCTGTACGTACAAAAAAAAAATTACAGCATGGGCAAGAGTGGCAAGAGCTTTTCCACACTGCCCTACAAACAAATGACAATGCTGACAAAGGAAACAAAATAAATGGGACCCAGCGGCGGTCATAGGAGAGAGGATACATGCAAAAGATACACATGATACATCCATCTTTGACACCTTGTAGAAGACCCCTCACTGCAGTTCTATAGGGTTGGGCCTTTGTATGAACTCGGACATAGGAGACAAAGTAAGTGGAGAAAGGGAAAAGCCACTCTCTGAAGCATGTTCCCTTACTGAACCTGAATAAACCTACAATGTTACACCGTTCGTCACAGTGATGGGGGAGAGGTCATCAGCCAGTAAAGCAATCCAGCAGCACAGCTTTGCAGAAGCACTGGGCCTCCATAGCTCTCAGAAGATAATCTTTTCCCCCTACAGTTCCAGTGGGGAAAGCATCTGAAGACTCTGGGACCACTGGATACAGAACTGAGACCTCTTGGGATGCATGGGGCAGTCTTGGGGAGCCTGAAGACTGGAAGCAATTCTATCTGGAGTACTAGGGCCCCCTAATATCTGTGTGTGAATATGGTCAATTCTATTGGAAGGGGGTCTGGGTAACATACAGAGGGAGGCCAGTTATCTCAGGTGCTGGTTGCAGCTGGGTCGTAGTCTCATATTGCATTTTAGTGGGTGCTACTCGATGGACTTTCAGGGGTTACTAGAAGGCGATTCTAGGTGGGATTTCTCATCCTCAATCCCACTGAAGACAAAGAGAGCCTTTCTGTTGACATTAGTGGGAGTTGGATCAGCCCCCCATCAGCAATACTGGGGTAAAAAGGTGATACTACCATTGCAAGCAAATCCCACCCATGTGAGACACCAAAATGAGACCCTGTTCTCAACAGATTATTCATGAACATCTACGCATTCTCTGAGCTCTGATGGTCATATTGGGGTTTCAATACACCCATGGAGCCTGCTGGCCTCCTTAGGCTTGATTTCCCCTTAGTGGATCTCAAGTGGCCTGTTGGGTTAGGCTCCTTCTCAACTGGGAAAAAAATTAATGGTGGATCTCCCAAGCTCACCCAATACCAAAATGAGCTATCACCTAGAGTGGATTGTGTAGATCTTCTAATCTGCCACTTCCTCTCCTTCTACGCAATGAGATAGTAATGATAGTTAATGCTGGCATTTATACTGGGCATCTGTGTTAACACCCACTAAGCTGAACAGGGACCTCTCATAGTTAATATTTCATGCTCTCTGCAAACTCAGGCAGATGTCACTGCATCATTTGGCACGCAGGACTTCTCTATACACAGTTTTTGCACCAGTTTAACTACATCAGTTATGAACAGTTTTGATCAGTTTTTAAACAGCTATGATCAGTACCACACATGACCACCTCTTGTGGGCACTCAAATTGACTTTCAAGTATTTTAAAACAGTTTAGTTTAAGCTGATTACAAACTGACTTAACTAAACTGATTTAGGACCCTCTTGAACCAACTTAAGAGTGTCCAGACAAAGTTGCACCGATTTAACCAGGTCAATGAGGTGGGGTGGGGAGGGGGGGAATCACACCTTTTGTTAGACCAGTGCAACTTTGTGTCTAGACTAGGCTTCAGTTCATGTTTTCAAGGTTGTCTTTGCAAGCTAGAGACTTGAAAATGAAAGCTGTGATTCCAGAGAACAAGAAAGGCAGCTGGAGAGAGGCAGAGGTACATGTACAGCTGCATACCAGCCCAATTCAAACCCTACCCTCAACCTGCTTTTGCTTCAGCTGACCCAGGGAAATGTGGAAACATGGGTAATCTAGATAGAGTCCTGTGAACTCACTGAAACACAGATGCCTGTTCCTGCTAGATCTTACCCGCATGTAGAGTCTCTAGCATGAGCACACCCGCTAAGATCAAAAGGCTTAATTACCAATTCCATCAGAGGGTTGACCTGGCCCAGGAACTGACAGGAGTGCAAACAGGCTAACACCCTCCGTAACTTACAGCAGCCACAAGAACAAACTTAAACCCAGCTGCTTATGACCACAAGGGGTAGTTCCAACACCCGAGACCACAAGATCCCAGTAGTGCTGGAGCCACGTCCATTCTCCTGGGCTGCACTGCCTGCGCCATGGAGTAATCAAGTGGATGAGTGCCGAGCCATTACACCCCTCTCCGGCAGCTGAGGTATTCCTGTACACCAAATATATTCCTAGTGACCAGGTCCACTGACCTCACAGCCCCTTTTGCTCCATTCAAACATAACAGGGAGTTGGGTCAGATAACTGGGCCCCCGCATCAACAGGGCTTACAGGATTAGACACATTGTGTTGCATCTGAACTGAGCCTTTTCTGGGCTAGGCACATTGCAATCACGTTGTAGGCTTTTCGCTAACCCAACACTCACACACACATGGAGAGAATTCTGTGACCATTTCCTGATCAGCCTCTAAACCACTAACTGGTTTGAGAAAAAAAAAAGACTCATTCTATTTTTAGAACTCATATTAATTACCCTTATGCAGGTGCAAAATCACCCCCCGTTTATTATTATTTCTTTGACTCCTTAATGGCAGTTGTGAGCAAATAAATCCAGTTAATGCAATAAAAGGATTTATTGTCACCCAAATTTACGCCAGCAGTTTAATCATAACACCTTTTCATCTGACAGACTTTTTCGAGAACAGTTTGCCCCACAATTTGTCAGCAGGAAAATGGCCTTGGATAAATGCTAGGAGGAAATAAATGCTAATATGTGGCATAGTCTTTCATTCTTCTAATTGCCCAGGGAATTTAAAGGAGACAGACTTGTTTACTCAAAGTAGGAAGTATGCTGCAATAAATTATCACCATTATAGGCCTAAATAAGTCCCTGACAGTGGCAGAATGGGGAGGAATGATGGAGTCTTGGAAATTTACATGCCAGTAAATGGGTGTGTGAAAGCATGTATATCCATGTTAGTAATAGCAGTACTGAGGTATTAATATTCAGTATCCATATGGGACCTGCATAAGACATTCCCTGCATTTTAAAGAGACAGTCTCTTACCACCAAGTTGTTCCTAAGCAGATAAGTGGCAGAGTCTGTCATGTTAGTGTCCCTCTCCCCATACTCCAAAGGTTCCCTTGGTGGAGTGGAGTCAAATCTTTTCATGCAACTGCGCAGTTTCCCAGGCTGAGATTTCAGCTGAACCAGCTGGTAGCTGCGACCTCCCATTTGGCTGTGCATGCTCTAACCTGCATGAAGCTCAGGCTCAGAGCTGTGTAGTGCAGGAATCCCCAAGGAGGGAGAGGAGTTGCTTCAATCCCCCTTCCCCAGCAGGCTCCCACCATCCTCATTCCCCTCCCCCAATGAGGATCCCGCCATTCTCCCCCTTCCACTTCTTCCTATTTAACAATAAAAATAAAACTGCTTTTATCACTGCTGCTCTCACATCCAGCATTCCGTCTGCTCCGCAGGAGCTGCACCTTCGTCCGACCAGGTCCTGCTAGGACTAGTCTGAACCCCACGGTAACATTGCTCAGGTACAAGTCCACAGGTCTGTTGGAGACAGTTCTGCGAGGGGCTGCTGCCTCCCCATTCTGAGTGCCTGATTCTTGCAGGACAATGTATCCCCAGGAAACCAATACAATCCCACCTGGTTGTGCAAACATTTGTTATTTCCACACCTATGTCAGGCTGCTTAGCCAACTCAAAAGAAGCTGGACTGCTTTGGCAGTGGGTGGAAGCCTCAAGCAGTAAAATTTTACCTGGGGTTCAAGGCGCCAGCTAAGTCACCAAACCAAAAGCCTGCAAGGGAAAGTGTGTGTTGGAGATGGGCCTGAACTGAAACCTTAGATATCAACACCCCGCAATTTGGGGGAAAATTCCCATCTGGATTCAAACTCTTCAACTCAAAGAATCCTCCTTGTGAGACCAATGGTGAGGAAGTGCTCTTTATGCCTTAGCCCCAGTCACATGACTGGAGTCTTGCTTATAAAGGTCAGCAACCTTGTCATATGACTTCAGTGGCTACTATAAAATGCTCACATAGATGTAAGTGTCTAATTTAGGCAGCCAGCTTTGACAGTTTAGCTGCCCCTTGTGCTCAGTGTAATTATTTAGTTTATTAAAGTTTAAGGTACAGGGAGGCATCCAGATATCCACTATTAGCAAGCCAGCAGAGAAGTGAGTGAAGGTGGCATGAGCAAGAGAACCCGAACCCAGCCATTCCCTTCCCCAACCAGGTACAACATACGTCTTCCTCTCCTCCGTGGACTCTTAATTTCATTCTAGGCACAGAGTTGCCCAACAGAGGCCCCATGTCTGTCCTTGAAACTGGATATGCCCATTGCCATAACAACTGTCTGCTGGTGCTCCAAAGAGGACAATTTTTTTTTCTTTTTAATTCTTTTATTTTCTTTTCCTTTTTGTCGTTTCCTTGCATCCCTTTCTCTAAAAAGAGAGTCTCTCATTTCTCTGAAACAAATTGTCCACAGCTTGCTTTCCCATACATCACAGAGCGTGGACCAGGCCTTATCAACATGGCTCTGCTTTTCTCATCTATTACCCGGTTTGTTTGCACTTTTATCCCATCGTCCTTGCACTGGGGAGAAAACATCCATCATCTGCACATCTGCCACCTGTCACGGGGCTGTCAACGATGTGACAGCCAACATGACAAAACTGTTGTAACACCGCGCTGGCTCTGCGGCTCCAAGTTAGAGATTAAACGGCATAGGGGAAAAAATGTAGAGATAGATGGAGCAGTGACCAGGAATAAAAATAGCCCCCGTTGGGAGAGAATAAAGCAGAAAGTGGCAAACAATTAATATGAGTGAGTAGTGTAATTGAGAAGTGCCTGCATGGTGCGTCTGAGTATGAGGGCTATGCTGTGGATTATCATTTGACTCAGCTGGATGTTACTGAAGCAAATAGCTTTGGAGCATATTCTGCCACCCTTGCTCGCATTAAGTAGCTTTACTCCTCAGGTAGTTTGAAATCAATGGGACTACTTGAAAAATAAGGTCCTACTACTCAATGATGGCAGAATCTGGCCATGGGTAAATTACAAAGGTTTACACATTCACAGAGCTAATCAACATCACCTGCAATTATGCCAGCTAGGATAAATATTTCTGCTTCTTCCCTGCTGTCCCCCATGTGTTGTAACTAGATCTGGAATGCCATCTATAGCTCAGACCACCATAACTGTCCCCTCCGCCAAATCCTTCTTTAAAACTCACTTCTTCCACAAGACCTATTAGACCTGTGCTTACCCATGGCCAGGAGGAGCTGAGAGGGAAGAGGCAGAAGGAAGGAAAGACTAAGGACTTGTCTGCGCATGCAGCTATTCCTGCATAGCTCCATGTCTGGTCACACCTATTCCTAAGTATTTCCATTACAGGGGTGCTAGATCCCCTGCTGTCCCAATTCCACTGCCCCTGGCTAATGTTGTTTAAGGAAGTGGTTTAGCTATGCTGGCAGAAATCCTCCTGCCAGGACTTAGCTGCATCTCCCCTAAGAGACTATACCAGTATAGCCATGCCAGCAAAGCATCTGTACTATAGACAAGACCATAGTGTGGATGCAGGATAAAGAAGGTTCCTTTTGCAGCTATAGCTTATTTACCTTCCCTTACAGGAATAAACAGGTATAAACACTTTGATTCCAAAATAGCTACATTCCCATTCGAGAGCTGAACTGTTTAAACTTAGGATTTATCTAAACACAAACTGCCCAAAGAAACCCAAACTCTGAGAACTCTTGGAAGCACAAGCCACATGCTGGACATCTTCACTCACTCAGCCATTCGTTTTGTAGCATCCTCTTCCTTGTCCCTCATCTGTTCATTGTCTATTTAAATAGTAAAGCCGTTGCTTTTTTATTGGCTTGTAATCACAACAAACACACTTTGGTACCTTTGGTAATAATAATAATATAAGAGCTATATAAATCCTCATGCTTCAGGATAAAAGATGCTCACTGTCTGTGGTCAGTAAAATATCCCCCCTCTAGCCTATGACATTGTGTTGGACAGTTAGATGTATATAACGTAATATATACCTACCTCTGAGATACCCAGCATTAATGAGTAGCGGAGACAAGACAGCAAGGGAGGGACGCGTCGTATGAGAGAGAAACTTTCCAGTCAACATTTCTGGAAGCAGCAACTGGTTTTGGGTGCACAGTCGGAACCCCTTTGAGACAGATTTAGCAGAAGCCCTGAGTATTCACAGTTCCAAAGAGGTCAGTTCAGGTGCCTAGCACCTCTGAAAATCAGGCCTAAAGCATCTCAAGTTAGGCAGCCAGAAATTTAGGCACCCAACATCACCAGCTACTTCTGAAACTCTCTTTGTAAAGGGTGCAACCTCATTCCTGCCCATCTAACTCTCTATTTACCTATCTAAGCATTTATACATCATTCATGCTAAGGCTGCCCAAGGGCCTCCCTGAGACAGAGTGTTCAATAACTCAGTAAAAAGGACTTTACATTTCTAAATAATACTGCTATTCAGAGGGTTTGGTTCTGCAACCCTTCCTTACAGTGTCTCATTGGTTTCATTTCAGTGGGACTCCTCACATGAGGTAGTTACTCTTCAACAGGCGATTAAAGAAGCAGGCCTTAGACTGCCTGTGATTTGTGGCAAGCAATAGCATTCCTGTTACTCTGCTTTTACCACCCAAATTCATAGCACTTAACTTTGTTGTGAAATGGAACCAGTCTGAAAAGAGAACTACGAGTCAGGGTGTGCATGTAAAATAGCTCAATTTTGGCAAAGAAGTTTATACATTGTAACAGTAGTGAATTATGGTCAGATTGGCTTTTTCCGTTGCAAGGTGCAGCAGGGTCAGACACTGCCCATACGCCCCCTCACAGCCAGGATAGTGCCCTGCTAACAATTTCTCCCATCTTCAGGGCTCTCCCCTTACTCTCCCGCCAAACAAACAGCCTCACAGACCCTTCTGCCCAGGCTTTTATTCTTTTTTTCATTTTCCCAGTACAGCCAACCAAAACTGAACCAACAACATAGCATTACCCTGCTGCTCTTGATCCCCTCAGGGGTACCTCTTCTGCAGCTTTCTTCCAGGCCTCCTACCTGTGGGAATATCAGGAGCTCTTACAACCCACACCCCTTCACTGCAGCTTCCTGATGTTCTTATCCAGCCCAGGTATGGCTCCTTCACAATCAGGGTTGGCCAGCCCTAGGCCCTCTAGCCTACACCAGGTTACACAGGGGCCCTGGATGTTGGTACACCTCTGTCCCTGCTGTTCTCTGCCTACGATACGCAGTAATTTACTCTCATGAGGGCTGTAATATTTCAACCTAATTCTGGTTGCTGGGCTAGATGTGTAGGTGCTGGATAGTGTTTAGAGGCCTATGACATATAGGAGATCTAACGAGATGATCTGGCGGTCCTTCTGCCCTTAAACTCTATGACTCATTGGAAAGTTTCAAAAAACATTTATTCTCAGAACACCCCAAAAAATTAAATATCATTAAAGAGAGACCCGGGGAAAGAGAGTTAACCATCACTACAGAGTCACTCATTGTCAGAACTGGAACTGGAACTCAGGATGCCCTAACTCTCAAGCACGTAGAAGCGTATCTGCTCATTGGCCCCAGACATATTTCCCCACATTCCAGGCCCTCCTCATATAATTTTACTTTTCCATTTCCAGGTAAACCCAGAAAGCACCAACATACATTCATAAGTAGGGCTTAAAAAAATAAAATAAAATAAAACTACCCATTGTCAAACTCTTAATAGAGGTCTGTTTTGATTAAGCTTTGTGTAGAAGTTCTAGTGGACTCTTATTTTTATCCCCCCCCCCAATTTTTTTTCAATAATATAGGTAAATTCCTATAAATGGGAAACTGGTGGGGCTTATGGAAAGGTACTACTGTTAACTTGGAGGTTAACCTCTTTTAAAGAAGAATGGGAATATGAGACAGAAGAAAGGACTATATGAAGTGGTAAACCTGACTGTTCTTTACATTGTTCCCCACATCCATAGAACTTTGGAACATGCCCTGTAGTGAAATCTCTACCTGTACTTTAAGTAGTGTAGTGTATATTTATATATTCTATCCTAACAAATAGTAAAATTGCAACCTGGTTTCTCTAATAACATTGTATCATATAATCCTGGCTATTATAGTACCACATGGAGATAAATGGTAAATCTTACCCTATCCTGTTCTTGGTCCGTGATTTTAATTTTTCCATTTCAGCCTCTTCCTCTCATGGAGAGCCATGTTCCCTTTACCTGGAAAAAAGCAAAAAAATAAGGCTATACTGATCTAGAGAACCAACACCTGGAAAGTAGATTTCTCCTGGTGGACAATGGGTAGCTGAGCACCATAGTGGATTGATGAAATGCCCTGTCCCTTCATTGCTGCAGGTCCTAGTTCAAATCTAACCCAGTCACAAGCAATGTGAGTCTCCTGGACTCAGCCTTATTAATTTCCACCATGAAATTGTGTGTGGTTAGCAGTCTTTGCCCAAGGAAGAACCCAATCACAGGTTAACTCAGAAAAGCATTAGCAGAGACTGGGATGGAAGACAAGCAGAATTTTGCCTACTGCATGCCCGCTGTAGTCAGGTGCCATCAGGCCCTCACTTTCATGAGGACCAAATTCATTCAGCTGTTATATGCATAAGAGTGAGGAGGGAGAGAATTTTTTCCCAGGCTTTATTTTCTTTGAATTGGGACTACGACCATCCACAATTTGACCAAAGTGCTGCCTGACACTTTGGCGCCGTAGGAAATAAGGATTGTTATGGTTAAGAAAGCATGGAAAAGCTTGTATGTTCCTTCTCCCAACTACTTTAGTGCTTCTGCTAAATAAAAATCCATTTTTATTCTTAAGGGAGCTGAGCAGAGAGATGTTGTTTTACGTCCCAGTTTTTGCCAGTGATGATGTATGTCCCTTTTACAAACTTATCTCTGGATTTTTGCTCAGTTTATAAGCCAGGGGCAATCTTTCTTTCCTAAAGCCTCCTTCTCTCACAGTCTGGAGGAACCTTGAGATTTCCTGCTAGTGATTTAAAGGGCTATAACACTCGCAGGCTAGATTTGTTTTAGTGTCCATAAAACTCAAAAATTTCATAAAACAATTGGTGAAAATAAAATTACCAAAAAATGATGTACTGCCAGCAGACTGTATAATAGTTATGGGGAAATGGAGAATATGATTCACTGGGGTATAAAAATGACAATGTATTTATTGCAGCACAGTGACAAGAAACTAATTTGTCCCTTTTACTTTTCAGACAGGGCTAGAATTCCGATTTTTCTCTCTTTTGCTTCAGCAGTGATAGGATAGCCCTACACAGGCTACACACATTCCACCGGAGGGGCAGCTGTACGTTTGCTTTCCCCTACTTGCATCTTACTGGATCTTTGCAAGTAGAGCTAACCAAGGTTTTTGTCACTTCTACAGAGCTCTACAGTTCCAAAGTGCTGCATGAATATTAACTCATTCACAAACAAGCTTGGCTAAAATAAGAGCCCATCCAAAACTCAATCAATCTATTTAGACATTTGAAACAAAAAGGGGTTAATTCTCCACAGCCCGTTTTTTGTTCACATTGACTCAATCTCTGCACTTTCAGGTCCTGGAGAGGGTCAGAGTTTGCAAAGGCTTTTCTTGGGAGTACACTCCAGCCTTGATTCACCAGAGGACTTGAAAAAAGCAAAACATCAGTAGTAGCATGAGAGTTTGTAAAATGGGGGACCTGGCCAGATGAGAAGTAGCCTTCACTGTACTCCAGACGTGAGAAACTCAGCTCATGTCTTCAGCATTGTCTGACTTTGGACATGCCAACCAGAGGCTTTTCTTGAACGCTCCAGGGTAGGGGAACCAGAAATGCAGTGAAGAGTAAATTTCTCCCTGGCATTGCACTATAATCTGTCAAAATGAGTAACCAGAAGTAGAGCTGGTTGGAAAATGGGTCTTTTCCAGGGAAAACTTTGACTTTTCATCATCAAAAAGTTTGGTTTTCAGTCAAAACATTTTGGTTTCTGGCTTTCCAACAAAAATCAAATATTAGAGGAAAGCCGATACTTCCTGTGAAAAATTAATGACTTGTCCAGCTCAATTGTCTGTTGAAGGAACATTTCAACAGAAAATTTTCAACCACCCTTACCTGGGAGCTGTGGATAAAGTCAGTTAAGTACAGTGACTGCATTTCTGGTCCAAAGGAAATCTGAAATTGCCTCGTTCCCTGCTTTCTTGAGATTCTCTGCACAGTTATGGGCCCAAGAGAGTCAGATAATCTACAGGTTTCAGAGTAGCAGCCGTGTTAGTCTGTATTCGCAAAAAGAAAAGGAGTACTTGTGGCACCTTAGAGACTAACAAATTTATTTGAGCATAAGCTTTCGTAAGCTACAGCTCACTTCATCTACAAATTATTGGTGGATCACAAATTATTGGTTGGTCAAATGAATCCCAAGTCTGGACCCTTCAAGAGTCATTGGTCACTAATCTCATCTTCAGTTCTTCTACTAGTCATGGAAACATTAGAATTTCAGATGGCTGGAGAAGCAGATATTACTGCCTCCTCTGGTCCAGTATTGGGAACATAATGCTTCATCTGACTCACCACAGCAAACCACCTCCAGCACTTAGAGTGGCAAATAGTTTGATTGTGAGGGTGGGGACACTCTCCATAGTCTTTTCCTTACCTGGTGCAGAATACTTCGAATTTAACATATAGCTGCTATAGTTTCATCAGCTTCTCCTCATAGGAGTTAGTAATTACTGTATAAACTCGTTCATTAGCCAGTTCGTTTATAAGCCGACTCCCCAAGATGGATAGGTAAAAATAGTAAAAACTGTATGACCCTTTCATAAGCCGACCCTATATTTCAGGGTTTGGCAAACTTCGGCTCCCGGCCTGTCAGGGTAAGCCACTGGCAGGTCGGGACATTTTGTTTACCTGAAGCATTCACAGGCACAGAGCCCCTCAGCTCCCAGTGACCGTGGTTTGCCATTCCCAGTCAATGGGAGCTGCGGGGAGTAGCAGGACATTCTCTGCCCAGTTATGGACCCAAGAGACTCACAGGGAACTGAGGGACTCCATGCCTGCAGACGCTCCAGGTAAACAAGATGACAATGTATTAGATATTTAATTCAATGATTTCATAGAGTTTAAAATCATCAAATTTTGGTGTAGACCCGTTTATAAGCCGACCCCCACTCTTTGATGCGTCACTTTTTTACCAAAAATATTCGGCTTATGAACGAGTATATACAGTACTAAGCATACAGCAAGCAGAAACGAGCTTCCTGAAATAAACACTTTCAGCTTCAGAGTCAAGGAGTTGCAGTCCAGATCCATACTTTGTGTCTTCAGCCAATCCCTACATGTGCGTTCCACATCCTATTCACTTCAGAGTGGACAACTTTGGTTTATCTCAGAACCATCCTACAGTAAACCCCACTAGCCTACCTTCTAGTAACTGCCCCTGAGCCACTCATCTGGGGGCTTGCTGAATTCCTAGAGACCTGTACTTTGTCCTTAAGTAGAGGAGTAGAGTTTGATGCCCCATCATTCTCAGCAGTGAGAGGGAATGCTCCTATAAATTTGATTCTAAGACTTCCTTCTGCTACCAACCCCTTCTGAAGATTTTAGACATCCATTTTGGTATGGCTGTCGTAACACAGCTTTCCTTTCCCATTGCAACAGTAGAGCCAAACCCTGAAACAATGACTCGGCAGAAATGTATGCAGATCCCTATGGAGGTTTCATTCTACATCCCTTTGCCACATGTTCTGTCCACATCATAAAATCCTGGTGCCATTGGCAGTCTGCTTTGGAGAGACCCAGAACTAGAAAGGGGAGGATGCCAGCACTGAGGTGAGGAAACTGAGTTTTATGAGGGAAATGTAGTAGCTGCACAAACTGCCTAGGTCCCTGTCCTAAAATGCACCGCTGAATTGCTTTAAGTTCTCTGTATTTTGAGGGTGGAGTGAAAGGGTGGCTGTTTGTTTAGCTAACACTCCAAAGCTAATACGTTTCAACAGATCGTAGAAACCCAAAATTAGATTCAGTTTCAATTTGTGGTTTCAGTTTGTGCCATTCCGTCTAGTTTGTTACAAGGCCCTTTAGTTTCCTTATTTTTCAAAATACAGGGGACGTGCTGGCATTGTACATTCCCTTTGAGCCCCAGCTAGGTCTCAGAGTTCCTGACCTACAGACCAAGCAGTAGGCCAAGAATGTGTGGGCTGATACACGGGGTGAAGTGATGGGCTCATTCCAGGTGCTACGTTCACACTGACTGTGTGGTCATAAGCTCCAGATATGTGGACAACGGCTCTGCAAGAGCACAGCGGTCAGAGAAGCCCTGTCCACTCGTATATGAGACATCCTCTTACCTCAGTGCAGGCCCCTTCGTGCACGCTGTGCTATCACTAGAGAATCCAATGCTTTTTTAACTTATGCTGTTTGCTCTGTTACACATATTGTGGGGGAGAATGGAGTAAGTCCTTCTTCTGCAACCATGTAACCTAGAGCTGTCATTTTGTTCTCCCTTAAACTGAACAGGTTTGGACCAGGCCAGTATTTGGATGGGAGATTTCAAAAGAAAAGCCAGTTTGCTGCAGCTCTTCCTTCTGAGTCAGTAAGGAACTGCACAGTGCTTCAGGATCACTTATAACCACTGTATCCCATGTTATAGGGTAATTTTTAAATCCAAATCCAAGATGCTGAGCACTTGTGGATATTAAAAAAGCACATGGCACATCCCATGGGAGGCGGGAGGCAAACCCTAATGTGGCCCAGTTTCAATTCAGAATTCCATTATGCCACCTGAAATGCTGTGATGCTGGGCTCACACCCAGGCCCCTAGGCCTAAACTCAACATTGACAAATGCATAGCTGGAACCCAGTCTGGCTCACCTGTGGGTTAGCATTGTTAAAATAGGTATTCGATTTACAAAAATGTGTTTAGTGTTTAGACTTTATGGAATGCTTGTAAGATGCTGCATGCATTAATCTCACTTATAACCACTGTATCCCATGTTATAGGGTAATTTTTAAGCGTTTGCTCTGAAACTGTAAACCACCAGTCAGGAGAGAAGCATTGCCAGGTGTGAAATACTGGTTTGCCACAGGCAGTTGTGTATCCTGGCCAACAACAGAAGGCCCATAGGCCCACCAGACAAACCATTGTGGAACATCAGAAGACAAAAAAGTCTGTTAATTGCTCCCCCTCATCCCCATGAAGAGGAGTCCATGTGGACTCATCCCATCAGCTTGCACTCTCGGGGAAGAAAATAAAAATCCCTGACAAGAAGAAATTGAATCTTTGTGCTGCTTGGACTTTGGGAGGGCAAGATGTCTAATCATAAGGAAGGGATGCCCAGCTGTTTAGCCCTAGAAGACATATAGAGCCTGCATATTACAGCAACTTCTATTACCTTTTGGAACCTAAGGCTGTAACTCATTTGTATGTGTATGTTTACCTGCTTTAACCTTATAAATAACACTCATTTCTTTGTCTTAGCTAGTAAATCTTTAGTTAATTATAGGATTGGCTACAAACATTGTCTTTAGTGTAAGATCTAAAGAGTAGGGCTCCGTGTCTGTCACGGAGGTAGCGGAAATCATGTATTCCGTGTCTTTCCGCGACCTCCATGACTTCTGCAGCGGCCAGTGTGGCTGACCCCAGGGCCGCTCAAACAGCTGGCCTCAGGGCCAGCCACGCCGGCCGCTGCTGGAGCAGCTCTGCAGCCAGCCGCACCTACCGCTGCTTGGGTGGCCCCAGGCAGCTGGCCTCGGGGTGCCCCCGGCAGCAGCAGCCCCCCAGGTATGCCCTCCAGCAACACCCCCCACTAACATTCAGTCAGGAATATTTATAGTATAAGTCTTGGACAGGTCACAGGCCATGAATTTTTGTGTATGGCCTGTGACCTGTCCATGACTTATACTAAAAATACCTGTGACTAAATCGTACCCTTTCTAAAGAGCAATTGACCTGGGGTAAGTGACTGGTCCTTTGGGACTGGGAGTAACCTAAATATTGTTGTGATTTTTGGTATAAGGGACCCTCTATCACAAAGGCAAGCTTGCCAAAGTGGCAAAATAGACCAGCGTACCCAAGGGGACTTTGTGTGACTCCACTGTTAAAGCTGTTATAGTGCTTGAGAAGTTCACACTTGACACTTGGTTGGTGAAATTGAAGGGCATGTCTACACCACTCAATTTAAGTTGACCTAACTCACATCAGCATACAGTCACCACAATAATTACATCACTTGTGCACGCCTACACTTTGCTCCTCGTGTCGGCAGTGCGCGTCCTCACCAAGAGCTCTTACACTGATTGAACTGTCACTGTGAAGCACCGTGAGATGGCTTCTGAAAGCCAGCAACAGTCAGTGTAAGCAAAGCAGTGTCTACACTGACACTGCATCAGCCTACCTACATCGACACTGGCTCTACACCCCTCATGGAAGTGGAGTTATTTAGTCAGTGTAGCACGCGAGTTACATCAGCGGGAGTGAAAGTTTAGTGTAGACGCTTACATATTTAGGTAGACATAAGCTGCCTTCTGTCGAGCTAACTCTGTAGTGTAGACCAGGGCTCGGTATAGAACTCCCAAGCAGTTTGGGGTTTGTAACAGTCTGCCCTGAGCGTCGTACTCGTGCTCTGGAGCCACTCCAGACAGCTTGATACTCCCCTCAATTTTGATTACAAAAGATAGTCATCTTCCCTCTCTATCCTACACTTATATAACATTGCTGTGGACAGTTAAACAGTTGCCATGTTCCATCCCAGAAGTGGCTGCATTTTAGTACTGAGTGAAGAGAGCTGGTATTCTGCATGTAACTAGACATTCTGTAAAGTGATTTCAAAAGGTGCTATATCAAAAAAGCAGTTCCTCCCTCTTTATTTCTACCTCCACCCTCCTCAGCCTGGGCCTCGCTTCCTTTGAAACTAGTTGATCAGGCCAGAAGACATTGCTGAAAACTGCAATATTCCATTCACCTTCTCCATTCCATGGGTTGAGTATGCTGTTTCCAAAACTCTGGTGCTCGAGAATAGGCAGGGCTTGGTTTTTGTCTTTTGCGGGATTTCAAGTTGTGTGACATTTGGTGTTTTTCCTCAAAGCCCCACTTCTTAAAGTCACATGATTATGTGAGAATCTCAATGTACGTGTTTCATAAAAGGATCTAAGTCTCATGGTTGCAAAGAAAAGCTTGACAATGTGACCTAAGTGCACCTTAAGGGCTCAAAAATGAGGAGGCAAATAAAAAGAACCCTACATTTACTATTTGAACACTGTCCTCCACAGTGTCTGTGAAGCAAAGGGGGGAAAGTGAGCCACAGTAATGCAGTGTGGTGTACTGTGTTCTGCCTGGCCCTGCTGTTTTTGGGCCTGTTAGGAACTGTGTGGTGCTTGATGGATGTCTATGAATATAACACTATCAATGCACCTATTAATTTTGCAGTGCTTGCTGTACATTTATGATTATTACACAGCTTGTCACTGATCCTATGGCTTGTGTATCATATTTAACACTTGGCATTGGCAATAGAGTAGACCCTCAAAGATACAAACACCAGAGTTACAGACTTACCAGTCAACTGGAAACCATGTGGACCCAGAAGTGATCAATCACAGCAGCAATGAAAAGACCAAAAAACCCCGACACAGCAAGTACTGTATTGCCTCCAGGCTTTAGCCCTGGGGCTCAGAGCTTCAGCCACGGGGAGTTGGGGCTGCAGCTGCAGGGTGTGGGGGGGTCAGGACTCTGGGTGGGGAGGAGGAGACTCAGAGCATCTGACCCTCGGGAGTACCAGGGCTCATGGCTTTAGACCCGTGGGGATTGCTGGGGCTCGGGGCTTCAGCCCGCAGCTCTGTTCCTGGCATCAGCCCTGTGGGGGTCACTGGGGTTTGGGGCTTTAGCTACAAGGGAGGTGCAGGTTTCAGCCCCAGCGTTCCCCCTGTAGCTAAAGCCCTGAGCCCCAGCGCCCCTTCCCCTCGGCTGAAACCTAGCTTAACAGGCTGGCCTACACACAGTTTTTGTGCTGGTGTAACTATTTTGGTTGGGGCAGAGGGGGATTATTTTAGTTTAAAAACAAGTTAAAGCAGTACAGCTCCTAGTACAGACACAGTTATATCAGAATAAAGGCACCTTATACCTGTATGGGAATAGCTATATCAGTATAAAGCACCTTTATGCCAGCATAACTGCACTCACACTTGGTGGGGGGGGGGTTTGTGGTGCCACTTTAACTATACCAGGATAGTTAAAGCAGTACAACTCTTAGGCAGATAAGCCCTCAAATACTCAGTGTAAGGCCAATGCTATTTTTCGTTTGCGATACAGTCTCACACAACTCTACTCAGGTGAAATACCACTTGGAAAATGTGTCCCTTTCTCTCCTATCGCATACTGCCCAGTATACATTCTTAGATATGTAGTTGATGGATTTTTTCCCAAAGTTTTGGCACTGAGTAAACAAATAGTGGGTTCTGATGCACGAGGGGAGTGTGTATGGAGGGTTCTGCGGATGATGTTATGCTGCTTCACTCTTGGACTTGGTAGCTTTTTGTTTGTTCCAGAGACGTTTTCAAAGGTTATTACATTTGCATCATTAGTGTCTCTCTCTGAATTCCTGAACTTAATTATGGGGGCCCTTAGTTTATGGATTTATTATCCAAATGCCACGAGTCTTGTTATCACAGATGAACTTTGGGAAGTCAGAGAGATGCAAGTGGTGTGGCTTGTTGACATAACTACTAAAAAATGTTACCTCTCTTAAATCCTGCAGGCCAAGAGATGAATGTTTGCCTACAGTCAGAGCTGGTAACTCTTGATGAAGATAGGTGTGGTGACCACTGCTCAGTATAAGTGTGACTTCCAGCCATCTGTAGGTCTTGTGATAGAGCAAGAGATAGGTCCACAGCCTCAAAGTTTGGATCCAAATTTCCCTCAAACGTGGAGGTGTTCAGATCCAGGAATTGGGTTTCACCCATTTTAAAGCGTGGAAAGCTATGAAGTTTGGGGCTAGAGATGAACCTCCTCAAATCCAGGGATTGGGTGCACCTCTGGATATAAACAAGCTTTTTATAATCAACTTTTGCTCAAGTGTGAATAAAACACGTTTGATTTTCACCGGGTTATAACTAGAGATAAGCCAGTAATTTACAATGAATAACTTACTCCATTAATTTAGCCTCTTCTCATGGGAACACCTGCAAGCCAGTACCCCTTTATTCCATGGATTGTAACTTTAAAATGGGAACAGTTTTGTGATTGATCAGATAAGTAACATAGTGTTTGTCTGGTTAAGCCCAGACATTTTTTGTATGAAAACTTGCACATGACAACTATTAATTTGGTACATGCAATTTTCCTGAATGTGACTTTGAACTCTGCTTTCTGTAAACTTTTATGCCAGCAAAATGTTGTAGTCCAAATGTTCATGGAAAGTGCTTGACAAAAAGACTTGCACATAGCTGAAGCAAATTCATTTAAAATACTAAGCCTTCTCAACCAAGCACTTAAGCATGTCCTTGAAGTTACACCTGTGCTTAAATACTCTGAACTGGAGCCCCAATGAATATTCACGGGAATTGTTGTATTATTCACTCAACGCTTGTTTTAACAATTTTATTCCATACCCACACAGGAACAATGTTACAGTATGGCTCTGCCATAGCTGAGTTAACAACCCTTGTTAAGACATTAGAGTTTATCGACACAGCCAAAACCAAAGTCCTGCGCTTTTAAACTAGTACCTCAGTAAGAATGTCTTGATACTTAGTCTTCCAACATCAGCTTCCAGATTAAACTTGGGAATCAGGCAAGGGCTTTTCTTATTGTCTGGGCTGTATACTCACAATGGCTTCCAGAAATCAAGTTCTGTTTTTTCTATTCTGCTAATCTCTAGAGCTGGGAGAATAACTCACGTGAACCATTCATTAGATACATGTAGCCTTTTTCCTGGTTTGTGAATTGTCTAAAAACTCACTATGAATAGATAAAAATGCAGTAATACACAGCATCCATAAATACCATGTTGTGATCAAACAAAAGCCTGCCTATAGATTGCTTTGTGAATGGTTCACTTCAAAAATTCAAGTATTTAGTATTTGTGGTTCGATATCTGAGCAGTGATTGGTTACCTATATTGCTTGGTTCTGTTCCCTGACTACAGGAGCTAGCCTACTTAAAGAATGTTAAGATTCCCACATTAGCACTGGGGCACATACTTACACAAATACAAATTTGACACACACTTGTGAAAAGCAAATTCAAAGGTTATGGATACCATTGAAGGAAATTTGGAAAAAATATTGGCTGTATTCTGCCAGGTCTAACCTTCAAGAATGGATTCTGAATTTGAGCTAGTTAGCAATTCTGATCCATGGATGTAGCTCACTTCTTAATACTGTAGCTGTATTGGACTAAATTCCAACTGTAGAAGCCCAATAGCCAACTCTGGGTTGTTCTCAAGGTGGAAATAAATTCACCATTTAACGGCAGCTTCCAAGACCCCTGGTGCTGCTACCATAGGAGGTCCTGATTTCAGAGATAGCATAGAAACACAAAGAGGGTGGAAAATGAGGACTTTCTAACACCATTAACAAACAGTTGTACTTCTTGGCCACTTCATTCCTTGGAGCCGAGTTTCCATTATTGCCAACCGCAAATGTTCAAAAAACATGATTCTGGACCCCAAAAACTACAAGTGGGTTAAAAATCATGAGGCTTTTTTGTCACCATTAGGTTTTTATTTGCCATCTGGCTTTTGAGCCTTTAGGGTGGATTTAGATAGCATTTTCAAGTTATTCTCCGCAATCAAAAAGGCTGGAAGCTTTTTAAAACGAAAGCAAAACTTCTCCTGCAATCACTTGCCTTCAGCAGCTGGGATTATAAATACATCACCAAATATTTCAAAGCTCTTCTTAAAAATCACGAGAGCTGGCAACATTGTTGAAAGCTCTGCTCACAAGAGGACATACACTAAATATTAAGGAGTTGTGACTAGGAAACCTATGACACAAATTGATTTGCCCAGCTCTAATTTTACAGTTAAAGCTCTATAGGTAAATATGCCTGGTAAAATACTATTCTCCAACTCGCCTTGGGGAAGTAATCTTTCTGTTGATGGGGAAGAGTGTAGTGGTGTATAGCCTGGCTCTTGTGCATGGGATGAATTTCACTCCCACTAAACGAGTCTCTGTAGCTGTAGAAGCCAAGACAGACTTTTGGTTTGGCTGTAACATCCAGCTCTCTCCAGGTCTGTTTAGGCAGGTCTGTTTCCTTTCCTTCTAGCTGCTGATGTCCTTAATGGAGAGAGAGAGCGGAGAACCTGGGTATCTGGAAAGGGTTTAAAAGCTTCAGTTAAATACAGTGGGAGTTGGTGCACTCAGGTTTTATTGTCAATTTTACATTCACATAAAATTTTACAGTGGCAGGCGACCCTGCGTGTGTGTCTGTGCCGCAGCACTGCTCACACACCAGCCATGTTCGCAGTGACCCGCTGCCCTAGCTTGGCTCACACATCTCCCTGCCTCTCTCCGTAATTGATTATTTATCTAACGCAAGGCTGAAATTAAATCCTCATGTCAGTTTACTGTAAGAGGAGAGAAAGGGGCGGAGAGGACTGGAACACATCTAATAAAGAATGGATTTCACCATTGGATGTATGGTCTTATAGACCTAATCTCTGAACACTGAAATGATGGCTAATGGCCCCTAGCATATTGCTGATCAATTCCAATAGAGCAAGCAGAGCTGCATGCAGGTATCAGTGCTGACTGCCAACCTGCAAGGACCAGCAACACAGCCCAGCCCAGTGCAAGCCAGTTACACAGCATCAAAGGACTGCCTCCTCATTCACTAGACCAGCTGTTCAAAGACCAGTTACTGTAGAACTAAGCAGAAGAATTTGCAGCAGGTGCTGAATGTTATGCATGCAGGCATTGAACGTTATATGACCTACACACTGATTGCAGTCACCAGAACTTCCCACAATTTGGGAGGGGTAAGGACTCCAGATCAGGGGAAGAAAGTGAGGGTGGACGCTGTGGGGCAAGCAAAATGCAGCAGAGGACGGAATGCTAGTGGAATAGTCTTATCCCCATGTACCAGATGTGCCCAGCTGTTAGTTGGCACCACTGCTCTCCCAAGCCTGCAATGTGCCAGGTGGCATATTTGGAGTGAGTTGAGATGAGATTGAAAATAGGGGACTCTGCTGCACAACTACAAAGACTTTTCTTATCTGTCAGTATTCTCCTTTCCTCTAATCTCCTTCTGTATTTAAAGGATTTACCACTTTTATTTGTCTTGTAAAAGCAGAGCAACAAAACAGGCAGTCAAGGAATTGTACAGGAACAGATGCTCTTATCACAGAGGAGTATGGAACAAAAAAAAGTCCTTTGATCTTAACATATCCCAGGTTGGCCCATCTTGGTATCTTGTCTCTGGCCTTTCTCAAAGGAATGCAATCCCCCTTCCTACACCTGGTTTAATAGTTCTTATCCTTACATGTATAAATAGCAATACTACTGTTGCTCTGAATTTTTATATCAATACTAGTGATAATACTGTTAACAAAATTACCCTGTCCTGTTATGAATCCTGCCACAATATTTGACTTTCTGTGGCAGTAAGAACGTGAAAAATGCTTAAACAGACATGCCTCCAGTTCAAAACAGATTGGAGTTGCCTACAAACTTTCTAAACAGTAACTCTGACATTTCTTGGCTCACAAGGACAAAAGGAGGTTGCAGATGAACTAATCCAATTAAAACACCCTTAAACTGAATTAAAGATGGGAAAGATTGGGTCATATTAGCTAACGTACTCTACATATAGGCTCTAATGGGGAGCAGGCAGAAGAGTAATTTATGTGGTGGCTGCGTTAGGCAGGCAGTTTTGTCCTCATAACTAGATTGATGGGCCTGATGATTTGGACCAATCAATTATGGAACAGAGAGAAATGAATGAATGTTTCCAGTATGCCACTATTCTGATTCTGCCTCCAAGTATCAAGAACTGGAGCAGTGAGTGAATCAGCTGTTGAGAAGTCACTATGTCTAATAAAATCTTAATTGGCTTTTCTTCCACTGATATTAGACTCAATAGGACTAATCACTCTCCCATGAATGAATGACTTACAAGCCCCATGAAGGATCACAAAGCACTATGGAAACAATGAATTAAGCCTTATATCTCCATTTTTCAGTTGGTGAATCTGAGGCAGATAGAGGCTAACTCAATGTGTTGCACAATCTCTGCAAGAGAGGGGAAGCGAACACAGGAGTCCTAACTCCCAGACCTGTACAGTCAGTTAGCATTTCTAAAACTCAGCAAGCAGTGTGGAAATAAAAAGCAAACTATCCAGCCTGGGTTATCCCATGTACACGCTCACAGCTCTAAAAATAAATAAGCAGAATAAAAGCTCCCCGCCTGGTGCACCAAAACACAATGGGCATCAAATTGCATTAGAATGTTTATACTGAGGAAAATTGCATCCTGCAAACTTAAATTATCTCTCTCTTCCCTCTCCCCTCCCACCTGCCACGGCCCATTTCCTATTATATTTTTCTAACAAACCAATAGATGCTTGAAATCACGGAAAGCCATAAAGAATTGGAATCAAATTAAGTCTACATTCTAACTGCATTAGGTGCTGTCAAGCATAGTTTACTCACTTTTCACAGTTCTATCTAGAGGCTAAACAATTTTGTACCCTTTCTCTACTAATCAAAACTGATTACTCTGATAATGGACCCCTGACGCTGAACACTTTATGAAGGTAAATTATGCCATATCGAACAGGAAGGGAATGGAGAAATCATCCAGAGATAAATAGGTCTAAAGATGCATATATTGATCTTGCCCTCTTTCTTTTCCTCTCTTTCAATGTCTGCAACAGCCAAAGGTTCAATCAATACTTTCAGTGCTGTAATGCCATCTTTTATAATACCGCCATAATTGGCCGTTATCACAGTTTGCCCTCTGATTGGCTTGTTCTAGGGGTCTTTTTATCTGAGATCTTTTGTTTTTCCCCCTGTTGAGTTTCGCAACCCAAGGGGTAGGCACAGCATGGCCTTTGGAATTCTAAGATGCAGGTCCCCTCTATGCATCAGTGCAAGGGGAGGACAAAAATGATCAGCTATGACTTGTAATTGCTCGCAAATTCAGTCAACAAGCAAGTTCTAATTCATTTACCAAGGAACATACAAGTACAAGCAGATATTATGGTCGAGTGCATTGATTTTTGACTGCAATAGACAATATAGCTTTACAGTCGTGGAGCTTTAAAACTCCTCCTGTCCCTGCAGGAAGGGAGGGTTTCATATTGCAGGAACTCTGTCAGTCAATGCAATTGACCCTACAGCCAAGGAAAACCCCTGTAGGTGCATCCTGAAGGTGAATTTTTAAGACTCCAAGCCAATATATAAAAATTCAGAGCATGCTTTAGGTTCCAGGCAAGCTGCCAATGTGGCCCTCAGTGCTGTGAATTTGGGCACCTGAGTTGCAGTGGAATCTGAGACGTGTTGGAAATACAATGCATAAATTCAGAGCTTGGGGTTTTCACATTTGTAACTTCCTTTAGCATTGTTGTCTCCGTTTTAGCTGATAATACATTGGTTTCCTCTGCTCTAATTGCAGCAGTGGCTTATTTTGATTTTCACTTACAATGGCTGCCAAGTACCCTCCGATGCTTCTGCATGAAATACTGTAAATACAGACAGTACACATTAATCTTCTGGACATGCAAGTCGAGTGTCAGATCAGGTACTGCATTTACTTGCTCTCTGATGTCAAACACTGGAGATCTCCCTTAATCCTTAACATTTTATATTATACACACACACACACCCCCAAGAGAGAGAGACAGAGAGTTGTTTTTCTGCTCTTTATTAACTCCAAGTAAAGATCCTTCTGACATAAAGGAGTTAATTCAGAGTATTGAAAACCCTCACTTCAGTAAAAAAATGTAAACAGATCTTTGCAACCAAGTGAGAGAACTTCAAGGCCCAGCACAATGGGGATGGTGGAGTTCACTGATAATTGAATATCAAGTCAAATGCAAAGCAGATTTTAGATATTGATAAAAGATTGGTGCAGGCCACAAGCAAGAGTAGGGTGGATCCCCAAAAAAGAACACAGACCAGCACCATAGCCCAATTCCAATGCAGCAACAATGTGGGGACAGTATCGTCCCCTTTCAACCAGCATGTCCCTGTGGCTCACGCTGCTTCCCGTAGCTCCCATTGGCCAGGAACGGCGAACTGCGGCTACTGGGATAAGAAAATAATAGCAAGTGCTAAATAGTACTCACCCGTTCCTAATATTTGTTGCTCACAATCGGTGCGATCTTCTGGTATCAGAGACAATGTCCCAGCTGTGCATTGGAGAGAACTGGTTCATCGCTGTGACAACACAGGCCTAACCAGCCAATCAACATGGGGCTTTGGACTATCTGTGTCACCCAGATAGATTCTACTTGTTGCAACAGCTTGCAGTGTTACGTGGTACCATTGATGACTAGTGCATGATCAAACATTGCATGCTCAGTACAGCTGACAGCCTGGTGGCTTCCTTCTGACATGCACAGCATTATGCTTATTTATTCTTTCCCTTTGTGTAATAGGAAATAATGGTTTCCAAAATCTGTCAGGTGTCAAACTACCCTGCAGTCTGTTCCTCATGGCATATAAAGGAAGGCAAAAGTACCATTCATCCATCTATCATTATACCTGCACAGAAGGAGAAAACAGTGAGATACCTTCACACAACTTTAGGAGAAAGGGTGGTAGGTGATTGGTTATGCTGTAGTGGGCATGATGACATACTTGACTTCACCAAGACTGGTAAAAAAACTACTTCTACTGTCCCAATTAACACCAGAGTACTGCCTTGAATAATCTCGAAGTTTTTTTTTATTATTATGAAAAGGTCTCCTAACAAATTAAAAATAAAACACTTGGAAGGAAGAGGCTTGAAACTACAATTTGGTTAAGGATCAGAACATCCCATACAGTTAGCAACTGTTTGGATCTTGATGGAAGGTGGTGGTTTACTTTCCGAACTAAAGCTGTACATATAAACAGATTTTTTAAATGTTTCATTTCAACAAAATCAAGTGTTTTTCACTTAGACCTGGACCATTTTTTAAACATTTTTCAATTTTCTATATAAAATTAAAGGAAGTTTTTAAATGAAAAGTCATTTAAAAAAAAAAGAATCGAATAGCTTTGTCCCAAAAATGTCAAACTGAAATGTTTCCGTTAATTCAGAAGTGGTTTTGATTTGTTTTGCTACCTGAACAATTCAGTGAAACTACAAGAACTCATAAAACTTTTTGATGTTTCCAAATTTTCATTTTTCTGCTGAAAAAATATTTCAGCCAAAAAATGTCATCCCACTCTGTTCAGAACATCTCCTCGGTTCTATGTAAATGAATATGAACTTTAGGAAACAGAATGTGAATGAATATTGTCTGTTGCCTCATGCTATGAAATAATCGTAAATAAAACAGTTCCCCCGCACTGTCACTCACCAGGGGGCTGACGTGTACATATGTACATACACAAACAAACTCACACACACTCACACACACACACACACACACACACTGGTGTTCCCGGACTGTCCTGCCTGTAGCTGAAGCTCAGCAAGATAAATGCTCTCCTCTCAGAGACGAGATACCTATCCCACAAATCACCGCTCTCTTCCCTCTGCACCTTCCCTTCCCTCTAACCCTCCTCCATTACTCATCCACTGGAAGAAAATGCAAAGAGTAATAATAATTAGACAAGTACAAATAGCCAGATGGTGATATGGATGGCGTGTTCCACTAAATAAGGGGCCGTTACCATACCAACAAGCGGGCAGAGTGCTGATCTAACAGAGCTCACAGGCGCTCAGGCAGTGTCACATCATCCGTTATCCAACAACTTGGTCTGGCCTCTCGGAGACACGAGACGCTGCCCAGGGCTGGGTGCCCCATCAGTTTACGTCAAGAGGAACTATTGTTTCTTATTATGGAGAGTCGTGAAAGCCTTTGTAGTAGCAGCAAATTAGGGAGAAGTTCAGCACTGCGCTGGGAGGGAGGGAGAATAAGCATCTTGGGCTGTTCCCAGGCAGTTAGCAAGCAATAATGCCAGTGCCCTGTTAAATTGGAGGGCTGACAAGGCAGGAGTTGGCCAGGGCTCAGGTGGTTAACCACAGGCTCAGCCTGCTGGGTTGGACTGCTGAAGTCTATTGTGCATAATGGAGGGGGAATGCAAATGTAACCCACGCTCATTCAGTGTGGTGCTCTGTCCCCTTCTAGTGGCTGGGCCACGCTAGGCGTTTGAGTATGCTACAGCCTTGGAGCTAACAGATTGAGGTCGCTTAGCTCAGGCAATAGAAGCTCATTCTTCTAGATCCAGAGATCCTGGGACTGATTCTCATGGCCAGTGACACACCCAGGGGCTTTGTGTTAAACAAGCCTTGGCCACCTTGCAGTTGGCACCCCCAGCAGAATTCTGAATGGCTTAGGGGTTTTCTGAACTTGGTTTCTGCACTGGTGAAATCCCTGAGGACGAACTTCCTGCACTACACCAGTGTAGCTTAACCCAGTTGGAACTCCCCGCGAACAACTGCTAAAACCCAATCAAGAGAAGCCCGTGGCCAAAATTCCACCCAAGTTCTAGGGTGTCCAGCTGGAGGGGTAGATCTGCCCCTGCTTTGGAAGGTCCAGCGTAGTCTAAAAATGTGGGGGCGGAAGGAGCCCAGTCTCTGAGTGCCGATGTCTCTGCATTTCAAGGATATTCACTGTGCTGTGGCCTCAGCAATGCTCCCTGGGAACATGATGCAGCTGAAGTAACAGTGCCATGGCAAGTCTTTGGAACCCTTATTACTGGGCTGCCTACCCTCTGCCCAGTGCATAGCCTTGGTCTTCCCAACATGACATTCTCCCGCCTCCCTGCCAGGCTCATGTACATCCCTGGCCTCCCCCACTGCCCCCAGTATTACCACTCAGTCCCCTGCATGCCACTCCATCCCTTCTCACACCCTGACCAGCTCCTCCCCTGACATCAATGCTACTCAGTTACAGCCTTGCTCTCCCCACCACCTGCCTCTCTGCTGCCCAGCCAGTGGCCAGATTTCTATAGATAACCCCGTCAAAAAGAAACGGATATTCCCTTTAGCTATGACAGATGAGTTCCAGTTTCATGTTCTGGATGTTTACTTGTATATTTAAGATAATTAAATATTAAAAAATGTACTCTGCATCTCAGATAACTAAGCTACTAAGTCAATAGCAAATTAAGAGATAGATTAATTACTACACTTGCTGACATGCACTGTTCTGGTGGCAATGCAAAGCAGCTGTAAACTCAGATTCACTGACCAATGTGGCCAGGCAGGTTCGTGCTATTCCTTTAAAGATGGTGCTAGGGGTGATCTGGGAAATAGACCAGCAACTCTTCCTTGTGTATTTAGTTAACTGGTGGAATTGTAAGACCTCTAGATGACGTCATAGGGACAAGCCACCGTTACTTCAGTAAAGTAGAATTGTGTCTCTTGATATGGTTGGTACAGACCCTTTGGGACCCCAAAGGGGTCTGTGTGGTCTTTGTTCCCCCGTACCTTACTTCTCCTAACAAAATGCAATGCTCAAGATTGAAGACTTGTGATTTTTGGGTGCCCAACTTCACACATCGCGGAAAAGGCCTGATTAATAGAATGTGCTGAGCCCCCACCCTCTGAAAATCGGGCCCCTTCAAGATGTTTCAAGTCAGGTAATGAAAAATGGAAACCCCTGAGATCACTTTTGAAAAATCTCACTCCCAATCAGATATTAACCAAGAAGTTTGGACAAACAAGCTTGCTTTGGAAGCATAGGTGGAAGAAGGCAGGACAGCTGCAACTAACCTACAACACAGGCAGCCTGCTACTGATCTGCAATGAACATTGATCCGCTTCTAGGAAGGTTTTTCCAAAAAGGTATTTAACTGATTTGTGGCAAACTTTGATTAAACAGCTCAATGAGCTGGAGATCCTAGAGAAAGATTATGTTGTCTTGGCTGTCTTAAAATAAAGGGTTCTCTCCCCCAATCCCCCTTCCCCACTTTAAAGCATCTGAATCTAAATACTTTGCAGACTTTATACTGAATACAGAAGTGTTCCTTTCCTTGTGGACTTTTCTCTGGCACCCCTCACCATAGTATCTGAATGGTCCACTTTTGCAAATCAGGCCCCAAGCTGTTTCATGCAAGTTCGGCATCCAGAAAATGAGGCGCATAGTGGCCACCTGTGAAAATTTTGGTTTAAGTTGTTTGCCCGGCATCATATAGGAATCCTTTGGGAGATGCAAAGATAGAACCCAGTTCTCTAGGGAGGCATTCAACATCCTTAACCATGGCACCTTCCTTTCTCTTCCTACAGTGCCCTGCTTCATTCATTAGACACCTTCCAACTCCTGCAACAACTGAACAAGGGGTTGTACATAATGTCATTTTCAGTACTCAAGTGCACACACCCCTCTAGTGGGTAAATCCAAAATTGTAGCATCTTGCACAGGGAACTGTACAATCCTATAAGTGCACAGGAGCTGTATGTGTGAATGGAGCATGCTCAGTGCCACTGAAATCTTAGAGAATAATGCTGCTAACCTCTAATGAGCATGTGCTAAGTGCTATTTTTGGAGGCTTGTAATTTGGCCAAATTTAGGCACATTTTCACAGCAACAGCAAGAGACACATCTCTGACTGCAGGACAACCTCCCCCTGCCAAATGTTTAATCCCCACTCCAGGGAATGGAGGCACTAAAGCTTTTAAATTAAACTGTTGTGAGAATTTAACATGCACAAGGTATATTTTTCCAACCTGATTCTAGAAAACAGCTGAGCAGGATTTTTCTGAAAGTTTTTTTTTTTTTTTAAATGTATCAGCCCGATGCAAACCCCCAGCATGGAAAATTTCAGCCTGGAGGGTTAAAGTTTGGCAAACTTGTAGGTAACAGAAAATAGTCTTAAAATGAGAATTGTCAGACAATCCCCTAACTATAGGCATGGTTACCAGTGCTGCCTCTAGTCCTGAGTGTGTCCACATAACATCAGCCGGAAGAAAAGCAGCTGAATAATTGAGACAGGTAGAGAGATTCCCATGTGACGAGACTAGAGTACTCATTTAAAAAAAATCTAAACAAAAGATTTTGTTTGGGGTTGAATGGAACATTTTATTCAACTCAAATCTAAATTTTTTCTTTAATTTTTTGGAACTTCCAGCAAACTGAAACAAGTCAGTTATTCACACAGCTCTAGTAGACATGGCCTTATTTACATGCAATTGTTTCTTGTTACCCCAATTTAATTTGACAATTGGGAGAAAAGCTCTGAGGATTTGGTACCCCTCCCCCTTTAATTAGGAACAGAGACCTCTCAATACATATCTGAGTCAGCCAAGGTGTCCTCCAGAGGGAGATTAGATACTCTTGAATTTTCTAAAACCAAGAAAGCAGGAGGAAAACCCATCCAGGTCTCTTTATATGCATCAGAAAATGGACCCTGGGATGGGTTCCCCCCAGGGTGCCACTTGGAACTGGGGTACAACTGAGCCCACCTGACTTACCAGCCTGGGCTCCCTTTCACACTGTGGTGCAGTGATAAGTTGCCAAGCTCTCCAAACTTGCTCTTTCACCAGCATACACACAGATAGAGACACACCCAGCTGCAGCAATACACACAGATGCTGAGATCAGCTCTGCATGGGAAGGCTCAGCCAAGGATTGCCCAGTATTCAAATGCATACACCCCAGTATAGGGTAAACCCAAAATTGTAGCATCTTGCACTGCAAAGGGAACTGTACAGTGTAAGCTCATAAAATTTGCCCCCTCCCTCAATGTGGAGAGAGATATGCAACAGTTTCTGCCCCATGTTATAATTTCCACACACCGGTTTCAGACAAAACAAAAACAAGGTTATTAATTACAAAAGATAGATTTTAAGTGATTATAAGTGATAGCAAACAGATCAAAGCAGATTATCTTTGTAAATAAACAAAACCGTAAACTAGATAGATATGAATTAGCAAACTCTCACCCTGAGTGATAAATACACTGGCAGATTCTTAAGGCACAAGTTGCCTTGGCTTTCCCAGGTTTTCATACACAGGATAAAAATCCCTGTAGCCTGGGGCCATTACTTCCCACAGTTCAGTCCTTGGCCCTCAGTGTGTTGTTGTAGGGAGACTGAGGTCCCATCATGATGTGGTTTTCCCCCTTTTATACCTTCTTCCCACTTGCTGGAAAGCTCTTTTGCTGTGACCTGGGTGAGACAGTTCCATTGTGTAGTGCTATCTCTGAGAGGTTTCAATTGCACACAGTTCCTGGGGTAATCGTTGTGCTTGTGTGTGTTTCCTCAATAAGCCATTAACATTGTTTGGCCTTTTTACTGTTGTACCCGAAAGGCTGCTTGTGGATGTTTTCAACCTCACAACATGTTTCAGTAACACATACATAGCCGAACTTCACAACGTCACATACGACAGTAGCACATACAATCCAATCAGATATTAACGTCTAGCAGATCAAGACTTTTAGAATGATACCTCACAAGGCATACTTTGTACAAAACATATCCTAATTACATGACAGTGGTGAATATTGGGGTGCCAGGGTGTCACAGACCCGTCCCCGTTTCATTTTGCACCTTTCACTACAGAGCCATTTTCCATACCTGATTCTACCTTCCCCTCGCTGGCTCCCAGCACATCCCTACTCCCTCTTCAGCCTACCTCTTTTCTCTACCTGTTCCTCCTTAAGAAAAATCAATGTCAGAGCAAAATGGATGCTAGTTCAGATGGACACATGGGGCTTTGCAGGGAAAAAAAAAAAGATTGCTCTGTGGCCGCTACATAAATTGCGAGTAGCATTCAGATGCCAGACCCAGGCTTCAAAGATCCAAAGGAGCATTCTCCCAGCACAGAGCTGCCAAAAGTACCCTATGCGGGCTCCCTGGCAAGCCCCAGAACTGGGGATGGTAAGGGACATGTTGAAAAGGAGTAATTTCACATGAATTTATGGGATATTCCGGGCTGCTCTAGACAGTCCAGCATCCAATATGCAGCCATCAGGACATTGTCATAAATTAGAGCAGCCCCAAGGCTTCTCTAACTTATACTGGGGGCTATTCAAGTCCCTAGAAAGCCTAGAAACCCAAAGATGCTAAGGTGGCTTACAGCCACTTCTGTCCCATCCATCCCCTTCTGTGCTGCAGCTTCTATAGGTACTCCTAATTGCTGCTTAATTAGTCTCTTCAAAGGCAGCCCTATCAAAAAGATAATGGAAGGAATGAATTGGGTCACTTGCTAGAATCATCTGAGCAGAGCTCACTAAATCAATTCCCCGCCATTTCAGGGATCTCAGGCCCTGGTGCACCTCGGTCCTTCCTGTTTTCTGCCTGTGGCACATAGCAGTTTTGTCTTCAATTTAATTCTGGTTGTTGCACTTGTGGCTGTGATACACAGGAAGCATACACCATAAGATCATACAGTCCTTTCTGGCCTTAAATGCTATGACTCTAGATCCAGTCATCCAAGGACACTTACAAGAGATTTGTACCTACGTTAGCTGATTCATTGGCCCCATTGGAAGTTGTACCCATTTTCTATGGCAGACCTATCATTACACACATGATCACTGTCACAAGTGGAGCTGGATAGTCTTAAGAAGACTGTAAGAAGAAATGGTTTGAGAAATTTAAATAAATCTTTCAATCACCATAAGATTAGTTACTCTTAGGAAACTAAAAATACTGGCATATGCCCAACTACTTACATGACAGCTCGTAACTGAATGACAAGCCCACTAACCAAGGGCCTGATTCAAAGCCCATTGATCCCCAACCTTTAAGGTAGTCATCACCTGATGCTCTCCAAAGTTAGCCCTGTGTGGGTCATGCTCCCATTCTTAGAGAGGGGCAAAAATGGGAGGAAGGGTTTTAGCTTTACAAAGTCAAGTGTGGACTGGAACTTCCAAAAGGAGTTGCAGGCACTCACAAAGGTGCTTCACTCTCCCTGTTCCTCGGGTTGGGAAAGTGAGAGAGAGGTGTAGTGACAAATCCAAAATCCAAGGGCATGGCCTTCAGGAAAAGAACCCTGAGCGCAAGACAGGAAGTCCCCAAACTAGTCCCATTAGACAACATAGAATGGCTCTGTCCAGGACACTTGTCTAAAGTTATCCACACTGGGCTGGTACAAGTGAGCTGCGACTGTTAGTCTACCCTGAGTTTCCATGACAATCATAGGGCTCCTGTCTGTGGGTATGTCCCCAGCTGTGTATGGGACACCAGCCTAACCATTTCCATGTGAAAGCCCCAATGTCCATGCCACAACTTTGACCAACACCGGTTTTAAATGGGCAAGAGTAATTAGGATGGGGGGACTTCAGTCTGAAAGGCTCCGTAAACAAAATTGGACAAAATGGCTTAGCTCTGCTCAGACAGGTGCTTTGCAGGAGAAGCTGGCACAGTGCCTGACTCTAGACATTGCTATTAGCTCCTCTGTTTCACAAACATTAGATCCACCCAATTTGCAGAGGGTTTTATTAATATATTGAAATCTGGGGGAGGAGGATTAAACCCACTGACTGAGCCTCTCCACCAGGCTCTGTTTCTTCCCTTTGCACTTAACAAGACGAACAAGGTGGTTAACAAGAACTTTCACAAGCTAAGCTTTTTCTATGGTTTTATTTTTTTATTTTATTTTTATGATCTTCACAAGCCAACTCATCTGCTCTGATGGGCTCCTTGCTGATACGTCTCACTTTATTAGTGAGTTTGGCCTTGAGCGTCTCAGCTCTTTGATCAATACTGCGGGGGTCAGTGATATTTTCTCACTTTTAGTGTCTGGCTGCCTTTAACTTTGTCACCTGATGAACAGCACTACCCCTGGAACGCTTATCTTGTATCGATTTTCTCTGGGCTCCTACTGCGTTTCCAGCTGTCCCACCATTTCCTCCCTTGTCACTGGATGCCCATTTAATGTTAACTTATCCCCTTTCTCCCAGGTGCCTCGTTCTTACAGGGATTTCCCCCCCCCCCCCACTCACACAATAGCAGATTGTCAGAAAAACAATTTCCTTTTTTCGCCTGACTCATTGTTATCCTTCAGCCGTTTATTCTTTGTCATCTGGGCTCCTGCTTTCTCCCCGACCCCACCCCCGCACACTTGAAATGGGGAGACTGGTAGGCTGGAACCTTTGTTAGAAATTCATCCAGGCATTCCCCCACATAACTCTAATCCTCAGTTCTCCGTGCTGGGGTGCAAAACCTTCTGCCACCACAGAACCCTACTCTGGAGGACTCTGTTCTTCACATTCGTCCCTTAGATCTCTCTGCCACACTTTCAGACTTCCCCCCACCAGCAGCTCCTTCAGACTCTACAGTAATGGCTCACAATGCAGCAGTTAGCATAAGAGTCACTGTTCAGGACTCTTCCTTCAAAAAATGGCAGTGTTTACCATAGCCACATTTTTTGCTCTCAGCACCCACACAAACACTGCCTCACTGACACTGGGAGTAAACCAGGGGTGGTGAACTCTTCTGCCGTGTTAGGCTATGGGCTCGCCATAATACCATGAACTACCCACTTACAACAGAGTCCAAAAGTCACTCAGCCTGCTGGCGCCTGCTCATTCCTAAAGAGTGAATACAAAAGTGTTTCTGTAACACTATCAGTGAAGAACTACCTCCGGGGGGGGCCGGGAGAGATTAGCATGGGCAGGATTTGCCCTGTTATATGCTCTATTGTGAGAAAAAATACATGATTCAGATGCTTCTGGGTCCCTCGTTACCTAGAATTAATATGCTAAGATTTGCTATTAATTTCGGTGTAATGGTAACAGCTGGGTCAGGCCAAGTAGTGACTATAGAACCCATCACCCCCAGTTGGATGCCAGCCCAGCTTTGTAGCAAGCACAAGCTGTTAGGTGTAAGCTCTTTGCGGCAGGGACTGCCTCTTGCCATACATTACACCACTGCCATGTAAATGTGAAATGTAAATGATAGAAATCCCTCTTGGGGGAATCTGTGTCAAATGGACTGATAGTTTCAATCTTGGAAATATCCTGTCTCAAGCAGACACCTTTGTTAGCAGTCTCAGTAGAGAGGCTAAACACCAAACGGGCCTGCAAACTGAACTGCCATCTCATGCCTAGAGATTGTGCCTTTTTATGATGATGATGAATTATTATTATTATTTGTATTGTAGTAGCGCCTAAGAGACTCACTCGTGGACCAGCACCCCACTGTGCCAGGTGCTGTACAAACCCAGAACAAAAGACGTCCCTGCAGCCAAAGAGTTTACAATTCCTTATAAGACAAGAGACAACAGTTGGGGAAAACAACGAGACAGAACTGGTCAGCCTGGCAGACAGTGGTCTCCGCACACCAGCAGCCTAACCCTTGTTTTGTTTTTTGTAGGCATCGCAGCAAAGGAGAGTTTTGAAGGAGGAGGATGAAGGAGATTTGTGGATGTTTATGAGAGGGGAGAAAGCGTGAAGGTGCTTGTTTGAAAATTTAATAATGGAGGCAGGCATCAAGGGCCCGTCGGAGGTGGGAGTCAATCTTTTGATACTGAATGTGAGAAGGTAGGATGGGGATAGGCCACAAATGTCCTTGAAAGCAAAGACAAGCAGCTTATCTTTAACGCGATAGAGAAGGGGGAGCCAGTGGAGGGATGCAAAGAGAGGGGCAAGGTGGTCAGAGTGATGGAATAGGAGAATGATCTTTGCAGCAGCACTCCGTACAGATCTGAGCAGGACAAGGTTGCATTTGTCAAGGCCAGAGAGAGAGATGTTGCAATAATTGAGACTTGAGAGGATGAGAGTTGACTCTCTTGGTCAGGGTTCACTCTGCACCACGTTGCTGTGGTAGGGCGTGGGAGAAGCTTGCACTTCCATTGCTAGTGTTGTACCACAAAATGACTTGATTCACAAGGACTGTAATTTACACTAGCTCTAAAACCACATACTCAAATCAAAAAAATAAAAGATCCACTAATGTCATTTGACACATTGATCTGTCTAGTACTGGCAGAGGTGGCCAGTTGCAGATACTGCATAGGATTAAACACCATCTAGCTAATTAATCAAAGATGAACAGTGGGGGAATTACCTTCCTAGCCCAGAGGGGAATTCTTACATTCACCTTTCTCCTGCAACATTATTTGCAACATTATATGCAAAATAAAGTGCACTTCATGTTCCATGAAAAACATTGAACCTCCTGGCAAATTGTTCCCAAGCTTCTCTCTCTACTTTAAAGTAATCTAAGCTTAAACCAACTATGAAGGATCTCCTGGGAAACTCACAAAGCACAGATCTTCCCACAGGACTTTCCGAGCCCCAATCTGTTTAAATCGCACTGTATATTGTCCTGAGACAGTTGGAGCATGGCAGAACTTTTACCTATCACGCTACATCATCAATTTTAAATAGTTGGTTCTAAAACTAATAAGGTGCTGGCCCATGGAAAATCAAATCAGTATTTCTCATGAAATATGTCTGGTTGAGAAATATCCCAGGGCAGAAATGTCACCGCCCACAAATGCTCCTGCTTCCCAGAACTTTGGGATCTTTAATTGCAGATTCCCCTCCCCGCATTTGGCACCTGCAGAAAGAGTCTCACACATCCTTCATTTAGAAGAGTTTGTTATTAGAAAAAACAACACCCACATTAAATGCACCTCTATTCATGTGAATTTCCAAAGCAGTGGTGGGCAATATGTGGCCCGTCAGGGTAATCTGCTGGCGGGCCACAATACAGTGTTTACTTTAACTGTCTGCAGGCACGGCTGCCCACAGGAAGTGGCACTGGCTGCAGGGACATGCTGGCCACCGCATCCCGCAGCTCCCATTGGCCGGGAATGGCAAACCGAGGCCACTGGGAGCTGTGGGCGGCCAGGCCTGCGGACGGTCAATGTAAACACTGTCTCGTGGCCCACCAGTGGATTACACTGACGGGCCACATGCAGCCCGCTGGCCACAGGTTGCCCACCATTGCCATATAGGATGGATTACCTATCTAGCATGCTAGTGGTAGTAGCAAGCATTACAATCACTAGCAAACATTTCCTGGATCAGTCCCTGTATTTGTGAGCAAAGACTTGATACACAGCACTGTAGGAAAATCCCATTAAACTTACAAATCACAACCTATTTCTTTTAACAGGCCTGTTCCTTTAGGTAAGGCAGGTCTGAGATGCTGCTTGGAAATACCTTGTGTCTTGGGGCTCAGAGAAGATCAGTTACCTTAGGTCAACTTTCTATTGTATTTCACTGATTGGTGCCCTGAGAGTTTACTCCTGTATGAGAGTACCCATTTGCACTAACCTTATCGTGTTTCAGCATATAGCGATTTGTTTATGCTACTAAAAACTAGATAAACAGATAGTTGTTTAATGGGGAAGGGGTATGTGGAGCACTTTCTTGGGACCGGGACCAGATCATCTCATCTCCCATGGGAACACCTGAAGGAGAGCTTCAGGGGATGAACTTTATAGGTCATCTAGCTGAGTCTTCACCAGGCAGGCTGGAGGAAGGGGGCAGAGAAGGGACAATTAGGGGATAGTGTTTTCCACTGTAGAATGACTCATTCTCTGTGCCCTCTTTTACCCTTCTCTAAAGCATTCCTAGAACCAGACCTACCACACAGAGATCCTCTGGGGCTAGAAAAGCGCTAAGTGCTCACCCTCAAACAGGCCTCTGCAGAGAGTTCTCCGTTCACTATGGGCATGGCACCGGGGCGAGGGGGCTGCCAGCTACCCCGGCTTGGAGAGGAAGATTTCCATCCCATGTAGCACATCCACAGGAAACACTTGGTGTTTCCCTTGAACGGCTTCACTGGGTTTAATATTTCTTGGCCAGGGGTGGCACTCATGTTGCAGAGCCTGCACCTTGTGGCCCTGTATCTTTGGCATGGCATTGCACTCTCTGATTTAATGTAGATGTGCCCTTTTATTCCCCGAACAAGTTTATTCCTTTGTCAGGGGCAGCCTCCTCTTAAAGGGCTTTGGTGAGACGGGTGTGCAGAGAATTTATTGCTCCAACAAGTTTATTCGTACACCAGCTATTCATTTATGCAGACTCCCCTTCATTGGGCATCTTTGTGCACAAATGGGCTAAGGCAGGGCTCTTGTCTCTACAGAAGTGCACAAAGTGAACCTTCACCGCCCCCTAGTGGTCAGCTCATGCACCTGGCGTCCTGAACATTAATCATAGCAGCAGGAGTGTAAAATTCAATTTTACCTCTCCATTCATTCTGAGATGAGTTGAAGGCCGGCCTTGTACATATGAACCACACTTTACTTCATCAGAGCCATGGTAACAAATGGAGTGTCTTCTTCGGGGAGTTTAACCATCAGAAAACACTGCGCCAGTTAATTCCACTTGTGCCTAGGGTCAAAGGAGGAGCTCTTGGCATCAGCAAATGCCTCAGCCCTCAACTGCGCAGTAAACTACATTTTAGAGATTGTTCCTCAATATGAAATGATCAGTCCATTTATCTACTAAAGAAGCCTGTCTCTTTGTTCAGCCTCCCAATATATTTTCTGCTGACCTGATCTGGACAATAAACCAGAGTCGTCTTAAGATATTCAATTTGTTCAATTTGTTACTTGAGTGCCTCCGAGCCTGGCTGTCTCTGCTGTCAGCATCCCAGACTCTCTGTAGCTTTCACTTTTGCCCAGAGTGCCTGGGTTTAACTCCCCAAGTCTAAGGGGATCAGAGCCAGCACAAAAAGTGGTGAGAGCCAGTGATTCCAGGAAAGCGTCCTAGCACCCAGTAAGACTGGATCACACAAAGGGAGGCAAATTATCTATCTTAGGTACTTCTGTGGCCCCATCACCATAGTATCACAATATCCCTAATGAACTAGAGAGGTGCTATTAGCCCCCTATTCAAAATAGGAACTGAGCACAGAGAAGCTCAGTGACTTGCCCAAGTTCACACAGTCTGTGGTGGTGGAGGAAGGGCTTGAATCTAGGTCCACCAAGTCCCTGGTGCACTAACCCCTGGACCACTCTTCCTCTCATAGCCAAGGGACTGAGCTTCACAAACAAGCTGGCCCTTTAACAAAAACTCCTACGGCCATTACTGTAATCCTGATACACTGGCCACTTTCATTAGTTATATTTTCCATAGTATGGCAGTATTCCTCCTTTAGGAACATAGGGAATGCATCATGATAAAGATGTACACCAGGGGATGATAAACATCAAGGTTTTATAGAAGCTAGTTAATAAAAAGGAGTTTCTCAGCACCTCCTGCCTAGGCCCCTTCACAGGACAAATTTGGACCAATCCAGCCAAACCAATGCAGAATCAGTGAATGAGAAATTCCCACAGCCTAGAATCTCATTTCCTTCTAAATAGCTGGAGGGCTGTCGCACCATGTGTGGGTGTGAAGAATGTTGCTGTGGAGAGCTGAAGCCGGAAGGGCTGTAGCCAGTAGGACTGTGGAGCGGGTGACTGTGGAGAGTTGGTTATGTGGGGCTGCAGAGAAAACCTGCAGAGCTGAAGCCTGTGGCCCTTGATCAGAATAGGTGATTAGATGCCTGGCTAGTATTTCTAACTGCTAGTACCCTGATTTTCTGTAGATAATCAGCAGAGCAATTCAACAGGTCATACGTGGATCTGCTCGTATTGCTTCACTGTAATAGTACAGCTGCTTACAATCTCAGCAATCTGAATGCCTTATACAATGCCTTCAGTCACTAGAACTAGAGCTGGCTCATGAAAGCTTTTCATTCAAAATGGTGAGGTCTTAAGCAGGAAAATTTTATGCTGTGCCTAATTAAAATGGTCATTGTTCTCCCTGTTTCTATCACTTTTTTCCAGTGGGAAGAGGAAGGGGTGAGCAGTAGAGAAACCTCACAGTCTCTCACTGTAACTCTTTCCATACTTTTCCAATGGAAAAAAAATCTTTGCACCCATTTTTCTATCACTTGAGCAAAATGACGGTGGAGGGGCACAAGGGAGTGTTTTTTTTTCTCTTTCCCTCCCTTTCTATAATGGGAAAGGGGGGGAGTAAAAACAAATTCAACCTCCCCACAAAAAAATAAAAAAATCTCAAACAACAAACAAACAAAAACTTTTTAAAAACAAACAAAAAGTGCAACTCAAAACAAAACCATTCATTCCATTTTTCTGTCAAAATCAAAACATTTCATCCCATGACACTTTCCCACAAAATTTAGTTTTCAACAAAACCCCATTTTCAGCTGGAAAAATCTTCACTTGAACGATATCAACTAGCTCTAAATAGAACCATAGTTAATTCAGGCCAACTTGTCAAAAAACCTTTGCTCTTCCGTAAGGCATCTTATCCACAGATCTCAAAGTACTTTACAAACATTAAAGTCCCCCAGTCCCTTAGGAGATAAATATTGCACCCATTTTTACAGCTGAGTAACATAAGGTACAGCAGGCAAATGAATGGCCCACTAAGTAACAGACCCAGGGTGAGAACCCAGAATTTCTAATGAGGTCCCAGCCTCTATGATAAAGGAGGTGGAAGAAGGACCCCATGTAATCAAAGCTTCCACATGGCTGTGTATATATGAAACGGCAAGAAGCGAGGCATGCTCTATAGAAATCAATACCTCACAGCTCTCTAAGGCTGTAGCACTGCCTGCCAGTTCAGGGCCAGCCTTGGGGATGGCAGACCAGTGGGGCATCCATAGTTGTTTTTATGGAAGCTGTCCTGGAGTTCTCTATGTAACTATCTCCAGTTGCAGTATTTGCCTGGAAATGGACAAATTTTGTCCTGTCCAGGACACTGTGACTCACAATGCACCTGAGGCAGGGACTCTAGTTCAGCCTGAAACACCTGCCTTGGCAGGAATTATTGCTCACTTTAGGTACAAGGTCTCCTGGAAGAATTCCAAGCCTTAATGGAAACTTCATTCAAATGACCAAGAACTGAGTAGTAGTTTCCCATATATTTCAGTCTACTGTATTTCCCAGTCTACTGGCTCTCCTCCTGGCCCATACAATACATCTTTCCCCTCTAGAGCACTCTTCGTGCAAACGGTAACCTCTGTTAAATGGAGTTAAGAGCAAACTGTGGCAGCGGGACAGGTACTAAAAGGTAACAGACTTTCAGAGGGAGAATGTGTGAAGAGGAAAAACAGGGGGCAGGAGCTACAGAGAAGGGTTTCACTAACTGTAGTATTCCCAGCACCAATTTGGACCACTTGGGGTCTTTCCCAGCAGTCTGGGTAACATGTTGAAACATGAAAGGTTTACAATATAACCTTCTACAGCTGGCCTTCAGAATTCAAGTGTGCGTGGACGACCGTCCCCAGACTTGTTACAGAAGCACTGACATTAAGGCAGCTGGGAAACAACCCCAACTCAAAACTGAGAATAGAATCTGGGTACAAACCTACCTTTATCCCTGCTCTTTGCTCTTCGGTGTAAGAACGGATGAAGACTCCACCAGAAGAAGACTCACTGCACAGGGTCAGCAGCATTTTCCAAGCAGGGGGCTCCAAAGCACCAATTGTCTTGACAAGCCATGATGCAGGGCCCGCCCAAGAGATCTTCTCCAAAGGGCCTGTCAACTGAAAAGCACAACTAAGGTCAGTGATAGAGCCATAGCTGCTCCCTAGTGGCAGTGTCTCCATGATAATCTGTGTGGTGTGTAAAATGCAAATAACCTCGTGTTACTAGATCTAACCCAGGGCAGCCAATGAGAACTGTAAGTACAATTAATGGTAAATAGACTTATCCAGAAAGCATCCTGCTGCTGGAAACCACACTTGTCTGTAAGAACTAATCAACCCCCTGATTTTCCAGGGTGTGTGTTGGCAGGATACCTCTAGGATAGGAGTCTGAATCCAACCCAAGTCAGAAGAGCCTGAAAACTGTCCTGGTCTAGTCGCCTTGATTGACTTCCTAGTATACAGGTCCCCATACTGCTCAGACTAGCTGTGCCAACTGCAAAGGTAGATTTTGTGAAGAGGCCAAGGACACCATGCTCTGTAAATAATGGGCTGGATTCATTGTTGCACTACAGCCCTTTTGACAACCATAAAACAGGTGGGACTGGGGAGGTAGAAAGGGAGGGTGAGAGAAAATCTTACTGATTAGAATGAGGAAAACAAGGGAGTGAATCACATGGAGTCAACAATATCTTAGCACTAGAAATAAATTAGAAATGTGGTGTCAGTATCTCTGCCATGTGTAACCTGGAGCTATTTGTGCTTTATGGAAAGGCAAGGTGGGAGGAAGACAGAGCCAGGAGGTGGAAACGCTATAAGGGGTGGGGTAAGACCGGCATTTCTAACTTTCATAATTTTAGGAGTCTGACGATATTTGTGTTTCTCAAAAGGTCCAGCTCCTGGGATCCTGGGAAAATAAGCTTCTAGCCTTCATGGGTATGGAGAAAAGCTTGAAAATATGACATGATTGTACCCTAAAGGCTCAGAAACCAGAACACAAAGAAACCAAATATTATTATTTTAAGCCAATCTCACGATTTTGTGGGGACTGATTCACAACTTCAGAAAGCCTGGGGTTGGCAATACTGGTAAATACCCCAGAGAATACCCCGGGGTGCAGAGAGCTAGTGTGCCAGATGCCAAGCCAGCTCTGAGTTCTCCATAAGGCATGGAGAGCTTGTAGTTAACAGCTACATCTTTTGTATTTAAACATTACAGAACCCAGCGATGGGAAGAGGAGGTTACTCACTTTGTGCTGTAACTGCAATTCTTTCAGATATGTCTCTCCATGGGTGCCCCACGCCAGATGCACATGCGCTGCTCAAGCACTTGATTGGAGATTTTCAGCTAGCAGTGCCCATTCATCCCATACATGCACCCTATGCCTGCTTGTGCCAGATACCAAGTCAATATGGGGTGTGCAGGTGAACCGTCCTCAGTTCCTTCTCCACCCAAACATCCCCGAAGGAACAGTCCGAAGCAGAAGGTGCATAGTGGAGTACCCATAGGGACACACATCTCAAAGAACTACTGTTACTGCACAAAGTGAGTAACATCTTCTTCTTCTTTAAGTGGCGTCCCTATGGCTGTATCCCCAGCTGGAGGAGGGAGCTTCGGAATAGAGTCCAGAACTGAAGATAGTACTGCAGAACCAAGTGCCTCATCAGATCTGACAGCATGGATCAGGGCATAATGTTTTGAAAATGTATGTATTGAAACCCATGTAGTGGCCCTACATATTTCAGATACTGGTACATTCTTCAGTAATGCCGCAGATGTTGCCTATGATCTGGATGAATGTGCTATTACTCTTTTGGGTGGTGGACACATATCTGCAGCATCATAACAAATGATAATACATCCAGATATCCATCTTGAAAGAGATCGGGGACCCCATGGATATATCCTCAAAGGAAATGAAGAGCCTAGGTGACTTCCTAACTTGGTTGGTAGAAGACCAATGCCCTTCTAACATCCAGGGTATGTAAAGAAGTTTCCTGTAGAGAACTGTGTGGCTTTGGGGGAAAACACTGGTAGGTGAATGGATTGATTAAGGTGGAACTCTGATAGAACATAAGGTAGGAATTTAGGGTATGGCTGTAAAGAGACCTTGTCCTTAAAGAACACCATAAAAGGGGAATCTGTCATCAAGGCTCCAATCTCTACAACCCTATGGGCCAATGTGATGGCTACTGATGGCTTCATAGATAAATGAAACAGAGAACAGGCTGGCATTTGTTCAAATGGAGGTCTCATAAGGTAAATGAGTACAAGGCTGGGGCCTCAGGTCGGGGTAGGGTTTCTAATCTGTGGATAGAGATTCCGCAACCCTTAATAAGCATAGACAATACTGGACGAGCAAATATGGAGAATCCTTCTACCAGAGAATGAAAGGCCAGTATTGCGGCCAAATGGACCTTAACTGAACTAACTGATAACCCTGATTTCTTTATATCCAGCAGATAATCCAGGATGACTGAAAGTGGAACTGAATCAGGCAGGAGGCAGTGACACCACCACCAGTGAATCTCTTCCAACTCGGCAGGTAAGTAGTGCGGGTTGCCCTCTTTACTATTTACACCCATTGTATTTCTATAGTGCAGGAGGATTCTAACACCATGAACCATTGAGGAGCCATGCCCTGAGGCAGAGAACTGCTAGGTTGGGATGAAGCACACTACTCGCATCCTGTGACAGGAGATGAGGAATGGTTGGAGGTTTGAACAATGGTTGGACACATAGGTGAAACAGGTAAGGGTACCAAGCTTGTCTTGGCCCGGTCAGGACTGTAAGGATAAGTCTGGCTCTGTCCTGTCTGATTTTGTTTGTCACGCTTACTATAAGCAGTGTTGGAGGAAATGCATAGAAAAGACCCTCTTCCAAGACAGAAGAAAGGCACCTCCCAGGGAATGATGGCCCAGACCCCCTAGAGTAGAGCCAGAGCCCTCAGATCCCAGTCCTAAATGTCTCTGCTTGCCTTCCTTGCTGGTAGAAGGTACCAAGGCCCTATCAGAGCCATGTTTCTCCTTCATGCTCTGGGACTTTACAGACCTGCTGGTACCAGAGGAGGAGTCCTTCAACTCAAAAGCACTGAGTCAAGAGGTCGCAGCTCCAGAGACTGTAGATCTTGGCAGGGACCTGGACTTTTTCAGAGCTGGCTCCTTAAGGTGAAAGTCCATGTTTCTCTTTTTGAAAGCCTTCCCTGAAGTCTCCAGAGTCTTCCCTTTCTTAGGGGAAGCCAGTGCCAAGGTAGGAGGGGCACTGGATCTGTCTGGAGACAGACGTACAAGGGAGGGACGTGTCTCCTGACCTGACTCAGAAGCTGGCCAAAGGGACTGTTCCATCATTAGCAGTCTGTGTTTAATCTCACTGTTTCTCCTTGCCCTGGACATGAGGGCCAGGCAGAAGTCACGCTTCTGGGTGATGTGGGATTCCCCCACTCAACGGACACACTTAGAGTGGCCGTTGCTCACAGGTATAGCATCTCAGCAGAAGATGCAATGTTTGAAACCTCGCAAGCGAGGCATGCCCTGACAGGAAAACAATATGTCTCCCCAAGGGGAAAGAAGAGAACAACAATCATCCCACTACTTATCTGACTAACTATAAGTACACGAACAACTAACTATTAACGATAAAAACAATCATAACCACAACAGAAATATTAGAAAAGCTGAGGCACACTCAAGATGGACACTCTAGGGCTCTGTCTCAGGACGAGGCAGTTGAGAAGGAACTGAGGACGGTTTGACTGCGCACCCCTATATAGCTTCAGTATCCAGCACGAGGATGCGTAGCGTGCATACATGGGCCAAACAGGCACTGCTAACTGAAAATCTCTGATCAAGGGCTCGAGAGGCACATGCACACCTAAAGTGGAGCACCCATCGGGACAAAACTCAAAGAAGAACCTGCTGTGAGCCGCAGCCAGTCACATTCAGTTCTCTCCTCTGCAGCCCAAATCCCCGCCTTCCAAACTGGAGGGTGATCTTTGGCCTTGTCAGTCACGCCCTAGGTTCCCTGTAAGCTGAGTCCTCTCTCCCCGCTGTAGCCCCAGGGGTGGCCCCACCCTAGAGCCCACACCCCACAGCCAGAGGCCTCAGCCCCCTGCATCCCAAACCTCTGTCCCAGCCCTGAGCCACTTCCCACACCCCAAACCCCTCATCCCCAGCCCCACCCCAGAGCCTGCACCCCTCACACTCCAACCCTCTGCCCCAGCCCTGAGCCCCCTCACACACCCCAATCCCCTCATCCCCGCCCCCACCCCAAAGCCCACACCCCCAGCCAGAGCCCCCCCACACCCGTACCCCAACCCTCTGCCCCAGCCCTGATCCCCTCATCTGTAGCCCCACCCCAGATCCCACACTCTCAGCCAGAGCCCTCACCCCCGCACACACCCCAACACTCTGCCCCAGCCCTGAGCCCCCTCTCACACTCCAAATCCCTTGGTCCCACCCCGCCACGTTGATGTTGTTATGTGCACCAATGTGGAGGTGATGTGTCACACATCACTTCTATATTGGTGCACATTATAAAATTCATTCCACACGTGGGTGGGAAAAATTAGAAGGAACACTGGTCACACCCACCTTCTTATATGACAGCCGTAGTTGCTCTATTTCTCACCTCGCAGCATCCAGGTATTAGGTGTGGGGGCAGAGATGGGGGGACTGGGGCCAGGGAAATGTGGCTCGACTGAATCGGTGATTCTGCTACACATAGGGGCTGGTGAAGTAGCCCCCAGCTGTCCCTCCTCCTGAACTGCCCCTAAATCCTCCCCTCTGTACACGCAAAAAGAAAAGGAGTACTTGTGGCACCTTAGAGACTAACCAATTTATTTGAGCATAAGCTTTCGTGAGCTACTCTCCTTACAGTGTGCATGATAAACACCCATTTTTTCATGTTCTGTGTGTATATAAATCTCCTCACTGTATTTTCCACTGAATGCATCCGATGAAGTGAGCTGTAGCTCACGAAAGCTTATGCTCAAATAAATTGGTTAGTCTCTAAGGTGCCACAAGTCCTCCTTTTCTTTTTGCGAATACAGACTAACACGGCTGTTACTCTGAAACCCTCTGTATACGTGGTCCCTGCAGCTTGGATCCAAGCTGTAGGTGCAGGGTGCTATGCAAAGCTGGCACTAGCACTGCATACAGTGAACCTGTTCTGGGGAAACCCAGACGGCTTCACTCTGCAGAGCTGGTAACCCAGCCTTTCCACCAGCACTAATGTCTTTAAGAACTTAAAGAGCACAAAGGCCTATGCACACCACCCCCAAAGGCAGCTGAAGTTAAGCACACCCCAAGGGTGCCTATAGAGGTGCTAGAATGAGCTTTTGGTGGAGCTGGAAAGGGAGATCTACAGGACTGGGGATGCTGTTCTTATCCTACGTGTAGCTGGAAATTAACAGCTCTGCCAAGACTTACACTCAAGCAGAATAGGGCACTTTTCCCGACCAGCCCCCTCACATCTAACCAGAAGTCTCTCTAAAACCAGAGGACTTTGCAGCCACTCTGATCAACCCCCCTCTCTGGCACCTGATCATAGAAAGTCCCTTTCTTCCTGCCATGCAAAGGGTTAAGTGATCAATAGCTGCAATTTCCAAGAAACGGAAACAGTTTCTAGTAAGACAAATTCATCCCGTCTGCTCTCCACACATGTAATTTAGCTCTGAAATACGTCCCTGGGTTCTCCTCCCCAACCAGCTCCTTCCCAAGAGAGCAGTGAAGAGCCCCTCTTGGTGTTCAGACCAACTGGATGGTTACCAGTGGCTACCAGCAACACTACTTTATATTGTCTGAGCCTGTATTTTCATTTCAGGCCTGCCGCTGTGATCAGTGCTTTGCAGAAACACTAACCCTAATCTATGGCAAGTTCATAACGTCAGAGGCCTGTTGTCTCCGGCTCAGGGTTTGGCTCACCGCCTAACAGTCAGTCCCTAAAATGCCAAAGAGCTTCTAGGCTGTGTGAGATGGAGATGCTGACATCACATTTCTGATTTCTTTCATTTAGTACTAAGCAACTTCTTGGCACTTTTACTCATTTTCTTTTTATCCTTGAAGATAGGAGTTTCCTCAGTGGCTCTGTGCACACCTCCTATTCCCTATACTTATTTGCATTACGCCGACATCTAGAGACCTCAACTCAGATCCCAGCCCTTTGGCACGAGATGTGTAAACACACAGTGCAAAGATCCCTGCCCCAGGAAGCTTGCTGTCTAAATAACCAAGACAAAGGGTGAGGGAGAGGAGGGATTACCCCCATTTTACAGATCGGGGGAGGGGACTAAGGCACAGAGATTAAGTCACACTTGCCAAGGTCACATTTAGTCTGCAGTAGAGGTGGCAATTAAGCTTAGATCTCCTGAGCTCCAGGCCAATGCCCTAACCCCGACTATCCTTGCTCTGTCCAGCAGGCTCCAGATAAGCAGGGATACTAGCCACTTAAGTCTCTGGGTCATTTAAAAACTCCTGATAGCCTGTTATGTCCTGGGGAAGGGAAGGAGAGCAATATCTGATTCTTAAGCATTATCCATCCCAGCTGGTTCTATGAAGCTTGCTCCAGTCTAGCTGGTGGGATCAATCCGTTGGCCACCAGGCGTGCAGGAAAAGTCTCATGCTACCTGGAAAAGCTTAGAAAATCTGAGAGACCTTTGCAACTCCTTGCCTTACATTTGAGCTCTTTAAAGATCTACTTGTATTTGTTTTAATAATAACTTTTCACCTCTAGGTACCCAGTCAAGTTACTAGGGATTGAAAAACGTTGGCATTTGCTGGCTGTTAGATGACCTAACCCACATGGAATGAGTTCCGTGGGTCTCAGTATAGCTCCCAATGGTCAAGGATCCACAGCTCCAAAATAACCACAGCTGGTAGTAATTGAGCCCTTTGCTGGCAGTCCAGAGGGAGAGGCCATGCAGCAAATGGTGCATGGAGATTGAACTCCCCACTCAGCCTCCACAGGTACCCTCTCTATGTTGGGATTGAGGGCTGCTGGTAAGGAGTAACAGAGGAGCTTATGCTGCCACTAAACTTGCTGAGGGTAGAAATGAGCTTTTCAGAGCTGTTAGCCTGGTTCCTCATACAAGCCCTGAATTTGCACATGCAGGAAGAATGGCCTGGGAGAAAGGTTCTTGTGGGTAGGAGGGTTCAAAGCTCAACATTTGGGTCACTGAAGAGCAATAGTGAAAGGACTTTAGTGTCAAGTTTAGTGTTTATTCATGCATCCTTCAGTTAATGTACTGTACAGGAAGCCTCTATTGTGCTAACACGCTAAACTCCTCTGTATGAAATAGATCCAAGAGGGGGCAGTCCTGCAGGGAAATAGGAACTTGAGGCTGTGTAGGATTGGATATGCATGTGTACAAATAAGTATAAGTGGACTTTTGCCCTCATACAGGTTATTGGCTTTTTAGGGAAGTGTCCTACAAAAGTTTGTTCAGTAGGGCAGGGCACCTTACTGCTAAAGAGACAAAGGTTGTGCACTGGAAAAATTTGTTTACAAAAATTACCCTCCTACGTTCGGGGTGCTCAGCTGCACAGTTCAGCATCCAATACACTGGACACTTGAAAATCCAGCCACTCTGGAAACACGTACAGGGTAGTACATGGTAGTACTACAGCGATGTATTTGGTAGTACTTGGCTGTACTTGTACACGTACACGTACACTACCAACAACATTCGCAGCAGTAGCCAGTAATGCCTTTTCTCTACAAGATTGCACCCCTTCTGCTCATGCCTAGACCTAGCCGTAGCAACTTATGCTGTCATCTCTAGGCTGGACTAATACAAAACATTTTCCACCTGGCTTTGACAGTGGAGGTTATATATAAACTAATAGTCCAGCTCGCAGCAACCTGCCTACCTAGCAACAAAGGGAAAAGGGCATGTGGCACCAATGCTTTGCCTTCTAGATTACCTGCCCATCCACTTTTGGACCTGATTCTGTCTCCTAAGGATGACCAACTGTGTGGTCTACCACAACAGATGCAACTGGGTGGGGCTGCTGTTGCTGAGTCCAGGCTGATCCACACCTCAGTTAAGGTTTGCAACCACTGAGATTCTCAGAAGAAAGACACTAGATACCACAGGGCTTTGCAGAGGTTAGCTATAGATAAGGGGAGTCCTATGGGGATCAGCTGGATTGCCTCTTTTTTGCTATAGCAAGGCAAGTAGGATTCAGAAGCAATAAGCTAACTACACTGCTCTACAGGACAAAGTTAATCCAGCCTCATGGGTGAATCAAGGGGGTTAATGCTCAGCTCTCAGCAAAATAGCTTCACCATTCTAACATTACAAGCGTATTGCTGTATTTTGTAACTAAGCTAAGGGCTGTGAGAGACAAGAAACCAATTATCTCAACACAGACAAAGAGGACTGGCCTAGTTAAACATATGGGAGCCTGAGACTGGTACTACATCAGTATACTAGTAAATACCTAGCCCATGAGTTATTTTTGCTTCTGGTTTTCCCTCATGCACATCCAGCTCTTGCAATGAGTTCCACACAGGGGGACTCCTGCAGCTCCACAAAACTAATTTGAGGAATTGGGCACTTGAGGAAGTCAGTTTACCTCTCTGTGGATCAGTTTCCCTATCTGTAAAATGAGAATAATACCTCTTCTGGCCAGGAAGGCTGCAAAGCTTAATGCATTGTAAACTCTGAGATCTGGGGTTAGAAGCCACCATAGAAGTCCAACGTATTAAAACAAAAGAATAATGTGTTTTTTTTTTTTTTTTTAATTCTGTGGAGGCTAAACATTCTGGGTATTTAACAAGTCAAACAAGCCGACAACTATAAACGAGCAATACTAAAAGCTTTCACTCCTCTACCAGCATATTCTTCCCTACACAGCCTATGACAGCTGCCGTTTTAATGACCTGATGGATAGTTGGGAGAGTCCACCTAGATAACAAATTGTGTTTTATGGGCTTTTCCCCCAACCCTGTCTGATGCCAGAGGTATTACCTAGCTATCTGGGTCATCTTTTCCACTGGTTTCCTACTCCTTAGTACTACCTGCACCCATGAAATTGTTTCAGTTTCCCCTCCCTCTATTTTTCACTCAACTGTTTTGAACCTGTCAGTTTTTCTAAAGTTCAACAAATTGGGGGGGCCGCAGAAGTAGAGAGTAAAAAATTGGCCAAATACCTTTTCAGTGAGAAACTAGCTCTGGAAGTTGTGATCTGCTGCCACCTACTGTTAGATTTCTCAAACTGCAGCCAGCGTTCATTTCTCCGAAAAGGGACCGTACAAATGGACAGTGTGGCCGTTTCTCTGACTTCCACGTCAAATGTGCTCAGCTTGCAAGTGATTTTTTTTTCATAAGTGCCAGTCCTGTAAACTCATCCTTAGATCTGAGAGTCAAGCTGGCTTCTTTCCTTCTCACGGATTGCTACCAAAATCAGCCCTCAGGTAAAACCAATGCAACCTAAACTCCTCCAATTAAGCTCCTAATGACACCTATCCTAACCTACTGCCTTCACTGGGTTTGCTCAAGAATGACTATCTGGCCTGGTAACTGATACTTAGTAATAACAATATTGAGAAGGAACAGCTGCAAGCTCACTCGCACAGCTGAGTTGGATCTGAAGAGTTAATAGCAATAAAGTGGCATAAAAAAACCTTGATTTTAGTCACTAAAGAAAGCAGCTCAGACACTGATACACAAAGCAGCAGATATGCAATGTAAGGAGATTAGAATATGCAATTTTCATAGCAGAACCACACTTTCAGATCAGAATGGATTTTTGTGGATGTGTCCCACAGGCTGCAAACCTGCTTCATTTTTAGAGTGCGGGAATTCCCCACAAGCCAGGCACTGTGTTGATTGATGACAAAACAGCCTCTAATAAATGAGATGAAGAGCCTCCTCAATTAAATATTATAGTACACTGTAGTAATGTCCCCTCCCCCAAACAATATACTGTAGTAATCATTAGCACTTCTTTAGTGCTAGATCTTTAAAATACTGTTTAGAAACATCTGATCCTCACTGTATGGGGAATGACTGATCTCACTTAACAGAGGGGAATCAGAGAGCTTTGTTTCTGGTAAACAGGTTCCTCAAAGCATAGCACTGAAATGATGGCAACTTCATTTCTTCTACACCTTTGTAAGTGTCCAGAATGATACTGCTCTGCTACCCACTCTCTGCCAGCTGACTAATAGTGGAATGCCTCTGCTGTTACAAAATGCCAGGTTTAAACAATCAGGACCTATGTAGTGTGAGGGTAGAGCCACTGAGTCATGATCCAGTTTAGGGAGTCTAAAACACTTTCATAACAAAGGTGCAATCAGCTGGACAGCCTTTATGTCCAGGTTCAATAGGGTATCTGCCACCTTCCTCCTCTATGTACACAATTAATTATTAGTTATTTGACTGGTGTGAAGAAATGTATGCACCCTTAAGCTAATCTTGTTCCCCTCAGGTGCATCTCCTGATTCACTGCTTCCTTTCTCCTGACTCTCCCATTCTCCTCACTGAACTCAATACAAGATGGCTTCTTAGCTTTCTCTCAGGGTTCAGAAATACTCCCCCTTTCAAAAAGGGTCAGGTTGGTGTTATTTTAAAATTCTTTATCTACCACCTCAGCTTCCTGCAGGCCTGTCTCCCTTCAGGCAGAAGTGCTTGGAGGGGGTCCCCATGCTGCCAGTCCTTCCCTTCCTGGTCTTGTCTCTCCAGTTGCTGGCACAGGATAAACATGCACTGCCTGCACTGACCCATTAGATAGAGGAGTAGAGAAGATCCTGGCGTTTCATTAGTCAGGTGGCATATAGAACTAACAGAGCAGAGTTCACCTGCTTTGATTCTAGCAATGCACAAAAAACCCTTTTTTTGGTTTAAGAATACATGCAAACTAATCTGCAATGAACAGATTATGTAAAGTTCCCATAAGGATAGTGAATGCCGCGGCCAGGAACAAGGGCACTAAATGGAGTTAAGGTACAGCACTGTATCCTGAAATTAAAGGAATATTCTAGTGGGTTGGGGTTTTTTTAAATAAAATAAGCCAATTAGAATTTGCAGGCAATCTGGTTAATATACTGGGCACTTATGTAACAGGGCATGGCTACAGAACTAATGGAAACTGCATCACTTTAAATCCGTCTGCCTGAGCTTTTCATTTTCATCTTAGCCCATGCCTCTTCCTACAACTGGTTGAAGAATGGGCCACAGCTGTGACTGCTTCCCTATCAATTTGTCACAGGCACCATTAATCTCTGGGAAGTGATTTGCATTTCAATTACTATTGCTTTGACTGAATTTCTACTCCAATTAGCTTCATATTATTTCTACCATTGGCAATCCTTTTTATAGTACGCCATCAGTACAGTGACGGTCTTATGCAGAAATACTAACAGCAGCTTCTGTTGCTTTTGGGTGATTTAACATCTAACGTCAGTAGGTAGTGAGTGAGCTATAACTTGCTTTATTTTTACAGGAAACATCTCTTCAAATAAAGCTTTCGTGATGCAAGAGCATAATACTCTAACATCATCCCACTGGAGAACTGGTGTCAAATCTTTGCATTTTTCAGTAAATCCCTTTATGAACACATGGCAGCACCCTGGAATCACCCTCCCTTCAGCACCAATGATGTTTCTGCTAAGACTCTCTGTGTTGCAGAGCCTGCTTCAAGCCAGCATTATCAGTCTCTGTAACCAAACTTACTTAAAACACAGCGCTATGAATCAAGCAGGCAAAGCCTTCGGCTTGAATTTCACAAATCAATTAGTGATTTTAGTAGCCTCACGCTGTGGGTGAAAGCCCTTTAAAAGGGCCTGATTTTCAGACAGGTGGGGTGTTGTACTCTGTTCTTTTCTGTTAAGCTGTCTCAGTTTGGATACCAAGATATTAAGGCAGCCAGTATCATTAGTCACTCTTGGCCCAAATCTTCAGAATCAAGTGTGTCTGTTCTGACAGGGTGCTGCCTCTCGCACTGTCAGTAGAGGAAACGTAAGTAATTTTTCTACTGGGGAGACTGGGATTTCTTACACACACCTATTCTACTTGTTTAACTGAAGATGCAACTGGTTACATGTTGTAACACCACTTTCAAATCTCTATGCCCCTAACTTTGCATGAGTCACAGAAGCCTTGCCGGGTACAAGGACTCAAATGATCAAGAATCAAATTATTTTGCAACAGGAAGAAACACTGGCCACGTAGCAGGGTCAGTCTCTGAATCACAGAGTTCAAGTGCACCTGGTATTCCCAGAAATGCCAAATTAATTGGATGCTCATTGCATGGCCACATCACAATGCAGATCAGCATGCTACAATCACGGCAGAGTGGCAATAATCACTAGCTAGTTGGATGTGTGGGAAGGGATACGTTCTCAAGCCTTCTTGATTCAATGATTTTATTTTTCTAGAGACTGTTTCTGGAGGACAGAGCAACATGGAAAGTTTACAAGTCTTTGCATTCAGCTCTCTCTCTCTGCCCCTTTTAGAGGAAAAAAACTACACTGGATCTTTTTATTTAGTGCTTCTTGTGTTCTTCCCACTGTATAGTACACAGAGACAGTCCCTGCCCACAAAGAGCTTACAATCTAAGAGAAAGATACAGAGAAGATGGGTTGCACTGGGAAATCCAGGAGGGTGGGGATGACAGTTTGTCATACTCCCAGTGCCATACATTGAGGCTAACATATCCATTTTTTGTGTTGGTGAGGAGGACCTAGACACTGCACAGACCACACATTTCCCACGACAGAACAAGCTTTGTGGGAGGCAGCAATGTAAATGAAGTTTTCAGAAATTATGTGCAAGGTAGCCCTATGGCAAGAAGACATTTATTCTATGTAGAAAGTTTCACTTATTTACACACTTCTTAGAAATGGAAATAAAATTATAGTTAACATGTTCCAAAGAAGCACATCAACCAAACCAATGTCCTTACAAAAATAAAACTTTCAAACCACATTTCTAAAATAAATATCATCAAAAGGGTAAGAAAAATAAATACACATGTACCCAAGCGACTGTGTTTAAACACAAGGGGGTAACGTTCTTTATGAAAAAGACAGCCATAGGGTCCCAGTTAAACCACTAGCTGCTGACAATACCCGTCCCACTGGCATAAGAGGAGGAGAGTCCTCAACAGCAAAGAGCAGATTGTTTTAATAAAAATATATAAAGGACCATGTTCCTGATCGAGGGAAGTACAGAGCATTTTAATCTTTGCTGAATCTTGCTAAAAGCAGCATTCCTATGAGGTTTCCCTTCTGAAATCTCATGAGGCTTCTAAGTGTTAAGAGAGGCTGGCACATTTATTCTTACTCAGAAAAGAAAGCTAAGCCCCATCTGTGAGTCTGCATAAATCCTGTTCCACAACAGAACGTGTGCAAACATCCCACAAGATTGATCAAAATGTACCCCTTCCTAAACGGTTGAGCAGCAGCAAACCCAAAGAGATTTCCCCACTGCTGAATAGTGTTTCTGAATAGTGGCCCTGCTTTGAGCAGGGGGTTGGACTAGATGACCTCCTGAGGTCCCTTCCAACCCTGATATTCTATGATTCTATGAAGTATGGAAACCATTAATTTCAAATACAGCACTATCTACAGAACAATTGTTACAGGATGGGGAAAGCTTGACTCACAGAGAGGAGGATTCTGCTGCTTCAGGACAACATCATACCAATTAGGCACAGTTAAACACAGTATCAAGGTTTCCATGGCAGCCCCTTACATTTTAAGGGCCAACTCATTGCCCTCCATCTACCCACTTTCAGCAGGCAGTGTCAGGATGGCCAGTAATATTCACAGTGCTCCAAGGAATGGGAAGCAGGGCATCCTGAACCCTGGTCCTCTCTCTCAAAGGGTGCTGTACCACGCTAAGCATTTGGCTTTTTTCCTGGAAGTTCTGATTCGTTGTGGTCCTGTGTCCCCCCCTTTATATTCTGATCATTTGTCTACCTATTAAAAAGAGCAACATATCCAGGTTACAGAGAGTGGTCAATTAGGCCAAGGAATAATATGTCCACAACGCAAGCTCTACTTAGGTTTACAATGTATTGGTCATGCATAAACCCCTACAGGATCCTGGCAGGCATTTAAACATTTAATTGACGTGGGGTCAGGTTGCTAATGAACTGACTGCTGAATGGACTGTAGGCAGCTTTGAATTAGCAGTAGGTTTTGCATCTGATGTCACAAGGCTCAACAGGCACACCAAATCAGTGGTCATCTACTTTAACCCTCTTTGCTTTCAAGGAAAGATGCTGCAAGAGAAAGAAAGAAAAAAGTGCTTAGTACATATGGCACACTCTCATAAAAATTGAAGTAAAGTGTATTGAACTTTTAATCCCTAGTTAAATCAGTCTCCATATCTATCTCAAAATACTTTATAGACTCAACAAAAAGTAAATCCTGTTGTTTTTGTGGTTGTGGGGGGGTTGTTTTTTTGTTGGTTTTGGTAAAATGCATCAAATCTTAATGCTCCTCTGGAAATAAATGCAGAAACTCCAAAACCAAATTTTCCCAAAGGTATTTAATTGGTCCTAGTGCACACATTAGTACTTAAACAATTTGCAAGAGGAAGCAACTCGTCAGTGTCTACTAATGTAAATTTTGTATGCCCAAAATAGTATTTACCTGCCCGAAGGTACAATTACCAGATGTGTGCATGCAAAGCGATATATTTACTAATGCTGCAGCTGCAGTTCTGTTGGCCCTTTGAATATTTCACCCTTAAAATCTAATAAGAAGGAAAAGAGCGCCATGGAGAAAGTGCATACCGAAGAGGACCCAAGAAAGAGTACAATCCCTCAAAAGTACATTAACTTTAAGGAGTGAAGCATGGGTGATTACTGCCCATGCTTGTACCCAAACCACAGGAAACGAAAAAATAAAAATAAGAACATAAATTAGCTTTTTGATCAGGGATAATTTGTTTTAGATCTAGTGATTGAAGGTATTAAGGTTCCAGTGTTTCTGGAACTTCTTAGTGAGCCGCAGAGATTTCTCTGCTAAGCACTTTCAGTTGATGATATCATGACCTAAGTGCTTTCAACGTGAGACAACTTTACAGATGTTTGGGCGATTTATTTTTGTTTGCCTGCAGTACTCAAATACCACTGCCTCTGCAAGCATCCATTCATATGTTTTTATGGTGCACCAAGGGTAGAACAGAGGTTCTGGTACCTTTAGTCCATGCAAGAGAAAGCAGCAGAGCTATTTATAAATTAACATCTGTCCTTTGTGTGTCTTAAAAAGTACCTAAGACACTTCAGCAAGATAGTGCACTAGTGAGCTTTCCCAATGCCTCTTTGAAAGACGTTCTTTCCTATACCCTTGTGGACTCTTCTATCACCACCAGTGGGGGGAAATTTTGATATTCCTTAAAAATGAGGAAAGTTTAACTTATTCTTCAAACATCCATAGCTAACTGTATGTTAATATATGCAGCCAACAAAAACTCTTTCATATGAGAGTGTCACAGTTCCTAATCACTTGTCTTTGTGTGGGATCAAATAGCTTGTACAATCACACTTATGTGAGAATAGAAACAACGCAGAGATCACCTAAGTGGGTTTATATTCGTGTCATGTGAACATGTTTCATGATTAACAGAAGAGAAGACCTCAAAGGGGACTTAGGAGCACTTAATTTTTTTTTTAAACCCTCCATGGATTTGCCCAATCTTACCTCACAAACCTCCTCTCTCTACTCCTCCCTGCTCAGCTAGTGTTGTCCACCACCCTGTGATTTCATTCGGTCTCTCCCCTGCAGCTCCTGTTTGTCTTACAGAACACACGCAGGGTCATAGCAAGTCTTTCCTTCCCCCCCAAATAACTAATGTATTTTATTCCTTGCCTATTGCTTGTAATTTCTCACTTCCTCTGCTACTAACTCTGTATGAACTGCACACTGGGTTTGAGATTAGGCTTATGATTAAACTGTCCCACGGTGGGTGTGAGCAGTGTGCACCAACATGCCGTGCTGTAATTTCCCCGTGTGGATACTGCGGGTGCCTGTTAAAAGGTTCCTAGTTTACAATAACATAATCCTCTTCACACAGGTTTACATTCATGTGAACTAGGAACCCCTTTTAGTTGGCGCTCACAGTGTCCACACGGAGAAGTTACAGGGCAGCACTTTGGTGCGCACGCTATTCACACTCCCATAGCCCAAACTTAAGGGCAGTGTAGACACGTCCTTAGTGAAATATGCTGTAACAAAATAAAGTACTTCATTTATTCTGATTTTTACCAAAAAAAGCTACGTGAAACTAAACCATGGCTCTAGGCACCACAGATCAAATATAAAACAATATTTTATACACTCAGCAAATTCACCTTGTCTTTGGGGGCAAGGGGGGAAAGGCAAGCTGAACAACAACAAAACCTTCCCCTTCTGAGGATGAAAATGACTCTTAGGGCATGTGGCAAAGCTGAACAGATTTGATCTCTTTAAGACCAAACAAGAGGGTGGTGGTGGAGTGAAGTCCTAAAGTCATCACTGAGAACACTCTACTAGCAGTTCCCTCTCTATTAAACCAAAGGAGCTTTTAGATCAAGCATTTTCAATCATCATAATGGTGGCAGTATCATACAGGGAGAGAGACGGTCACTCCAGATAGGCAGGTCCTCAGCCATCGGTATAGTGTAAAACACCAACTCTTCCAAATTAGCTTAATTTACAAAAATAATTTAACCTTTTAAAATGGAACAGTCCTTTGCATGAGCCATTGAAAATTACACCAGATTTCCAACCAACTCCCACTTAAAAAGAAATCTTGTCCCAAAGCTTTGTCCCATGGAGATGTTAGATTACAGGGTGTTAAAACACCATGTACATAATCCATGTAAAGATCTGAATCACAAGGATTCCACAGGCAGATTTGGTACAGTGTGTTGGCTCATTTCCTTCTAATGCCATGCTTGAGGCACGTGTGTTGAACAGCAGCAACAGAAGCACAAGGCCTACATTGCAGTGTCATTACCACCTCAGCCAAGTGCATTATGGAATACCAAGTAGAAAGCCTTCAATCTAGGAATCATTCTGGGGAAGTTCTCTGGTCTGTGTTACACAGGGTCACACTAGTTGATCACAATGGTTCCTTCTGGCCTGGAAATCTACGAATTACCTGAGAAGTCCACTGCTACTCTGATGCACGGTAAGCATCCTATATAACAGATGAATTATCCAAGTTTCACATTTTAAAAAAATTTCTGAAATCAATTACATGGACATAATGCCAATGCTCTGCTGTAATCACATCGCTATGTCTTGCTAACAAATGAACTCACAAGGTCATTTAATAATAAGAGGCTCTCATAGGCATATCAAATCTTTAAGAGGATAAACTTCCCTAAAACTCCTTCAGTGTTGCCAAGGAAGAGATCTGGACAATAGGGATCAGATTTTCAAGAGGTCATGAGCACAAATATGCATGCAAAACTATGTGCACTAAAAAAAAAAAAAAACCCACAAACCAAACACACATGGCTATTTAGCTACATTTCCACATCCAATTCTCTTATTTGCCTGTGCAATTGTGGAATTTGCTCAGCTAAATTAGGCACATAATTTTCACCTGATCTTTTGAAAAATCATGCCTGAAGCTTTTATTACAGTATTGTCCTGCATTTGAGCATCACAATACCAGATCTCATTCCAATACAGACTAACACAGAAGGTTTCCATTCTGGATCCCTCCACATCAGAAGAGGCTTGTTCCACAAGGGGAGCTGCATATTCCTATTCCATGCAGATTACTCCTGCACAGATGGTAGTGGCTAGCCTGAATTCAGCCTCACAATAATACCGCTCTTTGTGTGCCTATTTTATGGCCACCCTGAGAAGTACCAGAATGTGGCTCTTTGCCACTGATACTCCCACATCACTGTTTTCCTGGAATGTTGCCCACAGAAGAGCTTTATGAAGATTCCCACAGAATCTCATGACACATGTGGAATGAGGCTGTTTGGCATTGCTTTATAGTTAGTACCTCTCAAATTCCACTAAGGTTAGGACTGAGTAATTAGTCTTCCTCCCTGCATGATCACACACGTGACATCCATTTGGTCATCCCTACTGTTCAGTGTTTATGTACAGTCTGCTATTGCAGAGATTAGCTTCAGTGTCACAAGCACAGGGATAATATTCCACTCTCCATCGAGCCTGCTCTGATAGTGCCTAATGAAGGTGGGTAGATGAATGAGAGCAAAGTCTAAACAAGACGAGGTGATGAAGGTTGGCAGGAACAAGTGGCAGCTCCTGAAGATGTACATGTATGCTCTTTGTGGATATGACTCATGACTGTTAGGGGCCACACTCAATCTGTCACTGCTTCTGTGTTCCCAGATAGCAAGAACTTGAAGGACCTTTATTCACGCAGTGTCAATCAAGAGACTGCAGCATCTCCTCTCTCTAAAAGAGACCTTGCCACAGTGATTGATACATACCCATCATTCCCAAGCTACATTACAGCAACAAGCTTTGCTTAGGGCTACTCTTGAAGAGGATTCAGAAGTTTTAGCTGTAACACAATGTAGCAACTTGCCTCTGAGATGCTACAAGGCTACTGTGCCAATGCCTCATGTTCTGAATTAGCTACCTGTTCGCTTTTGGATACTATTCAAGGATGTGCCATTGGTCTAGACCCTGTTACCTAAAAAGTCACCTCTTCCCCTGTTCCCCATTGAAGCAGTTATCTGCTGGATGCTCTTGCTGTTCAGAACTGGTGACAGGGCTCTCTCTGTGGCACTTACTCCTTTCAGGGGGCTAGGGCTAAGGCCAGAGTTTGGTTACTTTCAGGCCCAGAGCAAAGCTTTTGTTTTTTTTTAAATAGGCTTTTTTAAACTGGCTCGTTCTTTCGCTGTGACCTTTTAAATAGTACATCCCTTTTTTTTTTGGAAGGGTTATCGTTTTGCTTCCCTGTACACAAACTGGCTCAAATGCACAAAGTGAAATAACTGAAAAATGAGCCAGGTTGGCATCAACTGGAAAAAATAAGAAACATCTGTCTGAAAATGTGATGCCTGCTATCTTTATGGTTACCTGCAAACCTGGCTCATTTTTCAATTATTTCACTTTGTGCATTTGAGCCAGTTTGTGTACAGGGAAGCAAAGCAATAACCCTTCAAAAAAAAAAAAAAAAAAAAAAAAAAAAAAGGATGTGCTATTTAAAAGGTCACAGCAAAAGAACAAGCCAGTACTCCTCATTCAAGTCCTGTGGCTCTAATCCACTTCCAATTTAACTGCTTGAAGCCTAATTTTTGCTATTTAATTGTTATGGTGCCTTGGGGCCTCAGGAATACATGTTATATAACGATACATCCAGCAACCTCAGGTCTTGAACCAATCTCCTTAATGTAAAGGTGCTAAGTACAAAAATGAACTTGTATTAAGTTTATCTATAGAAGGATGCTCCTCTCCATAACTCCAAATTTTAACCTCTAATTTATTTTCCTAAGTAAGAGCAATTATCATTTATTTGTTTGAAATAATAAAGTGTTGGGTACTGCCTAGAAAGATGTTGCAAGGCACATGAAGACTCGGGCCATCTCAAGTTTACACTTCCTACAGCAAGTCAACAGAACCGCTGAGAGAAGTGCTACTGAACACGTATCTGAGGATAGACTAGCTCTGTGCTGAATTTCCAAATGGATTTCAAATGGAGAAATGCAACTCTGAGTTAACGTCTAGACAGGCTGTACTCCTGTATGGCAAACACGGTTGTTTCAAGGGTACCGCAAAGCAGAGTTTTATATATTAAATCCCCTTCAGTGACTTACACCCCAATTCATTTCTATTCCCATCAAACAAAAGAAAAATACTGAAAAAAAAGCTTTAAGTACAAGAGCTGTCAATACAGCAATGATACCCTTTGGTGTCTATGTCGAGTCCGTACCGTTCCTTCTTGGTAAAAGTGAGGTGCCAGTTCTAATAGCCAAGTGGATTCAATAGCAGTCACATCTCTCATGTAGTACCTGGAGGTCTGTATGACTTCATTGTAGATGACCCTGAAAACACAGAGGAAAAAAATGAGACCATGTTATATAGCAGAGAGGGACTTGGCTCTGATTGTCCGAACATTCCACATTATAGAGATTACAGAGTTATTTGATATATAAGATGTCATTGGGTAGTCTCTGCTGTGTGGGAGGAGAGTCAATTATAAAATGCCCTCCGACCCACTCCCACCAAGGTGCTCAGAGTATTGTATAGCAGAGCAATAAAAAGATTTTTAAAACTCCAGTAAAAAACATCTCCACAAAACCATCTGGAAGAACAGACCGAGGGGAGGGTGTAACAAGAAGAAAAGGGAAGGGACACTTGTAAATATGGGGCCAAGAGCTTTCATACTAAACACCTCTGAAGGGGAGATTTTAGGTGTTGTGGGCAGAGCATGACTGAGAAGGATGTCGAGGGGTGAGTGCAAAATCCTAGGCCTATCAGTGCTTAGTAACGATCCACAACCTAATGTGACGGTGGGATCCCTGGCTGCAGATACTAGTCAGGACAAGGCTCACGGGAGGAAGAGTATGTTTTGAGTAAGGCCAGGACACACTCCATTTTGAGCTTTAGACAGCAAGCACACCAGTTTAGAAATAATCTGGCAGCCATAGCCAAGAATGCAGGAAAGTTCTCTCTAAGGCTTGTTACAATGACCCTCCACAGGGACTAAAGCATCTCCAGACCCACACCCTGCTCTCTCACTCATCCAGTTCATAACCCCACCACGCAGAGCCATCTTCCATACACAACAAAAAAGACAAAGCAATTGCCACGCTGCTTAGGGGTGAGGGGGAACTCTTTTGAGAACAGAGGGTTAGTGAATGGAAGCAAGAGGAAAGTTCTCACTCTTCCCGTCTTCCCCAAGACAACCACTGACCATTTGAATGCATCTAAAATTTGAGGAAAACCAAATTAAAACAAGAAGTGAGAAGTCACTATACTCACAGTTGATAGACAAAACACGGAGCAAGAGACTACGCTCTTTCCTTACTAACAAAGAGTAAAACCAAATCAACACAGTGAATACTGTGCATAGCCAGTATATTGATTCACACATGAATGTGCCCTAAAACCACAACTAAACAAGTGGAGGTGGAAGGAAGATGGATGAGGTAAGTTCTAATAGAACCAGCACAGTTAAAACTGAGTGATCTGAATTCTATCTCCATCCTGAACGTCAACAGAATTGATTGCTCAGTTCCAATCAGCTACACCTGTACAAATGTAAACTTCCTGGAGGAGGAACAGGGTCCCAGCGTGCCATGTACATTTACTGCACTATATAAGTGTGTAATAAAAGTAACTACCACCTTGTATTGTTCAAATGTGTCTTTCAGTGGGATGGCATAGTTAGCCTCCACATTAACCTCAGCATCACTGAACTAAGATAGTCTTCCCAGTGGGTCGAGGGACCCTCCTCAGAGAGCAATTCCTGTGAGTGATTTTACCTGCAGCACAAGGCTCTTCATTCTGGTATATTTTAGGAAGGGGCCACCTGGCTCCCCTCTCTCGCCTTCACAGCTCTTAACACTTTTTTAGTATGATGTTAATGCCACTTTTCCAAATGCTCCCCACCTAGCAGTTTTATTTGGGTGTTACCTAAAGACTGTTGCAGAGGAAGCCTCCTTTGAACTTACAATCTGGGAATCAGGATCTTCCAGGTGTGTTGCTACACTGATGCAGAACAGAGTTATTAATGGGAATCTCCTAACAATGCCTGGTATGGAGTGCCTCCTGGTCTAGGCAGACAAGCGAAAGCAGCTCTAGCTTACCAGCGAGGAGGTTTCTCTGCATACAGCACTGAGGTGGGATGGATGTGCAGTTCCTGGTCATCACGGATAGTCCTTAAAGAGAGGGTATTATTTCAGACTTAGCAATTGTAAATTTATTCTTAAAATTTATTTATTGGTGACCTTTCAGCTCCAGTCAAAATGCTAATAAATTTGAGTACTGAAAGAGCTGGAGCAAGTTAAAGAGGTGCAAAGTTAATGCACTGGCCTTTCAGTTGCAGAGTTCAGGCCCAAATTCTGGCCAAGACACCAGTGAAAAAGTTTGGAGTTATCATTCTTTGGGTTTGTCTACAGAAGGAGTTATTCCTGATTGAGTAACTCCATTTATAGACATTCTTATTCCAAAATAAGAATATCAACAAATGGAGTTCATCAGAAATAATTAATTCACTTTATATTCATATCCTACATCATTCCAAAATACTTTTCACGTATTTTAGACAAGCCCTAACACTGAATGTTTTTCTGCCCACATCACAAGAACAGGGTCCTGCAGGCTTATATTAAGGTGCACTGGAGGTGATATGGAATTGAAGCATTTATAGTTCCTGCTCCCATTAGTTAGTAACTATTAACAATTCCGCACTATCAACCTTACTAATGGTCATCATTTAACCAACAAGAGAGGCGATAAACAAACAAAGAGCATTTGGAAACTGTTACATGTGACACTGCAAGACCTTGTTAATTTAATGAGCTGACAAAACTTTTCTTGCTAGTCTATCTAGAGAAACATCTGTTTGTTGACTATCCAAATCTGTCAATTCATAGAAGCATGCTAAATAAAAGGACAGTTCTAAGGAATTTTATAGATCTACATCCATATTTTACCTGTAAGCTCCAGTGGAGTGGCATTTAGCTGCATTAGCAAAGAATCCAGAAACTATACACCTCAGAACAGGATCTGGGTCACCTAAAGAAGGGAACTGACATGTTACTCTGCAAAGTGTATTTGATAAACTAAGAGCTGATGCAGTGACAAAAAATCCCCTAAATACTGCTCTGTCATCAAAAGCAATTTTGGGGCTTTCAGAGGAAAAGCTTAAGACAAGAGACTCAGGATTCTTTATTTTCCTCTCTCCGGTTTCACAATAAATCTCAATTACTATGTAAAAAACAAAGGTGCCAGATTACCTACCCTGGAGATAGTACCAACCACAGCTATCTCACAAGGATTAAGTGGCTGCAGCCTGATTTTTAGAGGTGCTGAGCACTTGCAACTCCAACTGAAATCAACAGGAGCTAGGGGTCTTCAGCCCAACTGAAAGTCAGCTCCAGAATGTCTATACAGTGCCTTGATCGTAATGAGAGATTTTCAAAGGTATAAATGAGGGGTGGGTGAAAATCTCCCATTAGGTTATATCTATGAAGTTGTTATTAACTATCACTACACAACACTGCTGCTATCAATTAAGCCACCCAGGTTTGAAGAAATTCTAATTGTAAAAATGAGCTCAGAGGCTGCTCTTGAAAAGTGTATTTTGAAATCCCAGTTTTATTTAACATACATTATTTTTAGGCTGACAAGACACAGTATTTCTTGAATATAGTAAGAAAATAAACTGACAGTTGGGCGACTCAATATTCAGATAAACTCCAACAGGTATGACACACAAAAATCCTCATTCCGTGGCTCCTACCTTCACTGGATTTCTTTGGTACTTTAAATTTGACAAGAAGCTTTTTCAGCTGCTCCCTCACAGTTGTTGCTCTGACAAGCCCTTTGTAGTTTAGAAAGTGTTCCTGACACCACTGAGAATTCTTGCTGTGCTGTATAGCAACAACAATACAAGAACAGTTACAAATGCCACACTAAATCTCCCTACTGCAAAGGGTAGTCTAGTTCTGTTCCCCAACTACTGTGTTTTGTTCTGGTATTTGCCTGTTTACAGTGGGAAGTTAACTGCAGCCAGTATGCATATGAACTGCCACTGCCTGCACAGTGTATTTCAAATAGAAATAATGGCTTCCAATTCATAAACATTTCCAGCACTTATTTCCTACTGATATATTTGAGTCATTTCCTGGGATGTGGCAGGGGAGAATAGTGTCAGCTATTTCATACTATCACATAAAAGTGTTTCATCTCAATATAAATTAAATCCGAGTCCACACTTTTCTTTTGGGCCCAAGACATAAGTAGACATCTCTACTCCGTTTTCCAACATGCACAAAGGCAATCAGTTCAAAATACATTTAAGGACTGGTCTACACAGTTTTTGTACCAGTGTAACAAACTTCGGTTAGGGCAGAGCTTCTAGTGCAGACATGGCTATTTATGTGCTTTACATTAGTATAGCTTATTACCTTTCCCTACACATATACTATCCTGGTATAGTTAAAGATGTACAACCTGAGTATTTAGACAAGCACTAAGATTTCAATTAAACCTCACTGATCACCAAGCACTCTAAGCCATTGACAAGACTTTATATAATGATTAGGGATGGGATTTTCAAAAGGAGCCTTCAGGAGTTAGGTACCCAACTCTCACTGAAATTCAAAACTATCAACAGAAAATAAATGAGAACATGAATTTCTCATGTTCCTTTGAATGTCCCAGGATAACTGAAGATATGGAGGTTACAGCTAAGGGCCTGTGCATTACACAGCCACAGACTTTGTGTCTTGCCAACTCAGTGGGATTATGTGAGCATCTGTGACAAATGTAGCCAATTAAACAAACAAAAAGGTATATTAGACACTTGGGTCCATATCTTACATAGGCTCAAGCTTCTAGGATTCTTATAGCAGGTCTACTACCGCTTAAGTCGATCGAACTGACATTGCTCAGCAGTGTGAAAGACAACCCCTGGAGCGACGCAAGTTACAGCGACCTAGGCGCTGTCCACACTGGCACTGTGTCGGGGGAAGATGCTCTCCTTCTGACATAGCTTCCACCTTTCGCAGAGGTGAAGTAATTATGCCGATAGGTGCGCGCGCCGGTGTCGGATTAGAGAGTCTTCACCAGACACGCTGCAGCTGCACTGAAGAAGGGTTTCTAGTGTAGACCTGCCCTTAGTTTTGAGCATCAGGCATTAAAACCACTGGAACCCACCCTCTCCCCTTCCACATGCACTCTAACCTGCTTACTTTAATAAAAGCTTCATAAACATTAAGCATAGTGAGATGATCTCCCTCTTCCACAGCAAATTTTCTGTGTTTCCTGATCTGGAAACAAGAGTAGAAATGTATTTTTATACAGAAATTAGTTTTTTTCAAAGGTCATTCCTGCTACCCTCAGTTCTTACTGTCTTGAGTATTTAGTGACCTTTAACTCTTATCATATAACAACTCTCCCCTAACTGATATGGATGTTTCACTATCCAACATACTATATTTTCAAGGCAGAGTTCTAAAACTGAAATTAAAACTCATTTGCACAAAGGAAATGGGATTTACTTACTGTATGTAAGGTTAGGCTCAGCAGTATTTCTACCTCTGAGTTAACCATTTCATACTAAATAATTTTATCAGCCTGAAAATAAATTTACCTTTTTCTCTCAAAGAGAAGCTCAAAATGAACAAACTTCCTTTCCACGCACCCCAAAACGAATACCAACTTATGATCCTAACATTTCCAAACACTTTCCTAATCCTCTGCAGTACAAGGCCTCCATCATTAGCAGAGGACTATCTGCAGGTTTCACTACCATACAGCTTCCCCTTTCTCCATTACCAAGCAGTATGGGCAAGGACAGAAACCCTCAGTTCCAATCTAGCACATCAGACTTTGCATGTCCCTAATGGATATCAATAACAGAGTTGGCAGACGCTCAAAGATGTGGAATAAGTGAAGAAAATTATGAGACTGAACTTACAGCCTGAGCCTTTTGGTTTGGAGGGAACATAAAGATGTTCTGAATCTGCATCATGGCAGCAATGCTCAAGATCTCCTGGGAGCAGCCAAAGTTTCCTGTAAAATAAGTGGTGAAAGAAAATAAAGTTTCTTGCTTTCAAGATTATGAAACATAAATAATACCACAAAAAAGGAAGGAGGAATTTACTCTTAGATTTTCCAGAAGAAAGTATTTTACAGCAACGATGGGGAAAAAAAACCCTTATTTCATTACAAAGGAGGACTTTGCTGATAAAAAGCCCCTTATTGTAACATATGATGGGGAGGTGAAGGGGGGACATTTAGGAATTTCTCAGCAGTGGATCACTCAGTCCCTGCAGCAGCAATCAGGTACATGCAATCAGCTCTGCCATCACATCTGCATGTTTTCATACACAGACCTTAGAATCAAGGACTGGCAAATGCCTGTTACTTTTTTGTCTGCACTTATACTAGAGTACAGAAATAAAGAATGTGTATGATTTTTTACATATTTAAGAGAGACCTTTGTTACAAAGTATGCTTGTCTGTACTGGGCATACATTAAAAACAACTTTTCTTAAGAAGGTTTGTTCCTTCTTTTCCTTTAAAAGAGAACTTGGCAAATTATGGAGCTTGTGAAAGATATCAAAAAGCAGCTCTGCCTGCAGTACAGTGTGGGCAGATTAACTCCAATGCACAGCTTTGCTAATATACCCCATTCTCTATATTTCAGTCCTAGGCCACTCTTGAGAAGAACCCATGAACTGTAAAGAAATGTATGTTGGTTCTGTGATGAATGCATATTTTCACTGAAGACTGAATTGAAGATAAACTTATTTCACTGGTGGCCTTAGCAAGCACTTCAAACCAGGTAATCAGAAATAAGAAGTTAAAGCATTAACTCACTGCGCTGCAAAGACTCACACATGTTCTTAAAATTATTGTCATAACTAGTCCCATTAACTTCAATAGGATTACTCTCAGTGCATAAAATTAAGCATGTGCATGAGTCTTTGCAGGATTTGGGGCCTCCTATTATACCACCGAGCCCTGCAGTTGGGAACTATTATTTATTGTTTATTACCCAAGAGGTAGCCTTGTGGAAGCTGAACAACTCTGTAAAAGAAAAGGAGGACTTGTGGCACCTTAGAGACTAACAAATTTATTTGAGCATAAGCTTTCCTGAGCTTCAGCTCACTTCATCGGATGCATTCAGTGGAAAAACAAATTTGTTAGTCTCTAAGGTGCCACAAGTACTCCTTTTCTTTTTGCAAATACAGACTAACAAGGCTGCTACTCTGAAATCTGTAAAAGATGTTGACCTGATCCAAAAATGCAACCAACCCCAAAGCATTTTTCTGCTGGCATGGGGACCAATTACTTTCAAACCCTGTAAGGTACATTGGTGCAATACTGCGTGTCAAGAATATAAATATGCCAAATTATACTAGATAGACTAACTCTGAAGTTAAGATTACAGGTAGGCCAATGGGATGCACTGATGATACCAAATGATTTCTTGACTTCTTAACTATGTATCACACCAAAATTGACTATAGCTTCTTTTAGATACATTGAGTATTATTGTCCCTGGGTAGACAGTATCTTATACTCAGCACAAGACTGTTGATGGCACCTTGCCTTTTACCTACCTGATTCCAACAGCATCTTTGCAAACATAGGATTCAAAGGGAACTCTGCTATTCTCATACCAAGAGGTTCTGTTAGGCGACAATGTTTATCCAGACCTGCAAGAATACTACTAAGTATTTAGAAAGCAGACCAAAATAGCATAGAAAATTATCTTAATCTTTGTGCCAACAGCTAATATGTAGCAGAAACTCACAGAAAAGCTTGTTGAGCTAGCAAGTATCCAACTGGGAAATCAAGAGCTCTTATAAATACCCATTAACTTTCCCATGAGTCCTCAGTACTCTTTAGCAAACACTATATTTACATAAACACTGGCTTCTTGCCAGACACACAAGCCACTCGATCCACGACCAAGTTCTACTGGCACCTCCAGTCATTCAGGAAATATGTAACCACCAAGATCAATGCAGCAATACCATGGTCACAGAGATACATTCTGTAATGCACTTTGTATACACCATTTGGAAACCATTTAACTCTGCAAAGTAAGTTTTGTAGGAAAACTTCCACCTACCCTTTTGGAATTTGCTTCCAAGTTATTAGAAAAAAGGAGCATTGATAAGAGACGAAAAGATTGGGAATGGCTAGCGTGACACTCTATACCTCGTGAGAACACCCTACACCCCCATGTTCATCTTTATAAAATGATTGTGTACTATCCAATGCAAAGTTTGTCATGTTGGGTGTCTTCGGAAGGCTCATAATGCACGGAGCATGGTTGTTATAGCAATATTATAGTAATTGTTACAGTAACGTTATAGTAAGGTTATACGTTATAATTTCATGTATATAGTTATGAGGCTGAAAACGTATCCTCATGGCTTAAAGCAAGCCCATGCAAAAACTCTCTAAGAACAGAGAGAGAGTTCACACCTCGTCAATGGAACAAACCCAGCTCAGATTCACAGGAACAATGGACCCTGACTTAGGCAGCAACAAAAGAATCTGTAAGACCCTCGAGGGAGTCACCCCCTTCCTTTGGGCAGTTTGGGACTACGATGAGGTAATGCTCACCTGAATCTGAAGGGGCGGAGGAGGCAAAGTCAAGAGGAAAGAAAGGTCATGATAAAAGGGAGACACATTTGCCATGCTCTCTCTCTTCCACCTACATCTACAGACACCACCACTACCACCACCAAGTGACTGAAACGCTGATCAAAGGGGAGAGCCTGACTGAAAAGTAACCAGCCAGCCTGTGGTGAGAAGCATCTACGTTTTTAAGGACATTGAAAGTGTTAAGATCAGCTTAGAATGCGTTTTGCTTTTATTTCATTTGACCAAATATGACTGGTTAAGCTTTAACTTATAATCACTTAAAATCTATCTTTATAGTTAATAAATCTGTTTGTTTATTCTACCTGAAGCAGTACATTTGGTTTGAAGTGTGTCAGAGACTCCCTTTGGGATAACGAGCCTGGTACATATCAATTTCTTTGTAAAATTGACCAACTTATATAAGCTTGCAGCATCCAGCGGGCATTACTGAACACTGCAAGACTGAGGTTCCTAGGGTTGCATCTGGGACCGGAGATATTGGCTAGTGTCATTCGCTTGCAAGTAGCTGGGAGCAGCCTACATGCCAGAGGTTGTGCGTGAACAGCCCAGGAGTGGGGGTTCTCACAGCAGAGCAGGGTAAGGCTGGCTCCCAGAGTCAAGGACTGGAGTGGCCTAGCCGATCACTGGTCCAGACAACACCAGAGCGGAATGTCACAGCTAGCAGATACAGAACAACTCTCTGGGGTGATTTTTCTGAGTCATATCTACTTGGCTCATTGACAAAAATAATGTAATACCATCAGCACTACAGCACCTATTCCAGCTACGGGAAAGTTAGCTGCAATCTGTTCTGCCTCATGCATCAGTAGCTAAATAAGCAGCTACATTCTAGCTCAAGAATAGTAGTTGTTGGTGATGATGCACAGAACAGAAGGATGACTGTCTGATTTTCAAATTATTATTATTAAGCACAGAGTTATGTTATTTTACAAAAAGAAATGACTTGCAGCTTACAGTCTAAGTACTCTCTTCCTCAAGGGTGGGCAAACTTTTTGGCCCGAGGGCCACATCGGGGTGTGAAACTATGTGGAGGGCCAGGTAGGGAAGGCTGTTCCACCCCCAACAGCCTGGCTCCCGCCCCTTATCCGCCCTCTCCCACTTCCTGCCCCCTGACTGCCCCCCTCAGAACCCCCCACTCATCCAACACCCCCCACTCCTTGTCCCCTGACTGCCCCCTCCCAGGACCCCCGCCCCTAACCACCCCCCGGGACCCCACCCCCTATCCAATCCCCCCTGTTCCCTGTCCCCCCCCAGAACCTCTGCCCTATCCAACTGCCCCCTGCTCCCTGTCCCTGACTGCCCCCCAGGACCCCCTGCCCCATATCCAACCCCCCAGTCCCAGCCCCCTTACCATGCCGCTCAGAGCAGCCTGTCTGGAGCTGTGCCGCCCGGCTGGAGCCAAACACGCTGCTGCAATGTCCTGTATGAGCACGCAGCCCTGCCACCCAGAGTGCTGCCTGGGTGGCGGCGTGGCTTCGGGGGCGGGGGGACAGCAGGGAAGGGGCCAGGGGCTAGCCCCCCAGGCCAGGAGCTCAGGGGCTGGGCCGGATGTGGCCCACAGGCCATAGTTTGCCCACCTCTGCTCTACCTGAAGAACTAAACTTCATTCTCTACCCTAAGAACCAGTTACTTAGATTGTGACTCTTTGGGGCAGGGACCATTATTTGTTTGATATTTGTACCATGCCTAGCACCATGAGGTCCTGCTCCATGAATGGGCTTCTTGATGCTCCCGCAGTAAAAATAATAATAAAAATGTGGTGCAGATATACATCAGTTTACTCACATAACAAAGGGATTTAATCCCTACTGTAACTGCAGACACCAACATAACTTTAACTTTGTAGTTACTGCCTCCACAATAAAATAAAAAAAAACCTTGGATATCTGAGAGTAACAGTTTCAATCTGAACAAAACACAACCCGCTCCAAGCCAAATGGCAGCGTGAGCAGCATTTCTTGCACTTCTATAAAACATATGGGAAACCAGTGGAGAACATCTCTGCACCTTTCTGTGATTCTGTCTAAGGGTGCAGGATTTTTGGCAGAACATCAAAGAGCGAATAAGGTATCTTATCTACCTCTCCCTCTCAGTCTCAGTCCTCCCTAAGGTGGTTTTGCTGTGTATCTACCCTTGCATTACACTTCTGAGCCAATGGTTCCCAGCTCAAAAGGGTTGCCAACAATCACAAAAGTACTTACAGCTCTAATGCTGTATGTTACAGCATGGCATCCATGAGTCCAAGGAAAAAAACAAACACAAGCCTCTTGGAACCGCAAAAGCCTGCACAATGTATTTCAAATTTACTGCCCGCTTCCCAGTGTTTCAATTGGGAAGCACATAGTCTTTGTTTCGGATACTTCTGAAATAAGCACAGGTCTGTTTTTGTTTTGGTTTGTTTTAGTCCCTAGGTTTCTTGTCAAAAGTTCTTAATGCTAGTGTGAAGGTGGCATCGTTTTATTGGAAAAGGTTTCTGTTACTGCTATAGCATGCAACACAAAATGAAAGACATATCCACTGTACCAATTAAGAACTTCAGTACCAAGCAATTTATCCATGTGAACAAATGTCGATTTAAGTGCCTAACTTTAGGTACTGATCAACTTAGTATCCTCAACCTAGTTCCTAATGAGCACTTCATAATATTGTAAAATCAGGAACACAACTCCCACTGCGAGCCAGACCAGTGGTCTGTCTAGCCCAACCAGATGCTTCAGAGGCAAGTGCAAGAAACTATGCAGTAGACAATAATGGAATAGTATTTCCTTCCTAAATCACAGCAGTTAAAGACTGGCTTACGCTCGGTGCATGAGAGTTTATAGCCTTTCTAAAATTCCAGGGGTATTCTTGTTTGGAAAAGGAATAGAAGATACTTACAAGTCAAGACTGAGGTACATTGACAAAGTCGTGAACTGAGACCACAATAGCATCTGGTACAAACAGTAGTCTCGAAAATAAAGATCTGGTTAACATTCAAGTTAATATCCACGCACACGTTAAAAAAACAACTTTGTAAAAACACACATGGATTTGCATTTGTTCTCTAGTAACATACTATAAATACAATGAAAATATAGCATGCTCACCTCCTAAAGCATACAGCAGCTCTAATGCTTGCACCATAGACTGCGCAGGGGGCGGCTGTGAAGAAAAAACAAACTTTTTTTAAGCTGTCACTCATATGGGACTGTGTGAAGTTTCTTAGTGAGAATTTTTAAGTCTGCCCTTCTTCAAGGAGTATTCCTGCCTCAAAGCAATCAGTTCTAGCCCTCTATATTCCTTCTTTCCTAGATGCAGTATTTCCCCCCAGGCTGCTCCTCCAGAATGGTGGAAGATGTCTCACAGCATCACCTGATGTCCTCAACTGATCAGCTTGGCTCAATAGACCCACAACTCAAAACCTGCTCCAGGTTCCTGCATCCCCACTATGATGCTCTCAAGATCCTGTGACCACATGGAATAAGTCCAAGCTAAAAACACAAACTTGGATTGTCAAACATAATGATACTGTTACAGTGTCAGACCGATTGCTTCCTGAATTCTCTCTATTTAAATACTATTGTATTGGGTTTATCAATGCAGATGTAACTGGAAACATTACAAGGAGAAAAGGAGTACTTGTGGCACCTTAGAGACTAACCAATTTATTTGAGCATAAGCTTTCGTGAGCTACAGCTCACTTCATCGGATGCATACTGTGGAAAGTATAGAAGATCTTTTTATACACACAAAGCATGAAAAAAATGGGTGTTTACCACTACAAAAGGTTCTCTCTCCCCCCACCCCACTCTCCTGCTGGTAATAGCTTATCTAAAGTGATCACTCTCCTTACAATGTGTATGATAATCAAGTTGGGCCATTTCCAGCACAAATCCAGGTTTTCTCCCCCCCCCCCCCCCCCGCAACACACACCCCTACTCTCCTGTTGGTAATAGCTTATCTAAAGTGATCACTCTCCTTACAGTGTGTATGATCATCAAGGTGGGCCATTTCCAGCACAAATCCAGGGTTTAACAAGAACGTCTTGGGGGGGGGCGGGTAAACTGATACTGTTGATTTATCTTTTTCTCCACTTCACGGAAAGGCCTCCACAATTCTACTTTTTAAAAATTGAGGGTTTTCACCTTCTAAGTTGTTCAAAGTCATTCTTGCTCATTCTTTGTTCTCAGATACAAACTGTACAACAGTCTAAAAATAGTGGCATTTCAGTAGTGCTGGCAGAATCATGGAAACCTGATACTCCTCCATAACACAGCATTAGGTCATCAATTGCTTCTTCCAAAGTAACAGAGTATTGGTTAGCAAACAATGACCCCTGGGCCTCAGATGGTCTGTACAGCACTTGCTGATGGTCCCCAGAGAGCAGGTAGGTCACATAATATGGGATCTTTGTCTTGGTTTCCAGGTGCATCTACAGGCATCCAGGATCTTTATTGCAAAGAAGAGCCTGGATATCTGTAGAATCAACAAAAAACAAGGAAGAGACAACCAAGCACATAAGCCACTACTGTAGCTGCCACAGAAATGTTACTTGATTTCTGTTATGTGGTCCACACTATGAAGAAGTTTGACAACCCTTGTAATACAGAATTTCAAACAGGAATCCAGGACTTACAGACAGGAAGGGGAACCTGAGCACATTGTCTATCCCCAAAGCTTTCAGCTGCAAGATAACGGGGGCCAGGTTACTGCGCTGCATCTCAGGAACAGTAGATTGCGGCAACTTCTCAAAGTCTTCCTCTGTGGGGGAAGAAGTCAAAGCTCCTTGTGATGATGTTTCAGATTCAAACACTGATAAGATTGAGCCAATATCCTCTCCAGTTTAGCATTGTTAATGGGAGTGTAGATACTACTGAGGTGCTAACTGCACCAAAAGTGACTGGAAGTCAAACAAACATATACCTCTGACCACACCATTTATGCGATTTGAATCCCGAGTAGGTAAAATGATTATTAAATATAAAAATAAAACTATTTAAATAGGGACTGTCAGGGTTGATAGGCTCCACATTTGACATACTTCTTAATTAACTTTGTAATGACTTTATACACATTTTCAAAACAAATATTTAAACTTTTTTTCTTAACAGATCAGTGTTTCTAAGCAGTCAGACAACAACAAACAAGTGTGCACACATTCTGAAAGCAAACATTTTTATTAAATGGAAAAAAGCTTGCAAAGGCTTTTTACAAAGAGGAAAATATTTGTTCACACTGGGAAGAATAACTCAGGGTCCTGTTATTAATACAAGGGCAATCAGTTTTTTAAAAGCATATACAGCATTACTATTGGGTTTTTGTATTTTAACCCCCACTTGCTATTTTACAGCCCCCTTTTTAAATTATTTTCCTTGTAAGGCCCAAATCAGGAAAAATATTTTGTACAAGGTCAACAAAAGCTGTATTTTACATTAGTCAGTTAACTTGCCATTCTAATGCTGTGACTTCATCAAACCTATAGCCCACACCTGGTATTGACCTCAACTAGCTACAGCAAGGTAAAAATGACTTGTGCCTTGTCTCCATTAGGATTTTACATCAAGTTCACTATTTTGATGTAAAAAACAAACCTTTTTTGCAGTGAAGACTTAGCTAAAACTATCAGAATTAAACGAGCTCTCCCAGCTCACAAAGTGATTCATATGCAATAAGAGCTTTACACATTTGTGCCAGCACTACTCCCTTAAAAAATCACTACAATGGCCATGATGTTTGAGCTATTTATGTAACATCCAAAAGAACTCTGGTAATAACTAGAAAGATTTGTAGTATATTTATGAGTGCAGAGTCCAGATATTGGCGCTTCCATGAAAAATGTTGGAACACTACACTGTATATTGACATGCAAATAAAGATCTTTGCTTCAGAATTCCTACTCAAGACTCCCACAAGTGGCTTTGACAGTAGAATAGTGCTTACTCCAGCCAGGTATGCAGCCATGTGGACATTTGTATCAACTCAGAGTTCCATAGCTACAATAACGTAATTTAGCATGGATATGAGTACAACCAACCCCACTGTACACTCAACCTTCAAAAGTCAAACAATGTGGGACAAATATATAAGAGGCAGAAAGTATTTGTTCAACATAAGAAAAAAGACAAAGCCTTTGCATGTGGCTAGAAAAAACACAAAAGGAGAACAAGTCATTTTGAAAAGTTGCTCTCCCCATTGAGCTTACTAAGTCACAGTATTGATAAAACACACTAAGAACTATGGTTTATTGATCTTGGATCCACAATATTGTTTTGATTGTCTCCCCAGTTAGTGCATTACATGCTGTTTCACATATGGAAGAAGTCATTAGTCAGATCTGGGATCACAGATGAGTAAGAGCTCTCAATATGGCTGTCCCCTGGAATCTGGGAACAGGTATCTGATTTTCAAAGGAATGAGGGCTACATTAGTGAAAAACATTCTACAGTTAACAAGACATACATTATAACAGTAGAGTGTTTTAAATCACAGACCAGCATAACCAGAGACCTAACACAGTGAAGTGTACAGACAACCTACTGGAAAGATGCCTTTTAATATGGTATTACATAAACCTTACTATGATAATTAATCTTAACCGCACACAGAGCATGTGCCCCCTACTCTTACTCCCACACAGTGCTGGAACACTCTCGTTAGAACTAAGGCAATAGTAACCATGGTAGTACTCTGATTGCAAGGAGTGGGCTCATTATAAATACACAGAATAGACCAAGGTTTACATTTGTAGCTGATCGCCTAGAAATTTTAATGAACTTTTAAAGACACACTAGGCCTATTTAAATCTTAAAGCTTCAGGGAAAACAAGAGGGAATCTGAAACATGCAAGCAGCTATTCTGTTTTACTGAAAAGCCTTCCCTCACAAAAGGAAATAGCCAAGAGCTAAGGTATTTAGACTGCAGATTTTTGAAGCTTACCAGTTGACTGACTGAATCATTTATAACAACAACTAATCTCACTACACCAGCCGCACTGAGCCTCACTCAACAAGCTAAGCATTTGTTTATGACAGCTAATGTTGCAAGAAGAATCACACGAGCAGGGAATTTTACCTTTAATTATTTGGACGATTTCCAGACATGCATCTTTGGTAGATACAGTATCTGAAAGAGCCTTTTCAAACATAATACAGAACAAAACATAATAGATAAATAGGTGGAATGAGTTGGAGTAAATTCTCAGCATACAGCAGCCCAGAGATATCAACAAGAATGCATTGCTTAGTGGACTTTGTGGTCCAGACTTCGAGCAGCATCTTAGGTTTGCAATCACTGCTGGTCTCACGGCATGTCTCCCTATCAGCCTACTTTTGCATTTTATTAGAGGGCCTCAATTTCAGAGACTCTGAAAGTGCAGCACAAATGGGGTACTATGTCTATAAATCTGTATGACATGCATGCATGGGTGGGTTTCTTTGCATACAAAGGGGCGTGCCTGCATATATTGTGTGGAAGATTTTCTGAAGCTGTTGGAAAATCTGACTGTAAAGTTTTAATTATTACATATTTGTTCCTTTGTGACTGTTCAACTTAATACAGTGTAACTTGATGAATTTGATTAACACCTACTAGTAGGAGGTCTCTGGTGGATGATTACCATTCTGTCCACATGATGCGAAGACCATCAAGGTTAGTTAAGGAACTTTATACTAACATCACCCTGGTCTAATTGAGAGTGAGATGGAGATAGTGCATTCTCGGTGAGAAGTTAACTACAGAATTTGCTTCCTGCCTCTGTTCAACAAATCTGTTGACCTTCAGGTCATGCTGCAAGGTTTTTGCTGGTGAAGGTCTGGTGGGAAGCGTGAATTGGAAGTGAATTGGTGGGATGTGAAGAGACCTAATTTTGTCAGCTGTTGTAACTAAAATATTTGTACCAGTGTCCAGGATGAAGCACGAGCACATACCACAAGAGTAGAAAAATGTGAAATAAACACCAAGATAACGTTTAATAATGACAATCAGTTCACCTATGTATTTGCCATATGCTACTGCTTTGCTTGATTACTGATTGAATGTGTTACTGACTTATACTTCCTGTTGAGAAATGCTGAATCACTTCCAGACAGGGGTCTGTGGCCCTTGGTCAGAGCCAGTGAAGACTGCATTGTTTAAAAGACCTGGGTTAACAAATCCACGTGAGTAGTGAATGGAAGTCCATAGTTCCTGCTGAAACACAGATTCCAATTCTTTACTTTGTGATCTAAGTTTGTGAATAGAAATTGGTAAGGCTCGCTGCAAGTCCCACAAAAGCAAGATCTCCTGTGCAACATATCACCTACCTGTGTAAAGTCTATAACATTTTCCAGAGCGGTTCCGGCCCGCACGGCCTGCTCTCTGATTAGCTGATGCCTTAGATACCGGGACAACCACAAGGCATTCGATTGCTGTTTTTGGATTATAGGCCCGAAGCTTCACAAAGCCACAGTCGATCACAAATGCAATCCCATTAATTGTGATGGATGTCTCAGCAATGTTGGTGGCCACTATCACCTAAACGTATCAGAGAACAAAGTTATTTATTTTGTGACCTTCCACTCCTATTAGTGTTAAAACCCTCAGTCAGTGCAATAGGACTTTGATAGGAACAATTTGGAAATAACTCAGTTAAAGAAGCTACATGGAATGCACCTGAGAGCAAAAAGAGGTAATACATAGACGAAGCAGTTCACATTACACTAAAGAGACACTGACAACTTGGAATCTGTCAATGTTTATGATTTTAGAAGCATTTTCCTATTTAAACTGCTGTTCTCTCCCAACAAAAAAATGGGGAAACTGCCAATACAAGGAAAATCATGAAACTGACTATATACAAAGTGCTAACAAATAACAAAACAAACTGAAAACTGAGAAAAAATGTTTCTCTCTAATTTCTGTCTGTTATAATCTCAGGTGTCACTTGTGACAACAACAAAAATGGGGATGGTTGATTTAAGCTGACAGTTTCCCTTTAAAGTTACACTCATCACCTTCGATGTAAAGAGCAGCAAGAAAATGCTGTAGCAAAGTACAGAGAAGTTTAATTTTTAGTTCATCTGAAACAGCAAAAATTAAATCCTCCTAGTTACTGACCAGTATCAGATCCATGAGCCACAGGGACAACTTTCCAATTGCTCATCTCCCTCCAACAGCGAGTCAATGATATAGCACTAGTTAAAGCCAAGCAAAGGCAAAAGCTAGGCTAGCTCACCCCAGGCAGTTCTGCCAATATATCTCAGTTCCAGACATAGGCCTCACCGAAACAGAAAAGCCAATTGTTCCCAACTGCAAGGTAGCTCTGTGATGTGGAAAAGTGTCCATTACAGGCTAACAGGAGCCAAACAAGTGCAAAAAAGTTTTAATTAATTTATTCAGATCCAATTCTAGAGCATTATCCCAGTGTGCCACCAAGCCTCCTTTTATTACTGACACAGTGCCTCAGCTGTATAAATTGAAGGAAGAAATCCAACTGGAAAAGTAGGCAAGCACAGAATACTTTAAAAAAAGAGGATGAGAAGCTTCACGTGACTGCCGAAACAGCAGGGGAGCCAGTGCAGAGACTTAAGAATGGAGAAACTGATCAGGTGAATGGATGGGAAAGATTATTATAGCCATCACATTTTGGGAAGATTGAGAACCTGGAAGAAATAGAGGGAAGCCAGAAGAGTTTGCAGTAGCTGAACATGAAATGATTCCCTCTATACTGATAGTCTTCACTTGCCTTCTGAAAACTGACAGACAATGATAGCTGGTGCATAAAGACTGCCTAGAGCAAAATCAGAGATTGCTTCATTCTAATGATGGGTGGGCAGTACCTACACAATCTACAAAGAGCTATGGAATCCTTCTGGATGAGAGGCACTATAGCAGTACTACATATGGCAGCCTTACCTTTCTGACACTCTGTGAAACCCTCTCGAAGACTTTCATCTGCTCTGAGGAAGGCAGCCCTGCATACATGGGAAGAACACGAAGGTGTTTCTTCATCCCAGAGCGAGAAAGGACTCGAGCCTGTTCTATTAGCATAGAAACTATGGTCTCCACCTCCTCCTAGAACCATATCAAACCAGAAGACACCAACAGAGATTTAGCCTTAAGATTGCACAACTCACTCCCAGTTGCATAAGAAAAAGGTACACAGAGAAAGTTTGTCGCGAGTATCTTGTTACTAGATTGTGAAGAACTTCGTATTGCAATCATCCCTCCTCTCTCTTTTGTGCTTTGATCAGGAGTGAAATAGTAACAATACTGACATCCGAACTGCCTGAGCTTCAGACTTTGCACCCAACTGATATTAATGGCATTTGACTCCTTTCAAAACTGTTGTTTCAGGCTGCCAGCAAACTGAGACAAAACACCACTGCATCAATTAGCTCCATTTTTCAAAACTTAATTTAGCAACAATAGGGGCTAGAGAATTTTTATTTTAAAAAAAGCTTGAAATCTGGAGCACAAGATGTCAGTCACCACAAATAGCACCAATTTGCCAGGCTTCCATGAGCCAGCCCAATTCAACCCCTAAAAGAAAAGCACGTAAACAAGCTAAAAAGAAATAAAATGAGATGTAAATATGTTACCCATAATGTTTTGCTTGTGCCCTTTATTTACATGGTCAGGAAAAGAAATTGCATTAAACAAGAAATTTGGCATGCAAGACAGCAACAGGCTTCCTTCACCTGCAACCTTTCCCACTCCTAACACAGGATAGCTAAACCCAGTGGTGGGCAACCTGCGGGCCGCATGCAGCCCATCAGAGAAATCTGATTGTGGGCTGCGAGACATTTTGCTGACGTCAACCGTCCACAGGCACGGCTCCCTGCAGCTCCTAGTGGCCGCAGTTCACCATTCCCAGCCAATCGGAGCTGCGGGAAGCGGCGTGCCACAGAGACGTGCCTGCAGACGGTCAACGTCAGCAAAATGTCTTGCGGCCCGCAATCAGATTACCTTGACGGGCTGCATGCGACCCACAGGCCACAGGTTGCCTACCACTGGCTAAACCACTTTTTTTATTATTGTACATCACAGTACCGCCTAGAAGACCCACCTGAGATCAGGGCCTCCTTGGTGCTAAGCGCTATACAAACACATGAATAGGACTTGACCACACTTGAAAATTAATGTAGATTAAGGTAGGATATTAATTTAAAGTGCAATAGCTATTCCTGAATAATTTCATTTGTGCACACCTATTCTGCTATTCCTGAATAAATTTGTGTGTAGATATGCCCCTAGTGACAGAAAGTCCCTGCCCCAAAGAGCTCGTATCTGAAGCAGGAACCTACACTAACAAGGTAGCAACAGTTACCGTGCAGTTGTTGGCTTTGCAGTCATGTTGCTCCATAGCACCCACACAGAGTAATAAAAAGCTTGTCAGAAGGGGATTAAAATCTATACAACAGCAGGAATTAAAAAGCAAGTTGGAAAATATTTCTTTATCTGAAGTACCAGCTAGGTTGAAATATTACTGGTCAAGTCATTTTAAAGATATTTAACTTAACTGACACAATCTTACAAACTTAAAACCTTAATAGTCATCACAGTTCGAATTTCTACTGATTAATGAGGATTTACTGCCATTTTAAAAACTTGGTGAGTTAGACTAGTACATAAAAGTTTTGCATTGTTTATCTGGATAGTGAGAATGAAAGTGCACAGTAACATCAAAGGACATAACTCACCATAGCACCAAGTGTTTGACTTTGAGAAATCTAATTTACTCTTCAGGTAGGATTTTCAGAAGGGCTCAGCGTTGGCCTAACTCTGCTCCATTCATTTCAGAAATCCCAGTGCCTTTAATGGAAGCAGAGTTACACCAAGGATGAGTGCTTTGAAAACTCCAGCATACATCAAAGTAGAGACTTTAAGCAAAAAAGAACAGCATCCCTTTTGTCTGTACCTGGCCAGTTAGAAATGCCAATATATCTCCGTCACTCTCTGACTGGTGAATTTTCATCACAGTTTCCACTGTTGATTTGACATAATCTGGAACAGGGCTGTGAGGGAGAAAAAAACAACCAAGACTTAAATACATGCATCAATACAATCTTCTCTCTTTAGTAAGAAAAGAGCAAACTGTTAACTTTGCATAGACATTACAAATCAGTCACGCGTTCATTTAATTCATTATGTAACTCCATGAAATTAACCAGTCAACCCTTGGGCCTTCCTGAATCCCATATCCACCAAATCAGAAGCATCCCATTTGTTCCGTTCATACTATCATAAGCTTTTATAAAAATGAATGATGCTTTTTATAGTAAAAGTATACATAAAAATCAATATTTTAAATATTTTGTTTCCTAACAAATGACAAGTGACTCACTCAGGTGAAATTATAGTGCAAATACTATGGGCTAAATTTTCAAACATGGGTGAAACTGTTTACTGCAAATGTACTCACAAAGGCTCCTAATTGCCCAAGCCTTGTATGCAAATTTTTTGAAAATCTGGCCATAAGCATTTCCATTTCCTAATATTCTACAGGCTTTATTTTATAGGACCTTTGTAAAATTTGGATATGCTCCCATTTACATGCAGGAAGAGTGACATTTTCCCATACTAAATGTGATAACATGTCAAGGTGTGTTTGTACAAATGTGAGTTAGCAGGTACTCAAAGATGGAGATGCATAAATTAGAAGGCTCATTTGAACATCTGATCCTAATGGACTGCTGCCTGAGTGACCCTACTGACATCAAGGGGCTGCCTTTTCTGCCCCAGAGGTGTGTAACTCACCTGTAAAATTTAGACATTATTAAGAAAAGACTTCTTTGAAAGAGGCTACACACATTTCTTTCAAAGCAAACCGAGGGAAAACCAAAAATCCAGACCCACCAATTTATCTGTAACCTAGACTGTATGTCTCATCATGGTAGCCAGGCCACATTGTGTCCAGGGTGGGGGATGGCCATTAGTTGAATGGGAGATCTTTAGATAAAACCCAAATGCAGCACAAGTGGTGATGATACTTAGAAGGTGCAGTGGTTCATCCCCATCATGGTGCATGAAAACACTGTTACCTAGATTTGAGTGGCTATTCCTTTACTTCTTAAATGTTCTTCTCCTTGCAGTTCATTATTATTACTGTTTGATTTTAAGCATCCCCCAATAGCATCTGGAGCAAACAGCATCGGGGTGTCACTAATATGTGACAATGTACCGATCACACCCACATTTCTTTGCTCAGCAAGAATGTAAACTGAGCACTGTATACGTGTGGGGTAAAAGAGCAGACTGCTGCCATCAGACCTGTCCATCCCATTCTGTGGAGGAGAGGGAGCATGAAGCTTCTGCCAGGTTTGCCCATATCCCCTCTGTGGTGGGAGGGGAGGTAAATAATGAAATACCACTGGGCTTGCACCCTCAAGGGGAGGAAAAGCATGAAGTTGCTACTGAGTCCCTGCAGCACTTGTCTGAAATCCGCTCCAGCAGATTAGGGAACAGGGGAGGGTTCCTGAAGCTCTTCTCCACTGAAGTCTGCTCCTGATGCTCACAAAATAGGAGAAAGATGCATTCAACTGCCAAACAATTTCAGTTCTACAATCTTAATGTGTTAGCATCAAAACCATGTAGGAATATTTTGAAAGCGTGACTGAAGTCCCCTTAATAACTCAGTTCCCCCCAGAGAACTCCCCAGACATTAACTAGGTAATCTGAAGTCATAGGTACACATTCCTCTAGTCACGACTTACAAGGATTAAACAGGAACAGACCTCTGTATGTAAAAAATGTCCACCGGAAATGTTCTCCCTTCCACGGTAAGGATCATGCTGGTATCCTTACTGGGGTCGTTGGTCTCATTTTGATTGAAGAAATCTCTAAATTTCTTGATAATGCAAATACAAAAAATTCTGTTTGAAGTCAGTTTTTGAAAGAACTGAGGCAGACCCCAGAGATACTGAAGAATGTCAAGTTAATGTCACTTGCATCTTTCCAAATCTGACAATTTGTTATTTTAATAAAGTTGAAATCCTTGTTTTTTAAAAAATTAAGGCTGGGGTTTTGGTGCCCAAATCCTATTTACTCTCAGTGGGAGTTGGGTATTTAAATCTCTTGAGACCCTTTGGAAATCCCTGCCTATAACTCTTTTGTGTAGTTATTAAGTGAACACTTTTGTACACCTACAGCTGAACTAACAATTTACACATTCAGTCACAGTAATCAAGCACATGCAGACCATGGAGCTCTCTTTTTAAAAAACAGAGTTAAAGAGTTTCAGAAAGGAATTGATTTATTAAAACATGTTAATTATTAATGGATTAATTTAATACATTAAATTTCTTATATATGTATTATCAACAAAACATTAAGAACATAAGGGATTCTGTAATTATTGCAGTTAATTACATCTCAACGTTTCAAAATATATCCATGTAGTAACGAATATACTGTATATAAATATAACATATATACTTAGATATAACAAACATATACATAACATTTAGTCACATAAATATATGGCTAATATGTCTCTATCTCAACTACGAAATATTTGAAATTCAACACTTTTTTTGATAGTATACAACTCCTCAAAGATTTAATGGAGTATTGTAATGATACTCCATTAATGTACAATATACATGTAGAATATTACCAAGCATGGCACATTATTGGCACTAACTTAATTTTAAATGCTAAATGAACAATATTTTTTTTTTGATGCATTAGTCTCGCTTTGTGTTTATTTGCTAATTAACTAAATTCTATAATTCTCAATGGACTGTTAGGTCAATAGTGAGAATTAGCAAGGTTCTACTGCAGTAGACCATTTAATAATCTTACATTTTTAATAATCAATTATTGTGTCAATTTGTCATCACCAATATAGGTCTTAAGTCATTTGGTTTTATTAGACAGGAAGCAAAATAGATTAAGCAGAAGGAACATCTTCTTTAAATAAAAACAGCCATTTAGGAAAGAAATAGCCACAAATACATGACAGAAACTGATTCATATTAAAATAACCCTCCAAAAAATGAGCTTATGTAATGAACAAAACTGCAAAGAAACAGAAACACAGCAATTTCACTACTTGTAGGTTCTTTTTGCCCATCACCACCATTCAGACAATTCTCCAAGTAAGCAGACCATGCAGGACAAGATGTCTTTATTGCTAGAAGTGAAACTTCCACTTGAGATCACTTAAATTTTAAACCAAACTCGTAAACTGTACCTCTGCATCCAGCGTGGCTGATGCTACGATCACTCGAAGTTCCCCTCGTTTCTTCTGAATCTAAGACAGACAGTAAGAAGTTAATGGATAAAAGCCACTCACCCAGGAATGATTAACAGACATGAGATGTTCTACAACATCCTGACCATCATTAACTCTTAGTTAAAAATACTTAACAAGCCACGAGACAATTGAATGAGTTAAAGCTCAGCCAGCAAGGACTGTGCAAGACTCTCTTTTCAACCACTAGGATAGGCTAACTAGTGCCTGTTCCAGAATGATCTCGGTAATCCTATTCCTCATGCCAGAGAAATCAGGTGAAAGTATCTCCAAGGATACCAATCACTTCATACCAGATCGCTCATAGGGAAGCACTATCAGCTGCCATAGAAATAGACTTACTTTACGCCCATGTGGGAGAAAAGAAAAGAGGAGTTGTGCTGTGGAGACAACAGGAACCTGAGCGCCAGTGAGGGAAGGCAGAAGGCTGTGTATAAAGAAAGGGTTTAGCCCAATAGATGCATTATAAACCTTTGCTCATGAAACTTTTCCCAATAGGGCCACCACGCCATGCATCAGGATTAAAGGATGAATGGTAAAAATCAAAACAAAAAACTAAGAAGGGAAGCTAGTGAGGAATAACCTTTTTTAATAAACCGATGGCAATGTCTGTATACAGGGTTCTTTCATGGGCTTCATCCAGCATGAGGACACTGTTAATCAAAGCAGAAAGACAAGGTTTCAATAATCAGATCTGATTGACTTTGGAACCAAGACATCCTGTCTCAAAATCCCTACACTTTCAGAGAAGTGCCTGGAATTTTAGGCACATCACTCATTAAAGTCAATGTATATTTGGAACTAAAGTCCTCTCAAAAACAGAGGGAATGCAGCAAATTACCAGTGATAAACGCTTTCATTTGCTAACCATAACACCGGGCATTACAAGTAGGGATAGGCAAGCTTCTTTTGCCTAATTTTAAACCTTCTTGAATATCATGGGTTTGAAAGTTTACTCAGATGTTACTGTTCACATTCTGCTTAAGTGAGACTGTGGAGAGAAGAGGAGCAGAGAGAAAAAACAATCCTGTGAATGTGTGTGGGGAGGGAGAATAAAGATTGAAACATGGAATGAAGTGGGGAGGGAAAAGAAACAGGAGGGGGAAAATAGTACACATGCTGTGTATTAAGCATCGTCAATGCCACCTAGTTTTTTGAAGAGGTACAAGAGGGAATTTCTTCTATCCTTAATACACAATACAGACTTTCCCGGAGCTAGGCATTTTGTTTATTTTTTAGTGATAATCCTGAGGGGAAACGTGGGTTTAAATTAGCAGACTAAATGGTCTGCAAACTAATTTAGCAAATCCAAACAAGAGCGAGAAGTTAACGGAACTGTAAACTCCATGAGATTCATTTATCCCTACTAACAAAGCCATTGCATCCAAAGATGCTTCTCAACATTATCAATATTTATTTTTTCAAAAGGGACGTGGGCTGCTGCTTTTCCTCTTTTGATTTTGTTTTTTGTTTGCACCATCTTCTCATTAGCTCAGTTTATGCAGTGAAAGTGCAGTTCTGCTCTGAAAAGTCACTATATTAAAAACTGCAGCTCTTTAGTTAACCAGCCAAAACAAGTTTTTACTCTTGTTGACCCTGCAGAGCCAGCACAGCTATAAAAGCATGAGATGTATTCTATTCTGGTTTGTGGATAACAAAGATTAATTTAAATTTTGGTTGCAAATTATTGTTACTGATGCACGGGCTGCAACGAACCCAGCCTGACTTTCAGATTGTGTCTGCAGGGATGGCAGTAAGGGGAAAAAAATTATTTGAGCTGAAAGAAACTGAAAAAAACCCAAACCTATACTGAATTCTACCACTGCCTTCCTACCTATCCACAGAAACTTTTTCAAGCACACCCTCATTGTAAGGTAAATGTTTTCCCTTTCTACTATAAACCTCATTTTCCAGGGGGCTTATATCTTGACTCTGCTTAAACGTCTCTGGACTGAAACAAAATGCTCAAAATTGTACTTATGCCAAGTCTTTGTTTCATGCACTCCCCTGAACTTAGTGTTGCATATGTCACAGTACACAAACTTTCTCCCACAGCTGTGCTGCTGGTTCTTGACCTCTTGAAGCAGGCGCTAAGTGGAGCTGCGATGCATAGTGGTTCTGTGAGGCAGAGATTCAGATACGAGCGAGGGTGCATCCGTCCAATGGCTGCTTGTGACAGTAGTCAGAGGAGCGAAATGTTCAACTTTAAATGAACAAAAGCAAATCCTACACTAGGCTAGGAAACGCTATGTTTTTTACTTGGTTACCTTAGAAACCTTCCATTGGTGGGGCACTGTTTGCATATAAATTATTTTCTATAATTCCCTAATAAGGCTGACATTGAAATGCCAAGGTCGGCTTCAGTCTTTGGGATGTTTATTAACTACCTTTTAGTCTGCGAAAATTCAGACATTTGCTATGGGTCTGCCAGTCATCAGCACGCATTAGTGAGGATCTGCTCCATGTAACATGTCTTTACCTGTATCTCGTTAATAGTGGGTCAGCCATCATCTCCCTCACCAGCATACCATCAGTCAGAAACTAAAATCAAACACCAAGAAAAATGAGTCATCTATAACCTACCTCTAGGAACAATCTCAGCTGGATAGGATATTTATATTACCTGTTTGTACGAAACTAACAAGTATTCTGGATTACAAAATTCTATTTATATTGCCTTTGACTCATTTTCTATGTGCCTTTTACTCTACAGCGTCAGCTAGAGACGTGCTTCTAAATGCTAGTACTGAAAAATAATAAGAGTTACAAGTACGGGATTCTAAATCAATCCACGTATAAGCAGATTGAATTTCTTACACAAATTTGTATTTAATTTTTTAATAAGTTAGTTCTTGTGCAAAAACATGGACTGACAGCACTAGAGACAGCAGTTCCTCATTCTGGCCTGCCATCATGCCTCAACCTGCTTTAAAGAAGGCCACCTGTAGAGTGAAAAGGTTCTTCATTCTCTGTGCCCATACAGTCATCGGCACCTCTAAGGAAACTGCTTAACAAGCGTCAGGTAGCTCAGAACAGAAAACGGATGATGTTTTGTGATATGGACATTTTCCTCTTATTTGCTAATGAAACCACCATCTTTTCACAAAAACCTCTGAGCAGCAAGCAGATAACAATGATTTCTAGCTACTCAGGACTTAGAAACAAAACCTTTTCAGTTTACTCATGAGTTGGACATGGCCCTGAGCTAGACATGAACTGATGACTGAGGCGAAAGGCTCCATATTTCTTCCGTTATCAATCCCATAAGCACCCAAGTACTAAAAAATATTTAAGAACTGTTTTGTAAATACACAACTTCCCATTGTTTTATATTGCTTTTTAAAATTACTTTGAATTATTCAAGCTTTTGACAATACTTCTAATAAAGATAAAGTATTAGATAAATCCTATTCACTGTTATTATTCCATAGAAAATAAAGCAAACTCTCTTCTCCACATAGCACAAATAATTTCAATATTTCCCAATGTGATAACAGGACAAAGCTGTGAGGGAGGGATACCAGAAAGCTACAGCTCACATGAAGTCACCTTCAGCTAGTTTGTTCATTCTCTCAATCTAATTTTATCTTTAAGGTGGCTAGGATAGCCTAGCTTCAATTCATTGCAGCCCTTCCTTTCCACTTTACTGTATCTCAGGTTACACTAGCACTGGAGCAACATCTGATCGTAATCACCTTGAAAAGTTCCTTTGGGTTTAGAGTGGGGGCAGCTGGTATTAGCAGAATAGAACCTAATGTTCTATTCATTTTATTAAGATTTAAATAACCGTTTAAACATTTTAAACAGATGCAAATGCACAAATAGCGTAGAATCAAGAACATTAAATAAGCTGACAAAGTCCTTAACAATGAGCAAAAAAATACAAAATTAAGAATGAAAATTCAAGTTATAGCCCTAAAAAAAAAAAAAAATCTCCTTTCAACAAGCTAAACCACCATCCCGGAAATTAGGATTATAATAAAGTGCTACACCACTTCCTTTATTAAAACTTTAAAAATATTGAAGGCAGTGTGACTAATGATTGGGACAGGGACCTGGGAGCCTGTTTCTCATTCTTCTACTGACCCACTGTATCACTCTGTGCGATTCACCATTCTGTGCCTCAGTTTCACCATACGCAAAATGGGTACAGTACTATCTATCCCACTCATTGGGTGTTACAAATCTTAATTAATGCTCACAAATGTGCTTTGAGAGCTTCGGCTAACCATTTCAGGATACCGGCACTCTGCTTAAGTTTCACCTTAATTCTTGTAGCCTGTGGGTCCGTGCAGTCATCAAATCGAATACAATATCCAACTTCGTGACCCAGCACTGCGCCCCTTTCTTCAGCCACTCGGCCTGCAACCTAAGAGAAGAGAGGTCTTTCAATGCAACAGAGACAGTACAATGGAGATGGTTTACAACAGATTTCCTTTTCATATCCTTGTTTGGGAGTCGGGGGCGGTGAAAATAATGTTGTTTGCACTGATTCCACTGGACTCAAATTCTACTCTGTATAGCAATATGTCCTGAACTAACATTGTGTAGTTACTTTAAGAAAACATTAGGATTAATTAAATAAAAAAAACACAAAACAGGACATTTCAGTTTTTCCAAAATAAATTATTAGAACACCAGATGAAAAAACACAGGAAATATGGTCACTTTACTTGTAAAAAGAAAAGGAGTACTTGTGGCACCTTAGAGACTAACCAATTTATTTGAGCGTAAGCTTTCGTGAGCTACAGCTCACTTCATCGGATGCATACTGTGACTTTCCACAGTATGCATCCGATGAAGTGAGCTGTAGCTCACGAAAGCTTACGCTCAAATAAATTGGTTAGTCTCTAAGGTGCCACAAGTACTCCTTTTCTTTTTGCGAATACAGACTAACAGGGCTGTTACTCTGAAACCTGATTTTACTTGTAGATAACAGTGAAACCAACAACAAACAGATCAGTTTCACTCTGCTTTTGCTTGAGAAAGCTATGGAGCTATCTTCTGTGATGGAGAACTCAAACGGAAAACATGGGAAAGAGACTGCCCCTCAAAACAGACAGAAAGCTGAGGGAAGGACAGAGTAACAAACACACACAGCCAGCTGCCAAAGCTTGGAGGCAGAGGCTTCCTGAACCACCTTGCAGCAGAAAGGGCACATAAAAGATTCTATTAGATTATTTTAGTTTGAGTATGTCATAAACATACAACTAAGGGTATTATAAAATCCCTCCTTTACCTGTAAGGGGTTAAGAAGCTCAAATAACCTGGTTGGCACCTGACCAAAAGGACCAATAAGGAAAGAAGATACTTTTAAATCTGGGGGAGGGGGGAGAGGGGGAGGTTTTGTTTGTGCTCTCTTTGCCCTGGTCTACACTAGGACTTTAGGTCGCATTTAGCAGCATTAAATCGATGTAAACCTGCACCCGTCCACACGATGAAGCCCTTTATTTCGACTTAAAGGGCTCTTAAAATCAATTTCCTTACTCCACCCCTGACAAGTGGATTAGCGCTTAAATCGGCCTTGCAGGGTCGAATTTGGGGTACTGTGGACACAATTCGATGGTATTGGCCTCCGGGAGCTATCCCAGAGTGCTCCATTTTGACCGCTCTGGACAGCACTCTCAACTCAGATGCACTGGCCAGGTAGACAGGAAAAGAACCGCAAACTTTTGAATCTCATTTCCTGTTTGGCCAGCGTGGCAAGCTGCAGGTGACCATGCAGAGCTCATCAGCAGAGGTGACCATGATGGAATCCCAGAATCGCAAAAGAGCTCCAGCATGGACCGAACGGGAGGTACGAGATCTGATCGCTGTATGGGGAGAGGAATCCGTGCTATCAGAACTCCGTTCCAGTTTTCGAAATGCCAAAACCTTTGTCAAAATCTCCCAGGGCATGAAGGACAGAGGCCATAACAGGGACCCGAAGCAGTGCCGCGTGAAACTGAAGGAGCTGAGGCAAGCCTACCAGAAAACCAGAGAGGCGAACAGCCGCTCTAGGTCAGAGCCCCAAACATGCCGCTTCTATGATGAGCTGCATGCCATTTTAGGGGGTTCAGCCACCACTACCCCAGCCGTGTTGTTTGACTTCTTCAATGGAGATGGAGGCAATACGGAAGCAGGTTTTGGGGACGAAGAAGAAGAAGATGATGATGATGAGGTTGTAGATAGCTCACAGCAAGCAAGCGGAGAAACCGGTTTTCCCGACAGCCAGGAACTGTTTCTCACCCTGGACCTGGAGCCAGTACCCCCCCGAACCCACCCAAGGCTGCCTCCTGGACCCAGCAGGCGGAGAAGGGACCTCCGGTGAGTGTACCTTTTAAAATACTATACATGGTTTAAAAGCAAGCATGTGAAAGGATTACTTTGCCCTGGCATTCGCGGCTCTCCTGGATATACTCCCAAAGCCTTTGCAAAAGGTTTCTGGGGAGGGCAGACTTATTGCGTCCTTCATGGTAGGACACTTTACCACTCCAGGCCAGTAACACGTACTCGGGAATCATTGTACAACAAAGCATTGCAGTGTATGTTTGCTGGCGTTCAAACAACATCCGTTCTTTATCTCTCTGTGTTATCCTCAGGAGAGTGAGATATAATCCATGGTCACCTGGTTGAAATAGGGTGCTTTTCTTCAGGGGACACTCAGAGGAGCCCATTCCTGCTGGGCTGTTTGCCTGCGGCTGAACAGAAATGTTCCCCGCTGTTAGCCACAGGGAGGGGGGAGGGTTGAGGGGGTAGCCACGCGGTGGGGGGAGGCAAAATGCGACCTTGTAACAAAAGCACATGTGCTATGTATGTAATGTTAACAGCAAGGTTTACCCTGAAAGAGTGTAGCCAGTGTTTTATAAAATGTGTCTTTTTAAATACCGCTGTCCCTTTTTTTTTCTCCACCAGCTGCATGTGTTTCAAAGATCACAGGATCTTCTCCTTCCCATGAGGAGGATCTTCTCCTTCCCATGAGGAGGATCTTCTCCTCCCACACTGACAGAGCACAGACGAATGCGTGGAGGCAAATAATGTCAGAGTGCAGGAAAGCACAAAATGACCGGGAGGAGAGGTGGCGGGCTGAAGAGAGTAAGTGGCGGGCTGAAGACAGGGCTGAAGCTCGAATGTGGCGGCAGCGTGATGAGAGGAGGCAGGATTCAATGCTGAGGCTGCTGGAGTACCAAACCAGTATGCTCCAGTGTATGGTTGAGCTGCAGCAAAGGCAGCTGGAGCACAGACTGCCACTACAGCCCCTGTGTAACCAACCGCCCTCCTCCCCAAGTTCCATAGCCTCCACACCCAGAAGCCCAAGAACGCGGTGGGGGGGCCACCGGCCAACCAGCCACTCCGCCACAGAGGATTGCCCCAAAAAAAGAAGGCTGTCATTCAATAAATTTTAAAGTTGTAAACTTTTAAAGTGCTGTGTGGCATTTTCCTTCCCTCCTCCACCACCCCTCCTGGGCTACCTTGGTAGTCATCCCCCTATTTGTGTGATGAATGAATAAAGAATGCATGAATGTGAAGCAACAATGACTTTATTGCCTCTGCAAGCGGTGATCGAAGGGAGGAGGAGAGGGTGGTTAGCTTACAGGGAAGTAGAGTGAACCAAGGGGCAGGGGGTTTCATCAAGGAGAAACAAACAGAAGTTTCACACCGTAGCCTGGCCAGTCATGAAACTGGTTTTCAAAGCTTCTCTGATGCGTACCGCGCCCTCCTGTGCTCTTCTAACTGCCCTGGTGTCTGGCTGCGCGTAACCAGCAGCCAGGTGATTTGCCTCAACCTCCCACCCCGCCATAAACGTCTCCCCCTTACTCTCACAGATATTGTGGAGCACACAGCAAGCAGTAATAACAGTGGGAATATTGGTTTCGCTGAGGTCTAAGCGAGCCAGTAAACTGCGCCAGCGTGCCTTTAAACGTCCAAATGCACATTCTACCACCATTCTGCACTTGCTCAGCCTGTAGTTGAACAGCTCCTGACTATTGTCCAGGCTGCCTGTGTACGTCTTCATGAGCCATGGCATTAAGGGGTAGGCTGGGTCCCCAAAGATACATATAGGCATTTCAACATCCCCAACAGTTATTTTCTGGTCTGGGAATAAAGTCCCTTCTTGCAGCTTTTGAAACAGACCAGAGTTCCTGAAGATGCGAGCGTCATGTACCTTTCCCGGCCATCCCACGTTGATGTTGGTGAAACGTCCCTTGTGATCCACCAGAGCTTGCAGCACTATTGAAAAGTACCCCTTGCGGTTTATGTACTCGCCGGCTTGGTGCTCCAGTGCCAAGATAGGGATATGGGTTCCGTCTACGGCCCCACCACAGTTAGGGAATCCCATTGCAGCAAAGCCATCCACTATGACCTGCACATTTCCCAGGGTCACTACCCTTGATATCAGCAGATCTTTGATTGCGTGGGCTACTTGCATCACAGCAGCCCCAACAGTAGATTTGCCCACTCCAAATTGATTCCCAACTGACCGGTAGCTGTCTGGCGTTGCAAGCTTCCACAGGGCTATCGCCACTCGCTTCTCAACTGTGAGGGCTGCTCTCATCTTGGTATTCATGTGCTTCAGGGCAGGGGAAAGCAAGTCACAAAGTTCCATGAAAGTGCCCTTATGCATGCGAAAGTTTCGCAGCCACTGGGAATCGTCCCAGACCTGCAACACTATGCAGTCCCACCAGTTTGTGCTTGTTTCCCGAGCCCAGAATCGGCGTTCCACTGCATGAACCTGCCCCATTAGCACCATGATGCCTACATTGGCAGGGCCCATGCTTTCAGAGAAATCTGTGTCCATGTCCTGATCACTCACGTGACCGCGCTGACATCGCCTCCTCGCCCGATATCGCTTTGCCAGGTTCTGGTGCTGCATATACTGCTGGATAATGCGTGTGGTGTTTAATGTGCTCCTAATTGCCAAAGTGAGCTGAGCGGCCTCCATGCTTGCCTTGGTATGGAGTCCGCACAGAAAAAAGGCGCGGAATGATTGTCTGCCGTTGCTCTGACGGAGGGAGGGGCGACTGACGACACGACTTACAGGGTTGGCTTCAGGGAGCTAAAATCAACAAAGGGGGTGGCTTTACATCAAGGACTATTTCAGGTAGGACTTCACGGAGGGTTCCAATAAGAAATGGTGCACTTAAGTTATTGTTCTTATTGGAACAAGGAGGTTAGCCTGGCCTCTGATTGATACATGGCTAGATTTACCTCGCTGCACCTTCTCTGTGAGTGACTGCAGTGTGACCTAGAGGAATGAGTCCCCTAGACAGGGGAGGAGGCAAATGAGTACAAAACAAATCTGGTCTATTTCTTGTTTTGATCCACTCCATCTATCTTTTACATCTTTGGCTGGCAGCAGACGGTGCAGAAGGACTGCATGCCATCCACATCTCATGGCTGCTCGGCAGAAGATGGTACAGTACGACTGCTAGCCATTGTCATCTCTTGCCTGCCCGGCAGAAGATGGTACAATACGACTGCTAGCCATCGTCATCTCTTGCCTGCCCGGCAGAAGATGGTACAGTACGACTGCTAGCAATCCGTATTGCCTGCCTGCTCACCATAAGACGGTTCAATAGGACTGACTGCAGGACTTAAGAGAATGACCTGGTAAAGTCACTCCAAATTTAGTCCCTGCGCCCATGTCTGCCCAGGCGCTCCCAGCCGACGCGGCCAGGAGCACCTCGGACATGACGATGACGGCTACCAGTCATATTGCACCGTCTGCTGCCAGAAGGCAATGGGTTGCTGCTACTGTGTAGCAATGCAGTACCGCGTCTGCCAGCATCCAGGAGACATACGGTGACGGTTACCTGAGCGGGCTCCATGCTTGCGGTGGTATGGTGTCTGCACAGGTAACTCAGGAAAAAAGGCGCGAAATGATTGTCTGCCCTTGCTTTCACGGAGGGAGGGAGGGAAGGGGGGCCTGACAATATGTACCCAGAACCACCCGCGACAATGTTTTAACCCCATCAGGCATTGGGATCTCAACCCAGAATTCCAATGGGCAGCAGAGACTGCGGGAACTGTGGGATAGCTACCCACAGTGCAACGCTCTGGAAGTCGACTCTAGCCTCGGTACTGTGGAAGCACTCCGCCGAGTTAATGCACTTAATGCACTTCTGTGGGGACACACACACACGAATATATAAAACCGATTTCTAAAAAACCGACTTCTATAAATTCGACCTTATTCCGTAGTGTAGACATAACCTTTGTTGTGCTGTCTCGGGACAGAAAGAGGGACCAGGTAGGGAAAAAGCCTCTCCTAAAACCCTACCTGAAATAAGCATCTATTATTATTAATAAGCTGCTCTCAGCTTTTTAAAAAAAAGTGTCCTTTAAAAAAAAAAATTCTCTCTGGTTTTCAAGCCTAAAAGAAAAAAAAAAAAAAAAAAGAAGAAGTCCTTTTAATATCCTGAGGTCTGTGCTTCTGGTTCAAAATGATCCCACCGCACTGCCACCATGTCAGGGTTCCCTCCCCACCCTGAACTCTGGGGTACAGATGTGGGGACCTGCATGAAAGACTCCCTAAGTTTATTTCTACCAGCTTAGGTTAAAACTTCCCCCAGGCACAAATCCTTTCTTTGTCCTTGGATGGTATTGCTGCCACCACCAAGTGATTTAGACAAACATCCAGGGAAAAGGGCCACTTGGAGGTAAAAGAAGCACCTCTGTAAAATCAGGATGGAAGGTAATTTTACAGGGTAATAAAAAGATTTTACAGGGTAATAAAAAGATTTTAAACACAGAGGATTCCCCTCTAGGCTCAACTTCAGAATTCCAAAAACAGGAATAAACCTCCCTCTTCGCATAGGGAAAATTCACAAGCTAAAACAAAAGATAATCTAACGCATTTCCTTGCTTTACTTACAATCTTTGTAATCTTAGATGCTTATTTCAGGTAGGGTTTTAGGAGAGGTTTTTTTCCTGCCTGGTCCCTCTCCCTGTCCCGAAACAGCACAACAAAGAGAGCACAAAAAAACCCTCCCTCCTGCCCCCCCCAGATTTGAAAGTATCTTCTTTCCTTATTGGTCCTTTTGGTCAGGTGCCAACCAGGTTATTTGAGCTTCTTACCCCCTTACAGGTAAAGGAGGGATTTTATGCTATCCTTAGCTATATGTTTATGAAAGAGTAATTTGACACTTCTAGTGGGAAGAACAGGGAAAGGGGAGTCAGAAATCCAGGGTTTGATTACCAGGCCTATGCATTTTGGTAACTGCACTGCTAATCAAAACACAATCTTTCTCTGGTAATTCTGAGATTACAGCTTTCACTATCAAATTCAAAATAAAGACATTAAAGAATGGAAGGAAACAACCTCCATTAACAAAAGAAAACATGCTTGAATATTTGAAACTGAATTTTTAAAAGTTATTTCAATAGACTGTGCATGAATCCAAGTCAGGTGGCCATGAAACAGGAACAAGTTATCGCTTGCAAAATCATATGCACAAGGACAGCCTCTTTACCGACTTTTTTCTGCAAGGACAAATATTTTATGTTTGCAAACATGCTGAGTCAATTTACAGCAACCATGTCCAGTGCAAACATTTATAACCTAGGAAATATCAGCTTTAAGCTGAATTTCCTATTGGGGTAAATGGAAAGATATCTGTAATTTATTGTTTGTGGCAACATTCATGGCTGCTCAACCAGCCTCTCTTTTCTCCACATGATCAACACTGGTAAATATGGACATGAGGTTTGTCAACATTTTTTTCATGTTTTCAGTCAATGTTTTGCAGTAATAATTATTATAAAAGTCTTCACACATTTAATGGGTACTTCCAATTTATACCATATTTATAACATGCCAATTTCAGAAAAATTCATGGCGGTTGCCAGCAATCTTGAGAGAGAGAGAGAGAGAGAGCGCGCGCGCATGTGCACACGAGTGTGTTTATGTACGTAGGGAAGGTGGGAAGGTCCTGCTGTAAAACTACTATTTTAATCAATGGGTGATCTAAACTGGCCCAAAAATCAAGGGAAGGACTGGAGTGCTCATTTTTGATACCTAATCTTCTATTGATGAAGACTGAAGACATTCATGTAAGGTTCAAACTTAAAATGTCCCATCTTTCTTGCAATGTGCAGATATTTAGTAACAAACACGAGATGTGCAGTTTAAAACCTGCATTTTTCAACATTTAAGGCTCAATCTTGAGGGTGTTTCACCCAGTGTAACTAAGAATAAAATTTCTGCCATAGTCTTTAACAAGTTGCTTGGAGAAACCCTAACTGTTATGTTTAATAAAGAAGATGGAAGACAGCTATGATGGCACAAGAAAATTAGCCTGCTACAAGAAGCAAAAATAAAGTTAATAGAAACTATCACAATTGTAAGTTGACTTAAGACCCAAATTATGTCTTTGTGCAGACTTGAACCTTTCCTTTCATCAAGAGGAAAAAGAAAAGTTGACAGAATACCAGAGATTGATTTACACCAAAACAGACAAGAATATTACCCTCCTGCTCTGAGTTCTCTTTCAGGCACAGAAATGTTAACAAAAATCCAATTTACTTATTTATACACTTTTTGCATTTCTCTCAGCTTGGACAATGAAAAAAATCATTTCTACCCAATTCACACTCAGTTTCACCTGCAGGTCCTTAGCGCTGTAATATTTGTGTTTCAAACATTGCAAGGGAATGTTTAATTAAAAACCGCTTGCATTGGAATTTTACATAAACTCTCAATACATTTCTATTGGTCTTATGTTTTATAAAAGCTTTTAAAATAAAATCTTTAAATTAGAACTGAGGCACCTTTGTGCTATGTATTATACACACACCTAGAAACAAACAATCCCTACCCAAGAGAACTTGCAGTCTAAGCTCCCTGTCTGAAAACTGAAAACTCATAGGTCCATACGGGCACAGCAGCCTGCTGCCCATTATCAATTGCAGGATCAGAGGCCAACAATACAAGTGACACAAAACAGAAGGCGAGATCTAAGCAAATATGTTTAGTATTATAATTAAATAAATCATCAATTATTCCTATCTGTCCCTCAACCGACCCAGCACTGACTGCTTTCTTATGACAATGTTGCTTTAAAAAAAATAATAGTCTGAGTATAGAATCTTCTACCCACCGGACAGATAGAGAACAGGCAGAAGTAATTCAAGCTAACCCACTACTGTTTTGCCAATGTGACAACTGGGAGGACCGCTAGCGGAAAGGGTAGCTCTGTCTTCATGGTCTTCTGAGACTGTGTATCAACTAGTTTTGATGGCGGTTCTGTGATAGTGACACACAGTAACTGAACTGACTAAATATTTCTCATGTGTCACTGAATGACTATCAGACGGCAATGACTACGGAACACTGCCAACTTGGGCCAGTTTTGAACCAACAGCCTAGGGATGAAAGCTCAAATCTTGATTAATCAGATCCTATTCTACATTAATGGTTTTCTGAACCCAGAGATCTGTTGTTCAACACCTACTTTTCATGAAAAAAAAAAAACAATGTGCATTTTAATCCTATTAATTTGGTCAAAACTACATTGTTTTTAACAGTCATTTGAATTACACTCTTTATGTTGTTTTGACAGGCTTTAAAAATAATCTCCACATGTACATTTGTCTCTGCCCTGCACATAAAAATGCATTTTTCTCAATTGCCCATTTTCTCTATTATTTTCTCTTCCATGAATTCCTTCATGAACCCATTATTTCTGCTGGGATCTTCTCAGCTCCCTTCCTCTCTCAAACCAAGCATTCAAGCAGATAACCAGGGCTGACAATGCAAAGCTAATTCAAATGGAGTCCTAAAGTTTCTAAATTATTTCCCCTTTATAGTTCTGCAGCTTCCTCTTTTCCCTCTGGCAATGTCTATCCTCTAGTGAAGAGAGCAGATGAACAGTCTTCTTAAAAAAAAATTGGTTTCAATTAGTCAAAGTAATAAATAACACCAGCCCTGCCTCCGAGCCCCCTCAAATGGCCAGGCAATCAGGAGAAATTTCAAGGGTGTTCCCAGGTTGAGACCCCACTGTGGCAATATGCTAAAGTATAATCAAGCAATCTCAGTCTTTGAGGCTTAAGAGGAAAGGTGGTAAAAGCAGAGGTACCATTGAGAACACAGACTATAATTTAACATAAATCTTTACAATATACAAAGTCTGTCAAGTACAGAATTACACAGTCAGTTAGGCATATTAGATGGGGGTTGGGAGAGAAAAGATGAAGGCGAGAATCTCTCTTTTAGAAGCACTAGACTCAGGTCACTGCTGGAGGCAGGATGCTGGACTAGATAGATAAACGATCTAATACAGTATGAAAAGGCAACAGGAATCCATCGAGCATTTATTTTTCTAAGACAGCACATGACCATAGATACAGGTTGACAGGTGGCACATAACAATGTAAGTAAAGAAATTAGGACAGGATATAGACTAGCAAGGAGGTCTGTGTATGAAATGGTCAGAAGCTGCAAAACACAGAAGAAGAAAACAATTGTTGCTGAGGGGAGAATGCTGCAGTGGACAGAAACACAATGTCTGGCAGCAGTTAAGAAAAGAACAAAGGGCACATCAGAAGAAAAGAGCACAACTCAGTGGAAATGATCATGGAAGCATTATTAAAGGCAGGAAGAGCCCATACTGAGTAATGGGGACCTTGCTACAGGAAGGATATTGAATGAAATGACACGGAAAAGAGCAACAAAACAAAATGTCTCATATGTTGAGATTTTGTGAAAATTAGGTTTATAGTCATTAGAAAAGAGGACCTCAAGAAGGGAACATGACTGAGGTACATACAGTTCTATGTGGTACAGAGAAAGGGGATGCTACAAAACTAGCAGTGAGGGCAACCAGTTCATACAAGAGAGAATGAAAGAATCCAAGAAAGACAAGTCACTAAAGGATCAAAAAGGCTAATAATGTTAGGAACCATTAGGAAAGGGACAGATAATAAGACAGAAAATATCATAATGGCACTGTATAAACCCACAGTATGTCCACATCTCGAATACAGTACCCAGTTCTGGTCACCCCATCTCAAAAAGGATATAGTGGAACTGGACAAAGTACAGAGAAGGGCAACAGAAGTTGATCCAATAAAAGATATTACCTCACCCACCTTGTCTCTCTACTAGTTTAGTGATGCAGACAAATGGAAATTAATGTTCAGTGATATAACCTGATACAAACTGACTCAATACATCCATTAAAAGGAAAATCGCTATTAAATTAACCTGAACCAATATGTGGATTAGTAAAAATTTTCTGTGGTAGGGCCAGATCTGACACTGTATTTAGAACTTTTCTAAATTCTGCTTAAGGAGAAATCAATAGAAGAATCATTTAAAACTTGAAGGTGCAACAACGTTAATTTTCATAGCAAAAAAGAAAGGAACTTACTGAAACAGCAGCAACCCTGCGAGGCTGTGTCACTCCAACTACTCTCCCTTCAGCTGTCCAGCCAGCTTCTGCTAGATACTGCAAACAAACATGGAAGACGGAATGAATTTGTCATACATGACACAATGTATCCAGCAGTTAAAGCACGGTACTGGATATCAGGGCTTCTAAGATTTATTCCTGGTTCTGACATCGACCCTCTGTGACACCGCAGGTAAAACACAAAGATTTTGTGCATTAGTTGACCCCTCTATAAAATAGGTACACTACTACTACCCCTACCTCACAGGTACATTAGCATTTAGAAAGCATTTTAAGATATTCAGATGAGAGAAGATTCACAGCTGTAAAGTATTTCTTCTTACTGATTCCTTTCCTGCCCCTCTCATTTAGTAGTCCTGTCTCAGGAAAAATGTCCAAATAGCATTAGTCAAGTATTCATGCTGAAGCAGTTAATATACCTCACTAGTTTTGTAGCTATGTAGTCTGGCAAGAAGAGCTAATTTTATATATTTAGCAAATATCGATTTTTTTTTTTTTAGTAATACTCACCACAAAAAAAAAGCTACTAAGTTTCTGTAACTGTTGTACTTCGGATGTGTTGCACATGTCCATTACAGGTTAGGTGTGTGTGCGCCTCGAGCACAGTTGCTGAAAATTTTTCCCTCAGTGGTACCCATTGGGTCAGCTCTAGCACCCTCTAGTGCCGCATGCTCATGGTGCCAGAATAAAGGGACCGGCCGACCCCGCATCCCCTCAAATGTCCTGTCAAAAGTTTTTAGAGCCCCCCCAAGTATCTGGGTGGGGCGGGTACAGATGCTGAGGTGTATGGGGGCAGCTGCCTGAGCCTAAAACTCCTGCTTTGTTTCTTTTGCAGGTGGTGGAGGGATGGTGGAGCTTACAAACAGGTGCTCTGCTGAGGCCTGAAATGCTTCCTCGAAGGCACTGGGGTATAGAGGCTGAGGGACTTGAGGGTAGCTCTGGAGTCCTTCAGTCCATGGAGCTTTGCATCTGTCTGCCCTGAGAAGAGTGAGGTCCTTTCAAACGGAAGGTCCAGGAGAGACTGCTGGACCTCCATTGGCAGGCCTGAGGACTGCAGCCAAGAACAGCTGCACACAGCCACAATTGAGGCCATGGATCTAGCTACCAAGTCTGCTGTGTCCAGGGCAGCGTGCAGAGAGGCCCTGGCTATCAACTTCCATTCTTCCACCAGTGCAGAGAAGTGCTGCCTGGACTCCTGGGGAAGAAAGTCTCTGAACTTTGACATGGAGTCCCAGACATTAAAATTGTATCTCCCTAATAATGCCTGTTAGTTGGATACGCAGAGCTCCTGTAGAATAAACCTTTCTACCAAATAGGTCTCTGAGTCCTTCGCCTTAGGGCATGCATTCCCTGTCTCTCACAAGGCTTTAGCTGGTCACATGATGGCCTAATTGAGAGGCAGCCACTTTAGACAGCCACAGCGCAGCCAAGAATGTTGACAAGGCTGTGGAAGGAGTCTATGACTACCTCCACATGCAGCCCTAAGTTCAAGGCCACCTCTTCATCAGCTCCTGATGAGCTTTGAAGTTGTCCGAGTTGGGGGTGACATGCCTGCTTCTGACACTGCCTTGTCCAGGGAGGAGGAGGAAGCCTGCACTGGCAAGGGGCCCTCCTCTTCTCCTTCTGCACTGACTGTGTCCCGCAGGTCTAGGTCCTATGGATCGGTACCAGGATCAGAGTCTAGGTCGGGTGCTGTGCGATGGGACGGAGGAGCCCTTCTCTCCGAGGCTACCAAATATAAGCATCTGGAATGTGCCCCTGACATCAGGAGAAAACACCAAGGGTTCCAAAATGGCCATTGCATCGGCACAGGCCAGTGCCCACTGGGCCAAGCACTTGGACATACCCCTGCGCCCAGGTCTGTCACCGCATTGGGCTGACCAGGAGGGTACCGACAGCGACCCATCTGCTGGGTATCTGACCCCACTTCCAACTCAGATGATGAGCCTTCCTCCAGGGACCATAGCGGTGCGGTACTCATCGGTTCCAGAGATCAGTGCTGAGGCGGGAGGCCTGCATCGAGGATAGCAGGGACAGTTTCCCCCTAGATGGTACCAAGGGGTCAGGTACCGAGCGGCAGTTTGAGGTGACATGCTCCATTCTGCCCACCTACACCGGCTCTTGCACTGCCGTCAACGGCAGTACCAATAGCACCAGCAAGTATCTGCCTGCCATGAATGCTTCCAGTGTGGCCAACACCGCGATCACGCCAGAGCCTTGCTGTCCCTCTGGCACCGGCTTATCCGGTACTGGACTCAACAGAGCTGCAAACAGGATAGAATCAATGGTACCACACATGGAGAGGAGGCAAGGCAGTGACCTGACTCAGGTCGCACTCCACTGCGCTCCCCATGTTTGGCCTTTTTCTGAGTCGGGGAATGCCCCCTCTTGGCCAGCTGCTTCTTATGTTTCTTTCTCGGCGCCGGGGACAGGGAACGGTACCGAGAGTCCCTCATGGTGGAAGGAGCACTCTGCACCGACGCTGAAATACTCAGTGCCGAGTCTGACTGGCTTGGCTCTGAAGAGGGTCTGAGTGCCTCTTCCATCAACAGGAATTTCAATCTGGCCTCCCGGTTCTTCTTCGTACAAGGACTGAAATCCCGGCAGTTATAGTAGCCCTGGACATGAGCCTCACCCAAGCACTTTAAGCAACTGGCATGCAGGTCACTCAAAGGCATAGGCTTGGTGCAGGGCTTGAAGCCTGGTGACCGAGGCATGCCTTGGCACCAAGGGCAGATGAAAATCCGCTAACAAGCAAGAAGCTCCAACTAAACTATGTACAAAAGCTATTTACAGTCCAAACAAAAAAATAAATAAGTAGTGAAGAAAGAAACAGGGGAAATAGATGAAAAATGAAGACCACTGCGTACAGCTTGTTGTAACAAGAAGAGCAGTTCCAGCAACCATCACAGGTGGTAAGAAAGAACTGAGGGGGGTGTGGAGTTGGCCGTTCCCTTTATACCTCCGCCATGAGCATGCAGCACGAGAGTGTGCTAGAGCTGACCTGACAGGCACCACTGACAGAAAAATTTCCACATACTGTACTCGAGGCATGCACACACCTAATGTGGAATGGACATGTGCAAGCACTCGAAGACGACCAATATTTTAATGGAATATGAAAAGGTGCCATACAAATATGCAATATGTTTCTCCCATCATGTTACAATTTTCTGGCAACGAAGAACAGGAAATAAAGATGGTCACTGTTTGAACAAAGAATTAGAAAGATCCTGATTGAATTTTTTTCTTTTCTTTTTTAAAAAAAACACTTTACAAATGGTGATGAATTTAAAAGAATTCTGAAGGAGAAATAATTTTAAGAAAAGTTGACCTCCTAGTTGAGCAGGAGCTTTTTGCAGTGGGAATTGTGGACCCAAATTTGATTCTTGAGTATGTTACGTAGGCCAATAAGTTATGTGGCAGAAGGATTTTATGCTGTTGCAATGCCAGAACCTGTTGGCTGATAGCAAGGGAGAGACAAGGTGTAAGGCTTTCTCATACCTCAGTGCATTGCAATAGCAGGACTGGGCCTAAGGTATCACTCTTGCCCCATAAGGTCTCTACATTGCTCCCAAGAGTTGGCTGTCACCCTACGCAAGATCTCCTGGAAGAATACAATTTTGCTATGTCACATGCACACTCACTTGTGGAATCTGAGTAGTTTTTCCACATCCTGTTTCTCCAACAATCACCAGCGTCTGATAGTTCTCCACCAGATAAAGGATGTGGTTTCTAAGCTGGAAGGGTGGAACATATTCAAGTTAGGAGAACAAATCTGTACAACAGAATTTTCAATACATTTCTGCAAAGAGCAATGCACATATACACATACACTCAGTATAAGGTATGAATTATGTTTAGAGCTTGATGTCAGAAAGCTAAACAATTCATTAAAATCCATCAATGCAGTGCACAACATATAATATTTGAACATAAGTCCACATAAAGGTTGTAATAAAAAAGAGCAGATTCTCTTTTGCCAACATCTATTAAACACAAAGATTAAAGTTCATCAAATATTAGAATGGTGACTTCCATTACATCACTTTCATGTTGTAAAGTGATTTTTAAGAGAGAGGATCAAAAACAATTTATAAAAAAAAACACAGCAGGCATGAGATTCAGCATATCAAAAAGTCCTTTCATACCTTAAACACTGGTAACTTTTGTCTCTGCTGTTCAATTGAAAGAGATGCATAGGGATTATAGATGACAGAAACACCAGTACTTTCAGCAGCACTCTGCCTCTCTTCTATGATGCTGACACCAGGACCTTCCGTGCCTACATGACATGAGACAATTTTAATAGGAGGATGACAGAAATTTGCATAGCATATCTCAGTCTAACTCAGACAAATAAGTTCCTTAAGAAAAGGAACTCTGTCTGCCTTCTAACATGTGCTGTTAACCATCTCTAACATAATAATCATAAACATATGTAGTTAATGCTTAATAAACAGGAACTTGTTCCAAATTAAATGTAAATCTCCATTTTTTAAAGTCTCCTAACATGGCACAATGTATCTGTCTCTCTCAAAGAAAATTTTTAAAACTTCATGAGAAATGTACAAAAGCCTTAACTTTTGGCACCTCTCTTTTTCCTTTTCTCCCACTTTAAAGAAAGGTTTTTGACATACTGTATTTCTCACTGTTTTTCCCAGGAATGCCTCTAGTCATTTAAAACCAGCAACAGGCAATAAGAATCAATTTAATCAACACACAATACTAGAATAAGTCTCCCAATGGAACATTTTTGATTGAGATTAATTCTAAGGTGTACTTTTAACCCTACTTGCTTATGAGCCATGCCACTCACTAAATTGAGCTCATAAATCTGTTTATTCCCAGTACATGTAACTGGGAAACTCATGACAGCTGGAAACGCTCAATCATGGGGGGGATTTTCTCATTAAGGTAATGCATCTTCTGCAGTTTTCTCCTCTGCTATTCAGCTGAGATGTCTCTCATTTTGTAGGATCTGTGTTGCACATTATTGGCCATGTCCACAGAAGGATTTAAACGATATTTGCTCAATTCTGCTTTAAAACAGACAGGTCCCATACACATTCAACAAACAAACTGTTTACATTTTGTATTAACATAGACCAGTTTAAAGAAGGGTTAAAAATGGTTCCAATAAGAATTTAATCCCCATTATAGACATAGCTTTAAACATCAGTATCATATAACATTTGGATGCCAACAGAAAGATAGGGAATAATTCCTCTGATCACCCATATGTTGTCTGTTACCATGCTCCTGGACATACCTGACAGATAATTTATTTAAATCAGGTAACCAATTCAACTTGCCAAGGCTCATCCACTTGGAGGGAGACTCCCTCATTTTTTAGATTAATTTTACAGCAATGTATAAATTTTTCATTAATCTTCAGTGTATGGACTGCATATTCCCATGCGTTTGTACAGTGACCATGCTACAGGGGACCTGGGACACACAGGAGACTTCAGTATATCCCAGGAAACTGACTACTTGAATTCAAAATGTTTCTGCCTCTCTCTCTCTACTATCAATCAATATAAATTCTGGCTCTTCCATGAACTGATTGCTGCTTCAGGCAAGTGCATTACTGGAGCCTCTGGGTGATAGTAAATTGTTTTCAGATCCTCACAGAAAACATGGAGCATAAGCACAAGATAGTATAATTCTTTCAGGAACAGTTGTGTGTTTCAGTTAGATTTGCTCTCTGCTTTGCTTTTATTACAGAGGAGCTGCAGCTCTATTATAGTTAAGGTTGGGAGTCCCCTGCTTACAAGATGACTAATTCTATTTTATTTTAGAGGTATACATGAATTTAGTGCTGGTGAAAGATGCCTGTTTGAGATTCCCTGAAAACCCACCACCCTATTTATCCACAGGGGAGTTTCAACCCATGCAGCAGGAGCAGGAGCACAAGCTTCCCGCCCCCTCAATGCAGCCAGGCCGATGTGCCTTTACCCTGCAGCCCAGGGCCCACCCTAAGCTGCACGAGCAGAGCTCAGACTCCGTGACCCATCAGCCCTCAGCATCTCTGCTGAGCAGGGGCCAGGCAGTAGCAGGGAGATCGGCAGCTCCGATGTTGGGGGCGCCCGGACTGTAACCCTGCCAGGTCAAGGGGAACTTAAATGCCCCCCTCACCCTCAGACTCTGCGGGGGGGGGGGGAATTACAGACCATTAAATCACCAGCTCCTAGTCACTGTGGTGGGGAAGGGTAAGAAACGAGCAGCTTTGCCCCAGCCCCGCCCCGGGCAGCGCCAAGAGGGGATGGGACGAGGGGAGGCCCAGGAGGCTCCTGCCCAGCGGCGCGGCACGGCCCCGGCGAAGGGGAGCAGAGGGGACTAGCACCAGCAGTGCCGATCCCCGGCCTTTGCTCCCCAGTAGCCCCCTCCCTCCCGGGCCCGTTCGCCCCTCACCCGGTTTCCAAAACTTCATCGGTCCTACGGGCGCCGCCATCTTGGGGTGAAAGGTCAAAACGGAAGTGACGCCCCCGCCCACCGCAAGGGGAGGGGCTGTGCGTCACGTGATAAGCTGTGTGATTGGCCGGCCGTTGCTATGGCGTCGGTCCCTTCTCAGGCAGCCTCCCCGCCACGTGTCGTAGGGAAGCCAAGGGCCCTATTGTGCCCCAGGCAGCTCCCTCCTCCACCGGAGGAGGCGCCCAGAGCCTAGGGTGATGGGCGCCCAGGGAGGAGCCTAGCCAGAAGGCCCCTCCCCTCAGGGCCGACAGGGCAGCACCCCAGGACCCGCAGGAGCAGAGGGAGGCAAAGACTCCTCAGGGCTTTGTGCCTTTTGATCTTTAATAGCGGGGCGTGGAAGGACTTTTATGGGTAAATGCGGTAAGTGGTGATTTCACCATGGCCCAACCGAGGAGAAAATACTTCAAGCAATCATGATTGCAATCTACAGCTGGGCCAAGTCAGGAAAATGCTGCTTGGGAATATGGTGAGATCAGCGACAGACCTCCTGGTCCAGGAGCCAGATTAGCAATCAGCTGTACCCAAAAGAGCCGTAGTAGTGTGAATTCATTATATATCTATATATAGTCTCACAGCAAAGTGACTGACCAAGTATTCAGATGCAGTTTATACAGGTCTTTTGCCAGTATAACTTAAACCAAAACTAAGCTATGCCAGCAAAAGAACATTTTTGCCAGTACAATTGCATCAACATTAGGGCTTTTGCCAGCATAGCTATGTCGGTTATCAGTGTGATTGTTTTCACACTCCTAACCAACAGTTATGCTAGTAAGACTTTCTTGTATAGACCAGATCCAAGTGTAGATCTGACTGTAGTCTAGACTAGAAAAGGGTTGCATGTGTTTCATACCAGTCTAGCTACACTGGCAAAGCTGTTTAGTGTAGGCATAGTTTATACTTGCAAAAGAGTTTTTTTGCTAGTATAGCTTATACTGATTCCCCCAGCAAAACAAGTTACACTAGGGCTTTTGCAGGTATAAAAATCAGCCCTCCACCCCCCTCCTGGTATTACTATATTGGCAAAAGTTTTATGTATAGCTCTGGCCTGAGCCTTTAGGGTGCACTTCGATAATGTTTCCAAGATTTCCTCTATAACCAGGTGGGCTAGAAACATTCATTAAGAAAAAAAAGAATCTCATATTCACACCTAAGAATTTGCTCCTAGGAGCTGGAGCTTTAAGAACAATACCATGCATCATGACACTCATAACTAGAGGGTTGCACACTTTGTTGTTTCCCTAGGCTGAGCACTTTGCGCACACTCGAGGGTCCTTGCATTTCTCTCTTCCCAGCCACAAGTTCCGTGTGTGCCATCCTCCCCTCCCGCTCTGTTGTAGAGACTCTCTTCAACCCCTTCATCCCTTCCCTCATGCCAGGGTCTCCATGTCCCCCTTCCCTTCTAGCCAGCGTCTCTGTCTGTCCCCCCTATCTTTCTCCCACACCAGCAGCTCTGTATACTCATAGTTCCCCCAGCCCCCAGGCATGGGGCACTGTGTCCACATTCTCCCCATGCTCACCGTTCCCCCTTCCTCACCATGGCAAGGGCTTAGTGTGCCTCCCTATTCCCCATCCCTCCTATCCAGGATCTCTGTGTGCCCTCCATGCCAGGGGCTGTGTGTTCCACATCCCATATCTGGGTTCCTCATTCTTCCTCCTCCTGCTAGTGATTCTGTATCCCTCATTCCCCCTTCCCTTGTGGTTCCATGGGCCCCCAGGCCAGGAGCCCCTGCCCATGCCAAGGACTGTGTATGTACGCCCCAGCCCCCCACCTCCAACCCATTCTTTTTCTTTCTCTCTGGGAGATAAGTAATTCAGGGTGTCAATATATTTAAACTGTACTAGGAACAGCAGCAGAGCTGAGATTGGGGTATTGCTATGCTGGAAGGCTGCCTTCAGCTGGTTGTTTGATCTATAGACACAGTCAGTGGTTGAAGTTGCTTAATCTGCTAATCAGATGATCTGTGCACCCCCCATTTCTCCCTGCTGTTTTTTTTTTTATTTATTTTCATCCAAAGCAATAGGGTTCTGCCCACTGATACCTGCAACAGTCCCTGAAATTTTGGAGTTGATCGAATGCAGCATTCAAAAGTTATCGCATTGCGGACAAGCGTAGAAAATGCCACCGCACTGAGTGCAAGATTTCACTTCACCTGGCCAAGTAGGAAAAGAGATTGAGTTTAGATTCACCTTAGCTACCATATGTTAGCTAAGCCCTACCTAAATTTGATCATTTTTCTAGTCAAGACTAATAGTCAACATTGCTCCTTATGTTTGATCTCATCTGTTAGGTCTTAAAAATGAATTCAGCAGTGCAAGGTAAAAAGGCAGGGAAGCAATAGCAAACTGGCTGCTGCCGTGACCATTTGTGTTATGGACAGCATTGGAAGCTACATCCAGTGACTGGCAAACAGACCGGATGTAACTTTAGGCAGCACCAGCACAGGAGAAACCGAAGCACAACAGGATGGATAGGGCTGCTCAAGGCCCAGTTTAAGGCATATGCCCAAAGCTTGACTTGTGAAAAGTTTCCTTAAATTCACAGAAGAAAAAAACAAACAAAAGTATGATGCAAGCCATAATCCCTTGCATGACTCATTAGTCCTAGCCAAGCCTTAAGAAAACCCTCTATCACAGCGGTTCTCAAACTGTAGGTCAGGACCCCAAAGTGGGTTGTGACTCCATTTTAATGGGGTCGCCAGGGTTGGCTTAGATTTGCTGGGGCCCGGGGCCGAAGCCCGAGTCCCACCGCCCGGGACTGAAGCCCAGGGACTGAAGCTGTGGGCAGCGGGGCTCAGGTTACAGGCTCCCTGCCTGGGGCTGAAGCCCTTGAGCTTCGGCTTTGCCCCCCTCCACCCAGGGTGGTCAGGCTTGGGCTTTGTCAGAGGGGGGCGTGGTGCAATTAAGTTTGAGAACCTCTGCTCTACGATAAGACAAGGCAGCACAGGCTGGATTTGAGGTGGTGGCTCGACCTAAGGAGAGCCACAGGATCTTTGTCCAACAGCTTCAATAAAGAATCCCAATTATATTCATTACAACCAAGTCAAGTTTCTTCCCTACCACAAGGATATATGCACCAAAGTCATTGCACTTTATACCAGGCAGCTGATGGTTTGGGAAAAGAATCACCAGACAATTAAGTTCAATTACCCTGATGCTTTATTAAATCTTTGACAAAGAGGGTGAAAAACCTCACAGAACCGCAAAATCCCCAGCCACATTTCACTTGCTTCTTAATCTCTAGCACTCTTTTTCGTGTACATAAATAATGTGACAGAGCAGCACTATGACTGTTGTAATTAATCGTAAGTGATGTGTTTATACCTTACCTGGTTAATATGGTCTTTCAATTAATTTTTATTATAATCCGATGGTTGTTTGGCAAATTCTTTTAGAGAAAAATTATGTCCTTGATTGTAATAAGAGATGTAATCTTAAAATCCTGGCTGTTTATTTGGATACATTTTGAAATTACAAATAATACAAAAGATCTCCCACTATTATTAAAAACAGTTATTATATAAATATTGCTTTTTTTCAGTCACAGCAACAATAGCCCATACGGGAAACACTGTTACAGTAAACTTAGAATCCTTCGCATAAAAGAGGAGAAAAAGCTCATTCAGGAGAAAAGTCCACCATCAATTTTGAACACACAAATATGCAAGACACTTGCAAATTCTGAAAGAGTAAATTAGCCTGACAGGAACATTCTGCACACATCACAAAAGTGGCATTAAGAGGATTATTGCATTGAAGGGATACATATCATAGCAAAGGACAAACCCATACTTAGGATACTAGCACACAAGGATAAAAAAAACACATCATGGACACTGAATGTTCTTAGATTAGGCAAATTAAGTTTCAGTTACAATAAATGCAGAAGATTAATTATGTTATCTTTATTGCACATAACAGACTTTTTCTTGTTTATAATGTATAACAGGCTATATGAAGTGCAAATTAATGTAAATCTAGAATATTAAATGTTTCCTGATTTAAAACAGCCTTAATGCAACAATTATAGGGTTGCCCCCAGTTTTGTGTCTTTTTTGTTTTTAATTGCTATGCTTAACAACATACATAACTCTTCAGTTAGGTTTAGATATTCACACCTCAGGCCCAGACTCAGTGAAGCACTCACACCCATGCCCGAATGCTCTGCTGAATCAAGGCCTCAATGAATGAAGTGGGTTAAGAGTATGTTCCTACTTTACTGCAGCTGCCATTGTTTGATTGAAGAGAACTTTCTGCAAGGCTGGATTAATGAGACCACAGGGCAAGAATATATGTTGAAATTACTATTTTTGCAACAGAAAAGATTAGATTTGTTTTAAATGAGAGCTTTGAATTTGTATGAAGACCTTAAAATGGCAGGATATTTTTTTTTTTTTTTTTTGCACATATGATTTGCCTGGCCTAGGTTAAGGTGAGCTTTTTTGATTTTTGGGGAAATGTGTGCAGTGAGGGGGGAGGGGGGAATTCTTCCTTGCGTTTCAAAACCTCTCATAAAATTCAGGAGTAGGCTGAAAGCAACAGCTCCTGTGTCTGTCAGGCCAGGTATGGTGAATGTACAATGATATAACGAAATAGGCCTTCATTTGGTTCTGCAAAAGCAAATAGGGAAAGCTTCAGTGTAGAAAAAAAAAAAGTATTCTAGAGAAATGAATATCTAAAAAAGATTATAAAAAAATCTTTTTGCAACCTTATCCATACTTTATTACAAAACAAAAAGGATAGTGTACATTTAAAATAATGTGCAAAACTCAAATAGCAAATTAAGGCACTTTTATGTTTTAATGCTTCAAGTACTTCACTGTGCATTGTGTAATAAGTTGCATAGGAAGAACCACAACAGTGCTCTGTGTAAACGTCTCTCTTTCACCAACAGAAGTTGGTCCAATAAAAGATATTACCTCACCCACCTTGTCTGTCTAATATACTGGGACCAACATGGCCACAACAACACTGCAAACAACAGTGCTTAAAAGCAGCTGATGCACTAACTTGCTCCACCTAGCTGCGGCCATTCATTTGAAGAAAGGGTGTGATGTCTGAGGCCCAGTAGGCTAACATCTATCTTTTTCCATCTGGTTGAGGTTATAGGTTATCGTTTGGCTATCCATGTCATTTTTCAGTCAAATGTCCCTGGCTGGAGAGATTGCCAAACACAAGTTTGAGCTTGGACCTGATTTCAGAGCAGAAGAGTGCCCCCCACCCCATTTATTTTTCAGAAGGAGCTCTTTAAGCAGTGTTCTTTTCGGTAGCAAGAGTCTTTAGAACAACCAGACCCATTGAGTTATGAGAATACTGATCTAGTAGAGGATGTGAAAGTGCAGCAGAATGACTGAAAACTAGAAGAAGTTAACAAGAGTTATCCACATGCTGGTGATAATATCCACATATTATCACCTAGGAGGCAGAGACAACAACACAGTTTTATGTTTGCTGGCCTGAGTTGTAGTAGTCTTCAGTAGAACCACTGTTTGAGTATTGCCTTCTCTCAATTTGAGATTTGTTTTCCAGTGGCTACCATTACAACATTGGTTTGCAAGGAAGCATTGGATATGGGCACAGTGGGCTCTTCTCATCTTTCAAGTTGAGTGGACAGTGCTCACCTCTCTATGCTCCAGCGTGGCCTCATGACTGCAGAGACATTCTTCTCGGTCAACGGTGGAGATGCCTGCATTATGATATTTGACTCACACTTTGCCTCCCTGGAGGTAATCAAGAAGCTCTGTTTCTTTCTCATGTTTTCTACAAATGCTCTAAGGTAGAAAAACTCCATTCTCAAGAAGTTTTCCTTCATCCAGTCACTGGAAGCCTTTGTTCTCCTGAGCAGCTGATCAAACATTCCACTCTTCTTGCAACTGGATGACAGTTTGGGGTTGATGGGCTTTGACCGTGCAAAAAGGATCCGGAATTCCAGGTCAAAGTGTGCGACTGCTGGGCCCGACAGAATCAAGATGTTACTGCTGCTTAGTTTCCCATCAGTCCATGTGAAACTTAATAATGAGAAAATTCACAATGATGTTAATTTATTACAATAAATAATACACCCACACAAAGGTTGAAATAGTGCCAATACGTGTTCTCTTTCAATACAAGAAACTAGATTGTTATTGTACTACGGATAGTTAGCAACATAATTTTTAGTGCAAACATCACATACGATCAACAGCTCACAAGAAAAACAGTTTTGTACTGTTACCCTTCACCCCACAATCCAAGGAAGTCATAGGAGACAAGGACATGAAAAGAAATAGGGTACTTGCCTGTAGGAACCTGTTGTCACTCTTATGCCGTCAACCAAGATAAACTTTTCTTGGACCCTCCCCACAATTTTGACTCCTGACCTTGTGCAATAAGTGTTTCCTGATATAGTTCGAACTCTCATCAGCTGTTTGAAAGAGAGGAGGGGGGGAAAACCATCCTTATTTAAGTTTTGACATATCAAAAGAAAATGATTCTACCTAAGAGGGAAACTTACAAATGTTAACAATAAAAGAGTGTCCGAAGACCACTGCTGATCAGCTAACACAGGATGTTGCTGAGTGGCATAAGATTCACTCTCCTAAGGAGTCAAATGACCATTCTAAGGGGTTCTTGTGGCTTAGGGAGCAAAACATTAAGTCAAAATTTGAACTAGAATTTAGTCTCCCTCTTTGTAAAGCAGTGAGTCTTGATGCCGTTGGGCTAACAAGACCACTCAATGTATTTGTCCTTAAGGGAATAAAAAATGGACTAAACTGAACTGAACCCTCCTTTGTGTCCTTACAAAAGAGTGACTAAAATATAGTGGATTATGTGTTTACACAGTACGAGTCTCCTCCCCCTTTAAATAATTTATGTTTGTGGGAAGAGAGCCTCTCTTTCAACAGATTCCTAGAAGAAGGAAGAGAACTTTAATCATCTGGGCCAGAAACATTAAGACATTCATCAGAAAGATTCCCATTCTAAGGAAAGTCAATTTACTTTATGAGATGGCCAGAAAATTAAGGTTCAAGCTACAGATATTTAAACAAAGAAAAGAGTGTCTGCAGTGCTTTCAGCAATCCCATAACAAGTGTTAAAGACAAAACAATCACTTCAATGTAATACATGGGTGTTAGTGCACCTCTAAAGACATCATCGTTTGTGCAGTTAATGCCTTCTTTTTCAAGATCAGTTAAAACTTACAAAAAAGAGCAAGAGCTACACAAATCATATTTCTTTTGAAAACTCAAATGTTATGGTTGCAACAGGGCCAATAACCAATTGTTTCTTGCCATAAGTATCACAGTGCCTACCTTCTCCTGCTCATGATCAACTCCTAGGTTTCTGCACATTTTCAGAAAGTGGGGAAATGAAGCACGATCTAAAAGGATGTACACGCTAACTTTCCGCTTGCTACAGGCTTCCTGAAGGTCTTTGAAGATATCGATGTCTGTGAAGGTATCCATAACCACAGCAATAACCTGAAAAAAAAAAATACAGAAGAAACCATTAGTTCAAGAAAATCTTGTGACCTATGTCTTATTTTTCTCAGCACCCCAGGGAAGATTTAGAAAGGGCAGAGGGGTGTATGAATCAATTTAGCTTCCAAATTAAGTAGTTCCCTGGTTGATTTCCTTTTATCGATACCATATTCCCTAGACAAGTTTCCATTTTCCTTGCTACTTTTTTTTAAGTGTTATTTCATTGTGGCATAGTCAACATGTTCTGTCATTCTTAGCAGCATTCCATAAGTGTCTCAAGTACTGGATAATTTAGATATGCAATGTTGTAGCCGCATCAGCCCCTGGATATTAGAGAGACAAGGTGGATGGCGTAATATCTTATTGAATCAACTTGTTGATGACAGACAAATCCCTGGCTGAACCAGAGCAGCATGTGCAGGCTCTACAATGGGAAGGCTTTTTATATTGCTCTGTATCAGAGGTGAGAGAGGACACCATGAAAGGGTAAGGGAATGAGTTTAGGTTAAGCTAACAGCACTTCAAAGGGAAAAATACATGGGTATTGCAGGTGTACTATACCTCTATATTAGGTGTCAAATATGTTGCTTCACAGTACACCTAAGGTATATGGATACCCATTGTAATCAATCTTTGCATATCATCGCTTCCACAAAGTCATATACAGTACAATGGAAAAACAGATATTGAACTCGTAGGATGATAGGAGCCTGCTTCTTAGAGTATTTATTCTGTCTTTGACACATACCATTTGATAATACATACAAAGAAATGCATACATCTAAGATTCTTTGCTACTCCATCCACATGGTTTCCTTTTGTACACCTGGAATTACAATAGCAGGAACTAGAGAGTCTGTGAATAGGGGCTACATCTGTTTGGTTCATAGGGTGCAAATGACATAATTAAATAGCTGAAGGCAGGTAAGTGAATTGGGAAAGAGAGACTGTTGGCTGTCAGTCCTTTCTGCCAATGGATAAGTTACTCAGGAAAAGGAATCTTATATACATTCAAAATAAAGTACTGAATCATCGCTTATCAGGGAACACTATCTCCGTTTGTCATTTGCTCAGCAGCATCTGGCTCACTGTTTAATTATATTTGTATTCTATGTTCCCTCTTTTGTATTGAATGACTTCACCCTCAAGGTTAAGCCACACAGGTCTTAAGGTTCCTTCATTTCCCCCACCTCTAAATTGATCCCAAGACCCACCAGGGCAGTCAGAGACCAGACTGCTCTCCAACACCAGATGAGTGGGCTAGTAAGAAGCTTACTTAGAAACTTTTTTTTTTTTAAAAGATAAGTGTTTCACCACCAGCCTTCCGTAATCAAATAGTTGACTTTTGATACCATTCAGCCACTTAATAAACTGGGATATGGGAACGGGGAGTAAATATCCAGTCCAAAACAGAACTTTGGCAAGATGGTTAATTCTTAGCTTGAAGTTTCTTACACTGAAGTACCCCAAGTTGGAGATGCAACACAAATGCAAGCCATTTTGATAGACACATCCTAAATCAGAGATTGTGGGATTGTGTCCTCTTCCTGCAAATGTATTGCTTGAAGAGAAGGATTGCTTCAGTCCCAAAACTTGGAAAGGATCACTGACTTCACCAGTGTTATCTGCAAAGGGTTTGAGTATGCAAGGAAAAGAAACTTCTCATTGCAGCAAATATCTTCACTGATGTGAATTGGTTTCCCCTTTACTATCATTTCTTTAGATTAGAAGAAATGCTGAGGATCCTCACCGTACTGTCATTAGTAGGGCTGTCAAGTGATTAAAAAAATGAATCACAATTAATCGCATGATTAAAAAATTGTGATTAATCACACAATAATAGAATACCATTTATTTACATATTTTTGGATTTTTTCTACATTTTCAAATATATTGATTTCAATTAAAACAGAACAGAGTACAGTGCTCACTTTATTTTTGATTACAAATATTTGTGCTGTAAAAAACAAAATTTTCAATTCACCTCATACAAGTACTGTAGTGCAATCTCTTTTTCGTGAAAGTTGAACTTACAAACATAGAATTATGTACAAAAAATAACTGCATTAAAAATAAAACAATGTAAAACTTTAGAGACTACAAGTCCACGGAATCCTACTTCTTGTTCAGCCAGTCACTCAGACAAACAAGTTTGTTTACATTTGCAGGAGATAATGCTGCCTGCTTCTTGTTCACAATGTCACCTGAAAGTGAGAACAGGCATTTGCATGGCATTGTTGTAGCCGGCATCGCAAGATATTTACGTGTCAGATAAGCTAAAGATTCATATGTCCTTTCATGCTTCAGCCATCATTCCAGAGGACATGCGTCCATGCTGATGATGAGTTCTGCTCGATAACAATCCAAAGCAGTGCAGACCGACACATGTTCACTTTCATCATCTGAGTTAGATGCCACCAGCAGAAGGTTGATTTTCTTTTTTCATGGTTCAAGTTATGTAGTTTCCGCATCGGGGTGTTGCTCTTTTAAGACTTCTGAAAGCATGCTCCACACCTTGTCCCGCTCAGATTTTGGAAGGCACTTCCGATCCTTAAACTTTGGGTTGAGTGCTGTAGCTATCTGTAGAAATCTCATCTTGTACCTTCTTTGCATTTTGTCAAATCTGCAGTGAAAGTGTTCTTAAAATGAACAACATATGCTGGTTCATCATCCGAGACTGCTATGACATGAAATATATTGCAGAATGCAGGTAAAACAGCAGGAGACATACTATTCTCGCCCCAGCGAGCTCAGTCAGAATTTAATTAATGCATTTTTTTTAAACGAGTGTCACCAGCATGGAAGCATCTCCTCTGGAATGGTGAACGAAGCATGAAGGGGCATATGAATGTTTAGTATATCTGACATGTAAATACCTTGCAATGCCGGCTACAAAAGTGTCATGTGAACGCCTGTTCTCTCTTTCAGGTGAGATTATAAATAAGCAGGCAGCATTATCTCCCAAAAATGTAAACAATCTTGTATATCTTAGCGATTGGCTGAACAAGAAGTAGGACTGAGTGGACTTATAGGCTCTAAAGTTTCACATTGTTTTGTTTTTGAGTGCAGTTATGTAACAACCAAACAAAAAATACATTTGTAAATTGCACTTTCACAATAAAGAGATTGCATTATGGTGCTTGTATGAGGTGAATTGAAAAATACTATTCTCTTTTTTTATAATTTTTACAGTGAAAATATTTGTAATCAAAATAATATAAAGTGAGCACTTTACACTGTATTCTGTGTTGTATTTAAAATAAATATATTTGAAAATGTAGAAAAAAATCAAAAATATTTAATCAACTTCAATTGGTATTCTATTGTTTAACAATGTGATTAAAACTGCAATTATTCATGATTAATATTTTTGAGTTAATCGCGTGACTTAACTGTGATTAATTGACAGCCCTAGTCATTAGGGATCCCACGACATTTTGAACAAAGGAAGCATTATTAGTCTAGATGGCCTGGCCAAGATCCAGCTTGGATAATTACACTCTGCCTTCATAGCTGATATCATAGGGATAAAATCTAAGTAGAGATGTTCTTCAGTTCTCTTCTGAAAAACTTAAGTGGGACTAACCTAAGTCAGCCTCACTTCAGTCCCCAGCAAAATCATGGAGCAGGTCCTCAAGGAATCCAGTTTGAAGCACTTGGAGGAGAGGAAGGTGATCAGGAACAGTCAACATGGATTCACCAAGGGCAAGTCATGCCTGACCAACCTGATTGCCTTCTATGATGAGATAACTGGCTCTGTGGATATGGGGAAAGTGGTGGATGTGATATATCTTGACTTTAGCAAAGCTTTTGATACAGTCTCCCACGGTATTCTTGCCAGCAAGTTAAAGAAGTATGGATTGGATGAATGGACTATAAGGTGGATAGAAAGCTGGCTAGATTGTCGGGCTCAACGGGTAGTGATCAACGGCTCGATGTCTAGTTGATAGCCGGCATTAAGCGGAGTGCCCCAGGGGTCTGTCCTGGGGCCGGTTTTGTTCAACATCTTTATTAATGATCTGGATGATGGGATGAACTGCACCCTCAGTAAGTTCGCAGATGACACTAAACTGGGGGGAAAGGTAGATATGCTGGAGGGTAGGGATAGGGTCCAGAGTGACCTAGACAAATTGAAGGTTTGGGCCAAAAGAAATCTGATGAGGTTCAACAAAGACAAGTGCAGAGTCCTGCACTTAGGAAGGAAGAATCCCATGCACTGCTACAGGCTGGGGACTGACTAGCTAAGCAGCAGTTCTATAGAAAAGGACCTGGGGATTACAGTGGACAAGAAGCTGGATATTAGTCAGCACTGTGTCCTTTTTACCAAGAAGGACAACGGCATATTAGGCTGTATTAATAGGAGCATTGCCAGCAGATCGAGGGAAGTGATTATTCCCCTCTATTCGGCACTGGTGAGGCCACACCTGGAGTATTGTGTCTAGTTTTGGTGCCCCCACTACAGAAGGGATGTGGACAAACTGAAGAGAGTCCAGCGGAGGGCAACGAAAATGATTAGGGGGCTGGGGCACATGACTTACGAGGAGAGGCTGAGGGAACTGGGGTTATTTAGTCTGCAGAAGAGAAGAGTGAGGGGGGATTTGATAGCAGCCTTCAACTACCTGAAGGAGGGTTCCGAAAAGGATGGACCTAGGCTGTTTTCAGGGGTGGCAGATGACAGAACAAGAAGTAATGGTCTCAAGTTGCAGTGGGGGAGGTCTAGGTTGACTATTAGGAAACACTATTTCACTAGGAGGGTGATGAAGCACTGGAATGGGTTACCTAGGCAGGTGGTGGAATCTCCATCCTTAGAGGTTTTTAGGGCCTGGCTTGACAAAGCCCTGGCTGGGATGATTTAGTTGATGTTGGTCCTGCTTTGAGCAGGGGTTGGACTAGATGACCTCCTGAGGTCTCTTCCAACCATAATATTCTATGATTCTATGACTACAAGGCAGAAGGCTGCTATATTCCATCCCAGAGGTGGCATGAGTGATCCCCAGGTTTAGTATGTACAGAGCAGCCATTGTGGGTTAGGCACAAGTTATCAGGTTTCATTTAAAAGACACACTGTGTGATGGTGTGATACTAAGGTGCTACAAGCATGTGTTTTGGGATGACCACATTACTCATAATTGCCAAAGTCCCACGTGAACTAACCGAGACCAAGGAGTGTCCATAAGCACACTACACTGTCATTTATTCTGCATATAACACATACATTGCCGAAAGACTAGTTTCTAAAGTAGGAAAGATTTTATCACAACGCAGACAGGATCCCTGCCCTGAGGAGCTTCTCCCTTCCTTCATTCTCCTGCAGGATTGTAGTGATGGCCTATCCAGAGAGGAAAGGTCACCACAACCATGACAGTCACAAGTTTTTGCAAGAGCAAAGTCGTGATTTTAAAAAAAATGCAATAAATAATAATGCAAAGTTGCAGGTTTCAGAATTTAATCCTAGCTGGCTAGAGATTAGGTGACCAAAACCAGGGGGTCTTTAGTGCAACACCAGCTTCCAGGCTCCAAGTTCCCCAGGCACAGAGGAGCGCTGTGCAGCGCAGCATCCCGCGGGTTTCCCAGGGCAAGGGACGCGGGTCCCGGAGCAGGCGGCTCGGGCAGAAAGGGGGCGCAGAGGCCGGGCTGGGGACTCACCTCCCTGGCCGAGCGGATCTGCCTGCGCACCGCCTCCTTGCAGCTGTAGATGGTCTCCCCGAAGCTGGGCTGGAAAAGCGCCTCCACGCGGGTGAGGCCGCGGTACGAGCCGCTGGAGAAGGCCGGCCAGCCCAGCTCCAGCACGGGCGGCTCCACGTCGGACTGCTCGGGGAAGTAGGTGAGCGAGGAGCAGTCCAGCGAGGCGCTGAGCGAGGGCTCGGCCGCCCCGTTCTCTGCCCCGGCCGGCGGCGCGGCCGCCTGCAGGACGGCCTGGATCTCGGGCTCCGAGAGGAAGCCGGGCACCTTCTCCCGGCGCAGGAAAGCGCAGAAAGCGGCGCGGCCGCCCGCCACCAGCTCCTCCAGCGCCAGCCGCTGCGCCTCGCTGTAGAGCTCGGGCGAGCTCGGCTCCCCGCGGGGCCAGCGGCCGGGCGCGTAGTCCAGGCACTGGGACTGGTTCGCCATGGGCAGCCGCGGCCGCTGCTAACCACCAGCCCGCAAAGGGCAGCCCCTAAACCAGGCCCTTTATAGGGAGTTTTAAACCCAGCCAACGCCCCCTCACCTCAATTCTCCTCTACGTGCCAACCAGCGCCGGGTCCTGCCTCCTCCTCTTGCACCTGCCCAGGCTGAAGGGAGCGACGGTCGTTGAGTTCAAGCGGCTGGTAGGCTCCCTAATGCCCCAGCTCACCTTGGTGGAGATGCCCTGACTCAGGCGGGGCAGCTGCTGGAGCGGGCCAGAGAGAAGCAAGGGAGAGTCTCTGACTCTACTGGTGCCTGCTTTCTTCCCACGCTGATGCTCCCCACTTAGCAAGCCCTTGTGTAACCCCATCCGCACTCTTGGAAGGGCTACCCTTCCCCACGGGGCTGGCAGTGAATTATTTCAAACTGTTGTAGAAACAGAGCACACTCAGCACAGGAGGCCTGGTACCAAAGAATTGCACGTATCTTGTTCTTGCATTTACATTCCTGCATGGGGGGGGGGGGGGCGGGAAAGGGAAAGAAGAGAGAGAGAATGGGCTGTAATTTTATTTACTTTGATTTCTCATCCTCTTAATATGAAGGAGCCCTTCCAAAAGGTGGTGAGCCCCTATGGCCCACATAGCAAGGAGTCAAAATAAAAGCAAGGCAGTGCCCCCTCCCCCCGCCTTTTGCCAAGGGCTGTCTGGGTGAAATCTAAAGCGTTAAGAGGCCACAGCTGTAGTTATGTTAACAGTCCTTCTCCCCTTTTTCTTCAGAGTGAACCATATCAGAGGAATGTTTGAAACAGCAAGAATAAACCCGGGTCTCTTCCACAGCACTGTTCTTTCCCCCCAAAAGAAGTCTAGTGTCTAAAGAATACGCTACGTCTTGATAACTTTGACTTCTTCCAGGTACTGTTTGTGGGGGTTAATAGCACTAGAATTAATTCCCATCTCTCCTGGTAGCTGGAAAATATAAGCCAGACAGCAAATGTTTCATTAAGTGAAGAAGAGTCAAAATCCCAAAGAGAAGGAAAGAACCACAGATAAGGAAAAGTTATAATTAAGAAAACCCATGCTGCAAATTCACTGTTTAATTTGTGAAGTAAAATACTTTTTGCTGATGGGAAAATACTGTATAGCAGTCCAGTGTAACACTGTAAAAAGGACATGAAATAAGGAAGGTTTTCAAATAGACTTTAAAAAGGAGACATGCTGCCATAAAGGAAGCATGGAGTAAATCCCTCACCTGGCTGCTAAAGTGTGCATTGACTAGCTCTCTACAACCCCTGCAGTGGCTGATGAGGGGACTTCTTATCACAGGGCCACCCCCCTTTTTTTTTTTTAAACTCCTTTAAACAGTGCTAGTGCAGCCAGGGCTTTCCTCATAGTTGCACGGTATGGGCGTGGTAGCATGAAACAATGAATGGTCAGCTTTCCCCATGTAGGAAGGTTGAAATGTATAAAGTAGCCACTTTTGAGGTGTAGGTACCGCTACCAACAAGAATCATAGAACAGATGCTGACAGAGAAATAATGGTACTGCATTGAGCTATCTTATTTTGTAGAGAAATTAGATTTAGGGCATATCTTTCCACTCACTGGCATATCAGAGAGGATCCAGTTAGAAAGCTGCCTTGTTCCACCTGTTGCACACAAACTCACTGAAAGGGAGAATGCTGTAGTATATTTATGAGACCTGAAGGTACGGTTTTACAAAAGTGGAAATGAGATTGGCCAGTGAAGGTTCTGTCCATGTAGCTATCTGCTATTATAGCTTGCCAAGAATAAACATCCCATAGTAGGTTAGAAGGACTTGGCTTCGTCCTCCTCAGCATATCTCTAGGTGATCATGATAGATCAGAACTAGTAACCGTTCTTCACTTCTGAAAGATTTATGGAATACAGTTAATCTGAAACAAGGGCAGCAGTGTTAGAGGTGTGGTACTTTCAAGGATTATACTTCCCCCACATCCCTCTGCCAATTGTTGTAGGTTTCTCTCTGATTCTTGGTAGGAAAAAGACACACAAACGGGAAACAAACTGTACTAGAGAAAACAATGGAACTGGCTACAGACAAAGTGCTATCAGTTACCACATTTGAAAGAAATGGTTTTTCCTGTATTTTTCCTACTTAATTATTTGTAACAGTAGGTAACATCTTCACACAAGTGTAATTAAGATGATGGCATCCACTTGTTGCAACCTACAAATTTAGATTACATGAATGTAAACGTTATGCAATGTCATTGTGTGAAGTCATTGCTGTGCAGGGTTGTCAGCTAGATTTTAGGACAGATGACAGAGCAGTTACTGCAGTAATTTGTATTGCCCCACTGCCACCCCCTATATCTGCAGTTCTCAACTGGGGGTCTGTGGCCCCCTGGGGGGTCCATGAGCCCATTCCAGGGGGCCACAGGGCCCCAAGGCTGAAGCCCTAATCCCTGGTTCCCTCCATGGGGCTGTAGCTGGGAGGCACAGGGCTGAAGCCCCTATCCCCAGCACTGCCTGCAGGGCTGAATCCCAGAGCCCCGATGCTCCCTGTGGGGCAGAAGCCCTGAGCCCATGGGCAGAGTTGGGGACATGGAGGGCATTCCCCCTCCACCCCCTAAACTGCAGCACAAGAGCACAGCAGTCCCGGGGCAGATCCACACCTCTCCCTGCTCCCTGGCAGGTTGGAGGCAGGAAGCCGGAACCAGGCAGTGTGGGACAGCTGCTGCTCTGGCTGGTGCTCCAGGTTGAAGCTGCTCCTCAGCTCCCAGCCTCCTTTGCTCCCGCAGAAGCAGTCAGTAAGAGCCGCCCAGGTGAGGATACCTGGCTCTGTGGCTGGCAGACCCCTCTGGGAACAGGGACTGCAGGGGAGCCCTCCAAGCACAAAGTTCCCAATACCCCCTCTCCCTACACCTTGAGGCTATGCCCTCCCTGCACCCTGCCCACACAACCCCTAGTCCCTCTCTCTGCACCCTGAGCTAACCCCTGCCCTCACCCGGCCCCAGTCCTATATACCTTATAGAGAAGAAAGTTATTAGATTGGCCGTTTACATGCACATTGAAATACGGCCTGCACCAGCAACGCTCCCTTAGTGGGGAAGTAGCTTATACTGACCAGTTCTTTTGCCCTTATAAAACTTATACCAGTTACCTGAACAAAATGAACTAGACTGCCAAGAGGACTGTTTTGCTGGTACAACTGCATCTACAGTAAGGATTTTTGCTTGTGTAAAAACATTGTAAATAATCATACCCCTGACATTACTGCACTAGAAACTTGTGTCAGTACCAGCCAGGGCTGCCATTGCTCAGAGATTCCATTGATTTAATAGAATCAGGTGCCTAGTCATCAGGAATAATTTTCTACTGAAGGGCAACTACAGAGAGTGTGCAGTAATAAGGACACATTTTCCTTCCTAACAGGAGTAACTGTTTTTCAGCAGAATATCCCACAAAGAAAACATTCAAGGTAATACATACCTATTGGTTTTGCTGCCCCATAGGATCACTTTTTGTAGCATAGACCCTGAAAAGGCCTTAAGCTTTGTCACACTTATGAGAGTTCTCCCAAAAGATGGGAGTTATACTCTGTAGTGTAGAGTGGTCGATCAGGGTTGTTTACTATGTTATTAAAGAAGCTTGGTTTTATATAAAAGAAAATGTGCATAAGAATGATGTAGCTGGAAGATTGGCTAGTTAGGTACCACTCAGTGAGTTTCATTAGTTTGGAGTTAAACAGAAGGGATATAATCAAAACACAAAAACAACCTTAAGCTCCTTATGACTATCATGCAAGAGTGATAAACCCATAATATATCTAAATTCATCATTGTATTCAGATTACGAACAAAGTTAGCCTTGTTTAGTGCAGAAATGTGAAGCTATTTCCCCACTTTGGTTTTTTAAAGTTGTTTTATTTTCAAAATAAAGTTATAATAAAACCCAGCATTAACATAATTCATGTTAGCGAGTGGAAGTCAGAATAAGATCTCAGAATCCAGTTTGAACAGAATCATTCTGACTCAGTAACAACTTTTCTAAATATAAATAAGTTAAAAAACCATAATGTTGACAGCACTACGAAGCACTAACTAGTATATTTTGCCGGTGACGGTCTAACAAGGAATTGAGGGGTAAACATCGATAGATAGAATGAATTTTAGTGTTATTACATATAAAAACAAAAAGCACGTGGAGGCACGTATGGCATTAAAAATATCTAAACATATTTCAGTGCATTGTTTAACAAGTTGCATAGAATGAGACTACAGTGCCGGTAAGTTACCGGCCCCTACACACACGGTACCGGGATGGACTATAAAAATCAGTAGCTGTTAAAAGGACTGTGCAGTGAGCCTGGAGCTCTTGGACTTACAGCCAACTCAGCAGTCACTTATTTGAACAGAGAAACGTCTCTGAGGCTGAGTAGGCTGGTGCTGATCTCATGCCTCTGTTTTACATTGCAGCTTACAGTGTGGCAGCTCGTATAGTTTTCAGGCACACGTCCCCTTCGGGAGAGGATAGCAACCATATGGTTAAGTTTGGATCGGATAACGGAGTAGTGGAACTGCCTCTCTTTATGCAGTTTTTGGAAGTACTCTGCCCTGTGGTTGCCAGAGTACTCAATGGACCTCAGAGAGGACAGCGAGCTGGTAGAGCTTGCCACAGAGCACTGGGAAGATGATGAAGAAAGTGACCGTAGACTAGAAGAAGTTGATGTGGACTTTCCAGATGAAGGAGATCCTTCTTTCGATTGTTGTCGATGAAGTAGATGCTCTTCCACACTCTCCTCCTTGTCTGTCTGGGTCATAGCTGTCTTCCGTGGCACTACTGTTTGAGTGCCAGCCATTCTAGCAGCAACAGAGGTTTGGGTTCCAGATGCTACCATTACAACACTGGTTTGCGTGACAGCATTAGATAGAGTCACTGTGGGCTTCTCTTCCCATGGTTCAGTTTGAGTAGACATGCTATTCACCTCCTTTGGTTCCACTATGGCCTCCAGACTTCCAAACCACTCCTCTGTGCCAATGTAGGAAGGACCCAGGTTATAGGATTTGCTTCCTTCAGTGTTGTTAGCCAAATCTGTTTTCAGTGGTTTCTTGGGGGTGCTTGACAGTCTGGCCAACTCTGCTCTCAAGAGGTTTCCCACCGTGTGGTCTTTTGGTGATTTTGTTCCACTGACCAGGTGATCAAATATTCCACTGCTCCGGCAGCTGGATGGCAGCTTAGGGCTGATCGGTTTTGACTGTGCATAAAGGATCCTGAACTCCAGGTCAAAGTGTTCAGCCACTTGGCCTGACAGCAGCAACAAGTTACTGCTATTCAATTTCCCATCAGTCCATGTGAAGCTATTGAAAACAAACCAAGATTCACAGTTAAACTCACTTTAATAGGTACATTAGAATGAATAGTACAACTATATACACCAAGCGACAAGTACACATTAGGAGGGTTGTGTGTTTAGGTGAGGTATAACTTTCCACTAGGGCTATCCATATCCAGTCCTTATGCAATCGGTGACACTTTATGCCATAGTCATCTAATCTTGCAATTAAATATACAGAAGCCTGGTGAGCTAATGCAGTGGCTCTCAACCTTTCCAGACTACTCTACCCTGATTTGTCTTTTGTACCCCCAAGTTACACCTCACTTAAAAACTATTTGCTTACAAAATCAGACATAAAATGTAAAAGTGTCATAGCACACTATTGTTGAAAAATTGCTGACTTTCTCATTTATACCATATAATTATAAAATAAATCAACTGGAATATAAATATTGTACTTACATTTCAATGTATGGTATCTAGAGCAGTATAAACAAGTCATTGTCTGTATGAAATTTTAGTTTGTACTGACTTAGCTTACATAAAAAGCACTAGCGATTATAAAACTAGGCAAATATCTAGATAAGTTGACATACCCCCTGGAAGACCTCTGTGTACCTCTAGGAGTATGCATACCCCTGGTTGAGAACCACTGAGCTAATGTACGGTAATGTGGTTGTGCACTGGTTTTCAGGAACCCATCATGCAACTAGGTTTCATCTCTGATGCAGCAACAAAAACTGAGGGAGAAATATGCTTGCCATTGCACAACTGGCTGTAGGTGTTTGAATAATACAAATGATAGAAAGTTCCCCAAAATGGTGGGCATTACAGGAAATAGCGTACTAAGGACCACAGCCTGCCAGAAACAGAAGCAATGAGACCAATGTTTTCCTCCCCATGACCCTCCTCCATGGATCTGAGTACTCAATTGAAATGCAGCCACTCTGAGAAACCAACCTACTATCCCCAAGACATGGAGAGGGGACAAGCCCACCAAGGATATAGCAGAAACACCATGAGACTTGTCCCAAATGAACAAACTACATTGTTAGCAGCAGCCCAGATTCATATGGACATTCCACAAAGGTTTGGAGGAAATTTCTAGAGACAGTTTGCCAACAGACAAGCTTTTAACTAATGCCAATTTCTGGATCAATTCCCCAACATTATTCAAGGCTGATACAGATTCAAAAAGTTCATACAGCATTAAACAGATGAACCACCAATATTGCTTTTGAGTCAATCTTATACCTTTCAAGTTAGTTTTCACTTCTTGCAGAAATCTCCTCCCCACAAAGACCTAAAGAAATGCAAAGGACCCCAGAACTTGCCTGTAGGAGCCTGTAGTCACTCTAATGCCATCAATTAACATGAACTTCTCATGGACTTTCCCAACAATTTTAGCTCCTGACCTCGTGTAGTAAGTGTTCCCAGTTATAGTTCGAACTCTCATCAGCTGTTTAAAAGAAAACAAAAAACAAAAACCTGATTTTCATAACATATAAACCATGCAGTGTAGGAGAGAGGAATGAAACTGACTTATTTAATACCACTTACTGTCCAGCAAGCATTAATACTAAGTGATACTATTAACAACCGTTTATACCAGCAAATTTGTGCTAAACACTATAGAGATAAATGTGATTGAAGTCCTGGTCTCCACACAGCTTACATTCCAGATCAGAGATGTCAAACTCAGTCTGCAGAGATGGCCCAATTCCATTTTAATTATGGGTCATTAGTAAGGGCATAGGTTAGGACTACAAAGAAACTCACACTGATGACAACTGGAGGTTTGCACAAAGATCGAAGGTAGAAATGGCCTTGTCTGTAATAACTGAACTTTTAATCATTAGTGATTTAGTACCAGATTTTCACATTCAGCAACACTTATTGGGAAAATAGCCTCATCTTTAGGAATACCATTATTTCTTCCCTACCTTTGTCCCCACTACCCTTTTTGTCCCTCTGCATTTCCTGCCCTGCAGGAACTTCCAGATCCTACCCCCTCCCTTGTTCTGTCCCCTGAATGTCATCATTGGGCTTTAGCATCAACCTCTCAGTGAGAGTAAATCAGGGACAGGGGAGCTCATACGTCAAGATATCTGAAAACTTAAGGCAACACTGCATAGCTTTACACTTGGAAGATTCATCAACCACGAGAGCTAAAATTTTTATTATTATTATTCATAATTAAAGCTTTAATTCTGAAGAACTGGAATACGTCACATGACCTACGTGACTACAACACATGGGTCTGACATTAACACTTTTGTTGACACTTCATTTAAAAAGAAATGCATGTTATGCGGAGAGGGTAAAACAGACACTATAAAAGCCATGCGTGTATAGCGTGTCTTATTGTTTCCTGGGGGGGAGGAGGGCTGGCTTGTTCTATTTAGCAAACTCTCACTTGAGCAGAAGACACCGTTTGCAAGTAGTGATTTAGAATGCATGCTCTTCAGGACAAGGACAGTCTCTTACATGTATGTATGGCACTCAGCACAATGGGGCTGCTCACTACAACTGTGGCCTCTGCACAATATTGCAATACAATACATATAAGTTGGGATAAGGGCCAATATGCTTCTTCTACATGGCTCTTGCTGGTTTTAGGAGCGTATCACATTGGGTTAATGCAGAGCCCATATTCAAAGCCTGCAGTATAAATCCCCAACCTTTGGGATACACAGAGGCTTCCAAGCAAACAGAGAGTACCTAAAATGTTCAACTCTAGGCAGCATGTGAAATACTGGTGTGTCTTTCAAAGGCAGTGCTATAATTTACCATAGAAAACTTCTCTAATACTTACACCTTCCTGCTCAGGACAGACTCCCAGACTCCTGCACATTTCCATGAAGTGGGGTAGAAAATCTTGGTCCAGAAGGATGTAGACTGGAATCTTCCGCTTTCTATAGGCTTCCTGAAGGTCACTGAAGATCTCAATATCTGTGAAGGAATCCATAACTAGAGCAATCACCTGCAGAAACAGAAGAAGCCGTTAGGCCCAGAGCCTGACTCTCTCATTACACAAATAAGCATGACTTTGCCTGTCTAGATCAGTAGCTCCCCCAGTCAGTTCTCATTCAGTGGTATTGTACAGCCAGACACGTTTCTTTCATGCTGTTTTTTTTTTTTTTTGAGGGGGGGGGCGCGGGGGGAGGCAAAATGATAATCTTATGTTCCCACAATTTAGTCAGACTCACTATGCCCTGGAGTATACAGGATGATCCCAGATGGATTATTCCCGCACCTGTTAATGCTCTCACATTATGGTTTGCTTTTCTGCACAACCTTGCATAATGGCATCTTATTTCAGCACCTGGGGAGCTGGCATGGCACAGTCAGCAGTCTTGCAGAGTTGGCTCCACTCCCTTGCTCCCAGATACGCTGGGCTGAACGCCTCCTGCTGCAGGGGGTTGTCTTAGCCCTACAGTTGCCGATTAGTTCACCGCGGCTCGAGAGAGTTTTAGACATAAAAGCTTCTGTCTATACTGGACAATCTAACGTGTCTTCCATCCCTGTAATATCCGAGCATCTCTCAAGCTTCAGTGATTGGATCCTCACAATACCCCTGCATGATAGGGATACATCATCATCCCCATGCACACAGAGATGAAGCTGCTTACCCACAGTCACAAAGGGAGTCTGGGATAGACCTGGGAACTGAACCCCGATAGAGCCAGGTATTATTAGTCTGAATCCCAGTCCAGTGCCTTCACCAAAAGATCATCCTTCCACCAGCATTAGCACCACTGCACACTTTCTGCTATTAATTTCTCTAGTGTAATCAGGGCCCAAGACAGGAAGATTCTTCTCTTCCAGGCCACTAAGAACTAGTACCACAGCCATGTGTGTTCTAGAAACCCCTCTAGCTAACTCCAAATGTCATCACAGACCTAGATATCTAGCCCATCATCATTCAGAGGAAGTGCATCTGGCTTGGGGATGATGGAGATGAGAAAAAAAAATTCAGTTTGATGGCTTGTTTCGCCATATTCCACATCATTCTAAATTCCATATTGGCACATCAAAGGAAAGTGGCTGTACAAGTAATGTAGGTGTATGGGAGCGGCACTTATCAGGTGTAACCCAGCCCCAAAGTGTGTATAGGCATGCTGCATAACCACTACTTGTGTGGTATTGCTCACACACAAAGTTACTTCCCACAAGTACAGAGATTTACTTTTTTGTTCACCATTGTACTCTGTTCCAAAGCACTGGTAATTAGAGTCTGCAGAAATACTCAGGTGTTTTTAAAACAGATTTGCTTATTGCATGTGTCCTAACAAGAGTTTACTGTAGAAAGCATTTGCAGAAACCACAACTTAAGTGGATATTAGAAAACATCCACTGAAAGTAGATTTTGAGTTGAAAAACTCCACATTTTCACAAGAATCCCAATTCTAAAAGTCATGCATATCAAATCAAGGAAGATAAGCAGTACGTGTGATTTAGGCGTCCAGTGAAAGTTAAACAGCTTGAATTTTAGCTCTTGAGCACTTGCAACAAGCTACACTCCAAGAATTATTCACAGAAGTTTGGCGAATAATTTGAGGAAACAATAAGGTGTTGTGACAATGCACAGCCAGAAGAGGGAAGCTAAAGGTATTTAGCAAAAGCATTCAGTTTTGGTCTACTTCTGCTCCCACAAAGTCAATGCTAGAAAACTCCTGTTTAATTCAAGGGGAGCAGTTAGATCAACAATGGCCGCTTTTGAAAAGCCCATTCTAAAATCGGTCAAACAAGTTATTGGCTGCACTTTATTCACCCAGCTGTAATCTCACCAACACTTGCAATTTGAAAGGCATCATTAGTGAAGGTGCTTCTAAGGCAGAGGTGGGCAAATTACGGCCCGTGGGACCATCCTGCCCAGCCCCTGAGCTCCTGGCCCGGGAGGCTAGCCCCCAGCCCCTCCCCCGCTGTCCCCCCTCCCCCGCAGCCTCAGCTCACCACGACGCCAGTGCTCTGGCCCACCACTCCTGCCAGGCGGCGGGGCTGCGAGCTCCTGCTGCTCTGAGTGGCATGGGAAGAGGGCGGGGAGTGGCTGGATTGGTGTAGGAGTCCTGGGGGGGCCTGTTGGGGGAGGAGGGGTGGATAGGGGTCAGGGCAGTCAGGGAACAGGGAGGATTGGATAGGGCGTGGGATCCCAGGGGGTGGTCAGGGGACAAGGAGTGCGGGGGGGGGCATGGTTTGGATGGGTTGGAAGTTTGAGGGGGGCAGCAAGTGGGAGGGGGTGGGTAGGGGCAGGAGCCAAGCTGTTTGGGGAGGCACAGCCTTCCCTACCTGGCCCTCCATACAGTTGCACAACCCCGATGTGGCCCTCAGGCCAAAAAGTTTGCCCACCCTTGTTCTAAGAGTATGTCTACATTGCAATTAAAAACTCATGTCTGACCCATGCCAGCTGGCTCAGGCTTGCAGGGCTCAGACTAAGGTGTAGTGTAGACATTAGGGCTTGGGCTGCGCCATGGGGCCAACAATCCTGCGGGCTGCATCCAGCCCGTGGGCCATAGTTTGCCCACCCCTGGTGTAGACAAAGACTCCTGATGCACTGTCCTCACCTTTTGCTTTGTATGCCTGGAACTACAGTGGCAGAAACTAAAATACCAGTGACTGAAACTACCTTTCTGGTTCACAGCGTACAAGTGACTTACTTTGGAAAGCTAGGTTTCAGAGTAACAGCCGTGTTAGTCTGTATTCGCAAAAAGAAAAGGAGTACTTGTGGCACCTTAGAAACTAACGAATTTATTTGAGCATAAGCTTTCGTGAGCTACAGCTCACTTCATCGGATGCATACTGTGGAAAGACAGAAGATGTTTGTTTTTATACACACAAATCATGAAAAAAATGGGTGTTTATCACTACAAAAAGGTTCTCTCTCGGGGTGGGGGGAGAGAAAACCTTTTGTAGTGATAAACACCCATTTTTTTCATGATTTGTGTGTATAAAAACAAACCATCTTCTGTCTTTCCACAGTATGCATCCGATGAAGTGAGCTGTAGCTCACGAAAGCTTATGCTCAAATAAATTCGTTAGTCTCTAAAGGTGCCACAAGTCCTCCTTTTCTTTTTGGAAAGCTAGATGCTAGTGTGATCACAATGCATTCACACGTTCTGGCTTCAGGGCGTTCCTACCAGTCCATCAGTCACTAGCTTCCCCAAGGTTCAATCAAAATCAAATACTGACTCACCAGTCATTAGGCAATAACAATCTGTTGCTGTCATCTCTCTCATTGTTTAATTCATTTTGTTTAATACATTTACACCCTTCCCTCATTTGGGATTGTGCATGACCTCAAGCTAAAAGTTTATCCATCCACTCCCCAACCCCATACACAAAAGTGTCACTAGTCCTTTTGCCATATGTCAAAGCTGCCTAGTTACATAGCCTTATAACTAGGAAGATGACAGGGCTACTCCTTGAACTGACCATCAGAAGAGTATTATGAAGTGTTTGGCTAGCATTTATTCCTCCAGGTGGTCACCTCTACTGCAAATGAGCTCCCCAATTCAGCAAACAGTAGAGCTCACCTAGAAGTGAAGTGGCATTGGAACCATGATCTCATCCACCAGTGTTAGAGAACCACTTACCCACCACCTCAACTTTCTTTTTAGCTTGGAGGGGAACACATGCCTCCAGAGATATTTAAGCCTCATTATAAGGCTATGGAAAGGAGGGGAAAGAAAAAATGAAGTCTATGAAGAGACAGACCACATGTACAGTTTGGGCAAAGTTCATTCTGAACCTGGGGTTTTACAGGGAATTATGGCATGTTACAGATGCACACCATACCAGGCTATTAACATGCAGATATAGGTACATACTAGATCAGAAAAGTTGCTTGGAAATTGGGAGGGGGTGGGTTTGTCTTTCTTTTTAAAAATAATGCACACTCCATCCAAATTTATGGACAGATTAGAAAGGCCAGTATCACCCAAGTCTTTAAACCAAGTGCTGAATTCATCAGACCTTCAAACATTTCTGAACTGCAGTTTTAAATAGAGAACTTCTCTAAGCTCTGCAAGGGGAGAGAAACCCAGTGAAAGCAATTTCTCCTTTTTACCACACTTGGTCTTCAAGAGGAAGCTTGGAACCGAGGATCTTAACTGCTCAGAGAGACCAAGGGACTGTTCACCCAAATAAGGGTAGAATACCCCCTTGTGTAGTTGCATTCCGTCACCTGTTCTTACTCATGAAATTTCATTCTTCACTGCTTCAGGAGGGATGCGTGTGCACATGCAGGATGGGCATATAGTAGACCCTCTCCATATTTTGATCCCTGCAGGACGATCCAGGCCTCAGCTTTAGTGTGTGTTTTAGGCCACAGGAGTATGTTTTAGTCTCAGGTGAGCAGTGTGACTAGTTTCTGCCACTGAAGGGTGCATATACAGGCACAGGAGGGTATAAATTATTCATTCTCTTGTCGTTTCCCTTCATTGCACCAGCTATGCACGTTACAACAATACAGTTTAATAGCTATACCTCCCTTGATATTTCCAGTACCTGAATCACTTGTTTACTTCTCTTCTGGGGTTTTAATCCCTCCCCATATAGAATAGAGAGAATGCTACACTAACAACCTTTACTGAACCACACCAGCTGGAATTGATTAGCCCCCTGAAGGCACTGCGAGACCTGGCCTGAATCAGCAACTTTCCTTTGTGATAAAAACCCAAGATAAAGAAATGCATAATACCTCGCAACATTTGGAAGTTTCTATGCAGACCCAGGGCATTATGTGACAGAGGTAATCCCTGAAGAAGAGGCCAGTCTCATGTAGTAAGTTTGAGTTGTATGCAAGTTACAGCAGGCAATTTGATTTCAAGTAGCTCTGGCACCTGTAGAAGAAGTGGGTTTATCCCTAGCAGATAGGATTATCCAGTAACCATGCCCCTACTGAATCTGAGATTTCCAGAATTTGGGTATCAGTGCTATAGTAACATGCTAGGAGTTAAGCCCATTGCTTGAGTACCGTGATGTATTTCTAGCCACCACCACCACATCTGGACTTTCCCTTCCTCGGTGAGCTACATGTATGCTTCAACTGGACTAGTCACAAGGTCAAGTTTCTTGTTGTAGGTCCACATCTACCTCTAAGCCACACAACTCCAGTCCTCCCACTTTCCATATTCTTATAGTTGACAGTAATGGGAAGAGGTGCTGTTTTCCTACTGCATTGGACAGACCAGCACTCCAAGCCAAACACAAGTAGAGCAATGTTTCCATTCACGTATTTTAGATTTTCACAGCCACCCCTAGCACTTCCTTCCTGCTAGTCTTTAACCACCAAGAAAAACCTGAATCAGGAGCCTGCTATTATTATTGAAGTAGTGTCAGACCACTGGTCCATCTTCTAATCCAATATCCTGCCTTTGGCTGTAGTTAATACCCATAGCTTCAGAGGAAACCCACCCCCATCCTCTATACAGAGCACATAGTACTGAGCCAGGTACACAGTGTTGTACGCTGGGGTGGGAAAGGAAGAAAATAACTTTCTTCCTAACTCAGTTTATGCCCTGAAGTGTGAGATTTAGTGACTGCTTTTAGTGTCTCTACACGTTATTGGTCCTAATTTTATCTAGGCTATTTTTATTAACTTCAGCTATAGTAATTGACTGACCTCTTGGGGCTGCAAATTCCTTAGGTGGATTACACACCATTTCAAGTCGTTCTCTTTTATTCATTATAAATTCTCTTGTCCCTTTTTCCCTCAAGTGATCCCTTTTCCCTCATATTGTAGGGCACCATAAAAAAAATCTTACCTGTTACTCTCTCTTTCATAACTTAACAGACTGACTGACATGGAATTCTGGACCTCAAGACTACACGTCTTTAAAAATTCTGCTCCATAGCACTTGGCCTTTCCTGTTCTATTGTGTTTTTGGGGCGGGGGGGGGGGGGAAATCTTTGTGGGTTGTCATGCACATACAGATCAACAGCTGACCTGACAAATTGCTTTTTTTAAACTCCAAGTTGTATTTTTAAAGTTATTGTTTGTTAGCAACCAAAAGAAGCGTATTCAGAACATGATCCTCCCAGATTAAGAAGCCTGACCTCGCTCACTCCAGAGATGCATTGTCCAAGTGCTCATTGTATTCCCTCCCATAATACACATACCTTCAAATGGCAACCAGAAACCAATTCAAGCTGGCAAAGGGTAGGGTGGAAGGCGGTGTTAGTTTGAGTGTAAGTTACCGGTAAGCAAGAAAAAAATCCTCCAGGTGCCTGTAAAATACTGTTCAATTATAGAAAGGTCTTGGGCGGGGGGAGGGAAGAGGAGATACTGCCTTTGTCTTCTCAGGTATTGGCCACTGTCAAACCTTGGAGTACAAGGGAGAAAATGAGCAAGACATTCTCTTTCGGTTGTTTGATGCCTGCTTGGGTCTTAGTAGCATTGTAGGACATCTTGGGCTATGTCTACACTGCAGTAACACAACTACAGTGATGCAGCTATGCTGTGTAGTGCCACAGTAGATGCGTCCTACATTGACGGATGGGTGTCTCTCATTGAGATAGTTAATCCACCTCTCCAAGCAGTCGTAGCTAGGTTGATGGAAGAATTCTATCAACCCAGATGCACCTATACCAGGAGTTAAATTGATGTAGCTATAGCATGCAAGGTGTGAAAAATTTCACAGCCCTGAGTGACGTAGCTAGATCAATCTAATTTTAAGTGTAGACCAGGCCTAAGATACAAGTTATAGGAGCTATGGGGCCCAAAGATCTGGGCACTACTTCAGTAGAGATAAACAGCTATTCTGGAGGTTACGTTACTGTGACAAGACAGGATCTAGCCCATTGCCTCTAGCAATTGTTTTTGATGGAAGTGCATGTTTGTGTGGTGTTTATCAACTAGATTAGGTCTAGGGCATGGTTTAAATGTCTAACTTTAACCAACAAAACCAATACTTTCCCACTGGCTCAGCCTCTAGTGCAAAGCCCAGCTACTGTGCCATGTTCAGCTGCCGAGAAGCCTGCTAGCCCTAGACTCTGCACAGGGGCTCAGTCTTGCTTAGCAGCCTCACTACTAGACATTGGAGGCAAAGATGACAAGATGAGGGATGTCCCCTTACCTCAGATACTAGCTGCTGAAAAAAAGATGGAGCTTGCTTTCTTCTCCCATAGCAGAGCCTTCTGGCTGCGGTGGGGAGGGAGCACACCCCCCCCCAAATGCAGCAGGACAGAACAAGGAGGACTTCTAGGCCATCCTTTTGCCAGCTTCCCAGTTTGGGCATCTTCAGACCCACCCACCAAGCAGCCAAATGCTTGCCTCTTTTGCTCCCCACAAACATCAGTGTAAAATGGACATTTGACAGTTTCATAGCTGCCCGGGGGGTCCCACTAGCAGTAGTGAAACTGGCTAGCATCAGGTGAAGTTTAACGCCGCTGCTGCTGAGCAAAACTATGAACATCAGCTGTTTACAGACTAGGGAGTTGAGGGGGAAAAACAATCACAGCATTATGGCCAGAGGGTTGTCTTTGCAGATAAAATCCTATTGCATAAGAGAGGGAAGCTACATGTGCAAGAACTTGGAAAGGCAACATGGCATTTATTAGGGAACTGCAGCTACACAAGACAAAATTGGTTAGGAACTTGATATGGGAGCAATTAAGGGTCCATTTGGTTTGGCCAAGACAAACTTCAGCTCATGAGCAGTGGAACGGTTGGGTGAAAAGATTTGGAACGTCTTGGCAAGCAGCATAAAGGGAGGATGGAGTTTAATATTTATGGAACTGTGTAACATTGCTAGAAGGGAAAGAATTAATGGGTGTGGCCCAGATCCAAACAGATCCCTAAAAAAATTTCTAAGCTGTTTAAGACTGGACAAGTTTGTGCATGATGTTTTTGATAGGAGATGGTAAGGCAGATAGAGACCAGTACATTCATAATATGTTGTGTAATAGGTTTAGTGTTTTTTAAATTACTTTACCGTTTCCGCAATACAGAAACTATTGCAAATCAAGAAGTGGTTAAATCATTATGACCCTAAAGCTAAAAATATGTTCTTATTTCTCCTAATCTTTTGACTTTATAATTTGACATTTGTTTTGAAGAGATTAAAGCTCACATTGTGTCATATCAGTGCAGACACACATCCCAATATTCTGGCTAGCATAGCATGTTAGATGCGTAGTCTGTTTTATACAGTAGTACAGCTTGTATGCACGGTTATGTAAAAGCTTCCAGTTTCTATAGAAAGTGTGATATTTGACAAGTTACAAATTGAAAGTGACAGACACTACATGCAAAGTAAGGCATATGCACAAGGGGCCATTCAACCTTCACTCTACAATTTCTGACTTAAGTGCATTGTTTCCTCAACCTTTACATCACGTTAGTGCCAGTTTTAAACAGGTATAATTAACCATATTGCTGGTACAGCATTGCAAGAATAAGTGCAGCAATGACAAGGGCTGGGCATACATTAGATACACAGTCTCATGTGAAGTTTCCTTCTCCTCATAGCAGAAAAGCTGTTCCATTTTGCATAGCGAAGGCCATTACAGTGCTAAAGATGTTTTCCTGCTGTAATCCGCATCAGCTGGAGAAGTCAACATCAACAGGTCCATATCCATGCAGCTTATCAGACAGTCCAAGGTTTTAGCCCAGTCACTGGGGCAGTATTGGTCCCAGCTACACAACATGTTATAACCAGCTCAGAGGACATCTTGGTGATGATCAAGTCCCTGACTCAGACACCTCAATCCAGCCTTGCTCCTTACAAGCAGCACAGGCTGGAAGCATAGTATGAAAGTTGCAGGGAATCCCTTGCCTGCATTCGGAGGCTTATGAGGGTTTGTTTTGCTTTCTTGTACATCAGAGCGTCCTACAGTCATGGTTTGTTTCAGTGCTGCCTTGCTTCCCCTCCCCCTGCCCCAAATTCCCCCTTCTTACAGACACCCTGAAATACACTAAGGGATGCTTTTCAAACCATGATGTTGGAGAGCATTAGTTAGAACTGGCAAGGACGACGCAGCCCAAGAGTCTGACTAGCCCCAGGTGTGACATACAAGGGTACAGTCCAGGCCAATGAGTAGCTGTGTTATCCCTGCCCTGTAAAGGGCACCTCAGGTTACAATGCCTTGCTGCTGTAGTCTCCAACCTGGACTGCTCTCAAACAGCCTCCAGAATGTAAATCGCTCCCAGCTATGTCTGTATGCACTGCAGCCAGCCAGCCACACCTTGACTCTTGCCAGCTTTAAAGATTACTCCAGGGTGATCCCAACACACACCCACATTTCTCCTCAGGAATATATGTCCTGTACTGCCAAGCCCTCTCCTGGACAGCACAAATAGGTTAAGTCCATTATTCCTTTAAGAGAATAATAGGCAAGGCTCAGATTTTGTCAGGAATATTTTAGTAAAATCAGACAGGTCAAAGGCTTCCATGGATTTTTGTATATTGCCGTGACCTGTAATTTTTACTAAAAATATCTCTGAGGAAGTGGGGAGGAAGGAGGGTCCAACACCCACAGGCACTGGGAGCTCTGGGGGGCCCCCGCCACCGCTGGACAACAGCAGGGGACCCCTGGCCACCCACAGGGAGTGGCAGCTGTGAAGTTCCCTTGCTGCCTGGAGTTGTGGGGGAGGTTCCCCCACCATCCTCAGCAGGTGGGAGCTGCAGGGTCCCACCGCACCATCTGCGGGGGCTGGGAGCTGCAGGGTCCCCCTGCTGCTCAGGGGCTCCGCCACCAGCAGCAGCTGAGAGCTACGCGGCCTGCCAGCTGACAGCTCCAGCCCCGAGGAAGAAAATGTCACAGAGGTCTCTGGAAGTCACGGATTCCGTGACACAATCATAGCCTTAATAATAGGCACACAATTTACTACCCCAAAAGGAAGTTATCCAGACACTTCAACTTGAACATACTGGATTAGATAAAACAAAACGAGTTTATTATTAACTACAAAAGTACAAGTAATAAGGCATAAAAGAGTCAGAAATGGTTACAAGATAAAACACTGCCTAACAAACTATATTAGATTCAAAGCAAAGTTCTCACCACATGCTTTCTGCAGTCATAAGGACCAATCCACAGGTCAGGACTCCTCCCACAGAGTTTAACAGCTGCTTCCTTTGTCTCTTTAGGGGCAGTCAATGTGATGGGCAAGGTCTGTGTATGGGGTGGGGTGTCTTGGGGCCTTTATCTCCCTTTTTTATAGTTTCAGTCCCACTCTTGAAAAACATTTCTAGCAGAGACCCAAAGAGACAGTCTATGTGAAAGGATATACCCTGCTTGTTTTTTTTCCACATATGTAAGCGTCCTTTGGTTTTCTTCTCTGCTTGATTATTCAGTTTTCGGCTTAAATGCAAATTAAAGCATGCACACATTCCCTCTTTTGTTTAGGACAGACCTGCTTTCTGCCTGTACAGGGCAGTGGGGTTTCAAACCTGTGTTAATAACCCCACACAGAGGAATGTTATAACTTCACATAGAATGTGTGGACACATTGTACCAGGAATAACACTGACCACCAGAAAAGTATAGGTTTTCAAAGGATACCTCTGGCAAGGCATACTTTGTACAAAGGTATTGCAATAATGTGTACAGTATGAATACAGGGATTTATTCATTCCGTACCAACAACTCGCCCTCACTAACTTCCCAGATTAAACAGTCTGTATTCGCAAAAAGAAAAGGACAACTTGTAACACCTTAGAGACTAACAAATTTATTTGAGCACAAGCTTTCGTGAGCTACAGCATCCGATTAAGTGAGCTGTAGCTCACGAAAATTTATGCTCAGATAAATTTGTTAGTCTCTAAGGTGCCACAAGTCCTCCTTTTCTTTTTCCAGATTAAACACTCACCCAGTCATTAGAGCCAGGGGCTAGAGGTCGCTCACACTGAAGGACACAACAGCAGGGCGGGTTATATTCTAGCCTTCAGCCCAGCTTCCATGGGGTGCTGCTGGAACAGTTTGTATAGTGAGGGTACGGACCGAGCACCATTAAACCAAACTCTACACCCCTGTACGTGATGGAAACCGCTTCCAGCCAGGTGGTGATGCTACACCCGCAGCACCCCCAGTTCCCCAGGTACAGAGGAGCGCTGCGCGGCGCAGCATCCCGCGGGTTTCCCAGGGCAAAGGACGCGGGTCCCGGAGCAGGCGGCTCGGGCAGGAAGGGGGCGCAGAGGCCGGGCTGGGGACTCACCTCCCTGGCCGAGCGGATCTGCCTGCGCACCGCCTCCTTGCAGCTGTAGATGGTCTCCCCGAAGCTGGGCTGGAAAAGCGCCTCCACGCGGGTGAGGCCGCGGTACGAGCCGCTGGAGAAGGCCGGCCAGCCCAGCTCCAGCACGGGCGGCTCCACGTCGGACTGCTCGGGGAAGTAGGTGAGCGAGGAGCAGTCCAGCGAGGCGCTGAGCGAGGGCTCGGCCGCCCCGTTCTCTGCCCCGGCCGGCGGCGCGGCCGCCTGCAGGACGGCCTGGATCTCGGGCTCCGAGAGGAAGCCGGGCACCTTCTCCCGGCGCAGGAAAGCGCAGAAAGCGGCGCGGCCGCCCGCCACCAGCTCCTCCAGCGCCAGCCGCTGCGCCTCGCTGTAGAGCTCGGGCGAGCTCGGCTCCCCGCGGGGCCAGCGGCCGGGCGCGTCCTCCAGGCACTGGGACTGGTTCGCCATGGGGAGCCGCGGCCGCTGCTAACCACCAGCCCGGGGAGAGGGGAGCTGATCCGAGAGAGGGCAGAGCTGAGGCCGCACGGGGGCCTTTTATAGAGAGTTTGAACCCAAACGAGCTGCTGCGCCGCCGCCACGGATTGGGGAGGCCGCTGCCTCTCCTTCCCCCGCTGTGGTTGGCTGGCTCCGTTTGAATGTGTTTGGCCAAGCCCGCCCCTTCTGCGCTAGGGAGGGCTCGGTCCGCCGCCAGCTCCGGCCGGCTTCTGTACCCGGCAGGCTGGGCGAGCCAGCCCCGCTGCCGCGCCTGCCTCCGCACGCTCCCTGCTCCTCCGAGGGCAGCAGGGACTGCTCAGAGTCGGAGGTGCACTGGGGCCCAGCCAGGGGGCTGAGAGGAGCAAGTGGTGGGCGAGGGGAGCCAAGGGGGTCTCAGGGCCCGGCTCCGTGGAGCCATTATAAACCCGGCACTGGCCCGGTCACCCCGCGGCTGCTGCTGGGAGGCACGCTGAGCCGGACTGCCCTGAGTTTGGGCAGCAGCACGGGGCAGCCAGGTTTTGGCCTCGACCCCCTGAGCAGTGCCAGGGGCTGGGCTGTGTGGGGAGTCTGAAACATTTTCCCCCTCCCAGGCTGGCTGCAGGCTTTACTTTGCAGCTCTCTCGTCACTGGATCATTTCCAGTTCTCTGTGCTTTTTACTAGGGTTGTTAGAAAAGGGCTAAGAGAAAAGTGAATCTGGAAATGTGGACTTATTACTCTTTGCAGACCTGTTCTCATGATGAGCTCCTTATTTAGTGGGCTGTGTTTAACAAGTGACAGAGCACGTCTTTATAAACCAAGGAACCTACCGTTGTACTATGCCACTTGAAAAGAGGGGTACGGGCAAAGAAGCGAGAGCATCCAAAATCCCCGCTGCCCATCCCCTGTTATGAGCCTGTTGCATTTAGCAGAGGTAGGGGGGAAAGTCCTGAGAGAAGAAAGGGCTAGAAGCTTTAGGTCTGGTGAAACACGGAGGCAAATTAATGTTTCAATGGCAGCAAATGGTAGGGAGAAAAGGGCATTACCTTTCTGCAGGGGGAAAAACACTGTTGGATGGGAAGAGGTAGCACAGATTTAAGGGGTCTCTGTTATTTCACTGCCAGCTCCAACTCTGCTAAATGCGAACGCTTTCTCTGCAGACAGCTGCTTCTGCCCTGAAGCTGTGCCTTCACAAGGAAAAGAGGTGTATTTTTCACCTGTGTTAGAACCATAGTGAAGACAAGGCAGTTGACAGGGACACAAGGGGGGCACCAGCTAAAGGGGGGGCACATGTCCCCCGAGATGACCTGCATGTTAAGGACAGCTACATTATTCTGTTGCGTCTGCCCCATTGATGACTGGAGATAATTTTTAAGTCTTCTGAAGCTGGAGAATGAGTTCAGGATGGTAAAGGCACAGTGAGAAGGATTCTTACATTTGCAGTACTCTGGAAACAGTGCTTCCGGAATACTGAAAATGAGTCCAAAATCTCATTCTTGATGGGTAGCAATTTAGGCACCATCATTTTGTATGTATAGTTGGGATTATATTTTGCCATGTGCATTATTTTGCATTTAACACTGAATTTCATCTGCTGTTTTCTTGCCAAGTCACTCAGTTTTGTGAGATCCCTTTGTAACTCTTTGCAGTCTGTTTTTGACTTAACTACCTTGAGTAATTTTGTATCATTTGCAAACTTTGCCACCTCACTATTTACCCCTTTTTGCAGATCATTTATGAATATGATGAAGAGCACTGACCCCAGACCAGTACAGACCCCTGGGGACACCTCTATTTACTTCTCTCCTTCTGAAAATGGGCCATTTATTCCTATCCTTTGTTTCATGTCTTTTAACTGGAGTGCCTGGGAATGCTTTCAAGATCACCTAAGGATCCTTAATAAAAGGCTTCCCATTAAATAATCTTAATCACCCCTTCTTTATTTATAAACAAACTCCCTGCACCAAGGGCAGAAGTCCTTAGCAATGCCCTTCCCCCTCCTCTCCCGATTGTGGCGGGGCATGTGACCCTTCCTCCCCCAGGTAGGTTACAACTGGTTCAACCTACAATTCCTTGTCTTCACTACAGTTTAAACACATTAGTTAACATGGGTGCATTTTTCAGCTGTCAAGCTAACTTTCCTAGTGAAGACAAGACCTTAGTGGCAGCAGAAAACTCCTGTAGCCCTTACGGTGGCTGGATCTGCTGCTATTTGTGATCAAGGGAGGGATGACATACACATCTTCCCTCACTCCAGGGCTTATCTATACAGGAAAGTTATACTGGTGTAACTGTGTGCATGCTCTTCTTCCAATATAAGCCAAGCTGAAAAAAGTGTCCATACAGAACGTTCTACTGGTATAACTAGTAAAACTTTCCTATTAAGACAAGCCTGAAGAGGCTTAATTCCTTTTCTTCCTCTTCTCTCTGCAAGGGTCTGTTCCCAAACTTGCAGAGAGATAATAGCCCCTCTCCTGAAGCAAACAGACAGTGGAATTGATGGAGGACCAGCATGACAGCTGCACATTGGCCTGTTCATTATGGAGGGTGGGGAGGGGTTTGTGATTTTTACTGTTCCTGTTATACCTGTGATGGTTACCCTCAGGCCCCAGTAGAGAGAGCTGCAGCAGTGCATAATTTGTTATGGAAGAGGTGCCGGTGCTCAAGCAATTATGTTCTGGGGCTTAAGCAATATTTTACTTTTATAACTGATGTGGCAAGCTCAGAGGTGCCTGGGCTCTGAACTGCCAAACCCAGAGGTGCTGGGGCTCAGCCCTGGCACAAATTAAGCACTGAGTCAAACATAACTGCTGAGTCCTCAATTGTGGAAGAAAAGGGTGATGGTTCCTGGGTATTTGAGGATGTATGAAAGAAGTCCTTGCTACTGTGGCAACCTGCGTGTATAGGATTAATGAGGAGTCCACCATGAGCTCAAAGCTCCATGCAACGTTAAATCTGGTAACTAAGGACACCAGGCCATGGGCTTGAATACTAGTCAATTCCCATCATCCTAAGAGCTCACTTCTGTTGATCATCGGTTGATTTAAGTTCACTGCATTTTATCCACCTGCCTAGCTCTTCCAGACAAATTATGTTGGCAAAGCCCATGGCTGCATCAGAGGAGGAAACACATTTAGGTACAGTCCACACAGTGGTGGTACATTGTTATATTAAAAATCAGATGCCATAGATTTCAAACATATTAAGCCAGTAAATAAAGACCCCATCTGCAGTTCCTGGTATTATCAAAAGAAATTTAATATATTTTTTAAATTAAAAAATTCAATCATTCTATTAAAGACACTGAGAAGTCAGATGCTAATACTGTCATACATATCCTGTTGGCATGAGATTTACGTACAGTTTGATATTTAATGCATTGCTTCAACATGTTAAGAAACCATCTTTTCATACTTACAGTAGCAATATGAAGTTAATTCCATACAATATCAAATATCCTTTTTTAAAAAGTTTTAAATATATTACTCTGATTGCCAAAATGCCATTTTTATACACAAAGCTGCTAATACAATATACAGTTCTCTTACATTATTTTTTCACATAAAATACATTTTGTCAAGTTTTATTTGTACATCATTTACTACAGCTCAATGGAGTCATGAATTATTGCCGACGGCTGGGCATCCTTTTGATATGTCCTGGATATGCAGCAGCCGAACCTAGCTGTACCAGGCCTACAAATGCCACTGAAGTTGGTTTACTGCTTCCTTCTCCTGGAAAAAACGACAAAATTGCAGTCTAGATGCTGAGAAGTCAGACAAGGCTCAACTAAGGGTGTATCCACACTGGCTATTTGAAAACCTGTTCTCCACTGGCTCAGGTGGAGGCTGGAGTATAGACTGGGCTCAGGCATGGGATTGAACACCAGCTAACTTAAATGCCTGACTCTTCTTTCTAGGCCTTCCATCATTGCTACCACCAATAGAGCTGCAACAGAGGAGAATTACAAGCTGTAAGTTTGCAGTAGCAGATGCACCCATAAAGAATCCAAGCATACTCTTCCTGTGTAGGCAACTCTACACTGGCAGCTTTACCTGCATGAAGACAGCAGGATCAGGCCTGGAAACTGCTCAGTAACTCCAAACCCCATTTTACAGCCTTAGAAAAATTACAGTGTCCTGTAGTAATGGACTGCAGCTCGCAATACTGCCATTGTGTTTGGGCACTTACTGTACAACAATGAAACACTTTTTGTGGAGAGAATGTGATGTGCCAACACCATCTGCTAAAATACACAAGGACTTGGATCTCATTGTGTACCCTTATGACCCGAGAAGAACAAAGCTAACCTGGAGTTTTCACCTTACACAAGTTTTCATTTATAAATCAGCCAGTTACTAGTAAGATAATACTTTAGGAAGAACATTTAGTGCTCATAATGCTTGCACCAGGACATCAAAGCTAGAGAAAGAATAAAGATTTTAATGCTGGCACCAGACTTGATGTTGGAATCAAGTCATGGCCAGTGGACAGGAGCCAGAGCTGAAACTCAGGTGTGTGCCAGGCCTGAGTATAACTTCGACCATGGCCCCAAACTAACACAACTAGAACTCATTATGCTTTTATTCCAGGTATCACAGGACTGCTGAAAATCTGTTTTATTTCAATTCAAATACAATTTTGGGGGTGGATGGGTGGGGGGGTGGGAGGGAGGGAAGATTCCCTCTCCTCTCGCTCGAAAAGCAGAGAAGAGAGATGGGGGAACAAAAGAAGCAAAACAAAAATCTGCAATTCAAATTGAAAAATTTCATAGGAAGTGAACATTTGGAAAAAAAAAAGATTTTCCTTTGAAAAGCCATTTTGTCAAAACAGTTGAAGCCAGCTGTACAGAGTAGCCGCATTCTAGTAGCCACGTGCACTTAGCTATTTTTAGCTAGCTTGGTAATACATAGATATACCCACAGACAGGGAGAACACCTCGAGGCAGGCTGACCCCAATTAAGCCACTGAGATCTTTTAAAGAATAGTTCTAGGGCTTCCCCCGGTGGAGTATTCCTATTTCAGTATATGTTTCAACACAGAAGGCTGCGGGAACAGATGCCCAACATCAAGGTGAAGTGTGCTAAGAATGAGGCTCAATGCAATTTAGGGGATTATAAACGCTCACATCTACCTACAAACTTATCAGCGAAAAGCCACTTTGCATTAACAGAATTCATCATACCCATTGGCTACTGCCCTGTCTCATTCTTGCTATTTACCTGAACTCTCCCTGTGACCATCATCCCCTTCCTTCCCTAACACAGGGGAGGCTCTGCCCTGTGTAACATCTCATCAGAGCCCAAGCTAGAACACTAGGCTCAAAACTGTGGAAGAAATTCAGATCCAGGTCCATACTGAGGCCTTGCTCTAAGAGCTCAAATGGGACAAGAAATGTCAACATCTTGAAGGGGAAAGTTTGGATCTAGGTCTGAAATGAGAACCTAACTTTATAGTTCAAGCCCATCTCTAACAATTTATAGCCTATTGCTATGCATATTGCTTGGCTGGATCAAGAGCTGGCAGAGACTGCTCCCAGGCACTATTATGCATCTGAAGAAGGTCCTTTAGTATGACAGCTGGAGCTCCCTCCAACTCTTCATTAGCTTGCTAGCAGCCCTAGGGCCCCAGTATATCATGAAGGCTTGCATGCAGTAAGGTTGTGCCCATACACAACTCTCAGGATGTGGTGACTAATAACTGGATGATGACTGGATTCAACCTCCTCAAAAGCTTGGGGAAAGGTGGATCTGAAATTTACACCCTGGGCTCATGTCTAAGAAAGCTAGAGTCTGACCGGCTTCCCCACTGATACTCAGATTTTAACAGAGCCAGGCTATCCTTGCCTACAGGGAACATGCACGAAGGAGAGGATTGTACCAAAGAGGCAGGGCTAGACAGCTGTGTAGGCTTTAGGGGGGAACAGAGTTTGAATGGTTGGGCCAAGAACAGAACGCTAAAAGAGAAGAAAAAATTTCTACTAACCTAAGTGCTAGACATGCAAATCCTGAGATGGTTTCTATTCTCAACTTTTTAGTGGCACTAAAATCTCCAACGAAGTAGCTGAGTGTCAGCTATTGTACGCCACAAAATAATCAAAGCATCCTACTGGAATGGCCCCCAAGTGCTAGATATTACAGGATTTAGCATCACTGTTGTAGCTATAGTGCTTTTTAAAAATGAATAAGGACTATATTCTTAAAGGAGGGCACTTGCAATATATCTACAGAAGTGCCTGTGCACCTATCCTACCCGTGAAAACCTGTATTTGATCTACCAAATAAATACCTGCCAGTGGATTAAGTCCCCATTTTGTGCTCCGAGTTATCCATTCGGTGCTTACTATCATCACTTCACACACATGTTGAAGTTGTCTACGCCCTGCCCATGTATCCCTGCTGGTGTCCCATGGCCCTCTGGGCATTCCTGCCAACAAGTCACTTATGCCCTTGTTTGAAAACTTATCCCAAGCTGTCAAATTGATTCACATCCTTAAGTGGCCATGGAAAGGACCCTAGACTGACTATCCCATTCCCAAATCCCTACATGCACCAATGGTAGGTAAAGCTCATCACTGCCCTGGTGCAGCTCCTGGAGCATTCACTAGTTTCTGGCTCTTCTCCATTCTGAGATAAATTGGAGATAAATTACAAGTTATCACCAAGGTTATATTTACAGCCCCAGAGCCATAACAGCCACATTAAGCAGCTCTAAGGCCAATTTTATGGTTGCAATGTTACAGCAGTCCAATTAAGGGAATATTTGTGCAACCTAGAGCATGTAGCATCTCTTCCACACCCCCAATAGGAAAGCTATTGTTGCTTAGTTAGATATCACAACATTAGCTGGAATAATGAAATCCTGGAGATTATGTTAATCAGAGATGTCATATTGATGCATCAGAGCTATTTGTCTACATTATGCTGGATTCACACTGCTTTAGTGTAGTAACTAACCACTGTCAATGAAAGCAAGCCCCAAACTATATAATTCCATTGCATCCACTGCTTTCTATTGGCTGGAATGAGATGTAAAGCCCAGTACTCCTCTCACTTTCACCAGTGTAATCGGACTTCATTGGAGTCACTTCTGATTTATGGCTGGTGTGAGTGAGAAGGAACAGGCCATGACCTGATATCATCTATCACTGGGAATACAGCTCACAACTGTTCAAAGCTTAGCATCAGCTGCAACTGATGTGCAGCAGCACCAGGATAATTCTGCTCCAGCGATTCTCATTCCAGTTGGGGGTAATGGGAAAAGGACATTCCCTAGTAAAAGGGGAACATCTTCATTCCATGATATCGAGGCTACAGTTGCTAAGACTGTCTCAGAAAACTTGATGTGTTCCATTCCCTGGAACTCTGGGTAACCATATGACACCACCAGACCTACATACACCCTCCAACAGAGTTAGCTGCATGGGACTCTTCAATTATCTGCTCAACTCCTTTAAGTTGGGAGAATAGGAGCTAAGCTCCCTGATGGCCCAATAAAAAAAACCAAACACCCTCAAAGGTTATCATACAAATTCAAACAATGCAGCAGTGGAGTGCCAAGGCAGGCAGGGCATCAGGAAATGGAACAGAAATAGCAGGTCAGCCCCTTGAAAATGGGGCAGGAGTGTCAGGCAGGATCCCTGGGATAATGGGGAGGAGTGACTGGGTATGTTATTAAATACATTAGGAAAAGATGCCTTCGCTGTAACAGACCTTCTGAAATCTGACCTGACTTTCTATCCCCTATGCCAAAATTCTCTTCATTTAGGGAGAAAATGGGAAGGAAGGATAAGTGGACTGTCAGAGTCCAAAAGACTAAAGCGTCAGCCTGAGAGGAAGCTCCAACACCTGCCAATACACCCTGGCACCTTCCTTGTGGTAATAGATGCCCATCTCCCCTGCTTGGGGGGGTGCAGATACTGTAATGTGCAATGTCCTGCCTTCTCCAGCAGAGGGCGAGATGGGCCCAAATTCCTATGCCACTGGATATGGCACTGCAGACGCAGGCTCCATGCAAAAAAGTGCAACATCAAATTCAACTCTGAAGTAAACAAAGCAAGGAGTGTGTAAGCCCTCCAGACAACTTGATATGCTGCTTGTACCTAGTGGAGCTCCCTCTTGCTTCCTTTCCCTCATATAAGGATAGTGCAACTCTGGATCCCACCACTGTCAAAAAGCCCCTGTTCATTGTAACACCACACATGTCTCACTAACACACCGCTAATCTCCCTTGTAGAGATGGAACAATGTTTCTAGTTGTGGGATGGCTTCACTAACATGCTGCCTCATCTTTAGGCCAGTGTCTCCTGTTTTCCAAGCCATACACGGTTGAAAGGATGGGTGGGGAGGAGTCAGAGAAGAGAAAGGTACATTTAAAGTCCCTTACCAGAAGGGAATACAGTATTGCTCTCAAATAGCAGCTGGAAAGAGAGGAAGATGCATGGAAGTTCCATGGTCTATGGCAGATGCTTAGCTGGAGCACAGATACAGTCCTGTAAGCAGGATTCTACCCAGTGATGGCTCAGGGTGGCATCAGGAACCCAAACAATCCTGCGTTTTTCAAGTTTGGGGCCTACGCTGAGCCTATAAGACAAACATTCACAGATGCAGACTGTGTGCAATGGCCCCTTTGTGCAGACAGATATATTGTAGATGCAACTTAAAATATTTTGTGAAGATTTTGCCTGTTTATTCTGGACTGTCGTGTCCAATTCCCTAGAGCTGATGCTCTGCTGATAGGTGCTGTCTCCTTGCTCCTACCATTCAGGTGAGGGTTTTGCTCCCTGAAGGGCAATTGCAGAAACTGTCCTGCCAATCACACACCCCTTGTTACACCAAGCCACAGATTTCTCAAATGCAGCCTGGCACACAGTTAACACATGCTGCCGGCTTCCTATCCAACAGCACTTCACTAGACCACTCCAAACTTCATTGCTGCATGCTGGCTTTTGCTCAGTGAAAGAAGCCACTTTCTCTCTCATACAAGATAGCTATTTCTGAGCCTTTTGCTGGCAGCTACCGTACTGCTGCTGGTGACCCCAGCATAGGGTCTGAAAAAACACTGGAATGCTGGGAAAAAATGTAAAAAACTTTCCATCTTACTGTGATGCTCAACAATCAAAAGCAACGATTTAGCATTGACACATTTAAATGCTCGAGCAGCTTAGCCCCAAGAACACAGGTTCACACACAAGAGTGTCAAAACCTAGTGAGGCTGGAAATATTTCCATGCCATTTTTACTGGAAGCAGGTATTTCTTTCCCCTTCCTTCCTAATTTAAACAGAGCCCTGCGGTTCTGGCAACCCAAATACAATAGCACTCTGCTAGTGCAGGAGAGACAGAAAGCAACAGAGACCATTCTAGTTTTTAAGCTGAGTGAAGCATAGAGAGTAAAAAGCAGCACCAACAGGGAAGGTGAGATTGTTAAAAATGAATGGATTTCACTAATCTAAGGGTCTTAGTAATACAAGTAATTTGTTCTTATCCCATTACTGACCCTGTCAGTCAGCATTTTATTGCCGGAGTTTATTCTACTGGATTTCCATCAGGAGTTCTGCTTCAAACCCAATGGCGCTGCACAGCCCCTGCTTTCAATTACAGTAGGCCACAAACTGGTTTGCAGCTTTTGACAGTCGGCTGCCACAATGCAGGCATCACACAACTTCCCGAAGTACACGCACTGGGGATGTGCCCAGCTTCACCTTTGTGTAAGCAAACGAAATACACCAAAGTTTCAAAGTCTTCACTTGCAACTCCTGGGCTGTTTGCACAAAGGCAGGGGTCTGACCACATATTCTCGAGGGATACACCTATCACATCCACGAGAGAGAGGCAGGCCCAGTGTGTCGCATTCCAGAAGCTGCGTGGCTCCCAGCAGGAGGCTCAGAAAGGGAGGACTCTAATTCAGATGGTTTTGTCTTTCAAAGACCCTTCATGATTTAGAGTGGAGAGCCCCCCCACTGTCCCTTTCATAACACTGCCGTGAGGCAGAGTGGGGTAGCTTTTTTTTACAGCACATGAGGACGTGTACTTCATTTCTCCACTATGGGCCTCACTCTGCCAGCCTTACTCATTTGATTGCAGCGGGGTTACTGGCCTGGTAAGGTACTATTCAAGATGAATGAGGCTGGCACCATCAGGTCCTATGTAACTAAACTGAGTTCTCCCCATGTGGGGATGGAAACAGCCCATCCACAATAATAAAGCTAACCTGGTCACCCACTTTTAGTCTCCTCTGAGGCGAGACATGGATGACACTAGGAAATCCTGCAGCACCCGTGCACTTTCTCCTCCATTTCATCCATGGGAGCTTTGAATTTCAAGAGAGGGGGATCGCCACTGGACGCTGTGTAATAAACCGATGTGCCATTGGAGCTGTAGGGAGAAGTCCTGGAATCAATCAGGTGCTCCTTGGCCTCGCCCCCATTCTCAACTACCCCACTCACACTGGTGCCAAAGTGGGTGCTGAGGAAGGGGTGGTTAAGCAGCTTAGCTGCAGCCCGCTGCCGCTTCAGTTCAGAAAGTGTTTGATGACTGCGATCCTTGTAGCCACACCAGATTTGCTGAGAGTCGGGGACACCGGGGCTGCTGTAGGGCAGTGCTTGACTTGTATTACAGTCTGGAGCTGTGTGCATTTTCCAGACGTCCCCATTGGAAACCGAGTACTGGTAACTACTGGCCGGTGTCCTGAGTCCATTCTGGAGGGAGGACTGAGGGTCACTCTGTGTGCTTTTGGTTGCTAACTCAGGAAGGAGCATAGACTTCTCCAGCTCTGAATTCTGTAATGAGAAAACATTAAAGAGAAGCAGCTCCCAGTGTACAAGCCATCCCTTCCACAGCTTTCGAGTCCAGGCTGGTCCCTTTTAATCCATTCCTGCAGCCAAAGAGTAGCAGCAAAGGGCTGAAATTACCTATCCCCCAGCCCTATTATTTCATTAATGTGTGAACTTCAAATCCTAACTGGGACCAGTTAAATATTAACATAGAAGGACAGTTCCACATTGGCTTTCTTTTTAAAAAACAAGGCAATTAAATGCAAAAAAAACCCAAAACCCCACCTTATGTTAGTTCAACATGATGGTAACTGAATTAAATAAAGATAACCAGAGAGTGCAAGATCAAGTTCTTCTAGAAACATTGGCCCACCCATATTGCAGCTACATAATGTCTATTAAATGCACATAAAAATACACACAATTATATGAGAACATGAGTTTTTGCAATTGCCTGTCTTTTTGGGTCAGATTCTGGCCTCATTTATTTTGTTGTGAATCCCAAATCATTCCTTTCACTTCCAGAGCAGTACTCCTGATTTACACCAGTGTAGCTGGAACCAGAATCTGGCCTTGTATTTAAATGTGTGCCCTAAACATTGTCTTTAAGATAATCTAGGTTCTCACACAACACCCATCACCATAGTGTCCAAGTACTGATAATCAACATGCCCATTCACATCTCTGGTTTCAGGCTCTTTATGAATTTTGATAGGAAAGTAGAACATGAGTTTGGTTCCTTACTGGATCTGTGTTCTCTTGGTCAGATCGAGCCTCCATGATTTCTCCAGCATAGCCTGAGTTTCTCTGTTCTTCCGTTGCTCCCATTTGCTGCCAGACAATGGCCTCCTTTTCATACTCCTTCCTGTAAAGGTTGGTTCGGTCCGAAAGACTTGCCCTCCTCACCACCTTCCTGAAGGAGAGAAGCAGGGAGCAGAGACTTTAGCAAGATGGGGCAGTGAGGGAGCTCCTTCATATCCTCCTTGCACTTTACAGCATCTTCCATCAGTGTCTAGGAGCACATTACAAACATGAAGTAAGCCTCAGAGCACCTATGTGAGGTAGAAAAGGTCCCTAACTCTCACGTTACAGGGAGGAAAGGGAAGCATAGAAATGGTAAAGGAATTTTTCAAAGAGGATTTGGGCTCAGAAGATGAGACCTCACATACAGTTCTGCTAGTGGACAGCTTTCCACCCAGCCTCCCCTGGAGCTTTATCCGTTAGTTTTGTTCTAGGAGAGGACCTGTGGACTGGTCCAGTGGAGTTCTGCAGGCCACAGCTTGAGAACTGCTACTCTAAATTCATACAGAAAAAGAATATTCTAGATAGACTGTGTGTTCAGTCAACTTGCAGAAGAGTATCAGGGTTCTGTCCTTATGTTACCTATTGCTATACCTCCACTTTTCCCCACATCTCCAGTCATTAGAGCTATCATGCAAGAAAAGATCTTTTCAAAGCATTAATCAATGATGGAACAAATACCAATAATTTAGGAGGTGGGAAACTCCCCTATCACCTGCTACGTTTTCCAGCAGTGTCTGATGCACTGCATCATGGAGCCTACTTTTCTAGAAGCAGCACTATCTCCAAAAAAAAAGCTCACTGAACAATTGGCCCAGTTTCAGCCTTTTGGAGAGTCCACTGAACTTCAGAGCAGACAGCTTTGTATCTGATTACACTGCATACTGGGTAGTCTGCCTTCAGGTTTGGGACCGCAAGGGTGCTCTCCAGTCTAGTGTGTGGCATGATCTGTGGGAAGATCAGTTTCGCACTCACCCTCGGCTTCCCGTGCTGGAGGTTCTCCTGCTGAGGGAGGACTTATGCCTCATCTGAGATTTCATGATCACATCATGCTTATGTTTCAGCTCCAACAGTAACACTTTGAACTCCTCTTCTTCACACAAGTCTAAGGCACACACAAACCAAACCAAGCCATGAGCAGGGCTGTACTAATGTAATACACTCAGCTGAATGGAACAGGGGGTATGGGGGCTAGAGGGAGCACATATGAGAACTACCATAATTAGACTCTCCTGCGCCACCCACAAAGCTGCGCCTTCTTGGTCTTCACAGTTTGGTAGAGATAATGGAATAGAATTGAGAAGGAAAATTTAAGCAGAACAGGAAAGCCAATCCCTAAGGCAATTAGTGGAAGCAGCATTGTCTGGGGCACCTAAAACAGGACTGGAAAAAAGCGCTGGAGAATATTCTGTGGATTTTAGCTCTGCATTGGCCAGAGAGACTGACTCGATCCCTCTCTTCTGTGCAGTGCATCGTACCTCACATCACAAAGGGGAAGAGATGTTTTGACCATTGCTTTATATTTTGATATTCTAGAAATGTAGGATGACTCTTGGAATCAAATGGAGGTCTATGGGGAAGGGAAGAAGCCTTTTGAGAGTTTCTGTATTTAACCAATTCCTGTTCCCGTGGACACACAATGATAGGAGGTCAGGAGCTGGGGATAGGACTCTTAGAAATGGAGATTGGAAGTCGAGGTATCAGACTTCCCTATCTCCCCCCTTCCTACTCCACACCAAACTGGCTTGGAATCTGGCCACATCAAACCAGGGTAATAAAAACCACATTCTTTGGGCTGCACAGAGTAGATGCAGAAGACCTGAAAAGCAGCAAACCATTCACAGTTCTGCAGCGGACAGGTGGAGGGGGAGCTGGAGATGGGGAGGCCATGTGGGCAGGGGTGTATGGAGGAGAGGCGGATGGTTCAGGAGCAAAGGTAACATTTTCAAAAGCACTGAAGTGACTGAAAGGCACTTAGGCTCTTAAGTCCCATTGACTTTCAATGGGACATATGCTTTTAAGTCACTTGAAAAAAAAATCACACTTTTAAAAATTTCAGCCCTGAACTCCAGCAGGCTCAGAGACTCCCTGGTTGCTTTGTGCTGTTTGGAGAAATCCCAGGGATTTAGCCAAGATTAGAAACATCCTTACAAAGGAGAGAATTTGAACTCACCTATTGGCATCTCATCAAAGGCCGTCCTGGCACTCAGGCTGGCCCCATGGGACACCAGCAGCTCTGCCATCTGCATCTGCAGCAAGGGAAATAAAGCAATATTCACAGCCCTGGTTTAGGCAATCAGTAGCTGCATGTGATCTAAGGGACCAAGCAAGCTATGGAGCAGTGGCGTGCGTGATTCACTGACACCAGGATCTCCAGCTGTGCTGGTGGGTGTGTGAGTGTTCTCCACACAAGAGACTAAGCACAGTTCCTACCAGCTCAACCACTGGGAGATTTCCCACCAGCTCTCCCAGGGAAAGCGAATCACCAGGGTCTTAGTGAGACTCTGAGCTTAGATACCTCCCCCCCACCCACCCAATGCATCCAGCCCATGGGCGGGGACCCCACAATTGGGAGTAAATCCACTCCATGTCTACTTGCCAGGATGGCAGTGTGTCCATTGGCAATGGTCTCTGGCACGCACACCCTAAGGAATGGTACTAGCAGATAGGGATCCATGAGATGTGGGAGTTGGAGGGGAAAATACTAGGAACAAATCAATTCCTTGTATGTACATGTACAGGCAGAGAACACACTCCAACCCTCCAACACTGGCTCAGTGAGATTCCCAGCTTATCCGTGGGACCTGCACTCATTTCTACCCTTGGGAGAGCCTGAGGTATCAGACTTTAAAGCCGTAACATGTGGATGTCTAAAAAGCTATTTTAGGTCTTTTTTAGGGCTTTCTGAGCCCTGCGCAGCTGGTAACTAGGACTCCGGCTTTACAGGTGGAGGGATACAAGAAACAGTGCCAATGACATTTCACAGCATTCAAAAACCATCCTAAACAGTAGTTTTCCAATACATGCCCTATTCAAAATATTGGATGGTGTAAGTGTGTGGAGGGCAGGGGGAGCAAATCTTGGCATTATTAAGGCTTTATTGTTTGGACTTCTTGTGCCCACACAATACACTTGCTCTGCTTGTACCCACAGAGCACCTGGATTTTGCAGACAAAGGGAGCGTGCACTCTGGCCAGAGCACTCGTCCTCTGCTTTGAAATGCTGCCCCAGCCTCCCTCTGAGGTGAACCAGCCGCACAAAATAGACTTTCAACAAAAATCTTTACCTGTCCCCAGAAGGCAGCAGCATGGAGAGGTTCCCATCCATCCCAGTCCTGGATGTCTAGCTGTGCTCCATGGTCGAGAAGCATCTCAGCTGCATGCAGGTAGCCATTAGCCCCAGCTATGTGCAGCTAAGAGACCAGGAACAGAGAGTATGAATTGCTGTTTAAGGCTCATGAACTTCCTTCTTCACCAAGTAACCCAGGTGACGCCACTGCAGTGTCTGAGTTTAGACCAAGAAAAAACAGCAGTGCTGTTCAGTGCCCATTGACGTGAATGACAAGACACTGCACCGACTTCCAGGGGAGTCTGTTTGGACCCTGGAATGTCATCAATGTGTTTAGGGAAATTTCTGCCACTGAAGGTCTTTGGGCTGATTTAAGAAATGTCCTCCAAGGGTTTTTAACAAGTAAGTGCTTTTTCACACATGTCAAAACAAAATGACATCACCATCTGTAACTATTTATGGAGAGAGAAATGTAAGGTACTGTGACGCTAGGTGCAATGCGGCAGGCGTCTGTGGTCAGGAGTTAAACACCTCCCCTCCCAACATTTTGCATTTTTATCTCAAAAGGTTCCGCAGTGCTTCACAAACTATGAGCATGCAGCACCCCCACAATGCAGCCAGCTCTGGGGTGGAGGATCACAGCTAAAGGGCACTCTGCACATTCCATGACAATGGGGGAAGAGGACATTCTTCTGAGATGCTCTGGAATGGATCTCTAGGACCAAGTTTTCAGCCTGGCCATAGTCACGCTTCCATTTCTGTGGCCACAGTTTTGCACATGCTGTTACTTGCGCTCACAATTTAAGTGACTTAGACATCTAAATCCCTGACTGCTTGCAGTTCAGGTAATCTGCATTTCAGATTTTGGTCTCCAACGTCTGATACAAAGAGCACAAACTGCATCTGAGTGTCCTTCAGATGCAACCTTAATCACAGGATCTTTCCTACTCTGTGAGGACATTTAGGTCTCTTTTGGGAGTTTTTCTTCATAGTGTCTGCTGCTGTATCCTTGATCAAAACATACCGTCTTCCTGCTCCGTGCTCTGTTTTGCAATTTACTGTATACAAGTCAGCAGCAGTCCTTCCCCCACAGACATAATTCCATTTCAAGTGGTGTTGTACGGGGAAAGAGAACTTCTACTCCTTTCTGCACATTCCATAATGGAGAAGGAATGTGGATCATGCCACAGAAATGAAATTATACCAGCTGTCTTCTCTATAGACTTCTTCGTGTTCTCTTGTGTGTAATTTAAGGGACGCTCTCAAAGCAGGGAGGTCTGACGCTCAGTTTGCCCTTTTGATATCCTATCATCCACGTAAGAGTTATTTTTATACTAAAATTCAATGCTTTTCTAAAAGAAATGCTAGCTGCCTGCACCACCCTACGAAAACGAGCCACTGCCGTCATGCATCCCAGACTAGAAGTTTGTGGCTGTCAGGTAATAAAAGGCAGCTGCAATAGTGTTTCAAAGCTTGTGGTCATTAATATTGAGAGCAGGGCCCCATTGTGCTAGGCACTGTTCTAACACACAGGCAGATAGTCCCTGTCTCAGGGAGGTCACAGTCTAAAACAGCAACATACAAAGGTGGGGGTGAAAGGAATACACAATCGGATATACTATATACATTTGCATCCCCTCACCCTATTATAAAATATATCGAGTGCCAAATCTCATCTTCCCCTCAAACCATCATGAGCTAGCTCATTTCTTATAGGCTTTGCATCAGTAGTCATATCTTCATGAGGCCAACAAGGGTCTGCGTGTGAGTGAGAAATTCTTGACTTTCACAAGGAATAGCCTGAAAGGTAGAAGCAGGCTTGATCCTCAGGGGGGAAGCTGTCAAAATTATAACAGTTCCACTGTGCTGGTATGATAAGACAGAGATTTTAGAATTGCCCAACAAGCCAGATTTGGGTGATGCTAATGGAATAGTCAAACAGGATGTTCAAAGAACTGAAAATTAGTTAAAAGGAGAAACCTCAGAATGCCGTGAAAACGTAAGCCCCATGAAAGATTACTGCCACTAGAGTCTTATTTAGAGAGCCTGCACTCCTCAGATTTTGTAACTAATGATACAGGAAAGATTTCTGAATCCCACTGACAATGTTTTAGAGTTAGAGACTTCATTACACTGCCATGGTTTGGCCACTTGTGTAATGACATCAGGTAACCTAGATACCCAGGCCCGCTGACGGAGAGGGCGGGGCAGGCAAAGGGGACAATTGCCCAGGGGCCTGGGCGATTTAAAAGGAACAGGAGGCCCCCAGCCGCTGCTGCGGTAATGACAGACAGGATTCCCGGGGCCCTTTCAAATCGCCTGGGTGGGCCGCAGGGCTCCTAGGCGCGTGTGGGGCAATACCAGTGGCAGCGAAGGCAGCCAGGTGGGCATGTGGAAGCCCTGGTGGTGCCGGAAGAGCACACCCAGTAGCACAGCCAGCAGCTCGCTGGGCACCAGCCAGGGCAGGTGCAGCACTGCCCAAATGTCAGGTGGACGGTGTCCGTGGCTTGTGCATGTGTGCACCAGCCCGCACATGGTCCAGCTCTGCACTCACGTGGCAACGCCACGATAGGCCAGCAGCAGCGTGGGGCCCGGCTCCAGCCCGCCCTGCATGAATCAAACCTCAGCCATCACTTTCTAAGGGCCCCATTGACTGTTCTGTCCTGGGGCCCGGAATTGCTTCGGTGGGCCAGTAGGTACCAAAGTCTTCTCAGATACCTCTGAACTCAAATGTCAAGTTACCAAAGTCACAGCCACACAGGCTACAATACACTACAGTTAAAAAACAGTATTACTAGGGCACTCTAGCTTTTTGGGAAAGTTTAAGTGAGAGGCCAAACAGACTCCTTTGGGCCAACCAAAAAGATATGGGATCAGATCCTTCAGTTGCACCTGATCCCACTAAAGTCAATGAGGATTTTTATTCTCACTTCAGTAGAAGTCAGATCAGATGCTAATGGGATTAGGAGTGATAACAGAACTACTGAATTGTTTTACTCAACCTGCCCAAAGACTTTTCCAAAATTCATGCTTCCATTGGAGTGTACAGGACTTTCATTGTGGGACTTCTTTTGAAGCAGCTGGTACTGGACCTCTATCAGAGACAGAATACCGGACAAGATAGGCCAGTGATCTGATCTCTTACGGCAATTCCTACAGATCAGTTGGCCATTAACTCCAGTGGGAGTGAGATCAGGCCCTGAATTGCAAAGTCTTTACTCATGGACACCATTTGTTGCTCAAAGGAGATGACCTAAAATGGAAACCACTAGCCTTCTACCTCCTCACACTGTACTTGTCTTTGGAGATTAACAAAGGACACAGACGACCAACAGCCTCCTAAAATTCACACAGATTGCAGGGATGGACGAGGGTGGATACTGTAGCAATTCTGCTCACCAATGTAGCACCTTGAATATCTGTCCTGTTCAGGTCTTGTCCTGCTGCAATCAGACCTCGGATGTCAGAGATCATGGCCTGCTCCGGGGCAGCCCGCATCTCATTGATTTTTTCCTGTGTGATGCCTGTAGTTAACAGGGAGAAAAGGAAATGGAAATGTTCTTTTCCTCTCCTGACCCAGTAAATAACAGCAATAATTGGGTTCAAATTCCTTGTCTGATCATATCTGCATGCTGAACATCAGTCAGAACACTTGGCATACTCTATCCATTCAGTACCTACAAAGCACAGCCAGATTAATAGTGCTCCTAATGGCATGAGAATGATATTCCAACAAAATCCTACCCTGGGGACAAGAGCCAGAGTCTTTAATGCCTGTGCAGAGCAAACAGGAGCTCAATTTTAAGCCCCCCGCACAGAAACTCAGCTTCTGTGCTTCAGAAAGATGAAAGGCTATCAAACCCTGGTGGCTCATAGGCAGCTAGCTGCACAGGTTGAGGACTGATGGTGTAACCACTGTTTCTTTAACCCTTTGCATGCTAGAAGCAAGTTTGAGCTGAGGCACTACCCCTTTCAGAGGTAGCCTCATTCCTGACCCACATTTCCAGCAAGCCTAATGGAAGGGACCATCTTGGCCATCTATACAGAAGGTAATTATGTGCTGCACGGTTGACAGGGAGACTCCCCTCTCTGTGCTCACGAAGCAGGCCCCCATTCTCAGAGGGAACTTATGGGCTATTTCATCCACCCTGCTATTTGCCATAGGATAGTCACTGCTTATGTGTATGTTACACAGGGAAGGGACTTGGCAAGGGAGAAAAATTGCAGCTCCGGAAGGGTAAGAAATCATAGAAATGTAGGACTGGAAAGGGTCTTGATAGGTCGTCTAGTTCAGTCCCCTGCAGTGAGGCAGGACTAAGTATTATCTAGACCATCCCTAACAGGTGTACGTCTAACCCATTCTTAAAATCCTTCAATGATGGAGATTCCACAACTTCCCTAGGTAATTCGTTCCAGTGCTTAACTACCCTTACACTTAGGAAGTTTTTCCTAATGTCTAAACTAAATCTCTCTTGCTGCAATTTAAGCCCATTGCTTCTCATCCTGTCCTCAGTGGTTAAGGAGAACAATATATCACACTCCTCTTTATAACAACCTTTTATTACCTGAAGACTGTTATAATGTTTCCCCTCAGTCTTTTCTCCAGACTGAACAAATCTAATTTTTTCGATCTTTCCTCGTAGGTCACATTTTCTAGACCTTTAATAATTTTTGTTGCTCTCCTCTGGACTTTCTCCAGTTTCTCCACATCTTTCCCGAAGTGTGGTGCCCAGAACAAGGCACAGTACTTCAGTTCAGGCCTTATCAGTGCTGAGTAGAGTGGAAGAATTAATTTTCATGTGTTGCTTACAAGTCTCCTGCTAATACATCCTAGAATGATGTTTGCTTTTATTTGCAACAGTATTACACTGTTGACTGATATTTAGTTTGTGATCCATTTATAATCCCCCTAGATTCTCTTCTTAAGTACTCCTTCCTAGGCAGTCATGTCCCATTTTGTATTTGTGCAAGTGATTATTTCTTCCTAAGAGTAGTACTTTGCATTTGTCCTTAATGAATTTCATCCTCATTATTTCAGACCATTTCTCCAATTTGTCAAGATCATTTTGAATTCTCATCCTGTCCTCCAAAGCTTGCAATCACGGCCAGCTTAGTATCATGCACAAGCTTTATAATTGTACTCTCAATGCCAGACCCAGGACAGATCCCTGAGGGACCCCACTCAATACGTCCTTCCAGCATGACTGTGAACCACTGACAACTACTCTCTTGAGTACTGTTTTCCGACCAGTTGTGCACCCACCTGATAGTAGATTTGTCTAGGCTATATATCCCTAGTTTGCTTATGAGAAGGTCACGTGAGATAGAAACAGAAACCTCACTAAAGTCGAGCTATATCACATCTGCTGCTTCCCCCCATCCACAAGGTTTGTTACCCTGTCAAAGAAGGATATTAGGTTGGTTTGACATGCTTTGTTCTTGACAAATGCATGTTGACTGTTACTTATCACCTTGTTATCTTCTAGGTGCTTACAAATTGACTGTTTGATTATTTGTTCCATTATCTTTCTGCGTTCTGAAATTCAGCTGGGCAGTCTATAATTCCCTAGGCTGTCCTTATTCCCCCTTTTATAGATAGGAAAATGGGGGAATACATAATCCGTACAGCATATACCCTTCTGACAGACAGCCGACAACCCCAGCCCAGTTCTGCTCCTATCAAACTCAGCAACCAGACTCCCACTGACTTCAATGGTAGCAACAGAGGGCTCTGTGTTTAAATGAGTAGGGAATACATGAACAGATGATGCTACCATCTGAGAACCAGCTTATGAAAACTGAAGGGGTAACAGCAGTGGCTCGAGCCAGGCATAGTGAGGACAGAATGCAAGTACTGTACTGAGAGATTCTATAGTGATGGGCGCCAAAACAGACCTTAGTAGATAGGCAGATGCCAAGCAAGTGTTCCTCACCCACAGCTTTAGCAACTAGGATGAGGCCAATCATGGTTACCTGGTAAGCTATGCTTAAGACACTTAATCCCTCTTGAATGCACCCCTCCGGTGACAGTGCACCCCACCTCTCGGGATGGAATCATGCAGCTTAGCATTCTTAGACTGCGTCACCGGGCTGCAGCCTCCATTTCCCGAAACCATGATCACGAGTCAGGCCCAGCTATATTTGGCACCTGTAAGTCCTTTTCCACCAGGAGTCTGTGACGAGTAGCTGATTAAAGTAACCCACAGACAGCTTCTTCAAAAGAAAGCATTATTTATTCACCCAAAGGTACAGCGCAAAGGGATAAAACAAAACAAAAGGCCTGTGCGCCTGGGTCTTGTCTAAACATTGTTCTCTCCTTGCAAGGTGTGAGTAAGTTCCACTCAATCCAAGCCTGACCCTGGCCTGGGAGAGACAGGCAGTCCCTGTAGTCTTCTCTCTGTCAGAGAGCCCTCTAGCCACTGCTACTTGTTCATCTTTCTTCTTCTCTAGGCTGGGGTCTTTAATGGTTTAGTGCCCCTCTGAGCCTAAGCTCTGGCTGGGGAAAGGTAAACTAGCTAGCCTGTCCAGAGCGAAGAGCTAAACTCAGATCCAGGTTCAGATTTTAAACTCCCCCAAAGCAGCTCTCTCTCTCTCTCTCTCTCTCAAAATCTAAGGTTGTCTTTTCAGATGAGTCCCTTCACAGCATGGGCTCTGCGATAATGATCCCCATTAAGGGGGGCTGTATGGATCAGAGGATTGGTAGCTGGATAGAGTCCTTTACCGTGGGTTACTATTCAGGACTTTATAGATTAGGCCCATGAAAGTCTGGCTTCCAACAGCTGCCAAGAAGAAATGCAGTGCAGTGACTTCTACTTTCCTCAATAGGAGTACCAAGTGCCGAAGAACACAAAAACATGATTCAATACTTTATTAACCCACTTCCAATGTATTTTGAGTATTCCCACTCTTCCTTACCCTGGTATGCCATGCAGGTCTCAATGACATCGAGGGTCTGCTCATCTTCACAGAGATCATATGGCATATTTCCATCTGCATTTACTGCCAGCAAGTCTGCCCCACTGCAAAGAGAAAGTCCATCATGAGGAAGAGGCACCAATATATATAGAAGGGAAGGGAAGCTCAGATGCTGCCCTATAACAGACAATATCCAACAGGTCATGGCAGCTGGGATGAGTCCTCTGAAGACCAAGCTGAGGTTTTAATAGTAATGTCTCATATTTGGTGCCCAAATACCTCCAGGATTGGACAGACACAAAGACATACAAGGCGGTGTCCAATGGACCTATGAAAGATTGACATGGGGAGGTACCTGTCCTGGAGTAGATGTATTCATAGCACACTGAGCCTCCTCTACGGGATTTGGGGCTAGTGGATCTGGGCTGTGCATGTCCCCAGCAGCCTCTCCTGCGCTTTTAGGAAGGAACAGGCCAACGACCCATCGGTGCCAGAAGCAACATCTCACAATGAGCCACTGGCACATCATTCTGGAACACCGCACCAAGCCATTAACAAATCCTTAGTCAGTGGACACTTGGCTGGCTGGTCCTCACTGAAAAGTTCTGAGTGCCAAGAGGGTTGTTGGGAATGTAGGTGTGGACTAAACTAGTAAATTCCTCTCTGGGCAGATTTTTGTCTCTTGTCCATTACAGGGTTTCTTGCATCTTCCTCTGAATCTTATAGTGGTTGCTGTCGGAGGCTGAATACCCAAGGAAATGGAATACTATTCTGATCTAACAGGGTAATCCCTGTCGGTGTTCAACCTCTATGAAGTCTGGTTGTGTATTTTATATTATAACATAGCTAAAGCTTGATCTGTGATAGTTACAGCCTTTAAAGGAAGGCAGACAGCATCCACCAGCATTTTTATTCTTGTTCATTTTTCTTTCACATCAGCAGAGCAAATTACAATATAATTTACACTTGCAATGTATTAGAGTTAATTTAAGCAACTAACAAAGCATAGGACTTGACATCCTTTGGAAGCTGCTACCTTTGGTGGTCTCTGCGTTCTCTGTTCAGACACCAAAGCCTTGTGACGCAGTGTCGAAGCAAACCCTTTGATCTGAGACACCTGTTGCAGAAGCTTTCTTTGATCACAAAAACCCCACACTATGCCAACTGCAGAAAACCTGTCATCCCTCATCCTTAGAAAGATACAATTGACAACTCATCTTCTGAACATGGACCATGGTGCAGTGTTACTACAGTATTGGTTTGCCAGTGTCTGAGTCAACAGAGGGCACCCTGCACCCCCCCGAATGGGATGGACCAGAACAGATGCTCCCAGCTCCCCAGTCCGACCATGCTTGCTTGTTATCCCTCATGCTACATCCTTTCACAAGAAAGGATGTTGCAGGTCTCAGCCGGAGTGCAATATGCATTCCTACGTTTCATTTATTTCTGCACTCCATTTTTAACCTCCCTCCCCAAAACTTTCAGGTTCCCACCAATTTTATCCCTGGGCTTGTCCAAACCTTGAGGCTACATATATAGCTGCCCCAAACATTAGAGCTATGCCTGGCTGAATTCCATTTTAATTTTTTAATTATTTCAACAGATAATAGTTTTTTTAAGATTTTTTTTCTATTTTTATCGATTTACATTTTCACAGTTGCGGAAAATTGTGGGGGTCAGACAACAATTATTTAATGAAGCAGATGCTAAGATTCATAAAGTGACAGCTTTATAACTATTAAAACACATATTGTCAACAGCACATGTCAAAATACACAGAGTAAATATCCTTAAATCAAACTTTAATAACTTCTCAAGCAGCGTTTTCTCACTTTGCCTATCTATAAATTTCAGTTATTACTGATGGAAACATCTTTTAGTCAATGTGTGTGTATGGTGAAACTGACATTTACCAATAAAAATCTAATCTTTCCAAGCCTAATTATAGGCTAAGGAAACTGCAGGAAGCTCCCAGCAATGGACGGGTTTGTTCAAGGTCATGAAGCATTGCTTCATTATCTTCCTTATAGACAGAGTCCTCTGCCCAAGAAAGGGGCCAAAATTTGAACCCAAGTCTCCCACCTGGCAGTGCAGTAGTCTAGGACAACGGGGCCCCCTGGCTAAAACCCAGAGCCTGATCCCCGACGTCCCCTGAGGGGCTGAAGCCAGGAACGCCAAGCCCTGGTGTTCCCTGGGGGGCAGAAGCCCTGAGCCCATGGGCGGAGTTGGGGACATGGAGGGCATCGCCCCCCCCCAACTGCAGCGCAAGAGCATGGCAGTCCCGGGGGCAGCTCCACACTTCCCCCCCGCAATCTCCTCTCCCTTCTCCCTGGCCAGGTCGGAGGTGGGAAACTGGAGCCGGGCAGTGCGGGGCAGCTGCTGTTGTGGCTGGTGCCATGGAGCAGGCAGCGGCAGGGTTCCCTCATCTTCTGCTGGTGCCTGGGTTGAAGCTGCTCCTCAGCTCCCAGCCCCCTTTGCTCCCGCAGCAGCGCAGAGGTAGCCAGTAAGAGCCGCCCAGGTGGGGAGACATGGCTCCGTGACTGGCAGACCCCTGCGGGAACAGGGACCACAGGGGAGCTCTCTCAGCACACAGCCCCTAATAACTCTCTCCCTACACCCTGAGGCTACGCCCTCCCTGCACCCGGAGCTACCCCCTGCCCGCACACAGCCCCAGCTACTCCTCTCCCTGCAGCCTGAGCTACCCTGCCCCCCGTCTGCACACAGCCCCTAGTTACTCCCCTCCCTGCACGCTGAGCTACCCACCTGACTGCACATAGCCCCTAGTTTACCCCCGCCTGCACCCTGAGCTACCCCCTTGCCTGCACACAGCCCCTAGCTACCCGCCTCCCTGCACCCTCAGCTACCCCCTGCCTGCAAACACACCCCTCCCTGCACCCACAGCCACCCCGTGTGCACACAGCCCCAGGTACCCCCTCTCTGCACCTGATCTACCCCCCTTCCCACACACAGCCCCTAGCTACCCCCTCCCTGCATCCTGAGCTATCCCCATGCCTGCACACAGTCCATAGCTAACCCTTCCCTGCACCCTGAGCTGTTTTCAAACTTTTTGAGCTAAGCCGCCCACCTTTGAGTTATAATTTTTGGTTGTCCCCCCCCCCCCCCCCAACCCAGACAGGCTGGGTGGCCTGCTGAGGTGACTCAGGGGGTGGAGGGGTCACTCCCTCCCTGGACCCCACCATGTGGAGGTGGGTCGAGTCTCACTGGCCCTGGGCCCCCCAAAATAGAAGTTAAACTATGCCTATGACCGAGGCCCCTGCCCTAAGGCCATCCCCACCCCTGCTGGGCCCTGGAGTTTTTATAGTATGTCAAGGGGGGGCCTCAGAAAGAAAAAGGTTGAGAACCCCTGGTCTCGGGCGTAGAGAAAGGGGAGACAGACACAGCTTGTGAAGGGCAGCATGTTAGCATACAGGGCTTCTTCTCAGCCTGCCCAACCGCCATCCGAGGCGAGAGACAGCTTTCAATACAGAAAGTGCAAGGTATTCATGCTACAGACAGCACCTGGGGACACAACTGTATGGTTATTGACACCTCCTCATTAGCCTCCCTTCAGATAAGTACAATTTAGCATGATTACCCCTAAGCTGTAGTATGCTACGCACTAACCCTGGGCCTCCTGCTCACCCAAGTGCAGAGAGCACGAGGGGTTAAACATTAGGGCCCTCGCCCAAGTGCTCGAGGCAGGGGTGGGTGGGAGGCCCATTGGGTGGGAGGCCCAGTGTTAGTGCCCTGTGTGATGCAGCTTGGCTCTCTATATCTCTTGTGCTACGTGAACACCTTGTACTTCCTCTGTCAGTGTTTCTAGCCTTGGCTGAAGGACTGGCATGGTGCGTAGGGCATTGTGGGGACCCTATGCACAGAGATGAGTTTCACCCTTTGTCGTTTGTTTTTTCTGGCTATTCCTCTTACTGCTCCTTTGCTCCTGGTCCACCTACTGTGAGCAGAAGCCTGGAAGCATAGAGGAAAGGTGAACTACACACATCCAGCCAACAGACAACAAGCCACATGTGACAGATTGAAATCCAAATCCAGAGGCTTTGGCCAGACAGGCGCCTGCCCCCTTCAAAGCAAACTGATCCAGGTCACCCTCTGTTTTACTGTTTTCTCCTTGGTTTTTCCTGTTCTTTCCCTACTCTTCCAACCCAGGCATCATTTCCTATCAACGTGCAGCCTTGACCTGGCCAACAAGCACCTTCAGCCTGATCCTACAAGGTACCAAGTGATCTCAATTCCTACCAACAGTAGTGGAAATTGTGAGCACTCAGTAGCTCAGAGAGAAGCAATCAGCACCTCATGGATTCAGGCCCACCGAGAGATACACAAAAAGGAAGCAGGGGCCACCTACTGCTGAATTAGGATCTTCACCAGGTTGATGTGACCACAGGTAGCTGCTGCATGCAGCGGAGTCCACAGCTCATTGTCCTTTGCATTGACATTAGCCCCGTGGTTGAGGAGAAGCTTGACTATCTCTTCGAAGTTGTCTATGCAGCACTGGTGAGGGACAGAAACAGAGGAGATAATTTTTACATGTAAGTGATCACAATACCACAAGCTGCATCCTCCATAAGAAACAATTGCTAATGGCACAGTAACTACACGTGGCACAATATTTCAATCGGGATTCAAATAATGCCAGTAATGCCATGGTTCTTGTCTTAACCCCAAACTGTGCCCTGACAGTGACTGTCAAGTATCAGAGGGGTAGCCGTGTTAGTCTAGATCTGTAAAAGCGGCAAAGAGTCCTGTGGCACCTTATAGACTAACAAACGTATTGGAGCATAAGCTTTCATGGGTGAATACCCACTTCATGCTCCAATATGTCTGTTAGTCCATAACGTGCCACAGGACTCTTTGCCGCTCTAACAATGACTGATCCTTTCATGGGCTTGGTGGAGTTTTCCTGGCATGACTTCAGTTGCTGGCAGTGAAAGTAATGAAACCACCAGTGTCACAAGCAGAAAACATTCCCCTTTGTCTGAAGAACAATGACCCGGTGGAGAAATAGCTTTTCTTAAAGCAAACATCCCTCCAGCACCAAAGTCATTAGTAGACAAACCCCCGTTCCAGCCATAGAGTCAATGAGAGCATTTACAACATGGACTGGGAAAGGCCGAGCTCAGCTGCCCTACTGCTGTTCACTGCCCCCCTCTCAGCAGCAAGCAGGAGGCTGCCTGCTGACACTTCTAGTCACTGCAACCCCTGTGAGCCCAGGAGCAGTTTGATTCTTCTTGTGTTTCTGCGCTAGAGACCAGGACTTACTAGCTGGGGAGGGAATTAAAATCGGTTTGATTTAACAAATTGCAGTTTAGTTCAGCCTAGTCCCCTGTGTGGACGCTTGGAAAATTACTCTAATTGCCTGAGACCCAGTTGTGCCAGCTGGCAGAGGGCACAGGTGTGCTGCATAAGGGCTGTCGGGATACCCCAGGTCTGGGGTCTATATACTGGTATGCCAAAGACAGTCGTGTAAGGTCTCTAAAGAAAGCCTGTGTCATGCTGGTCAGCACAATCATCGTGAGCGGTATGTATAGAAAACATGGGAATTTACATATGTATACTAAAAATTGTGTTCCCTAGGTGTGAGAGATAGGCAGTCACTAAAAGGTGATCCACATACTTCTGTCGGGCCAGGGGGAAGAGACGCTTCTCCCTCTGGCTGGTCATGTGCAAACTGAGTATTGTCTGGTTCACAATATACACCCATTGACAGTCTGAGCAGAATGCTAATCAATAGGTTGTGGGGGTTACAGAAAAAAACAAAGGCAGCAGGGGTTATCACATTTAAGATTAAAGACAACAAACTTTTGGAAGTATATCTGGGGCATAGATGAACTCCAAGTTTTCCTTCACTGGGGAAGGCAAAGCTGCTGGTGGGCTTGACCTCGTGAAAAAAAGGGTCACAGCCATCCGGTTGAAAAACACGGTGAGAAGGACTTTGGGGTAAGTGGTACCTTATTAGACAAGAGGGCATCTTATTAGTTGACTTCAGACTTGAGAAAGCGTGGTAGGATTTTGTTTAACATGTAACTCTGTGTTTGAATTTAGCCCTGTGTACCCAATATTTCTGTTTGCTACTGCACGAATCTTAACTCTTTGTTCCATAAACTTTTATTTGTTTTCTCTATAAAAAAGTGCTGTGTGCTAAGCGGATCGGTGACTACGGTGAACTCATAAGCTGTGCTGTACTGTTCCTTTTAGGGACAGCGAGCCTGGTGATTCTGTGATTGTCTGGTGGGTAAGTGTCTGGACATGCCAGGGGATGCTCCAGGGCGTCTGTTGCTTACCTGCAGAGGGACAGCAGAGCCCATGTGGGCTAAGAGGGGAATGCTTGTGCTGCTTGGGGCCGAGGCTGTCAGGGAGCTGACCCAGGCAAGTATAGACAAGGACAAGGTGCTTCACAATGCTGGGTACCTTTGAGGAGCATCACAGTGCCTTAAATCAATGTATGAGTCTCCACACAAGAAGGCTGCAGCAATTTACCTAAACAACTAGTGCACTGATTGAACCAAACCCATTTCAAAACCAGGGAGTAGCTCAGCCTTGTGGGAGAGTCAAGTCAGCTTGCCTTTAAGAGCTGACAGCCTAGCCTCATGGGGAGCTGCAGAGGTGCTGCTTTTTGTATCTGGGCCTCAAGTCCCAAGTTTTGCGTGAGCTCCTCCCTAAAGGAAGTTTGGGGGGTAGGGAGAGGGGCTCTGAGCTCAGCTTAGCCCCAGAGGACAGGATGCTGCAACATGTGAAGACTTCAGGTGTTTTATGGGAAAACAAGCTAAATACACGTGGGAAGGGAACCCTCCCTTGTCTCTGTGAGGTGCACTCACAGATGGCCTTGCACAGACACACTGGTGTGCCCGCACCATGGAAGATGAACACATGGTAACAAGCAGCCTAGGATGGGGAGGGTAGCTCAAGGCCTCACCTGATGCAGGGCAGTGAGTCCATCTTCATTGCACAGGTCCGGGCTGATATTGTTCTTCAGCAAGTAACACACTGTAAGCGAGAACAACAGGAAGAAAGGAACTTCAGTTTACCAATTCTGGATACATTGTTCACCCTCAGCTCTAACCGACTCCTGGCCACAAAGAAACATGATTGTAGATTGAGACAAAGCCATGGCCACCTACCCATTCCAGGTTGTCACTATGCTGTGCTCTGGCAACTGGGAACATCGTGGCAACAGTGGGGCTAGAACTCTGGTCCACGGGCTGCAAAAGCACATGCCCCTGGCACTTGAGCTAAAGGAGAGTTAATACAGCACATATAACATTGTGCTGCCTGATTCTAGCCAGTAGAGGGCACTCGTACACAGAGAGTTTTTCACTAATTTTACTCTAAATGGAAGCTTTACCATAGAGTAGAACCTCAGTTTTATGAACACCAACCATATGAACCACCAACTATATGGATAATTTTTCCAGACAAAAATGAAATAAAATAATCACATAACAAAACTGATGTCAACGTCAACCCTTCACATGTTGATGCCTTCATTGCCTTGGAAATCTCTTTGCAGCAGTTTTAAGGACAAGACCATGATGCAGAGCACCAAACTGCGACTTATGCCCCAGACCCACTGTAATTTTCCGATGTTCAGTTTTATGAATTCCTTGATCCAAACTGGTTCATAAAATAGGAGTTCTCTTGTACCTGGGATTGTAAACTGCACAGGTCTGCTTCAGAACAGTTTGGAACTTGCATTCTATTTCACTGCACCATACCTGAGTGCAGGTTTCACTGTGCACTAGGGCCGATTTTTTCCAAAAGACCATTTTTGCTCCCATCTTGATGCAAAAGAGCCTAACTTCCAGACAGTGTGAGCACCCACGCTCTGAAATTCAGGCCTCTGTCAGGAGTCACGGATTTGGGATACAAGAGCTGAGGCACCCAAAATCAATCATCGCTTTGGGAAGTCCTAGCAGGTCTGCAAGATGGAGGTATAGCTTTTGGTACTTCACACAGGTCCGTGTATGCCGGAAGGACATCACAGGATTTTAAGAGGACTACTGATGAGTTTGTTAAAATCCCACCTCTTTCTACAAGTATTGTCAGTTTTTTAAGCAAGGTTCCTTTTGCTAAAGGAAAGCTTCCAAAAATATTTGTAAACCATCTAACCAGGGCAAATTTGCAAAAGGAGAAAAATTTAGGAACTGACCTCACACATGGTAACAGCAGTGGCCACAAAATAAGTACAGAAGAGTCTCATCAAATATCAGCTGATGGCCAGTATGGGGAACATTTCAAGTCATTTACACGGAAGTTGTGATGTCCTACGCTTGTTTGCTGTGGTTTAGTTTTTTAGCTTCTGTAGCCTTATGCTCTTCCCAGCCACATGTCACTGAGCTAGCAGGTTCATAATAACTTCCTCCCTAGGGGCAGAGATGCACCGGCTACTTGTATCCCATCATGTTCCTTGGCAGGGGACGTGATCATTAAGGGAAACCAGAGCTGTAAAATACAGAACACTCATGAGGCTAACAGGGCAATAACAATCTTTGACCCTGCGGAGAGGAGAGATTGCAACACTGGCTATTCCCAGAGCAACAGTACAAGCGGGAAGGTGCCCAGTTTGGACTAGTCACTTTCCTCCCTGCAACCCCTTTATCAAAACGGGAGAGATTAGGGAAATAACCCTGCAATGTACACACACGAGCAACAGGACCTCTGTGCTCTGCTCAGAGAGCAGCAATGCTTAACACTTCTGTTCAGAGCACTATGCAGACCTTGTTTAGGGCTATGCCTACACTATGCACCTTTTAGCGACACAGCTGTGCCGATACAGCTGTGCCACTAAAAGGGGCAGTGTAGCCATTCTTTGTCGGCAGGAGAGAGCTCTCCTGCGGACAAAAAACATCCACCCCCAATGAGCGGCAGTAGCTTTGTTGACAGGAGAGCTCTCCCGCTGACAAAGCGCTGTTCACACTGGCGCTTTTCGTCGGTAAAACTTTTATCGTTCGGTGGAGTGTTTTTTTCACATCCCTGAACAACAAACGTTTTACCGACAAAAGTCCAGTGTAGACAACAGCTAGTTCTCATAACTGCGCAGAGAGGCAGGGAATGCCAGGAGGTTCTTATCCTCATTTTAGAAAATATGCATGAAGGGTTCAGACCCCTACTAAAGCCCTCCAGTCTGAGAAGAGGATCACAACATAGTCAAAGTTTGTAGTATAGACAGGACCGTAGGCATGTTCTCTGACCTGCTACAACCTCGGCCATGGCCAAGGCCTTAGTCCAGTTATGTGACCCAGTTAGGTTTTCTCTACACTACAAATCTGAACCAAGGGATAATCAGGAACCTCAACCTGGCTGCTTTTGCGGTCTAGTATTTTTGCAGGGCCTTTCATCTCTCCAGGTCAGTTTCCCCATCAGTACCCACATCTCTCCAACTTCAGCCCTTTCTGTCCTCAGGAGTTTTGTAGTCAGGCACTTCAATGCTTTGCCCAGAGACACAGAAGAAGATGGCATCAGGAGACTAGAACGCCAGAGTTCATTCTCATTCCTGTGCATTAGGCACTAGGCCACCCTCTCTTCCAACACAAATTATCATGATGTAACTGATCCAGCGTGACAACCTGGTGTTGAGATATGGCCTAAAGCTTTGCAGATTCCTCTTTATATTTAAACTCAATGTGATATTTTCTTAGTGTGCCAGTTTGCTACTGACACAGTCTGCCCTCAAGTCACCCAAGCAGGTCTCACTGGGATGAAGGGAGATATAATCAGGTATTCAAGCCAGACTCCTGGGTTCTGTTCTATTCCCGATTTTGCCACTCACTGATATTGGCTAAATCACTTAACTCTTCTGAGCCTCAGTTTCCCCATCAGAAATGGGAACAATGTTCCTTTTGGACCTCACAGAGGTGTTGGAGGATTCACTAATATCTGCAAAGCGCTTTGGAGGTCCTGATGCTGTTGAGAGCTTGATGTCGGGAGCTGCACAGAGAAAGCTGTGTGCAGCATACACGTTTTCTTGGCCCTATACAAAGCAGGAACCATGTTATATACTCTCGAGCACCACCAACTAGCACCTTATCTATTAATTATTGAGAGAGAGAAACAGAGCACTCCTGTCATATATTTATTCCTGGGAATTAAACACACACCACACAACACCAGGTTTAATGGCCAGTCTAGGCAGCTCACACTTTATGCTCAGCACACGGACACCCCACAGTACTCACACACTTCCCAGTTCTGAAACCGTCTGCACCCCCTGCCAATACATCTGATTTAATGACTATGCTTCTCCTATTACTGGCTAACCCCATCTTCCTGCTCTGCTAATAGGATTTGACTGATAGCCCTGTCACTCACCGGTGGATCTGTTTTTTTGTTATTTACTTTGGATGCGATGCCATTAGGAGGCTTAATTCAATCTGGCTCATTTCAGAGCCATTGTGTACTAATGTCATGTGGCTCTATAATCATGTTTTCCCTGCTTACAATGATTTGGACAAGTAAATGCTGGCAGATTAACCTTACAAGTGCTGTCCGTCCATGCGGGAGGAGCTGGGGCACTGATCTCAGGTCCGTCAGCATCAGTGGAACACCAGGGTATATGCTGAAGAGTCCATATATTCTCTGCTACCAAAGTTCATAAGGCACTGAAAGGGTTCATAAGGCACTGAAAGGGTTAAGGATGGTTAGCAAAGGACTGACACGAAGCTCATGTGCAGCCACGTGAGTTGACCCTTACTACAAGACGTATTATATTCTCCCCTTCCGCAGACTCAGCAAGGTATTATTCATGCTCATGAATGCAAGAGAGAGACTGCACTGGCTTGTGCATCACATTCCCACCAGGCCCAGCCCTGCCACTGCACCTTAGTCCTGACAGGAAATGCCTTGTGATGAACTTACTCATAGGCCGGGTGCGCCAAAACCAGGGCAGACCTGACACCCAAGGACTCCTGACTTGGCCCCCCAGCTCTGCCACAGACATCGTGTGCCCTCTGTATGGCTCAGCCTCCCCCACCACCCCCAGTCTGTAAAATGGGGACAGCAGTATTGACTTTCCTCACAGAAGGGGTAAAAGAGGTAGCTAGTGCTGCACAGTGCTTTGAAGATAGTGTGCTATGCAAATTCTGAGAGCTAAAGTATGTTGTGGCTGCCTAGAGCTTCATTTAATGTGTCAGGCAATGGGGCTGTTGTCATAACAGCACCGGGGCCATTCCATTCACTCAGCAACAGGGCCACTCTTCACCAGCATCCCTCAACCAGAAAGTTTCCGCACCTGGGGAAATACCCTTGGAAATACCCTTCCCCGCTATTTCAGTCCAGGGTTACTTTGGGCAGGGACAGCGGAAGTCTGGTCATGTGGTGGAGACCCTGGGCCTGGGTTCAATTCCCAGCTCAGCCCCGGACTAGATTTTCAGAAGTGCTCAGCGCCCAGAAGCTGCTACTGAACAATCTGAGCTTTTAAAGGCAGGCCTCTGTAGGGCCCGAATTTCCAAGGTGCTGGGCACCTGTCAGACTCAGTGGCTTTAACTAAAGTTATGTTACTCAGTCCCTTTGGAAAAATGAAACCAGCCCTTAATCTGCCATAGACTTTGCTGTGTGACATTGGCAAAGTCGCTTCCCCTCACTCTGCCTCAGTTTCCCATCTGCAAAATAGGGAGTATAAAGCACTGAGATTCTTGGCACATATATTAACTTTCAGCCAAGTGTCATGATTTTGCGCCTTAGCTGGCCGGGGGATAAGTGAGTCCTCCTGTGCAACATCCCCCTGACTCTGTTAGAGGATATTGAGGCTGGGAGCATCTTCAGGGCTTTATCCAGGACTTGGAGAATCTTCTGGGGACAAGACAGCCCAGAAAGAAGGAAGCAGGGAGTTAGGTAATGGTGAGCCCTGGCCTCCACCTCTGGAGTCTAGGTGCAAAAATTTACTTAGAGCATGATGAAAATGAGTTTGGTGATCTCTGCTTTGTTCTCAGGGATTGTCTGACTGGATTTCCAACCCCCACTCCATATCTAGGAGCTTTTCCATGGCTCTGTCAAGATATTTGTATGTCCCCCTCACCTTAGTATCTGGGCACGTCACAAATAATCAATATAGCTTCTCACTTTTGTGCGGTGTGGAAATAGCTCCATCCTAAAATGGGAAACTGAGGCACCACGAGAGAAGTGACTCGCTCAGTGTCCCACAGCAAGTCTATGGCAGAGTTTGGAACAGAATCCTGACTCCTAGGCCCCTGCTCCAGCACAGAGCCATCCCTCCTCTTTGGGCAAAGCAGGGCAAGCCCAGTCCCAGGGGTTCCACAACACTCAGCCACTGATCCCCAGAAGCCTAATCTGGAGGGGTGCCCTTGGGGAGTGAGTTCAGGCTCCATGGCCCTTTCATGGAGTGTGGTGTTCTCTGCCAGGAATGTCAAAGAGGGAACCCACTGTGACACAGACACCTGTCAATTAAGAACTAGGCTGAGAACACCCACCTCATTTCACACGGGCCATGGAACAGCGCTCAGGGCTTTCATTTACTCCCTGTTGGCTGCGTGCTCATTCACTGTTTGTTCCACCCATTGAAATCTTATCTTGCTTTTCTCTTTGGCACAAATCCCTCCATTATTTCCACCGTGTGCTGGGCCCGCGTCCTGCCTCTGCCCCTGTTACACCGGGAGCAAAGGAAGCAGGGTCATTACCCGCTGCGCTGCCTGCCTACAGAAGAACTGCAGAGCAGGTGGCAACACCAGGGATTTCTGCTTTGCTGTCAAGCACAGGGGTAACCTGAAAGAACTGCAAGAGGCACCATGCTGCCAGTTAATAGCGAACAGTGCTGGGGGGAGCCCAATTAAAGATGAACGGGAAAGCTTTAAGGCTGGGAATCTGAACCAGTAAATCCCAGCTGGGGGGCAAGGGAGTGGGAGTGATAGGTGTATGCCATGGGTCCTTCCTGGGGGTGCACTGTAAGAGGGAGCTGTGCAGATGGGCAGAGGGCAGGAGACCTGGGGCTTCCCCTACAAATAGCTCTGGCAGATCCCCTGAAATGTATGAGCCTCCTGGGCCAAAGCTATTGCCACTTCCATGTAGGGAGCGGGAGCAGGCCACACCTTCTGATGGAAGACTTAGGATGAATACAAATGTGTTGACTTTCCCATGGGAAAGAATGAGGCACTTAGAATATCTTGCAGGAAACCAGTATGCCTAACAATACCGAATAACATTTACTTGCTTAAAATGCTGTGGCATTAGCAATAGACCCACTTACCAGGGATGCATTCAGTCAGTTACACTCTAACTTTTGGAACACAGGATACTAGACTAGATGGACCACAGTACTGATCCAGTAAGGCAATTACTGTCTTTGACAGTGGTCAGCACCAGATGTTTCAGGGGAAGGTGCAAGAAACCCCACAGAGCATTAAACAAGATAAAATATATGTATACAACGTCACCTTCAGACTTTTAACAGAGCAAATGAGAAGTAAATAAGTGGACACCAACAGGTCAGGTTGAGTTCTGCATGAACAGCCTTTTAACACAACCCAGGACCAAACAAAACCTCTTAAGATGTTGCAATGGAAACTAACACTTTGAAACAGATCAGTATTTCCCTGCAGCGTTTGCAACCCAGATGTTGCAGCACTGTGCTTGAAGAAGAATCTCAAACTTTCCGTAGTGGGTACCACACCTTAAGGGAGAGAGAATGTCTCCTGGGCACTTCCTCTCTCATTTGCAATCCATCTGTCAACTACATCTGTTAACTTATATGGGAAAGTAAAGGATTTATTTACTGCTTTTAGTAAGATCTAACAATTGAAGACAAGCAGAAACAGCCAACACCAGCTGTGGACGACCAGCAAGTCTACCATGGACCACAGTTACTGGGTGGCTGTGCGAGTGGTCTGGGCCACTCTTTGCCCAGGGTTTCTCATAAGAACAGCCTTTGTATAGGTTCACTTACAATAAAAGTTTCAGCCTGCTGTTTGGAGCAAGGAACTAGGAGAACATTGTCCTCCACAGGGTAATTGGAAGGGCTACAGTGATGAGAGCCGTAAATCCGTGGATAAACAGAAACTGCTTTTACCATTTACTTAAAAATGAGCTTAGAGCACTCAGAACTGCTATGGGTGTTTTCAAGAGAGTTCAGCATCCAGCAAGCAGCTCCCATTTTCACACAATTAAGTCCTTAAGAGAGCTCAGTGCCCAATGTGCTGAGCTCTGTTACAAAATTTGGCCATAATTATCTGTAATTGATAGACCCATTGATATGCTGTAGGCACCAAGCAGAAAGATGGTGAGAAACAGGGACGCCCTTTCAAATGGAATACAGCAGTCACAATAGGAGCCAGGTGAGCAAATCGTTGTGAATAATTCATTATGAATTCTATTCACAGAATAATAATTCAAATGCATTTTCCATTATTCTGTCCACTCTAGCTATAATTAAACTTCTCATGCTCAGGAAGATTTGACATCAGTGCAGTTTCTGCATACATTTACTCATTCAAATCTACACTATATTAAATAAAAGCGCTCCCATGACAACTATGAAAATACATCTCTTAAAAATGAACAGATCCCAACAGCTACCCGCATCACACTAAAACTGGAAGCTACATAAACAAAGCACTTACTGAACAACATCAAACCTCCACTTGAGTCCCCCCAACCTCCTCCTGCCACATCCCAGCATGACCTATTTCCTCCCCAGACCATGGGAGTTGGGGGGAAAGAGATAATAAAGCAGCCTATACTCCAAGAACAGTAACCGCCGTAAAGAAGACACACCAAAATGTAAGAAGCTCACTCACTTGAAGAGGTATTGTCAAGACTGCACTGTAGTTCCTTAGGCCTGAGATGTTAAGATAGGTATTCCACACAAGAAAAGTTTTGCCAGTATAGCTGAACTAGCAAACCTTCTAGTGTAGACACAGCTTATACCAGCAAAAAGAATGCTTTTGCCTGTATAACTTGTACCGGTCCCCAGAGCTAAAATAAGATATACCAGAACCCTGAGAGAGACAAGGTGGGTGAGCTCAAAACCTGGACTATCCCACCAACAGAAGTTGGTGCAATAAAAGATATTACCTCACCCACCTTCTCTCCTGGAACCAACGTAACTCCAGTAACACTGCACACACAGACCAGCAAAAGCACTTGCGGCAATATCAATGCATCTACACTAAGGCTTTTGCCAGTGTAAAAAGTATATATAATAATAATAATCACACCTCAGACTGATGTTACCATCCTGGCAAAAGTTTCTGGTGTAGACCTGCCCACAGGCGACAATCCTGCAGACATATGCACTGGGTTAGCTTTAAGCACACAAGCTGTCCCATTTGAGCAAGGAGAACTAATTAATTATTATTTGTATTACTGGAGCACCTTGCAGCCCTAGTTATGGACAAGGATCCCATTGTGCTAGGTGCTGTACAAAGACAGAACAAGAAGACAGTTCCTACAATCAAAGTATAAGACAGGAGACAATAGATGGAAACAGACAGGAAAGAACAAGGAAATAATGAGACAATACTTGTCCATTGGAAGTTAAGTATATGAGTAAGGATTTGCAGAATTTGTTTTATTGTTAAAATGTAAGTTTTAAAAATCAGGTTTATCTTATGCCATTTGGACTTTATTCTTAGTTTGGATAGTGAAATTTAGACTACTCAGTTTCACTAGCTGGTTCTCAAGCTCTTGCAAAAAGCCCTGTATGTAGAATAGATGTATTTTTAAAGCTGGTTCCATTGAATAAAACCTGGCAACATTTCTATTCCTCTTAAATTATGAAATTTTACATGATCTAAAATTAGGGAACTGAACTAGTTGGTAGCTTCCACTTAGATTTCTAAATGGAGCTGGTCAGAAAATGTTTCTCCCTCCCAGTTAAAACTTAGTTTTTGGACAACAAACTCTAAAGATTTGAAGGAAGCTGGCGCTTTGCATAAAAAAATTAGTTTAGTCAAAGATTCAATTTTCTACTGGAAAAAAGTTGATGAAAGTTTTTTTGACCAGCACTATTTCTAATGTTCTAATTCAGTGGTTTTCAACCTTTTTTCATCTGCAGACCCCTACAAATTTTTGAATCAAGGTACAGACCCCTTTGGAAATCTTAGACATAGTCTGTGGACCTCCAGCAGTCCATGGACCACAGTCTGAAAACCACTGTTCTAATTAGCCAGAGTGTCTGGATTGCCATCTTCAGAACAAACTGATGCATTTCTCCCACTGCCTGCAACACACAACTAATTTCCCTTCCCCTACCCATTGATAATTCTGTAGCTATTGTGATGGGTTGGGTCACAGAGACCCGCTTGGCATTGCCACCTGATGTGTTGAGATTACCTCTGAGCCCGTTTTCCCTGGCAGCTTGGGACTTCGGTACCCTGTCTTGTTGAGCCAGACACACTAGCCTGCTGCAAACACAGACCCAGGTCTGAACCACGTCCCCCAAAAGCTGCAGGCTTAACTGAAAACAGCTTAAGAAGTGTTCCTGTCTCTAGCACCCAGATACCCAGTTCCCAATGGGATCCAAACCCCAAATAAATCCATTTTACTCTGTATAAAGCTTATACAGGGTGAACTCATAAATTGTTCGCCCTCTATAACACTGATAGACAGATATGCACAGATGTTTGCTCCCTCAGATATTAATTACTTGCTCTGGGTTAATTAATAAGTAAAAAATGATTTTATTAAATATAAAAAATAGGATTTAAGTGGTTCCAAGTAATAACAGACAGAACAAAGTAAATTACCAAGCAAAATAAAACAAAAACATGCAAGTCAAAGCCTAATACAGTAGGAAACTAAATGCAAGTAAATCTCACCCTCAGAGATGTTCCAATAAGCTTTTTTCACAGACTAGACTCCTTCCTAGTCTGGGTACAGCAATCACTCACACCCCCGTAGTTACTGTCCTTTGTTCCAGTTTCTTTCAGGCATCTCTCTGGGGTGGAGAGGCTATCTTTTGAGCCAGCTGAAGACCAAATGGAGGGGTTTCCAGGGCCTTTTATACTCTCTCTCTTGTAGGCAGAAACCCCTTTGTTCTCCTGTGCAAAATCACAGTAACAAGATGGAGTCTGTAGCCACCTGGGCAAGTCCCATGTCTATGAATGATTCAGCTTTTTGCAGGTCGATGCCATTGTTTACATGTTAGTTTGAACATTCCCAGGAAAGCTCAGATGTGGTTTGGCGTCTCCCAAAGTCCATTGCTAGTTAAGTACTCCCAATTACTTGAATAATCCCTTCATACTATGTTGACCAAATCTGCCTTATGTGCTTCCTACAGCAAACACTTTAAATACAAGCATAGAGCCAACGCTCATAACTTCAGATATAAAAATTATACATGCATACAAATAGGATGACTATATTCAGTAGATCATAACCTTTGCAAAGATATGTTACATGGCATATCTAGCATAAAACATATTCCAGTTATGTCATATTTACACTCATAAGCATATTTCTATAAAGCCTTATGGGGTGCAACGTGACAGGCTATGTAAAGCCTTTTGCAAGAGAAGGAAGAGACAGCTTTAAACAGTTGCTGTAAAATGTTGACTCCAACATTTATGGCCCAGTTTATCTGCTGAGATAGGAATTCAGTGACCTGCCAAAAGATTGATCACCCCCAGCCTTCTCAGGAAAGCTCAACGCCTACTGAGATCCCTCCCATCTAACTTAGTCACACTATTTCCCTGCTAATATACCTGACACACAATAAAGGAAGTCTGTGAAAGGATTCAGGCCTGCAGGGCCCCATATGTTACTCACTGTACCCACACAGAGAAGAAAATTTCACACCACTGAAATAAGCTAGAAGTTCTCAACCTTTCCAGACTACCGTGACCCTTTCAGGAGTCTAATTTGTCTTGCGTATCCCCAAGTTTCACCTCACTTAAAAACTACTTGCTTGCAAAATCAGACATCAAAATACAAAAGTGTCACTGCCCACTATCACTGAAAAATTGCTCATTTTTACCATAGCATTATAAAATAAATCAAGTGGAATAGAAATATTGTACATACATTTCAGTGTATAGTATATAGAGCAATATAAACAAGTAATTGTATGAAATTTTAGTTTGTACTGACTTCGCTAGTGCTTTTTATGCAGTCCGTTGTAAAACTAGCCTAAGGACGAGCCAAGAATGGGGCTCCATTGTCCTGGGTACTGTGCATTCAGTAGTAGATAGTCCCTGCCTCCAAGAGTTTACAATCTAAATGGGCAAGACTGACACAAGGCAGGGGGAAAGGAGTAGAACACGCACTGCACGCTGAGTGATCAATAACGACAGCGAACATTATGTTAGTTCCACAGTGTTTTGGGGAGAGGCTTAGTTAGAAGGGGGGATAAGCTAAATGGAAAGAAAAATGAAGAGAGAGGGGACATTGAAGGGAAAGAGGATGTTAGGGGCACGGCAGGGTTAGATGAAGGGACAGAGGGGCAGATGTGGAGTGAAGCAGAGATAAAGAGACTGAAGAAGGGGGAGGGAGAAGCTTGGAGCAAACAGCCAATCAGCACAAGGCAGAGGAAGTCCAGCCAAAACTGTAGGAAGCTCTGAAAGTCCAAAGATCCCTGCTGTGGCTGCTTCTGCATCTGTTCCCACCAGCCAGAGTCTCTGGCCGGTTCCTCTCTGCATTGTTGTCCAAGGCCACATAGAGAGAGAGGCACCTTCTCAGAATGGGAGAGTCTCCCCTGCATAGTTTTGTGTCTGGAGTGGTCCCAGCTGGCTCCCATTTTACCCAGTCCCTGCTCTGGCTACTTCTGCCTCTGCTCCTACCAGCACTAGCCCCAAAGAATCAGTTTCCCCAGACGGTAATCACTGCTGAACAAGGCTGTGTGCTCTGGGGTTTGGTCCATATGCAGGCTTTATGTGATTTTATTCTGCCACAAGCAGCTGATACTTGTTTGTTTAGTGACCAATGTGTAATGAGTCCAAGTCCTGCTCTTAGGGAGCAGGTCTCTGCGTTACAAACTATCTTGGTTCTCACACCAATTCTTCAAAATCATGGTGGCATCGGAGCACCTCCTAGAACACAATTAGGAAACCGAACAAGGAGACTAATGCCAATCACCAACATTCTCTCCTTTGTGGAGGAGAGGCCACTACTGCTTCCCAGACTGCACTTGCGCTGTGTCTGTAAGACTTCAGTCTCCAGAGGCTGTCAATTTCACATTTTTCACCAGCACTAAGTTTGCTGTTGGGGCCTGAAGGATTCTTCCACTGTCCGGCGCTTCAAGCCTTCCCCCTCCTTTGAGCTGGACACCACCCTTCTGGGGCAGATCAGGCTACAGCTATGCTGCAGCTGCAATTTGAGGAGACACACATGCGCTAGCTCTGCTTGAACTAGCGCAGTCAAAATAGCAGTGTGGCCACAGCAGAATCTAGCCGCCCTAGTACAGTCCTGCTTGACCTCCTGAGTACGTGGCTAGCCCGAGCTGCCGTGGCCACACTGCCTTTTTTAGTGCACTACTTGAGCTGGGAATTACACCTCTCAGCCTCAGAGGAGGAGCAGTTTGCAGGATCAGCCACCCCCATCTCAGTGAGCCGTGTTAAAGGGACAATCAACATGAAACCTAGTCAGTTTTTTAAAAAGTGAATTAAAAGGGTCAGATGCTGTATCTGCCAAACTCCCCTTGACGATTTGTAGCATTGTGATCACGTTTTTCTGTGTCTGGTTCCCTTTTTTGCTGTACGAAAGAACCACATGTCTGGGGAACTGCCTAGCCGACTATAGAGAGGAACGGTGAAACTGGACTACACACAAAGCACTATCAAAAGCACAAAGGAAAACGAAAGATACCGAGATTATTTTCACACAAATCTCCTGCTCAGTTCTTGTTACCTGTAACAACAGGCAAACAGGAGCATGATTTTTAAATCGATTGTGCCTCTTTAAGGGATGCATGTTGATTACAAACTTTGGACCCTAATGACGTCAGTAGGATTTCTGTGGGGAGAGGGCTGGGAAGAACAGATCTACCTAAAGTACTGCAAGAGTAGAAGTAGCCCCTGGAATTAAGGTTGCTATATAGTTTCCATGACAAGACTCTGTTTTAAGCCTGCTCATATAAAATATAAACTTGTTCTTATGGAACTGCAGGGTGAAGAACCTGAGTGACTGTTTCCAGGCTCACTTTAACAGATGCTTGGTTGGTGATGAAGCTATGAAAATGTGTGCAAATACATTCAAATGAAATGGTGGCAAACCCTTTGGAGTAGTACAATGGAGCCCACTTAAAAACCTGTTCAAGGAACACTTCCTATGCACTATACCAAAGCCTACCTAAACAGACATGTAGAAATGTTCATCTAAAAGTCTACACAAAACTTGTTAGAAAATCAATCTCTCAGAGCACTGAAATAACAATATAGCAGGAAACTGACTAGACAAAAACCAATCAGTTCACAGACATATCTTGGCATGAGGGAGGAAGGAAATAGTAGTGTCGGGACAGTTATAAAGTTTCAACTACCTTTTGAGTGCATGTTCTTCAGGGCAAGGCTTGCACCTTCTTTCATGTTAGTATAGCACCAAGCACATCGTGGATGTTATCAGAAACAACAGTGATGATCATGATGAGTGTTTGAGACTTGGGGAAGTGTAATGATACTCTCCCAAGCTCCATTCACAGCAGACCACGCATTTACCTATATCATGAAACAGTGAAAGTTGCCATTTTAAAATGGAACTAGGTTCCAGAGTTAACACTTCACTGAAATAAATGAGGGGCAGGCCAGCCATCTCAGAGCTGTTGTTTCAGGCATTCTGACTCGGGTAGTTATCACTGCACTGATGTGCACTTGGTTTAGGTTTTCTAAGATTCTCTACAATTGTAAGGTATAGATTTGGTTTTATAAGAAGATTCTGGTGTACAGGATGGCAGGGCTGAGGGGAAAGTACATGCTTGTGATGCTGCCACAAGGCAGCCCATGTTGACCCCTCATAGTGATCCAAACGACAGTAATAGTCACTTGAACTGGTAGCCAAAAGTGACTCCAACAGACATGAATTGTTCAACTTACGGAGGATTGTTAGAGGCTCTTATTCTTTGGGGTGCCCCTCTATTCTTGTCCCTCCCTCCCTCAATTCCTACCTAACAGAGGTTCCACCTGCTCTGAGCTATACAGTCACTCCCCTACCCCTAAGCTGCATCTGGTCAACAACTGGCTGCAGCGCTGTTGTTGTTCGGCTCAGACTGCCAATTCTTACCAACTATTTGCCCTCCATTTGGCTCCAGAGAAGCAGAAGGGGGATGGGGAGCTTTAAGAAGCCAGGTGATCAGACACATATTTGGGATGAATTCTTCAAGGTTCTCAGCACTCTTAACTCACAATGAAGTTGACGATACTTGTCCCCTCACATAAACAGGTCTTTAGAGCTATGTACTATGCCAAGATATGCTTTGTAACAGAGCCTCTGAAACTGTTAAGTGACACTGCAACGGCAGGGTTACTAGACCTGATAGAAAACTGTGACACTTAATAAACATGCAATATCATAATGCAGATGTGCCATGGAACACCCACCATGCACACAAAATTGCATCACACATGGGCTAATGCAATCCTGGGATGTATAAACATGGGAATTTGAGAGCACTCCCTGTAGGAGTAGAGAGGTTATTTTACCTATGTACTTGGTGCTGGTGTGACTGCTGCTGGAATATTATGTCCAGTGCTGGTGTCCACAGTTCAAGAAGGATGTTGATAACTTGGAGAAGGTTCAGAGAAGACCCCCGAGAACGATTAAAGGGTTAAAAAACATGCCTTGTAGCGATTGACTCATGGAGCTCAATCCATTTGGTTTAACAAAGAGAAGGTTGCGGGGTGACTTGAGTACAGTCTATAAGTTCCTACATGGGGAATAAATATTTGATAATGGGCTTTTCAATCTAGCAGGACAAGGTATAGCATGATCCAATGGCTGGAAGTTGAAACGAGACAGATTCAGACTGGAAAGAAGGCATACAATTTTTAACAGTGAGGATAACGGGAACAATTTATCCAGGATCATGGTGGATTCTCCATCGCTGACAATTTTTAAATCAAGATTGGACGTTTTTCTAAAAGCTCTGTTCTAGCAATATTTTGGGGAAGTTCTCTGGCCTGTGTTATACAAGAGGTCAGACTAGATGATCACAGTGGTCCTTATGACCTTGGAATCTGCAATGGGCTGCTGGGTGCACTCAAGTGGTAAAGAACAAGATCACCTGTTTAATGGGCTTGGTTTCTACTGTATCTGAGACACCAGAAGGAAACAAATCTGAAATAGGAAGTCTGTTGTAAGATGCGTTTGTGGTTCAACTTCCTTTTAAAAACAAACATTGACAGAAAGGAAACTTTCGTGTGAGGTTATAAAAGGCCTGAAGTTTATCTGAGAAATAGCAATGGATCTTCAGGAGCCATTCTATTTTCATGACACACAAGTATTCTGTAGATAATATTAAGTGATTCACAGGTTGGAATAAGCTTCCAGAATACCCTGAATTTCTGTAGCACCAGTCATTCAAGGATGTCAGGAAGCTCCATTCCCATTAGTGAAGTAACCTGCATTAAGCTAAAAATGGGTGTTGTTTCAGAGTGGGGAGCTGGAGCCCCAAGACAGAGGTGGGGGCCATGTTAAAGGCTTAGGGAAGAAAAGCAGGTAGCATTTGGTTGAGTCAGGATCGAGTGCTATGATAGAAGATGTGTCCATTTGAGCCCCAAGAGTCAGCAATGAAGAGGATCCTTCAAAAGCACAGCTGCTTAGCCACAAGACCCCCACAAGACAGGCTTCCCTGGTCTATGTCAGCAAGATAGATGCAAGAAATGCAAGAGAATTTTAGGTGCAGGCTAGAACCTCATTTTTCCTGAAAGCTTCAAGTCACTTCCCCTTTCATCTGAACCTGCTCACCTGTCCCTCAAAGGTAACGCACAGAGTCAGCAACTTAATATCCTTGCATCTGCCTACTACATCTCAAGGGGCTTGATAAAAAGATGCATTTAGTCTGCTCTCCAGACCAAGAGCCTTTCACATGCCTGGAATTCAAAGAGAAACCCTGGGATCATCAGAAAGAAAGAACAGCGTTTACAGTCTCCCTCCCTCCCAGCATTTACACTATCCCTCATGCAGCCTGGCTCCAGTAAATGACACAGTGGTAAAGGCAGCTGCAATGGAGCTACCAGATAACTATGCAAAGCTAGACAGTTAAAGGGAAAGCATCAATTAGAGTGTGACCCACTGTCAAAGTCAGGTTTTCAGATCTGTGCATGCAAATACAGTGTGCAGTAACTGGTAGTGTGATGAGCACGTGAGTACCAATAACAAGAAGAGTTCTTCCAGACCCCTTTAAAGGGGGATCCTGGGTTCACAGTCCTACTGCTAGCAATCCTAAATACAAGCAAACTCAACATTGAAGTCAGATTGCCACAGGAGCTAACAAACTTTGCAGAACACAGACTCTGACAAGTGATTTGTATTAGAGAAGACAGGGCTGATGTACTGTATATAGCGGGGATTCTTTAATAACACTGCTGGACTCAAACTGCCAGTGTGGTTCTCTCTAACTGTAATACTGAAACCAGACAGCCTGTGCACTTGGGACCAGGCCCTAGAGCCTGGTTGGATTCAACAAACAGAATGGACCAGCTGAGATATCTATAGCCCCTCTTTATGGCTCAGCTCACAAAAGTCTAGAATGCCCTGCAAATTAAAGCCAAACAACTAAGGAAAAACCCAGGATCTCAGAAACTGAGGGTACCTGCTTAGTTTTCTTACCTGAGAAACTATTATAATTTCATTCTCCACACTGAGTACATTTCCAAAGTCCCCAACTTGCTTCATTAACAAGCCCAACCAGCCCATGCCTTGACCAAGGCTCCAGACCTCAGCCTTGCTGAGCTTAGAATTTGCCCAGAGTTTAGATAAAAAGGGAAGCTTTCCAAATGCAGTCACATCATTAAGTATATCATCCAAGTGGACAGATGTCCAGAGCCTGCACTGGCCCATCTCCCGATTATTAAAGGTGCTGATGCATCTGAAGATGTGGGTTTTTTACCCCTGAAAGCGTATGCCCAAATAAATATGTTAGTCTTTAAGGTGCCACCGGACTCCTCGTTGTTTTTGTGGATATAGACTAAAACAGCTACCCCTCTGATACCTGATTATTAAAGTGCCCTGAGTACAGAATAATTTAATTTAATATTTGTTTCACCTGCCTGGAAATGCCAGGTTGACACCTCCCTGAAATTCATCAGATTGTCACAATTTTTATGAGTTGCGTCCTGCTTCCTGCAAGATTTGCGAGAGTCGTCTTTCTCAGTTGCTCTATATCAAGTGCAGGACAAGAGCAGCAATGAGGATACTTGTAGTTACACCCACTAACAAAACCCTAATAGCGCGGGTTCAGTTTCAGCAGCTTTCTTGGTATGGACATATTATTAGGATGGGAGACCAATACATTACAAAGCATGTTTACTATGGAATGCTGCCACAATGTGGTGACCATGTGATTGTCAAAAGTTTCGGTGACACGGTAAGATCACCAGTGATGGACACAGACTGAACATTCAGCTAGACCTAGCTAGAGATCAATCCACATGGCCCTCCATCTGCAAGGAGGCTACCTTCATTGGGGGAGGAAGGTTTGCCTTAAATGATGATGAAACTTAGGTGTCATAATCAAGTTTCCTGGTATGATAGTACCACCACATGAAGTTGCAGTTTGACAACTTTGGGATTTTTTCTCAAAAAATATGAACACGCAACACTCCCTCCCCCAACAGACAACCACCTCATGCATCAATAGACTATGAAGACAAATGTGCCTACTAGCATGCCCATGCATTGACCATCCTACACGTTGATACAATGAAATGAAACTGAATCATGACATGGATGATGAGACACTGAAATTCAGGGTTGGCATGCACTGATGCAATATCATGTAACATTCACACAATATATGAAGGTTCAGCGTCATCATGTGATCTTCTGCCATCATATGTGGGAAATAGACCAAGAAGTAGCAGTGGAAAGTGTAGAGACAGATAGATGCTTTGTTTTCACTTTAGCCCTTGGAAGTCATAGGGTGGATGATATTTTCAATGGCCCATGCTTCAACTCAAGAGTCAGATCTCCCCCCATGCCTCCTCTAGCAATAGCACACCAGCGGGGATTATTGTTTTCCTTTGTTTGCCAGTGAACGAACATTCTCATTTATCAAAACACTTTGCCTTTCCAAAGTACAGAGCTGAGAAATAAAGCAAATTTCCAAATCATTTAATGCAGGGTCATTAAGTCCTGCTGAAGCTCTGTCAGTGGCGTCGGAGCCAATTCTCTTCTCTACACTGGGAAAAGTCTAGAAGAACTCCCTTGACTTCTATAGAGTTACACTGATTTGCCTGAGGGCAGAATACATGCAATAATGCAAGAACATTAGTGCTAATTAATCAGTTTATTCTGCCCCATATGTTTAATTACTAGAAAATTAGATTGTAAGCTCTTTGGAGCAGGGACTTCTTTGTTGTGTGTTTTGTACAGCACATAGCACAGTTGGGTACTGGCCCATAACTAGGGGCCCCAGGTGCTGCCACAAAACAAATAGTAAAGAAAATGTCAATCTTCTGTATTTTAATTACAGATTGTCCTGTGTTCATTCTGCTCCTAATATTTGAACGTCAAATAAACAGGGACCATTTAAAATTGACAGTTTTAATAAGCATAACAGCCAGCATCAATTCTTTGTGATGGATGAGAAGAATCTGACATAAAGAAGATACCACATGATGGAGATTAAGATATAGCAAAAGTCAGGCCGGTGCCTTGCATCACCTGGCAGCACAATCTTCTGCATTCAAGACTTATAGTAATAACAAAATGCTTTAGTAGCAAAGCCCATCTTTGTAAGTTCATCAAAGTTAATTAATGCTTAAATGGCTGCTTATACTGCTCCGCTGATGGGTGAGCTAATTACCTGCTACGGAGGTGGATCATGCCGACGTTCTCGGGAGCTATGAGTCAGTTTTAATTAGGAGGTGAGGGCTCAAAGATTTGTGTTCTGCACTGAAACGATTTTGTGTGCCATTTAGCAGCACTGTGCATGCTCTGCTGGTCCCCTGCTCCCTGTGTGCTGCCCGAATCAAATGAGGCAATATCTCCGGCTTCGTGTGTTACGAGCCGGGCTGTTAGTAGCTGGATGCAGTCAATGCAAACACTAATAATGTTTAGCACTTGGGGCTTTCAATCAGGCCCTCTGATGCCAAATGGAATGTTTCCATTTATGTTAAATGGGCAGTGGATTAGACCCAGAGTGCTCTGTTCAGCACTCCTTGCACAGGCAAGTCTTCCATCAAAGTCAACGTGGGTTATGCTGGGCAAGTGCTGCTATGTATTAGGTGGGAGGGGCACAGCACACTTAGACTGCTGTCCCTTGGCCAGCTTTTGTATGTTGGGCCTGACAAAGCAATATCCCCTTTCGAAATGCTGAGGGAAAGCCCCACTGATGAATGGGGCTGCAGCAGACCTCAGCAGAGCAAGGAGGCCTCCTTTTTATGCTCAAAGTGATTCTAAAACATGAGATCATCTTCATAGGCTCCAAGGATCATCCCTATTTTACAGATTGGGAAGCAGGGAGAGTAAGGTTCCAGTTTTGCAATCTCTTAGGCATATGCATAACTTTCCCCACATGAGAAGTTCCACTAAGGTTCAAAGTTATGCCCATCTTTGTGTTGGGAGAAGCAGAGGCCATGTGACTTGTCCCAGGCCACAGGAGTCAATGTTGGGCGAGAACTTTGGAGGTCCTGGCTATCAGTCCTGTGCTCAAGCCACTAACACTTCTCCTTGTGGAGGTTTTGACCTCAGCTTTGTCTTATATTTGATTTGCATAAAAAAACAACCCCAGTGTCTCTCTTCTTAAACAAAAGATTCATTTTCAGGCAGCCAGTTATAATACAAAGTCGGGGCCGGAGGGAGACACACTTCAGACTTTTGCTGTTTTCAATGGAAAAGAGGCTTCCTGTGTTTCACACGGAGTTTGAAGTGAACCCGCTTCCACCTGCAGTGGACCCCGCAAGAGGGGAGGGTCCCGGAGCTCAGGCTCCCACCAGAGCCCAAATATCTGCACCACACTTTTACAGCCCCGCTGCCCAAGTTCAAGGAGCCTGAGTCAGCCGATGCAGGCCCACCATGGGTGTTTAATTGCAGTGTAGACATACCCTGAGGTAGCACTCCAACAGATGACAGGCCCCTAATGAACTTGCATCCAGTCCTCATTGATCTAAGACAGAGGTGGGCAAACTATGGCCCGCAGGCCACATCCAGCGCACGGGACCGTTCTGCCCGGCCCCTGAGCTCCCGGCCAGGGAGTCTCGCCCCCGGCCACTCCCCTGCTGTCCCCTCTCGCCTGCAGGTATGCCACCATGAGGGCAGTGCAGCTTGTGCCTGCCAACCTCCCAGGCTTCCCAATAAGCCTGTCCTGCTGCTCTGAGCGGCCTGGTAAGGGGGCGAGGGGTTGGATAAAGGGCAGGAGGTCCCGGGGGGGAGTCAGGGGACAGGGGGTGGTTGGATGGGGCGGAGGTTCGGGAGGGGGGGCCGTCAGGAGACAGGGAGCAGGGGGGGTTGGATAGGGGGTGGGGTCCCGGGGGGCCAGTTAGGGGGCGGGAGGTCCCAGGAGGGGGCAGTCAGGGAACAAGGAGTGGGAGGGGTTGGATGGGTCAGGAGTTCTGAGGGGGGCAGTCAGGGGGCAGGAAGTGGGAGGGGATGGATAGGAGGCGGAAGCTAGGCTGTTTGGGAAGGCAGAGCCTTCCCTACCAGTCCCTCCATACCATTTCACAACCCCGATGTGGCCCTCGGGCCAAAAAGTTTGCCCACCCCTGATCTAAGAGCTACCTACCACAGTACAGGGCTGGGGAGGGGTTGTGTGTCAATTTTGGGGCTAACAGGGGGAGGTGCAGGAGGAGGATCACAGAGTTGTCATTAATGCAAATATTTTCCTGATAAGACAAAATTAACCCCTTCATTGTTGAAATCTGTTGCAGCCCATTCATCAGTGGGGCTGTTCCTCAGTATCTCGAAAGGAAACATTGCCTTCACAGGCCCAACATACAAGAGCTGGTCCGGGGACAGTAGTCCAGATATATTGTGCCCTTCATACCAATACACAACAGCAGTGAAGATGTTAAAAAGGTGATTGCACATCCCTGCATTTCCCAGTAAATAATACCCATAGAGGGACAGAAATAAATGTTCAGGACAGCCAGGAAATGTTCACTTAGCTCTAATACCACTGCAGGCCTAGAGCAGTAAATCACAGTAACCGTTATTTACATGACAGCCATTAGAAACAAAAGCAGGGAAACTGATGCAAAGGGAGCCAGCATCCCCACCCCCACCGCCTCACAGGGCCTGATTCCAAGCCTGTGGACTGCCAACATACCTGATCACAGCAGTTTAATTCAGCACTAACTACATTCGTAACAATGGGGTTACATAGATAGGAACAGCCATACTGGGTCTGACTAACAGTCCATCTTGTCTCTGACAGCGGCCGGTGCCAGATGCTTCTGGCAATTGGAGGTTTAGGGTCACCTGGAGCAGGCAGTTTTGTCCCGGACCATCCTGGCTAATAGCCATTGATGGACCTTGCCTCCATGAACTTATCTAATTCTTTTTTTAACCCAGTTATACTTTTGGCCATCACAAGACCCCATGGCAACGAGTTCCACAGGTTGACGGTGTGTTGCGTGAAGTACTTCCTTTTGTTTGCTTTAAACCAGCTTCCTATTCATTTCATTGGGTAACCCCTAGTTCGGTTGTTATATGAAAGAGCAAATAACACTTCTCCATTCACTTTCTCTGCACCATTCATGATTTTATAGACCTCTATCACATGCCCCCCCTCCCCCGCCATTTCTTTTCTTAACTGAACAGTCCTAGTCTTTTTAATCCCTCCTCCTATGGAAGCTGCTCCGGACCCCTCATCATTTTCATTGCACCTTTTCCTATTCTAATATATCTTTTTTGACTTGGGGCGACCAGAACCACTCACAATATTCAAGGTGTGGGAGTACCATGGATTTATATAGTGACATTATGATATTTTCTTTTTATTACCTGACCCTTTCCTCATGGTCCCTAACTTTCTGTTAGCTTTTTTGACTGCTGCTCCACACTGATGTTTTCCAAAAATTATTCACGACTTCAAGATCTCTTTCTGAAGTGATAACAGCTAATTTAGGCCCCGTAATTTTATATGTATAATTAGGATTATTTTTGCCAATGTCCACTACTTTACACTTATCAACATTGAATTTCATCTGCCATTTTCTTGTCCAGTCACCCAGTTTCATGAGATCCCTTTGTAACTCTTCCCAGTAAGAGTATAAATTTTGCCACCTCACTGTTCACCCCCTTTTCTAGGTCATTTATGAATATGTTGAATAGCAGTGGTTCAAGTACAGATCCTTGAGGGACCCAGCTATTTCCCTCTCTCCACTGTGAAAACTGACCATTTATTCCTACCCTTTGTTTCCTATCTTTTAACCAGTTGCTGAGCCGTGAGAGGACCTTCCCTCTGATTTCATGACTGCTTACTTTGCTTAACAGCCTTTGGTGAGGGACCTTGTCAAAGGTCTTTCTAAAAGTCCAAGTACACTATATCCACTGGCTTAAGCTTGTCCAAATGTTTGTTGACTCCCTCAAAGAATTCTAATAGCTGCATAGTTGATCTGGAGAGAGATCAGAACTAGACAGACACAGATGACCTGAGATTTACCCTTCCCACTCTCCTCCATACTAAAAGGCAAGTAGCTTTGCCATCAGGAGCACGACATTCTGAAACTGAGATTGCAAAAGGGCCCATTCTGGAAAAGACTTTTTTAAAACCAGTTTTAAAGATTTCCAGCCTATAGTTGCTGGTATTAAGATTTTACAATGCTTTGAACATCTCCCCACAATACTATAGTCAGCATCTGAAGGAAAGTCACTCAGAATACATCCCTGAGTTATAAAGGTCCCCAAAAATGCCTTGGCTGCAATTTCCTTCCTGGTGCTGCTCCTGCTTTCTGCCTGCACCCTTTGAACAGTCCAGAATAAGTAGATACTTGATAAAGAATATTCCTCAGGATTCAAGTGCCAAGGAAGGGGTGTTAAATTAGGCAGATACATTGATAAGTCATGTTATTAGATCTGCCCTAATTTTGTTAATTTCTCATACAGAATAATCCACCCTCACTCACAAATGACACTCTCCTTTCACAAGAAAAATAGTATCTGATGAAAAAGTTGCTGACCTGTGATTTGCTTATCACAGGCTGCAGGAGAAAAATGAAAGCAATTTGGAGTCAGGAAGTGACTCCACACCCCTATCTTTGCATGAGGCCCGTTCCGCTTTATCTTTGTTCCCTCTTGGCCACTCAGAGAGCATTATTGAGACAAGAAAATTGCAGCACAATAAAATATATTTTAGTCACTCCATACACTTAGAGTGAAGAACAAATCACTGAGGAATGTTCTTAAAGTGGGTCCAACTACTAAAAAATAATTCATGATCAAGAGGAAACGGGCTTCTTGCAATTGTTCTGTGAGCTGCAGTTCAAGAGAGGTTCTGTTATCCCTGAGAGGTTCTGTTATCTTCCAGAAATACTGCTGCCTTGCCTTGCAGAACACCAAACCTCAAGTTTCAGAACTGCACTTATTTAACAGCACACTTACTGCATGTGAGCAAAAACTGCAGCTGTGTGTGCAAGCCCAGTAACTGCATGGAGAAGTGATGGCTGGATTAGTAATTTGCATGTGCAGTAAATTTGCAGAGTCACGGTAACTTCATGTATTTTGATGCCTACAGTTATGAAAAACAGGTGATTTTAAGGAGCAGGCTGTCACCTATTTGAATGCTGAGCTGCTCTTCCGCCCCAGCTCTAATGCAAACTATGTCAGGCTAGTGCTTTTGCTGGAACCTTCACATTTAGAGATACTAAAACACTGACAAAACAAGCAGTCTGAAGAATGTATTGATTAATTTCTAATTCCAGAACTAGATTAATTAGCTCTATTTAGATCTAAGGGTATGTCTACGCTGCAGAAAACGCCCCTGTGGGCACGAGTCTCAGAGCATGGGTCAACTGGCTTGGGCTGGTGCTAAAAATATCTGTGTAGATGTTCCTGCTTGGGCTGGAACCTGGGCTCTGAAACCCACAATGGGGGAGGATCTCAGAGCCTGGGCTCCAGCCCACGTGGGAACATCCACACAGCTATTTTTAGCCCCACCATGCAAGTCCCACAAGCCCAGTGCTTACCTAAGATACAGAATAGCTAATCGGTGATGTTTTCCTCTAAACAGCTGCTATCTGGTGGGGAGTGTCTTCTAGACTTGAAATCTAGTGAGTTTGTTAGTTTAAAAAAAAAAAAAAAGGGAATCTGCCCAGCACTTAAAAAACAAAAAACTTGCAAAAACAGCCAATGAAAAACAATAGCTGCTGTTTATAAATGACTCCATACTGTACTTTGCTGCAGAGTTAGAGAGCTCAGAGCTGGGCTGGCATCACAGAGGACAGCCATGAATGAGTTGGAGGATACAAGCAAGCAAGGCTTGTTCGGGGATTTTACCTTAAGGGGAGGAAGATCATATGTAGGACTGAAGGGACCTATTGAGGTCACTGGGGCAGAACCCAGTAAACCTAGACCATCCCTGACAGGTGTTTGTCCAACCTGTTCTTAGAAACCTCCAATGATGATTCCTCAACCTCCCCTGGAAGCCTATTCCACATTTAACTATCCTTATAGTTAGAAAGCATTTTCTATCTAACCTAAATCTCCCTTGCTGCTATTTAAGCCATTTATTTCTTATCCTACCTTCAGTGGACATGGAGAACAACTGATCACCCTCCTCTTTATAACAGCCCTTAACATATCTGAAGACTGCTATCAGGTGCCCCCTCTGTCACCTTTCCTGTCACCTTCAGCCCCCAACTAAAACCTCTCCAGCGCAACATCAAAGATCTACAGCCTATCCTGAAAAATGATCCCTCACTCTCACAGATCTTGGGAGACAGACCAGTCCTCGCTTACAGACAGCTCCCCAACCTAAAGCAACCACACACCACACAACAAAAACACTAACCCAGGAACCTATCCTTGCAACAAAGCCCAATGTCAACTCTGTCCACATATTTATTCTAGTGACACCATCAAAGGACCTAATCACATCAGCCACGCCATCAGGGGCTCGTTCACCTGCACATCTACCAATGTGATATATGCCATCATATGCCAGCAATGCCCCTCTGCCATGTACATTGGCCAATCTGGACAGTCTCTACGCAAAAGAATAAATGGACACAAATCTGACATCAGGAATCATAACATTCAAAAACCGGTAGGAGAACACTTCAGCCTCTCTGGTCACTCAGTAACAGACTTAAAGGTGGCAATTTTGCAACAGAAAAGCTTCAAAAACAGACTCCAACAAGAAACTGCTGAGCTTGAATTAATATGCAAACTAGATACCATTAACTTGGGTTTGAATAGAGACTGGGAGTGGCTGGGTCATTACATATATTGAATCTATTTCCACATGTTAAGTATCCTCACACCACACCTTCTTGTCAACTGTCTAAATGGGCCATCTTGATTATCACTACAAAAGTTTTTTTCTCCTGCTGATAATAGCTCATCTTAATTAATTAGCCTCTTACAGTTGGTATGGCTACTTCCACCTTTTCATGTTCTCCGTGTGTGTGTGTGTGTGTGTGTGTGTATATATATATATCTTCTTACTATATGTTCCATTCTATGCAACCAATGAAGTGGGCTGTAGCCCACAAAAGCTTATGCTCAAATAAATTTGTTAGTCTTTAAGGTTCCACGAATACTCCTGTTTTTTTTTTTTTTTTTTTTTTTTGCAGATACAGACTAACACGGCTGCTACTCTGAAAACTAAACATGACCTGTTGTTTTAACCTTTCCTAACCGGTCAGGTTTTCTAAACCTTTGATCATTTTTGCAGCACTCCTCAATACTCAACACTAACTAGAAGAAAATTAAGCTGTTCAGGAGGGAAAGAAATACTGGTCCAGATTCGCTGGTATGCTGTGGCTGCCTTCTGCCACTCCAGCAATACAAAGGAGCTGTAGACCCAGGTTTATGGTTGATTTGCTTTACCAGAGCTGCAGAAAGCATCCAGAACATACTGGTAAATCTAGCTCAGATTCAGAGTTTAAAAGGGCTTGTAGAAGAACCATTTTAATTAGGGCACCCCACCTCCATTGAGAGTTCACGTTCCCAGTTAAACTGCTCTCCAGAAAAGAGGCCACTAACAAAGATCCTGAAAAAGCTTAATTAAATGAAATAGATTAAGTCGCACTGTAGTTCAGCTTTATTATTTTTCCTTTTAACCTTCACTGGGCAGTTTCTATATTGAACAGAGATGGGCCCAAGCTGCATGAGAGACAAGGAGCCAACTCCGCAGCTGAGATTTGGCTCTGGATTGCCCTGTACTGCCCTTGGGAGTTCCAGAAGATGGTGCCCAGGCACCATCACCCTCACTGTGGAGGAGCAGCCCAAAGAGATTATACCACCCAACAGGTAAAACTGGGTCTGGATTAAGCTATGGTTAAAGCCTTACTTAATTTGCGAAACTGCGGAAATTACAGATCCCACAATATTAGACTTCCACCGCAATTTTGATTTTAATTAGCTTCCTTTGCACAGTTCACAATTTTGCATACATTTTATGGTTTGCAACACACACTTTCCCCCCAGTTAGTACAGTAGAACCCTATGTATCCGAGCTGACAGCAGCTGGGGCTCAGGCTGTCAGCCCCTTGCATGGCGGGGCTCCCGCTGTCAGCCCCATGCATTAATCACTGTAATAGAGTTGTGGCACCTTAGAGACTAACAAATTTATTTATTATTCTGCCATGTACATTGGCCAAACCGGACAGTCTCTACGTAAAAGAAAAAATGGACACAAATCAGACGTCAAGAATTATAACATTCAAAAACCAGTCGGAGAATTCTTCCGTCTCTCTGGTCACTCGATTACAGACCTAAAAGTCACAATTCTACAACAAAAAAACTTCAGAAACGGACTCCAATGAGAGACTGCTGAATTGGAATTAATTTGCAAACTGGACACCATTACATTAGGCTTGAATAAAGACTGGGAGTGGATGTGTCATTACACAAAGTAAAACTATTTCCCCATGTTTATTTTTCCCCCCCATACTGTTCCTCGCACGTTCTTGTCAACTGCTGGAAATGATCCACCTTGATTATCACTACAAAAGGATTTTTTTCTCTCCTGCTGGTAATAGCTCACCTTACCTGATCACTCTCATTACAGTGTGTATGGTAACACCCATTGTTTCATGTTCTCTGTGTATACAAAATCTCCCCACTGTATTTTCCACGGCATGCATCCGATGAAATGAGCTGTAGCTCACGAAAGCTTATGCTCAAATAAATTGGTTAATCTCTAAGGTGCCACAAGTCCTCCTTTTCTTTTTGCGGAGACAGACTAACACGGCTGCTACTCTGAAACCTAGCAAAATGTCTGGCTATCAAAAAAATTAGCAGGCATAACATAATACTTGAGTGTTTATATTGCTCCAGCAAATTTTTCTTAAACAAATAGCTCTGGCTTTTCCAAATTACTGCAATTAGTAAAAGTCCATTATTACTTTTCCGTAATTTTTTATGTCTTGTTCGCAAATCAGCCACAATTATTTGACAATCATCCCGCAATCCATCCCCACCCGCCCTGGGTCCTGGTAGATTGAACTCTTCTGGGTTTGGGAGATTGCTTGGTTGCCTGCAAACAGCTAAACATCCTCCTTCCCACCCACCTAAAAACGGTCTCTTGGGAGAGTCAGCTGTTCCCTTCTGGGATTTAAGCGGGACAGAGTGACTGATACGTTCATAGTCCAGGACCTAGGTGGTAGCTCCACAGTGGGGTAGGAAAGCCTGTTGCCAGCTGCAGAATAAGCCTGGAAGAGACAGCCACTAACCCTTACATAGCACTTTTAATCTTCAAAGCACTGTATGATCATTAAGGCTATGATTTTGTCATGGATATTTTTAGTAAAAGTCAGGGACAGGTCACAGGCAATAATGAAAAATTCATGGAAGCCCATGACCTGTCCCTGACTTTTACTAAAAATATCCATGACAAAATGAGGAGTCTGGGCACCTGCAAGTGGGCTGGGAGCTCCAGGGTCCCCCGCCACTGCCGGCTCCAAACTCCGGGGGTTCCCCCGGCCTCTATGGAGGCCAGGCTGGGAGCTCTGGAGGTCTCTCCTGCTGGAGAGCTGCGGGGGTCCCTCCTGCTGCCTGTGGAGGGGGAGAGCTGCGGGTGTCCCCCCTGCCCCCTGCAATGGTGGGGAGCAGTGGGGGTCCCCCTTGCCACCCGCGGTGGTGGAGAGCAGCGGGGGTCTGTCACGGAGTCCCCCAGGGCGATGCTCTGGGACTGCTCCCTACGAAGCCAGGCAGGACTCTGGTGAAGCCTCCTCTCTGTGAGCAGACTGTCTCCAGGGCAAACAGCTCACACAGCTTCCACCTTCCTGGGTCTGACCTCGGAGCATTCAGTATCCTCTGCCCCTCCGTGCGCTTCCCACAGCAAGTCTACCCAGGCGGGGCTCCTGGGGAAGCCAGAGGGTCCTGCACCCCAACTTCGCAGTCAGACGTGACTCTCAGCCAGCCAGTAAAACAGAAGGTTTATTAGACGTGGTCTAAAACAGAGCTTGGTCTAAAACAGAGCTTGTTGGTACAGAGAACAGGACCCCTCAGCCGGGTCCATTTTGGGGGGCAGTGAGCCAGACAACCATGTCTGCACTTCACTCCATGTCCCCAGCCAGCCCCAAACTGACTCACTCTCCACCCCCTCCTCCTCTGGGCTTTGTCCCTTTCCCAGGCCAGGAGGTCACCTGATTTCTTTGTTCTCCAACCCTTAGCTATCACCTTGCAGGGGGGAAGGGCCCAGGCCATCAGTTGCCAGGAAACAGCATGTCGGCCATTTATGTACACTGGCCCTTTGCTCTGCAACAATTACACTCTTATCCCACCACTTAGAGACTTAAGAAATGCATAGGGGAAACTGAGGCACCCCAACAGTATTCAGAGGAAACATTAAGAACAGTCCCACTTCTTCACAGGGTCCCCCTTCCCACCCTTGGGGGCAGGGAGCTGTGAGGGTCCCCCCACCACCCGCGGTAGCTGGGAGCTCCGGGAGGTCTGCCTGCCGCCCTCAGCAGCAGGGGACCCTGCAGCTCCCAACCGGGGCTGGCTGAAGTCACAGAGGTCTTTGGAAGTCACAGAATCTGTGACTTGCGTGACTAAATCGCAGCCTTAATGATCACTCATCCCTCTCAACATGACTCTGAGGTGGCCCCTCCATGAGTCCTGTGTACAGCCACTAAGGAAACCCAAGAGCTGCATGAACTATAGCTCTTTGGTTTGAGAATGCCACGCGAACACAAAAAGACATGAAGATTTCACTAATCAGCAGCCCTCCTCCTGAAGACTCGCTGCAGCAGAAGTAAAGCAGGACAACGTTGCTAACAGGTGGTAATCCCAAAAAAACTCTGGCTAGTGTGGAGCAGAAATCCTGGAAGTAAATGCTGTGGAATACCCTCCTTCAGTCCTGGACTACTGAGCATCTCTCTCGCCTCTAATCCTCTGAGCAAGAGCCACCAACCACAGGTTGCAGGACAAGACATTCTCTCACAGTTCTAAGTCACTTTACTTGTGATACAAGGCAGGATTCAAACCTGTGTCTCAAAGTACAACTTAACTTCGTCTCATGGGCCCAAGGCTTTGACAAATGGGTCTTACAAAGGATCTGCTACTCCTAGTAACATACAGAGATAACATAGCCAGACAGCTGACAGCAAATGGATCCTCCTCTAGTAAATCCTCTCACGAGTGAGATTAGCTCATTGTTATGTACAGCAGTCAATGCCACTTACCAAGGGCTAATTTTAGTTAAAAGAGGCTGCTTAGCATAATGAAGGACTTTTATGGGCTCCTGGATTCCCACTCCATTGGTCAATCTTTAACAGCTACCGTAAAACCCTCTCCCCTCATTGCACCCATGGAGCTGATTATTAACATGATGGCCATCTGGTGACAGCGGACTTAGCGGCAAGGGAGGAATGGGTTGGAACCTGGCGGATCAGCCAGCCCTGCTGCTTTCAGAAGTCCTCAAAAACCTGTCCTTTCCAAACACCATGTTAATAATTCACTCCCAGCATTGGATGCAGGGTTTAAATTCAGCTGGAGCTGTCCGGAGTGGAGCTGGTAAATATTTTTAAACAAGCGGGGCAGAAATCCCAGCATCCCCCGCTGGGCAGAAGCCCCAAGCCCTGGTGCCCCCCGCGGGGCTGAAGCCCTGAGCCCCAGCACCTCCAGCTGGGCTGAAGCCCCGAGCTCTGGTGCCTCCTGCAGGGCAAAAGCTCCAACGCCCCCAGCCAGGCTGAAGCCTCGAGCCCCAGCACCTCCCATGAGTGGCTCCAGGAAATACTCAATGAGAATTTAAGCCCTGATTGGATGAGTATGGTGCTTTCACTGCAAGGGAGGCTGGCACTACTCCCTGTGTAACGGGGTCTTTAATTAGTCACCATCTCACTTGGGCTTCTGCTAATTGCCTCATTTTCCACAGAATGGCATTCTTCTTTGGAGAGGGCTACGTCTTGTAGAAGCCCACTGACTGAGCACAGGGCCTGCACAGTGAAGCAGGAAAACAGATCTCTGGTGGATTCAGTTTGTCACATCCCTGCCCTCTAAGATGCTCAGATATCAGTGATAAGCACAGTAACCACCACAGGAGCTGCCATACCAGTCAGACCAGTGGTTCATCTAGTTCTGTATCCTATCAGAGCAGACAGTACCAGATGCTTTAGAGCCGAGTGCAAGAAACCCTGTACAGACAGTTATGGACTAGACTGATTAACAGACACTGCAGAGCTGGGCCCCCTTTCTCTTCAGAGAGGGACTTTACATGTTCAGTTTCCTTTTGATCTTAGGTTCCCAGCCCTGGCAGGTGAGCCCTTCCCAATTAACAGCTCAGCCAGTGTTTTCTTAATGACCACTTAAATGTTGTCCCCATAGGAATCTCATCTCTAGTTACTGTTTTGTTTCCTGCTGGTTTTCCCTAACAGCCCCTTTTGACTAAACTCCGTATAGTCAGACAAAACCGTCCCTTATAGCCATTGGACAAGTATAGCATACGAAGGATGCAACAATTAATAAAGCAGCCCCACATCTTCCACAGAGGAGACAAATTCAGATGGAGGCTGCAGAGTCACTTTCATTTCAGAGTGGGTCTCTCTGCTGGGAAGTGGATTCATTTCCACTCAGGTAAGCAAAGAGTGGCAACTGTAAAGGAATTTAAACATATCGGGCTCCTAACAAAGTATAAAATATTCACTGCAAAAACAGCAAATGTTCGGGCTGAGGGGAAAATTCATCCCACCTTTCCCAGCCCACAAATCTGGAAGCAAGGCTATCTCCCCTTTTACATGTATATTTGCCTGTAACTTATCAAATTGCAGCTTCTGATGAAGTGGGAATTTTCCCTTGTTATGTTGTATGGGAGCCTATGAAAGTCTTACTGTTGAGACTATGTGAGTTTTACTGTTTTGCATGAATACTTTGTGTGCCTCAGTTTCCCTGTGTGCTGCACCAATGCCTTGGTGGTGGGAATAAGGGTGTGTGACTTTGGCTGAGACCCTCAGGGGCAGGTGAGGCTGCTCCAGCTGCCTGTACGTAAGCTATGGCCCATGCCCTTAGTAACCTGAGACCCAAGAGGGGGATGCAACCAGGTGACATCTTTGGCCCAGGAAGCAGGACAAAGACCAGGAGAAGGAGCAATGGGGGTGTCTGAGGTCGGGTCGCTGGAACCTGGCAGTCTGTTTGGGGGGACTGGAAGAGGGGGAGTCCAGGGCATCTGGCCCAGGACTCCCCAGGATGGACTTGGCTGAAAGTCACTGATCCTGTGCTACCAAGTTCTATTCTACTCTGTGTTCCTGTCACCTAATAAACCTTCCCTTTTACGCTGACTGAGAGTCACTGCTGACCATGGAGTTGGGCTGCAAGGCCCTTTGGCTTCCCCAGGAGCCCCGCCTGGGTGGACTTGCTGTGGGAAGCGCATAGTGAGGAAGGGGATGCTGAATGCATCAAGGTCAGACCCAGGAAGGTCGAAGCTGTGTAAGCTTCTTGCCCTGGTGACAGTATGCTCAGAGAGAGAAGGCATGCTACCCCAGAGTCCTGACTGGCCTCATATGGAGTAGTTCCAGAGCATTGGCCCGGTGACTCCGTGACATAGCTATATACAATAGCATCCCCTTTATCCAAATGGAGCTGCCGTTATTTGGATATGGAGGTGTCCCTCGGCTGTTTTTTTCTCTGACAGATTCCGCTAGAGGTGAACACAGCAACAGTTATGTAGAATGCCATGGCTGTCATTATGCAGTACACCATTGCTACTCAGTTAGGCAGTGAAAGAACCCAGATACAATGGCTCCAAAAGCACTTGAGCTGAAGAAGAGACTCCATTCGGCTATGATATGCAGTCAGATAGCTTCGATCCCATTCATGAAAGGGCAGTATTATATAAAACTAGCCAAGCTCATCACAATGCAGCAGTAAGGGAGAACTATGTTTCACCTACTTCCCTATTCAGCAGAGAGCAACATGTAAAGACCAATACCCCATCCTAGGCTTTGCTAGCTCTGCTTACTCAGACATGAGCAACAAAGACATTTGGTTAGTCTCACAGCCCGAGGGGCTGTTTTAGTTATGAAATGACAGGCTTTTTCTTCAATTGGCTGTTCAGCCAGCAGCTAAAGTGGCTCTCCAGCACCAATGTGTCGGCATACTTGAATATTATTGAAGCAGCTTCTAGTGGCCCCAGCCATGGCATTTCAGGACTGCTGGTCATGGTGCTGCAGACTTGGAAACTCTTTCCAGAATACCAAGTAGGCCCCTGATTGTGACTGGTGTCACAGCATGACAGAGTTTAACAATTAAGCCACTCTTGCTAGGAGATTTAACAAGCCTCTCCTACCTCCTTCCTGTCCCATGACTGGAAAGCCCAGAGTCACTTTCTGTTTAAGGGAAAGAGAAGGGTGTAGGCTCCATCCTGTCAGAATCAATTTCCAAAACAAGGTGACTGAAGCCAAATGGGAACTACCCCACCCCCCACCATCCCACTGCTAATTGGTAAGTCACTCCCACAGGAGCTGGAAACTTCCAGCACTAGCTGGGGTGCATCCAGAATCCATTCCTCAGAGGCACAAAACTCCAGTTTGTGGTTGATTAGTACCAGGGGCAAGGAGTGTTTCTATTGGCAGGCTTTGCACTAACATCTACTCGCAAGGAATAGGAGGCTCATTGACTCTGAGTAACTCATTCTTAAGGAGCCAAATGCCCAAGGGTGCCATTCATGGAGTTCTCACAGAAGTCACCAGGCCTTGTAGGTGCTCAGCACATCTTGGAATTTGGCCCAGTAAGAATAAACCTGCACTGTGCTTCAGGAAACCTGGCAAAACCCAGAGAGTGTGAAAGATTGCATCCAGCAGAGCCATCCAGTCACAGCTGCTCTCACATCTCCTGGGTCCCTGCCCCAGCACATTGCTACAGGGAGTGAACTAGCTGACAATTTCCCCCAGCTCCAGCTGTAACTCAGGCTGTCAATCCTACTTAGTCTTAGGAAACTGTTTGGCAGGTGATGCCCCTTAACTGGAAAACAGGTCTCTGAATGCAAGTAAAAGAAATGTTTCATGCTCTCATTCACCATCATAATTTCAGTGTCCACTATCCAAGTATTAAAGGGCTTACTGAATAAGTCAAAAATCTTGGACCACTCAGTGGTCCAGTAAAATTGGTGTCAGAGGACATGATGATTTGAACCTTGACTCCACAATACAGGGTGAACTTGGAATTTCCCCTGTGCCTCAAGTGTATTGCTTTTAAAAGGGCTGCAATGTGGTAGAAGATAAGAATGGATTCTGGGATGGGGCACTGTCCCATAGCCTGTGCCTGATCAGATTGCTGATGGTCCTACTATGCACCCTTTAGTGAGCATCATGTTTATTGGTAACCCTACCAAGCCCAGTGACCATTTCACAATCACACCAACGTGGAAGTCCTTTGTGAGCAGGACTGTTACTGAAATAGACAGGGATTCTTTTTTTCCATGCTCTTTAGTGCTTAGATTCTATATTGATTGCTACAGTAGGTAAAAACCATGGATTGTTCAACTCAGTGACTCATCGAGATCTACACTAATGAGTGCTATCTGACAGTGAGGCATTAGTATTATTACAAAACAAGGACACATTTGTTTGTTTTTTTTCTGACATCACTCAGCAGCGAAGTTAGACTTTAGTCAATGTTGCTGCCCACATCAAAGGAAGTTAGCATTAGACTCCGAGAAGAATGAGGGGAGATTTGATAGCTGCTTTCAACTACCTGAAAGGGGGTTCCAAAGAGGATGGATCTAGACTGTTCTCAGTGGTACCAGATGACAAAACAAGGAGTAATGGTCTCAAGTTTCAGTGGGGGAGGTTTAGGTTGGATATTAGGAAAAGCTTTTTCACTAGGAGGGTGGTGAAACACTGGAATGGGTTACCTAGGGAGGTGGGGGAATCTCCTTCCTTAGAGGTTTTTAATGTCAGGCTTGACAAAGCCCTGGCTGGGATGATTTAGTTGGGGATTGGTCCTGCTTTGAGCAACGGGTTGGACTAGATGACCTCCTGAGGTCCCTTCCAACCCTGATATTCTAAGATTCTGAGACCTGCATTGATACCTTGCTAGTTTCTATTTAAAAGCTTTCAAAACAGCTGCATGAGAGAGTTAGGAGACTGCCCCAGTCTATAGATTCCACTGGGATTGTCCTCCTTTGGTGGAACACTACCCCATTACTAATAAGGGCTATTTCAGGCAACCCAACCACATTTAATTAAAAAGAAGAGTGCATTTAGCTGCCCGAGGAGTTTTCCTGAGGTCTGACAGACTGTGCTAATTAAGAGAAACGTACACAGTTTAAAAAATCAGGTCTGAAAAGTTCTAAAAGTCACAGAAGGACTCTGAGCTCTTAAATAGGTTAAAACTTATTCTTTAAGTGTTTGACTGAAATCTCCTCCCCTGATACCCACCCACCCACACCATAAACTTGTTCTTTATTCTTTTCCTTCTTAAAGCGGATTCCTATTTCTATTATGTGCCTCACATTTTGAGAACATGTGTCATCTTGAAGTGCTGCTTTCACCTCACAGGGGTGTTTAAAGTGGAAACTCCTCAGGGCACGGATCCTGTCTTCCTGTTTGTCTTTAAAGCACTCTGCACACTGACAAGATTCTAAACAGATGTTTAGCACACTCAGTTTTAAGTGTACTTCAGATCTGCAACAGTAAAAAAGCCGTCAATATTACTGTAACACAGAGGCCCATTGGTGGTTCACTATGTGTCTGCAATTCTTATTGGCCCTGACAAATTCACTACACCTAACACATTACTGTCATAATATTTATCTATAGAGAGTGCCTTGTAAGGTACTGAATGAAAGCCGTTAACACACTGGTCATTAATATCATTGTGAAATGTATACAGTAACACTATATGAGGAATTATGGACACACATTGATATTATGCTTTAGAGTCTGTAACCAAAGGGAGAAACAGGTTTGCTTCCAGATAGGTAGTTATCTCCCTTGTCCCTAATGCAAATGGAGCACCGTGAAGCCAAACACAATCAGAGCAGTATTTGCGTGTACGTCAACAGGAAAAGCCAGGTTGACTGGGGGCTGTGACATCGGCATGGGAAGACACCAGAGACTGAGGCCGTGTCTGCACCGCCACTGTACAGTGCTGCAACTTTCTCGCTCGGGGTGTGAAAAAACGTAAGTGTAGACAGTGCACCAGTAGCTACTCCCCTCACGGGGGTGGGTTTTTTTCAGCGCTGGGACTACGCAGCGACTGGTGCCACGACTGCACAGCCGCGGCAGCACTTTAACGTTGCTAGTGAAGGCATACCCTAAAGCTACAAGGAATTGTTTTGTCTCGGGGGGGCAAAACAATGTGTTTGGGGGAAACATAAGGGGACGCAAAAAGACATTTTGTTATCCTCTTACAGAGGAGACTCCTGGGGGAGGACACGGGGGGGGGAAGAACCATGAAAATCTGGGCCCTGATTTGATTGAAAATCAGTAAGGTTAAGATTCAGTCACAGATATTTTTAGTAAAAATCAGGGACAAGTCACGGGCACTAAACAAAAATTCAAGGAAGCCCGCGACCTGTCCCTTTTTTTTTTTTTTTTTTTACTAAAAATACCCTGAGGGCACGGGGGGACTAAGAGTTGGAGCACTGCCAGGGGATGACCTCCGGCAGCTGCTCCAGCCCTGCCGCTACTCCTGAGGCCAGGGCTGACCGCCGCTGCTCCAGCGGGGTTGACACAACCCCAGCCTCTTCTTCAGCCCTGGTGCTGCTGCTCGGGCGGCCCTGGGGCTGACAGCTGCTCCAGCCCTGCCACTGTGGAAGACATCATGGAGGTCCCGGAAAGTCCCGGAATCCATGATCTCTGTGACAGAATCATAACCTTATTAATCAGCAAATTCTGCAGAAAAACTTTGAGGGTGAGAAAATTGCTTTTAGCCTAAGGATTATAGCTTGCTAAAGTGATGATTAGTATCTTAAAAGTATGTTATAGTTTTATTTATAACCAATACTCTTTCCACTCTCTTTACTCAATATCACTTAAATCTCCATATTTGTTAATAAACTTCACTTTGTTTTCCTGTAATTAGATCTCAGTACTGTAATATTAAACAATGTGAATTCTTACTTCAGCCAAACATGCTGGAGTGTACGCTGTCTCGCTGGAGATAGCAAACTTGGTAATTTCGGTCAATATCTAGTGACACGGGCTAGATGCTCCAGGGGAGTGCTTTGCCAGGGAGCTCGGGAACTGGGGTGAATGAAGCATTACCCATAAGGCAAAGTAAAGAGCTGGCAGAGTCCTGAGAAGTTTGTCTACGGCAGGGGCAGGCAAACTTTTTGGCCTGAGGGCCGCACTGCGTTTCTGAAATTGTATGGAGGGCCAGTTAGGGAAGGCTGTGCCTCCCCAGACAGCCAGGCATGGCCCGGCCCCCACCCCCTATCCGAACCCCCACTTCTCGCCCCCTGAGAGCCCCCCCCAGGACTCCTGCCCTATCCAACCCCCCCGTTCTCTGACAGCCCCCCGGGAACCCCTGCCCTCGGTCCCCTCTCTTTTCTGCAGTGGGTCACATTTTGGGACTGGGAAATGTCATTTTATTGAAATAAATTCCATGGTGGAAAATGGCTATGAAGAGATTTTCTGATCCGGAGAATTGGAAAGAAAATGGTTTTTTTGACATATCAAATCTTGGGTCATTCAGCATCGAAATTTTACCATCTCAATATTTCCAATTGAAAACTTGGGAATTTTGTTTTGCAAAAAATTTTGCTAGGTTTTGTTCTAATTTGGAAGGGAGAGTCATTCTGAGATGCTGCATCTTCCCACAGAAGGAAATTTGTTTTTCAAACAGCTCTAGTTGTGTAACTAATTAGGACAAAGCAACAGCACTGTGAAGCTAGCAAGTCCCCGCTATGAACCAGGATTAAGGTAAAACATGGAGGAGCAAGGTGGTTCAGTGGGGTTGCTTTCAACTTTATTCCAATAGCCAGTCGGTCATTAGACCTGCTCTCCTCACTCCTCTCCTTAGAGACTGGGCAAGAGTCCTCCTTATTAAAAGGACCTATCCTTTTGCCCACCCAAAGCCCAGGCATACGCATCAGCATTAATATGATCTCTAGAAACATCCAGTTTCCTGTGGTGAATCACATCTTTCATGCAGCCAGGCTGGCATCCTGCCTCAAGGAGCAAACAGACTTTTTGACTCGGCCCAGGCAAGGTAAAAGGGGGGCATTCCCTTCCTGGGAGAACAGGTGGGTCAATAGCCGACTTGGAAAAACTAAAGGGACAGGTTTAACATAAGATAATAAGCCAAACTCTGGGACACCGTAAAATGTGGTATACAGTGTCTGCTGAGTGTAAGGGGGAAAATATTATAGCTGGATCCCATTTCACCTTCAGCTAGTGTTCAAAGTGAGGGCAAGTTTACACCAACCTGGGATTTTCTGGAGGGCAACTTCAGGGATAAGCAGTCGCAAGCCCCACTTGACTTCAGTGCTTACTGCAGGCTGCATCTGATCTATTGTTTCCTAATTAAGGGCAGTGGTGCTGGGATAGTCAGCAATGTACTGGTTTTCCTCTGGCCCTAGAGATAACAGAGTTAAACTGGCAGCATGGCAGTGTTAAACTGTGGCTTGTTTGCTGGCGTATTTACTAGCCATGGAGTGATGGGGAATAAGGTAAGCCAGGCTCGGAACACTTTTAATGATCCTTCCAGAATCCGATTTTTTGCCAATTCATTCTTAAGAGGTGATAAGGTTTCTCAAACTCAGATTACTTACAGCTTGGGAAACACATGGCCAGGTTCCAGTGGAAAGCAAACACCAGGGAAACAGAAGCATTACAATAGGTCATCAGGAGCTACCTTGACAGCTGCCATAGCAACTGGTATTAAATAAGGAATTAGAGCATTCCTCAGGGAAGTGGGAGAACTGCAGCTTGTGGGATCCGAAGCAAAACAGAGGCGTGAGGAGAATGAATATAAGTGAGTGGCAGGGGGTACAGGGCCAGCATCATTTACACAAAACACATACATGCAGTTACTCAGCCATGCTATGGAGATATCTATAAATACACTAAGACACCTGATCACAGCCTAAGCCCTAAGGAGCAGGTACTGCCACTGTAAATGTATACAGGCTGACCAGGGCCAGGTTTGGCTACATCTACACTTAAAATGCTACTGCGCATCAGCGTAGAAACTCACTACAGCAATGGTATGGGAGGGGTTCTCCTGTCAGCGTAGTTAATCCACCTCCCTGAGAGGCAGTCACTAGCTCGACGGAATAATTCTTCCATCGACCCAGCACCGTCTACATGAGGGGTTAGGCTGGCTTGACGATGTCACTCAGATGCGTAGATTTTTCCACAACCCTGAGCGATGTAGCTGGGTCGACCTTCCTTTTTAGCGTATCCCAGGTCGCAGTCCCGAAGCCAGGACAGGGATTTAAGTCTGGAAAGAATAAAGCAGATTACCTCTAAATTTCTCCCTGGGCAGGAGAAAAGGCAAAAAAGAAAAGCCTGCAGGCATGTTAAACTGCCACACATAGTCCCTGGGCTGATTCTCTGCTCCCTATGAACTGTCTACAAGCATGACTCCCCCGCCTCCCCCAACCTCTTCAGGAAAGGCAGACATGTGAGGGCTCTCCGCAACCGGCTTCTCCTCCTTCTAAAGTCACCAATATTCATTTACAAACCCCTCGACCAATACAAAGTGTGGCATGTTTAGCTCTAGACCGCAATGCCTTTGTGCACTGCAACTTTAGATGTCCAAGACCACTATCCACGTAGAGACAGGGCCACTGTTTTGTTCTAGGTTCCTGCCACCACCTATTACACAGGAGATATCTTCCAATCACCCCAGGTGCCTTTATTTTTGCTCTCTTGTGGTTCTCTTTACTGAAGGAGCTGAAGAACGTAGGTGGCTGCTATTTGAGTGCGGGAAGTAACAGCACAGTGGGCCGGTAAGGAGGAGGAAGAGCTAAGTTTTGCTTACTGCAATAACTTCCATGCTGCCATCCCCATTTCAGCTAGCTGATATCTGTACTGTGATACCAATTCCTCTTCAGTTACAGACCCTCCAGTTGGGCAGCCAGATCAAAAGATACTTTTCAGAGTCTGAGCTAGTAGCTGGAGCAGGGACTGGAAACCAGCTGATTTGGGTTCCAGGCCCAGCTCTGCAAGTGACTCATTGACACCTTGGGCAAGTTACTTGAACCTATGTGCCTCAGTTTCCCCATTTGTAAATGGGGTTAATAAAATCTCCCTCGGGGGAGTCGCAACATTTAAAGTGCTTTGAGGTAGTTGGCTACCGGTGTTGTGTACATGCAAACTATTATTGGTTTGAGTCTTGGAAATTATGACCTTTGATACATGGCAGTTGCAGGATATTAAAGCGTAAACAAGAATCTCAAAGGGGCTGGCTTGATGGCAGTTAGATCACCTGCAGGGCATGTGCATTGCCACGTGCTTCCCACCATCCGCCCTTCTTGAGGGCTGAGGAGGGTGTCCCTGCTAGTTCTTCGCAGTTGTAAGTACAGCAGCTGTGACAGGGGGCAATGACAGGTTAAACGGGAGAGATTTAGCGCTTTGTTTTGGGCACAAACATCCCCACTTGAGCCAAGGTAACATTAATAATCTGCCTTGAGCTGACAAAAGCCATGACATTTCCAGCTAAGGCTGCCATTGTGTCCTCGGCTTGGCTTGCTGAGATTTGGCAATGCAGTGTTTGTGGAGAAGATGGTGACCTTACCTGCCATACTTCACAAGCACACTGAGGAGAACTTCAGACTTAACTCTGAACTGCCTCCGTTTTTCCCTCTTGGCAGGAAACCCTTCACATTACGTGGTGCAACTGCAGCAAGAGTCTCCCCCAAGTCCTATCAAACCAGAGAAATGCTTTAACTTCAGTCAGCATCTAGGAATGATACAAACCTCAATGAAACTTACATTTCAGGCCACAGATGACATGCTTCCTCTCAGTTAACATGTCTATTGGACAAAGGAACCAATCTCTACATTACCACTGAAATAATGGGATTGTTAAAACAATATTAAATATTGTTTGCAGTGTTGCTGTAGCCGTGTTGGACCTAGGATATTAGAGAGACAAGAGGGGGTGAGGTAATATCTTTTATTGGACCAGCTTCTGACCTGAATTGGAGCTCTGTATAGCTCGAAAGCTTGTCTCTTTCATCAATAGAAGATGGTCCAATAAAAGATATTGCCCCACCCACCTTGTCTCTCTAACACAGTAAAAGCTTTGTTATCCGGCATGCTGGCGGTATAGGGAGTGCCGGTTAGTCAAAAATTCCGGTTAACTAAGAGTTGTACTTACCAATGGAATACCAATTGTCAAAGAATTAGACTACAATAAAATGAATAAAGTATAAAATAGTATACAGGTTGTCAAGGTTCCTTCCCCACTCTGAACTCTAGGGTACAGAGGTGGGGACCTGCATGAAAACCTCCTAAGCTTACTTTTACCAGCTTAGGTTAAAACTTCCCCAAGGTACAAAATTATTTTACCCTTGGATTTCCACTGCCACCACCAAACTTTATCTGGGTTTAGTGGGAAACGTGGTTTGGACACATCTTTCCCCCCAAAATCCTCCCAACCCTTGCACCCCACTTCCTGGGGAAGGTTTGGTAAAAATCCTCACCAATTTGCATAGATGACCACAGACCCAAACCCTTGGATCTTAGAACAATGAAAAAGCATTCAGTTTTCTTACAAGAAGACTTTTAATAGAAGTAAAGGAATCACCTCTGTAAAATCAGGATGGTAGATACCTTACAGGGTAATTAGATTCAAAACATAGAGAATCCCTCTAGGCAAAACCTTAAGTTACAAAAAAGACACACAGACAGGAATAGTCATTCTATTCAGCACAGCTCTTTTCTCAACCATTTAAAGAAATCATAATCTAACACATACCTAGCTAGATTACTTACTAAAAGTTCTAAGACTCCATTCCTGTTCTGTCCCCAGCAAAAGCAGCATACAGACAGACACAGACCCTTTGTTTTTCTCCCTCCTCCCAGCTTTTGAAAGTATCTTGTCTCGTCATTGGTCATTTTGGTCAGGTGCCAGCGAGGTTACCTTTAGCTTCTTAACCCTTTACAGGTGAGAGGATTTTTCCTCTGGCCAGGAGGGATTTTAAGGGGGTTTATCCTTCCCTTTATATTTATGACACAGGTACTCACCAATCCAGTAGTCGTACTGCACTGAAGAGTGGTTGGTTTCTTGAAGCACTTAGGTATATACAGGTAAAGGTTTCTGTACAGTAGGTTCTCTTATGCCACTACATATCACTATGGGCAGCGCATGGTGTACACCCAGATCACCAAAAATATTCTTTGCACTAAAACTATACTGAACATAAATTTAATCCTTCTTTGATGATCTTCAGGATCTTGCAGTACCTCATGGTCATCATTATCAGCATCAACTGTCATTGTAGATGTAGAAGGTGCAGGAGATTGGGCTGAATCTGTAATGACCCTGTGACACACCCTGGAAGCTGCTTTTTTGAATAAATCCCTGATATCAGCTTGCTTACTTGTCTTCTGCCTCTTTTGCATAAAAGTAGAGTGCAGAATGTGCAATTGCATAACCAACTGCGCAGTACACTAGTCCCGGTTACTAGACTGAAAATGTGTATTGGGAGATATCAGAAATGCCGGTTAATAGAGCTTTCTGGTTGATCAAGTGCTGGATAACACAGCTTTTACTGTATTACATAAGGTGATATGTAATAGCAGCCTCAAACACTGATGTCCTAGTCCATCCCCACACTAACCAGGACAATACACTGACTGAGACAATATCATACCCGGACAATTCATCAGTGGGATTACCCATGCTAAAGGGGTCTGTTTAAACCAAGCCTATACAGACTAGAAGTGTGCAGCACACATGATCAACAGTAACTGCAGCTAATGGGAATTAATGGCTGTTCACAGCTAGACAACGCAGCTGTTTTAAGAGATGGTTCTTGTCTAAAAAGTACAAGAGTAAAGATTGAACCTGCCAAAGTGTGTCAGGTTTTAAAAGTGAAACCAGGGAGACAAAGCTGCTGAAACTAGCCTCCAAACCACATTCTTTCCAACACTTTAGAATTTAAGCTACTTTTGTTAAGAAACAAAATCCAGGAGTTGGCAAGAGCCATTGGCCAAGTCCAGATCCATTTTAAATGCCTGGATACAATTTAACACTCTTTGTTAAAGAGGGACAAGTAGTTTGGACCCAACATTTAGGGTCCACTGTATAGGAGTTTTAAAAAACCTATATGAAATATTTTCAGTGATTGAAGAGATCCATAAAAAAGTATCGTTTTCAATTTTGCCATTCAACAATATATTGGTAACCCAAGCACTGCATGACATATACTCTGCTAGGAATTGATAATGCATCCATAGCAATCAAGGTTTTACCATGGACTCCTGTGGAAGTGGGATCAGATCTGTAGTTTGCAAAACAAAAAACAAACCAGAAAATGAGCTGAATATTAACAGAACATGAAATTGTAGCTTCATTGTGTAAAGTGAGAGAGCATGCTGGGACAGAGCATGCGCACAGCATAAACTGAGAAATTAGATTAACAATCTTGTTTTCATTTTATCAATCTCAGATTACAGTAACACAGGCAAGGATTTTTGTTTTTTTTAATATTTGGGCCAATTTATAAAGGTTACAATTTTCAAACCAGGGTGTCTAAAGGGGCTGTGCACTTTTGGTTTCTATTGCAGTTAACAGGAGCTGCAAGTGTTCAGTACTTCTTTAAAAAAAAATCATTTTCCCCGCACCCCCCTTTTTTGTTGTTGTGGTGCCGTGTATGGCTTTAGGAGCTGAACGTTTGAGAATTTTGGCCTGGATTTTTAGTTTGACAGAGTATCTAGACATGGTGACAGGCGCATTAAACAGAGCCCGACCCCACTCTTTATGGTCTATTTGTCATTTCAGATGCCTTGAAACAGAAAAAGCACATGCCATAAAGGGCTCTCCTCAGTGGATACTGTAAATGCTTTAAGTAGAGCTGGTTGGAATTTTTCAATGAAATAGCTTTTTAGAAGGAAAATGCTGATGTCAAAACCAAGTGGAAAAGTTTTCATTTTAAAAGTTTCCCATTTTGAAAAAAAAATTAAGTTGTCAAAGTTTCCCATTTTGATGTTTTGGAAATGAAACATTTCATTTCAATTCAAAACTACTTTTAGTTTAAACATTTAAGGTAATTTATAGTAAAAAAGAAATTAAAGGTCAACATTTGAATGAAGTGCTTTTATTGACCCAATCTGAAATTTTCCATTTGCAAAAAATTTCACAGGTTACTTTTCATCCCTATTCAAGACCAGGAAAGTTTTTGAAATCTCAGAAGTCTGACAAGACAGGAACACAGTTTCCTGCCTAGCTCTGACTTCAAGCAGCCAGGAAGAGTCATCCATTTGTTAGAACATCAGATGGACTCCCAGGTTCTGATGTCACTGGCAACTGCTTAATTGCCATACGTCAGCCAGCCTGGCTGTAGTCAGACCCAGACTGTATCAGCATGTAACTGAAGCACACACCTCCACTAATTTACCATTAGAATAATTTCACCTTTGCCAACAAGGCTGACATTGACGTTTCCCTTGTTGGTGCACCAGAAGGAATGGATTTTAGTGCCCAAGAAGCCCAAAAAATTATGTATTATTGAACAGAGACCTTGCACATTTAGGGCTTGATTAATTTATTAAATATATGTCCTGATTCTGCTGGGGACAACTAATTCTTTTTTCAGGCCCTTCAAGGCAGCACAGAAGCCAGCAGAAAAACCCCCATCAAACAGGTAAATGCACCTACTGATAAAACACCTTCAAGCTTGACTGCATGCAGGAAAAGCTGAGAAAAAGGCTGCAGGAAACTAATCATGTGGGTGGAAAATTAAGGCACCTTATAAAAGGATTTTTAGTAACAAGGGAACAGACCACATCAACTTGGAAAGGCTAGGGAAAGCAATTTATAGACGCTAATTAGGGCCTCTTTTAAAATGCTTTTGTAATTGACAAGGTCAGTTTTATACTAAAATAGTGCAAAGAAAAGAAAACAACATGGACTGCACATTCCGAGCGTAAGATTCTGCTGCAGCTTTCTGGAGGTTTTCAAGGGTCATCATAAGGGAAACGCCAGTGTTCTAACTAGGTAAATATTGATTTACTTGTTATGAATACAGGGCCCACTGCTGAAGCCCTACCCAGGCAAAGCTTCCCATAGACATGAACATCTGCATCAGGCCTCTGGCTTGGATCCATACGTAAGAAACTCCACAGCATTTAGAAAAGACTCGTGCTTGGTTTCAGTGAATGCTGCCTCCATTATTGCTATCCCACGTGTTCAAGTTGAGAGATTTTTTTTTTAAATAAATGTGAAGATTTCATTTGTCTTCTGTTTGCGACTCTTTAGGTTTGGGGTTTTCAGGCTTCCCCACAAAGAGAAAGACCAGAAAGTTATATGAGAACCCCAACTTTTACTTTGAGAATAACTCTAATAATAATAAGTGGTGGGGCTTTAAGAAACAGCACCAAATTTCACGTCACGTGAGTTGGCAATACTGGACCTCCCGCACTTTCCAGCGGGCACTCCAATCTGATTAGTTTACCTCCTCAGCCAACCAAGGCACTTAACAGAACAGAACCTCCTGAAGTTGCTACAAGGAAATCTCTTGCTTTGCTATGCATGCAAGTGGGAACTGTAAGCTCAAATTGGTAGCAGTTGTGCAGTTACCCAATCTGCGAGCAAATGCAGCGTGTTTCAGGTATTGAGCACACATACCTTTTTCCAGGCACAGCCGCCCTGCATGCTTTCAGGAGAAGAGTGGCCTGAGTTTTCAGTGTCTCAGTGGTGGTTTCCTATTTGATGGCCAACTATTAGGTATTATTTTCATCGTTCAGTGTTCTAGAAAGTATTGATTGGGTCACAGCCCTGGAGACTGAAGTCTTCCATTCACAAACTAGGTATAGCATTGGGGACGGCTGTCTAAGCTTCCACCACACTGTCCTGCCAGTGAGTTTAACCATGGATTTGGCAGGACTACCTCCAAAAGTGAGCAAGGAACTTGTCATGTCAGGTACTTCTACTCCAAATACAACTTGTGCATGAGGTAAATCAAATTCACTAAAGCCCAAGAAGTTGTCTCCATTGCCTACTTTAATCAGGTCCTATTTAGGATTTCTCCCTTGGAGAGAATGTACTTGTGTTCACCTTCCACCATGGAAGCTGGGCTGGCTACTCATCCTTTCACAAAGAGTGAAACCAGCTTGTATGGACTGTCATCCTGCAAGAATACTTTCCATTCCAAAGCTATCACAGCAGCTTTCACAGTGAAACCAACAAAAGCATCATACCTGCTCTCCAGAGTGTATTTCTGAAGTTCCAGATGCTGGCCAGGAAGTTGTTAGGACTCTGCACAGCTGGATATCTGCTATGATGTCAGAAGGAAGGAAAACCCTTCAGACAACACTGGGAAGGGTGGGTGGGTGGTTCTCAGTTAACCCACAGGGCAAGTAAATGAGTAGCAGGGAAAGCAGTGTACGGGGGCTATATACAGTTCCACAGAGGCCAATGATGTCAGCCTTGATTGTCTGTCCAGTTTCCCACCAAGCACTGCTGTGCTCTCCTACACTGCTCCTTATGCAAGGAAGAATCCCCTGTAAAAAGTCTGCAAGGCCACTACCTTATCTTTTAAATCTCAGCTGAAAAGCCATCTATGTCATGACACTCTGAATGAGGAAGCTGGTGTGCTGCACATTAGGCTGATCACATCTGCTGTTTTGTCTTAAACATTAATCGTAAGCCCTTTCTGGGCAGAAACTGGTTTTAGCTGATGTTTGTAAGAGTCTAGCACAATGGGGCCCTGGCCTCTAGACATGACTGCAGTGCAAACACTGGTGGTTATTTGTAAGAGGAAATGGTAAGGCTCAGCAGCATTTCTTGTTCTAACCCACGTATAACATTAACAAATACCTTTTGGGTTGATACTTGTATTATGACAACTGAGCAAAACAGCTGCTGCTGCTTTCAGTTATAGCAGTGTAAAAGTAAAAGAAGCCAGAAAAGGTAAAGACCTGTTAAATCACCCAATCTGTCCCCTGGAGCACATGCAGGATTGTTCCCTAAAGGATACTTTATGATTTTTCATCCAGCCTAGTCTCATGCTACAAGGCTTCTACCACGTCCCTTGGGAGGTTATTCCACAGCTTAGTAGATCTCCCTGCTAACCTGATATTCAGTCTAAGTTTTCCCCTCCCTATTTTCACTTTGTTATTCCTAGTAATACCCTTTTGTTCCGCTTTACAAATGTCAAATGTATAAACTGCAAGAAGAGGAATTTAGACCACTGCGTTCCCCAACCTAGTTACCTCTGAGCCAAAACATACACCTGGCTCTTCAGTTTTTTCTCCAACTAACTTCTCAGCCTCATTATCATTTCTATTGCTCTTCCCTTGAACAGCAGGAGCTGCCATAAAAATAAGAACATCTGGCTGTGGCCCTAAAAGTCAGCTGAAAACTGATGAAGCAAAATTCTGCCTCCTAAAACGGGTGTAGGGCATTTGCTTAGGATCTGGTTCCGCTTGTTCTAAACTAGTTAAGAATTCCTCTGCCAGGGAATTCTATACTTGGCAGCTGCAGTTAGATTCCACCCACCCTTTGTACTGACTACTCAGGAAGGACAACAGGGACCAGAATAGGGACAAAACCTGGTCTGTAAACTATTTTTAGACTTGAAAAATGAACACAGTACAACCCCATTGAGTTGAAGTATTCCAGAGGCATCTGAAATATTCAGCTAAATGGGGAAGCAAATGTTGCATTGGGGATATGATCCCTCTGCATTCCCCCGCCCCCCACTCAGCCTTCAGTTAGCTAAGGGATTCAATACAATACGGTTTCTTTGATTTTTCCAGCTAGCACTGAAAGTGCCTTTTTCACATGTGGTCTGATTTGAATTAGCATGCTAGGACGCGACTAGTAAGAGGAACATCCTGCCACATGGGCCGAGCCAAAGGAAAGGGGTCAGAGTGGTAACACTACATTTAAAGAGATCAGATGTGGCGTTTCCCATTAAATAGAAGAGCTTCAAGCCCCAAACTGCATGCCCACCTCCTGGTCCCCACACAACCCACGGGGTATGCCTGTGTGCAATGTGAAACTGCTTTCTAGAGGACCAATGAGTTTCAGGGTCAGAGTGATTAGCAGGTGTCCAGAAATGGTCTCTTCCCTGTAGACAACTCCATCAGCTACAGCCAGGAAGGGAATATTAAAGGGCCAGGCTGTAAGCCAGTTCACTTCTGCAGAAAAGGACCTGGGGTTACAGTGGACGAGAAGCTGGTATGAGGCAACAGTGTGCCGTTGTTGCCAAGAAGGCCACTGGCATTTTGGGCTGTATAAGTACGGGCATTGCCAGCAGATCGAGGGACGTGATTGTTCCCATCTATTCAACATTGGTGAGGCCTCATCTGGAGTACTGTGTCCAGTTTTGGGCCCCACACTACAAGAAGGATGTGGAAAAATTGGAAAACGTTCAGTGGAGGGCAACAAAAATGATTAGGGGACTGGAACACATGACTTATGAGGAGAGGCTGAGGGAACTGGGATTGTTTAGTCTGTGGAAGAGAAGAATGAGGGGGGATTTGCTCGCTGCTTTCAACTACCTGAAAGGGGGGTCCAAAGAGGATGGATCTAGACTGTTCTCAGTGGTACCAGATGACAGAACGAGGAGTAATGGTCTCAAGTTGCAGTGGAGTAGGTTAAGGTTGGATATTAGGAAAAACTTTTTCACTAGGAGGGTGGTGAAGCACTGGAATGCATTACCTAGGGAGGTGGTAGAATCTCCTTCCTTTGAAGTTTTTAAGGTCAGGCTTGACAAAGCCCTGGCTAGGATGATTTAGTTGGGGATTGGTCCTGCTTTGAGCAACGGGTTGGACTAGATGACCTCCTGAGGTCCCTTCCAACCCTGATATTCTATGATTCACCATGCATTTGACCCACTTCACTGCCCATGCACAACTGGGGACTTTTCCCAGGTAATATGGCCAACACTCTGGAGATCAAAAGCCCGCCAGCCAGGCTGGTGTGCTGCATTCAGATTCCTTTTCTAGCTGGAAGTGGCCTTGGCACTACAAGCTAAACTAAGACCAGATGCCAAGGTGACCAGGTATGCTTTGCAGAACAATTTCTCTCAATTTCAAAGCTCTTGACAGAGCTGGTCAGGAATTTTTCAATAAAATGTTTGTCGGACAATGCCTGTCTGTCAAAAACGGAACCTTCTGGCAGGAACGTATCAGCTTTAACTTTTGTCAGGAAAGGTTTCACTGCCCCAGAGCTGAAATTCAGGTCAGAATGTATATGTACGAGACATACCGCCAGAAGAGCCAATAGCCCAGCGGTTACAGTACTCATGTCTGATTCAGAGCAAAGTCTTGAGACCTGTGCCTCTCCACTCCGTAACCACCTGACATTCGGCTATTCTGGGGTGGGACACATTGGTTTTCATGAACAATTTTGAAAGTTCTCAGTTGCAGTGATACACAATGGGCATTTATTTTTTTTAATCACTACAATTTCCACCCAGCTCTACGCTTGTCTCAGTACAGTAGAGGCTGTAGTAAAGTTTCAGAGCAGAAAACTACGTGGCCAGACTGGTTTGATCTTCCTCTATTTGAGCCAGTCACAATGTGTTTTCTATTGTGTGTGGGCACACTACAACTCTATCTGGGGTGGATTAGCCAATCTGCTCAAGAATTTGATAGTCACCCTCAACTCTTTGAAGGTTAGGGGGAAAAAAAGTCTTGATTTCATGACATCTAATGGTGATTCTTTAGTTCATATGACGGGGTGGACCAAGTCTTTGGAACTCAGGGGCATAGGACATGTTTCATATTTGATACCATACGTGGATAGTTTAGATGGCATCCATGATGCAGTTTTCAGTCATGGATTTGTTAAACTCACAGGTGCTGACTCATTCAGCTGCAGGTCTCTTTTCGTGGGTATGGTGTTGTTCATAGCCACTCTTTTCACTTGAGTACGTTCCCACAAGGAAAGACATTTTAGACAAGCCATCTCTGAGACAGGTCTGAGTTCCTTCTCAGACCCAAACAACGCTCAAGTTCCCCCAAGGATCTGTACTTGGACCTGTGCTGTTCAACGTATCCATTAATGATCTGGAAAAGGGGGTGACCAGTGAAGTGGCAAAGCTTGAAGGTGATACACAATTATTCAAGATAGTGAAGCAAATCAGACTGTGAGGAACTACAGAGGGAGCTCACAAAACGGAGTGACTGGACAACAAAATGGCAGATGAAATTCAATGTTGTTAAATGCAAAGTAATGCACACTGGAAAAAATAATCCCAACTATACATATACAATGATAGGCTCTAAATTACCTGTTACCACCCAAGAAAGATCTTGGAGTCATTGTGGATAGTTCTACAAAAACTTCCGCTCAATGCACAGCAGTGATCAAAAGACTAACAGGGTGTTAGGAACTATTAGGAAAGGGATCGAAAATAAGACTGAAAATAACAAATGCCATTATATAAATTCATGGTGTGCCCATCTCTCGAATACTGTGTCCAGTTCTGGTCACCCCATCTTAAAAAGGATATAGTGGAACAGGAAAAGGCTCAGAGAAGGGCAACAAAGATGATCAAGGGTATGGAACGACTTTCATACCAGGAAAGCCTAAAAAGATTAGGACTGTTCATCTTAGGAAAGAGACAACTAAGTGGGCGATATGATAGAGGTCTATAAAATCATGAATGGTGTAGAAAAGCGTTATTTACCCTCTCCCACAATACAAAAACCAGGGGTCATCCAATGAAATTAATAGGAAGCAAGTTGAACACAAACAAGAGGGAGTACTTTTTCACACAACACACAACTAACCTGTGGAATTCATTGTTATGGGATGTTGTAATGACCAAAAGGATAACTGGGTTCAAAAAAGAACTGGATAAGTTAATGGAGGATAGGTCCATCAATGGCTACTAGCCAAGATGGTCAGGGATGCAACCCCATGCTCAAGGTAACTTGAAACCTCAGACTGTCAGAAGCTGGGAGTGGAAGACTGGGGAGGTCACTCCACAATTGCCTTGTTCTGTACACTCGCACTGAAGCAATGGTCAGAGACAAGATACTGGGCAAGACGACCATGGTCTGACCCAGTCTAGCAGTTCTTATGCTCTTAACCCCCAACCTCTATGATCCAAAGCCAGCAGATGCAGAGGTACCGAGATTTTTAACAATACTGCTGGCCTTTGACCTCTTCTAGCCTTGAGACTCAGTAGGCAGAAGTCCAGACATATTGTGTGAGAGAGCAACACTACCCTATTTAATGGAAGTATTTCATGTCACTCACAGCTGGGCCAACAGTTTAAAATATACAGAACATCATAAGTAGCTGCCACCTACCTGCCACCACCAAAGGATGCCAGCCAGGCAGCAATTAACTTACCGCTTATGTCACATGTCATAAAATCTAATGACTGGCTTTCACAGTCCAAAACCGACACAATTATTCATAATTGGCCTCATAGTTCGCATTCTTCAAGAAGCCAATTATTCATGAAACAGAGTCAGGGTTCAGAAACTCTGGCTCAGCAGTGGGGGCAGCTGTAACCCAGTTAAACTCGCAGAGTGAAAATACATATACGTAAGTCAGTCTCCAAAGGATTATTATAGGTCTGCCCAGACCCACCTGCCAAGGGTCAGACCAGGATTCCATGCACTAAAGCTGTGCAGTGTACACTGCTTTGCAAAATGCACTACAAAGATATGACAGACACAGCTCTACAGGAAATCCGATCTACCCCAGACTCAATCACTGTCACGCTCATTAGGTACAATATGTCTTTCTGAGGGGCTAAAAGGAATACAAGAAGGTATCTCAGAGAGAACAGCCGTGGGAAGACTTTGGGGGAAACTCCTTCCAGAGCAGGCCAGGTTACCTCTCCCCTCCCCCCCCCCCAACATACACACACCTTAAACCCTGTGCAGAAGCCAAAGGAGCCAACCTCAGTCCCTATCCATGCACACCGTAAGTGTGCGGCTACCACTACACTCCCCAAAGGGCGTGGGATGGGAAAAGGGAGGTCTATACCAGCTGGTAGAGCTGGGGGAGCACATGCTGCCACATGCAAGAGAGAAGAGGGCTCCTACTCAGTCTAGGCTAGAGATTAGAAGCCACAATATAAACCTGCACTGGCAGAGCGAAGATGAAACTCAGCAAGGTTCCAGGCATCTCCACATATCCACGTAAGTGCCAGTAAACCAGATACAGCTTCTACTATGATAGGACAGTACTCCCGTCAGCAGCTGCCGAGGCTGTTCTCTTGCTCCTTAGCATGGGAATTTCAATTCTAGTTTTCAGTACAGTTAGTCAGAGAAATTGTTCAGACAGTTTCCTTGACCACAGACAGTGTAGTGGAGCTAGATTAAAGTCACATACATGGGAGGTGGCAATTGTAGTACTGGGTGACAGGTGAAGGCTGGAGGAAATACAACACATTGCTTTAGGGGAAGGCCAGGTCAGGGTATATTCTGCTACTGATAGGTATCCCCATGAATGGCAAGCATTGTAGTATCTTAGCTACTATGGCAGGGGATTGGGAGTCGAGCTGATCGGGGTTCTATTTCCAGCTCTGACACTGATTTGCTTTCGGACCTTGGGCAGGTCACTCCACCACCCTGTGCCTCAATTCCTCCATCTCTGAAGTGGAAAGAGATACTGACACATCTCACGGGGTGCTGGGAGACTTCTTTTATCCATGCGTACAGCACTTCAAGATCTTCCTGCAGAAGTGCAGAGTAATAGGAATTGGTAGCTCCCCTGCCATATGGGGCAGAAGTACCGTAGGCCTGTCCCTGCATGGGAGGGTTGGACAGGTGAAAGGAGCCTCCCCCCAAAAAGGATCTAGCCTGCACCCCCATCATGTACTTGGGCCACCTTCTGACACCAGTCTAAGGAAGTGTGACTTTCCACACTGACCGCACCACCTTAGCCTATCCGTGCTGCCTGGTGCCTTCACTGCAGGAAATGCCAGCCCACAAGGGCAGTGATTCTGTGCAGACACCACTGCAGGCGGCCCTGCACACCGCATGGAGGTACAACAGGTTCACCAGTAGCCAAGCCATAAGGACTTTGCCAGACAGAGGCGCCCCCAGCAAGTCCTACCTTCTTCCACATCATTCCTCAGCGACGCCTCCAGCAAAGCCACGCTGGCCTCAAAAGACACCTTCTTGCGGCTGACAGCGCTCCTCCGCTTCTCATGCTTCCGCTTCTTGTGCTGCATCTCCTTCTCGTACTGCGCCCACTTCTTCAGCTGCTGAGCCCTGCGCTTCTGGGCTGTCCGCAGCCGCTCCAACGTGGGCACCTTATCCAGCAGCTCGAGTTCTGTTAGGAGATCCACGTGGGCGTCCATTGGCTCTGCTGGGAGAGAAGGAGTGCAGGCCCAGGATGGCCCAGTTGGAGCGATATCCCACAGCAGGAGCTCTGTGCGTCAGCAGCCCAGCACTATACCAGCCTCCTGGGGCTGAGCTGTGATCGGTGCATCCTAATCTCAAAGGAGCACATGGTGGAACCCTGAGAAGAGAAGGAAGAAACAAGGCTAAGTCTCCAACAGCCCCATTCAGAGAAGTCACCATTCCCAGCCCAATGGAAAAAAACCTCCCCTGATAACAGCTAGCATCTTAAAGAAGTGTCCATTTTGCTGACACTGGAACCCAGGCCTGCTTGGTGTGGTGCTCCATCCCCCTCTAGTGACACTGAGACCATCTAGAGATTAATGAGTCTGCTACAGCCTTAGCTAACAGACATGTGGCTTCAGGCTCACGCACTAAGGTTGAGAGGTCCCAGGTTCGATCCCATCCAACAACGACCGGGATCTGATGGCGTTACACCAGGTCAAGGCTTTTAACTACAAAACTTGGTGATGCATTGTACAATTGTCACCTACCAGCTGGAAGGGACCTAGTGAAACCCACTTGGAGATGTCGCTGTTTTAGTTGAGGCCAATTGCACATTAGAGCACCAGGGAACTCCCTGAGGCCATGACTCACCTATGGGCTCCTCTGGCGTAACACATAAAGTAACCACTTAAGAATCCGACGCTGGTCAGATCCCCAGCCTCACTCTCCTTGAGGACCAGGGGAGTTAGTTTCACCTCTCACAGCAGCCCACTTGTTTATGACAGCTCTAGATTGCCTCCAGCCTGATGAGGCTATTGCCAGTTGCGTTACAGTCGTCTCTAGCAGCCCCATCGGCGATCTGAGCCCCATTGGGCTAGACACTCTACAGACACACAGCAAGAGTCCCTGTCCTGCAGAACTTACAACATCTGGTAGTAAGACAAAGAGCAGAAGATAAAATAGAGGCACGGAGCACGTCAGTGGCAGAGTCAGGAACAATATCTAGGTCTGAGACCCAGTCCAGTGCCCTGGCCACTAGACAAAGCGGCCTCGAGTGTTAAAATAAAACAAAAGCTAGAGATTGGAGACCAATGAAGTCACCCAGTTCATCCCCCAAGGCCGATGCAGGATAGACACACACACAGTGACAATCAAGGTGTCAATGTTACCTTGTGCTCTCCTCACCTCTGTTTGTTGTATCCACCAATGACTTCACCTTACTGCCATTGCACACTGAGGCAGGGTCTGTCTGCACTGTGTGTGCAGCACCCAGCACAGTTAGGCTCCAAATCCCAAACCGGGGCTTTAGAGGTGCTACCACAAAACCAAACACAGCTAAGTGTTTTGCTGCCAACAGACCTAATACATTGGGAAAACGTTTTTTAAGTGACAGGATGTTTATATCCTAACCGCTTGCAGCCCAAAGGGGGGTGTGACAGAATGTGGGGATTTCAAACCTGAGCCTGCACTCTGACACCAACTAGCTCCCCCTGGAGACAGCTGACTGGGGTAATTAAAGATAATTAGCTAATCAGGCTGGTGGGCTGGGTGAGCTACCAAGCCAATTAGCCTATCAGCTTAAGGCTAATCAAGAGGCCCAGGAAGGCAATGACAGGAAGAGAGGAACAGCCATATATACTCAATATACTGCACATTCCGCTACAGGAGATGAATTTGAGATACAGTTAATGAGGCACAAACAAGTTGCCTCAGTGATGAGCTAGTTTCCGCTAAATGTATAGGTACACAGAGTATAGGGTTGCAAAGTCCCAATGTAGATCCAAAGCCTGTCAAAATTTAGGTATATTTACAGGCCACTACGTTAAAGCCACATATTAAAAAAGCTGGTCAAGTTTCCTACCACCATCCTTCCCGCCAATCCTCTCCCAGGCAAGTCTGACCACGTCAGATACTGGGGGTTCGTTATGCAAAATTTGCAAATGCCTGAAAATTTGGAGGGTTGTAATCAAATGGAGACGGAAGCTGGCAGGAATATTCCTCGCTCACCCGCCATTTCAAAACAGAGAAAGATCAGCATCGCTGTTAAGCAGAAGTGGTGCTAAAAGCCTCAAGGCCCTTTGGGACAGACAGTATTTGCAAAACACAGAGGCAGTCTGAAACAGATCGAGTAAGTCCTCAAGGCAGCTTAAATCATAGTCAAAGCAAATTATGTAAAGGCATGTGCCTCTGCTAGACCTCAGCCCTCTTTGGATAACACAAGCCAGTCCAGCCAAGCATGATTTATCCATGGCCCACAAAGATGTTTCTGAAGAGTAAATTCTTTCCCTTTGGAATGCACCAGATTGTACGAAATGGTGGATAGTTTCACAAGGTTTATACGTGGAAGGATACCCCGAGGCCCCTTACAACAGCTCTTTCATCCCCATCCACCTTCCTGCAAATACCTCCAAAGGCCTTTGATAAAGGATTCAACCAGTGATGAGCAGCCAAAATCTTAACAACCGGTTCCCTATAAAAAGTTCTGATTTAAGGGATGTGCCTCTGTCCTGCCCCCCAGGCTCTGTCCTGCCCCCCTGCCCTCCCCAGGCCCGTTCTCCATCCCAGGTGCCTGCGGGTGGCACAGGAGCCCTGCAGCCCTTGCATCAGTGGAGTCGCTCCCGGCATGTGGGGCGGCGACTCCCTGCAAGCAAAGGCTGCCGTCTGCCCGACTCCCCACCGCGGGATGTGAGTGCCCCCAAGCGGCGGAGGTCGGACAACCCCACAGCGCAGGAGCGGGAGAGACTGGGGGGGGGGGGGGGGCTCGCCCCAGCATGTCCAAGGCAGCCCCCAGCCACGGCACCAGCCGGCCCTGCCCGGCTCCTGGGGCAGAGGAGGCTGCTGCTGCCAGGGGCCTGGCTCCCCGGCCCTGCGCGGCACCCAGTCACATGGTGCCTGATCTCCCTGCCCAGCGCAGCCGGTCGCACTTCCTGGGCCGGGCAGGAAGCAGCATGGAGCTCGGCCACGGCTGCTGAGCGAGGCGTCATTAGATCAGCCTCTGCCTGCGGGGCCCCGGAGCGGCTGCCTGGATGGCTGCACAGTGCAGGTACCAGCCGTAGCACAGCCCCTGCTCCGAGACAGGACACAGGGCCCCGCAGCCCTTCCATAGCCCCGCGCCCCTCAAACGGTGCTGCTCCATGCAACCACCTCTAGCACTGAGCCCCTTCTCCAACTGGGGCCGGCTCTAGGATTTTTGCCGCCCCAAGCAAAAAATTTTTGGCTGCCCCAGCTTTTTTTTCGTGCCCCCCCCACCCCTGGCTCCGCCCCTTCCCAACCCCTTCCCCAAATCCCCAGCCCCGCCTCCTCCCCCAGGCATGCCACATTTCCCCCTCCCCCATTGCTTCCTAGGGCTTCCCCCCACAACCCCCTGCCCTAGCTCACCTCTGCTCCGCCTGCTCCCCTGAACACACCACCGCTCTGCTTCTCCCACCTCCCTCTTAGGCGAGGGAGAGGCAGAGCATTCAGGGGAACAGGCGGAGCAGAGGTGAGCGAGGGTCGGGGGGGAGCACAAGAAGTAACGGGGCAGGGGGGGAGTAGAGGAACTGCTCCACGCCCCAGCTCACCTCCACTCCACCACCGCCGCCTCCCCGGAGCGCACCGCCGCTCGGCTTCTCCTCCCTCCCTCCCAGGCTTGCCGCGCAAAACAGCTGTTTGGTGTGCGGCAAGCCTGGAAGGGGGGAGAAGCGGAGCAGCGGCAGTGTGCTCAGGGGAGCAGGCGGAGGTGAGCTGAGGTGGCGGGGGCACATTTCTAGGGGCGGCATGGCCGGCGCCAAGCACCTGCTTGTTTTGCTGGTGCCTAGAGCCGGCCCTGTCTCCAACAGACCTCTTCTATAACACTGAGCCCTACACCATGCACCCTCCCTAGCACTGCGAGTCGGGGCCCCCTTTCCTGGGGGGCTGCCCCAGCCGAGGCCCAGCCTGGCTGGGACTTTCTGGGGCAGTGACTGCCCACCCAACCCCCCTATTCCCCGTCCCCTGACCACCCCCACCAGAACCTCCGCCCCCTCCAACCGCTCCCTGCTCCTTATCCAACACCTCCTCCCAGCCCTGGCCCAGCCCCCTTACCATGCTGCTCAGGGCAGCGTGTATGGATGCCACACGGCCCGCTGGAGCTCGCAGCCCCACCCCCTTACCATGCTGCTCAAAGCAGGAGCGGTCCAGAGCTGGCGCTGGCAGTGTGGCATGCTGAGGCTCTGCAAGAGGGGGGAAGGTGGGGAAGGGGCCGGGGGAGCCTCCCCGGCCGGGAGCTCAGGGAGCCCTAACAACCAGTTCTAAAATTGCTTCTAAATTTAACTGGTTCGCGCGAACCGGCTCCAGCTCACCACTGGATTCAACCCCTTCTGTAAATACCTCCCAACCCCTTCAGTAAATACCTCCGCAGACTCTAAACAAGACATTCTGCTTCCTCTGCAAGTTACTCAGGCTGAAAGCTGGAACCCTGCGTTCCAATACAAATCTAACTTACAGAAGAGCCAAAGCATGCAGGTTGGTCCTGGGCTGCTCTTGTGGAAACCGTCATGTGCAGAGACACCAGAATAAAGCCTAAGTGCAGCTTCAGTGGCACTTGTGAGCCTGAGTGTGTGGGCTTCAGTCGGAGTGGAACACAAGGTCAAAGGCACCTGAGCGTAATACAGAATTCTACCCTTCTGAGAGCGTTCCTTGGAGGGAGTCTAGTCTAGCAATGTTTTAGCTAACCCTGAAGATTTGAAGCCCAATGTATTTAATAACTGGATGGTTTAAGAGGTAACAGTGAGGGCCGCTTCTTGACGTCCCCCGTTGCCAAACAGAAGCCACTTTTCACGATTGTTTAGTAAAAGTTGTGTCCATCCCTACAAAAACAGCTCAAGCAGCAAGGGCCTGATTCTGCAGGTCTATTAAAGCAAGTGGAAGTGGAAGTCAGTGGGTCTGCTTGCCTGAGGCATAATTACTCCCAGGAGGAAAGCTTGCAGGATTGTGCCCGAGAAGCGCCAGAGGAAACAGCACATTTAGAAGGCATAGGAGGGAGCCAGGGGGGTGGGAAGCTTGCTCTGCCATTGCCTGGCTTCACCTGCTCGCTGCATAAATTTTAGTCTCCTGTAGCTCTTACACTGGCACAAGAACAAGAAACAAACAGAACTGAACAGAGAGACCTACAAGAGAAGAAAATGAGAGAAGACAAAGAGGCTGTGCTTTGCAACTCATGCCTCAACATGGCTTTAAAAAGCGGCAGCCGCCTGGAAGTTATTGTGAGGCAGCTGCCACTACCAGAAATACTAGATCCTCCTCGAGCACCAGAGAACTGCTATAGGTTTACAAGCATCGAAAGGTGGCAGAACTGGACCGATTTCCGGGCTACTCATTAGAACACTGTAGTCCAGAAAGCCCCATGTGGATCTTGGCTCTGCAACTCAGGCTGCTTGTTTTCAAATGACCTAGTTTCTTTCACTGTGCAAAAATATATATATATATTTTGCACGCGTTGATTTTTCTTTGCACAACCAGTCTAATTATAGCACAGCCACGGCAAGACCTCAATGTTCATTTTACCTTTAAAGCAGCACAGGACCCAGCTGCGTGGGTGTCTGTGGCTTATAAAGCTTCACATCTTAGTTTCTCTCTCTCTCTCCTTTTTTCCCCCCTGCCTCTGACCCAGCTTTTTTTCCGTGAGCTCAGCAGCTCAGTTTCTTGAGAGGTGCAGAACACATCCTGTGAGCCGCGAGCAAACCACAGCATCAGGACAGAGAGAATAATGATCTTACTGCAGGTGCCAGTCAGAAGGAGGGACGCTCGCTATTTTATGCCACTCATGTGATCACTGTTTTCATGATGGTCCATCAAAAAGTAATCCAGCTGCTCAATGGGGGCCCTATGTCTACCTCCAAGTATCCTTACTAAGAGCATGTAGGTGCTGGCACTTGTGATCATGTCCTTTCCCACAATGCAACCAAAGCCCACCTCTTGCAAATATGTGATTAGGTGAGTTCCATGAATCTACTTTTGTTTCAAGTGACTCTCAGGCCTTGCAGGATCAGGGCATCTTCCTGTAAAGCGGCAACTCCCTGAGGCACAAGCAAGCAGCCCCCACTTTAACTTGTGACATCATTTAGCTGAACAAAGAGACGGTGAAGGGGTGACTTGATGACAGTCTGTAAGGATCTACATGGGGAACAAATCTTTACTAATGGGCTCTTCAATCTAGCAGAGAAAGGTATAACGTGATCCAGTGGCTGGAAGTTGACGCTTGACAGATTTAGGCCTGGCCTACACTAACAAGTTAGGTCAACCCAGATATGTGAGGAAAAATCCACACCCCTGAGCAACATAAGTTGACCCAACCTCCAGTTTGCTCACAAACCCCCTGTGAGAGGGTTGGGCCGGATGTCTACAGGAGAGTAATAGAAGGCAGATATATTAGCCCCAGGTTAAGTAGGTCCCTTTTCCCTGGGTAAGGTAACAGGGAAGGTTCCAGAACAATCAGGAACCTTCTGGAGACAATTAAGACAGACAGGCTGATTAGAACACCTGCAGCCAATCAAGAAGCTGCTAGAATCAATTAAGGCAGGCTAATCAGGGCACCTGGGTTTAAAAAGGAGCTCACTTCAGTTTGTGGTGCGTGTGTAAGGAGCTGGGAGCAAGAGGCGCTTGGAGCTGAGAGTGAGAATGCGGACTGTTGGAGGACTGAGGAGTACAAGCATTATCAGACACCAGGAGGAAGGTCCTATGGTGAGGATAAAGAAGGTGTTGGGAAGAGGCCATGGGGAAGTAGCCCAGGGAGTTGTAGCTGTCGCCCAGCTGTTCCAGGAGGCACTCTAGATTGCACACCTGCATTCCACAGGGCCCTGAGCTGGAACCCGGAGTAGAGGGCGGGCCTGGGTTCCCCCCAAACCTCCCAACTGCTGGTCAGACACAGGAAGAGTTGACCTGGATTGTGGGTTCACGAAAACGGCCAAACTGAGGGCTGCCATGAAGCTCCAAGGCGACCAAATCCGCCAATAAGCGCAAGACCCACCAAGGTAGAGGAGGAACTTTGTCACACCCCAACACTAATAAAGCAAAAAGTAATCACCTATGATCCAGCCACGTAAAAGGACAGTCAGTTTGATTTCTTTAAAAAATACTGACTTTTCTATTTTTTTTTAACTATTTATTTATTTATTTATTTACTTACTTACTTACTTGGAGGGTTTAACAAGTTTACAAATCCTCACCATGTAAATATCAGAAACAAAACAATCACTACAACAGTTAGCTTTTTTTTCGCAGAGGCATTGCATAGGAGTACAGTCACCAGATTTAACACAGTGTTAACGATATTACAGAATGAGCATGATTACAGCACTTGTATACCGTTGCTTGTGATTTTATTCAATTGCCATGAGATCTCTATAAACACATATTTAACAGACCAGGCATATCTATCACATGTTAACATTAGAGGGGGAAAAACGATTTGGGAACACTCAATTTCTGACAGACCATCCTTTAAATAGGGTGGGCTGAGACTTAAGTATAAAATTCTTCAACTGCCCTGCTGTTTGTATTGGTCTAAGAAGCAAGAATGCAGCTAAGGACGCAGTCACTCAAACATGCACATGAGCAATTTCATTCACAAGTTGTCTCCTTTGAAGTCAGTGGCATTATTTGTGGGCACAGGTGTCTGCAGGATTGATCCCAAAGCCCCACAGTGCTGCCAGGGCACAAAGAATAAGAGCACTCCCCACCTTCCCCTGCTGACTAACCCCACATGAATCTTCTCTCGGCTGGAATCAGAAGCCGAATGAGAGAATCTACAACAAGGACAACAGTTTTCAGTAAACGAGGCAGTCTGGTTTGTTTATTTCATTAGCATCCATTCCTAGCCCACTGCAAGGCCAGGATTTCTTCAGATCTGCCCCTCAGCATTCACAACCAGTGTTCTCTATCCACGGCCTTTTCAGCACCATTCCTACTAGGATGACGAGCTAGCGGGATGGGGGTGGAGTGGGGTAATAGGTGCCTATATATGAAAAAGCCTCAAATATCAGGACTGTCCCTAGAAAATCAGGACATCTAGTCACCCTAATTCCTACCCACCACCCAATGCCAGCTGCAGAGACCAACTCTTCTGCTGTCCTTCTCCCACGGATGATTCCATCAAGCATCCTGGCCGTGACTCCTTAGCTGGACTCTCAGTTCCTTTATCAGGCTTTGTTGCCACTAGTGCATCAATTCTCACTGAACCAAACTGGTTGGTGGTGCAAGTCCCGCGCTGTGGTTTGGGCTGATAGACAGGGGAAGTTTGGGAACCACACAATCTGAGAAAGTGACTGTCAAGCAGCAGGAGTTCCTCACCTGCAGGGGGAGCAGCAGCTGCCACCTGAGGCTGGGAGAGGCAGGGGGTGCTAGACAGTCTTAGGGAGACCAAGGGACGGGTGGAGAGGGGCGGGAGCGATAGAGGAAGATGTGAGTAGAAATCAAATGGGCTCCAAACAAAAGCCAGGTAGGTGGGGGAACCCAAGATGGAAATGGGCCAGATGTGCAAGTACAGCAGCACCAGCTGTATGCCAGCCAGGGCTGTAAGGCGCTTTGGAGCAGGTCTACTGCAGGACCAAGGAGTCTGGAAGGACAATACCTCTGAAGTGCTGTACAGAAGGGCAGACGGACCAAAGTCTCTTCTGCCCCTCTCTGGTGGGAGCTAAAGCTGACATGGCGCTTTTCCAAGGAGTTTGGATCATGCCAGTGTCCTACCTAATGCTCTCTTCAGTCAAACAGGTGCTGCATACTTTCCTAAGACATGCATGAGTTCTTGCTGAGCACATAAGGGTGCAATGTTCACCAGCAGTCACTGCAGGGCCAGGACCAGGGGCTAATGCACTGTTTTCTGAAGCAGTTTGCAATACCATTAGGATAGGTGCTATGACACCAAAGTCTCTTCTATCTCATGACAGCTCACGAAAGCTTATGCTCAAATAAATTGGTTAGTCTCTAAGGTGCCACAAGTACTCCTTTTCTTTTTGCGAATACAGACTAACACGGCTGCTACTCTGAAATCTGCTCCTCTGACCACGGTCACAAGCAGCCACTGGACAGATGCACCCTTGCTCCTATCTGAATCTCTGCCCCACAGAACCATTACGCATCGCAGCACCACTTAGCACCTACTTCACGAAGAACCAGCAGCAGAGCTTGGGAGGAAGTTTGTGTACTGTAGCATATGCGATACTAAGCTCAGGGGAGTGCATGAAACAAAGACTTTGCATAAGTACATCAATTACACTGTCAAGGCACTGTAGAGATGACTAACCCTCTCAGACAACTACCAACGCTTCCCTTGAAAAGGATGGGGACGTGAAGGTCTTACAGGGGTGAGGCGACTTGCCTGAGACCAGACAGCAAGTCAGTGATAGAACCAAGTCTAGAATTCCGGGGTTTTTAACTCTAGTCCTGTGCTCTAGCCACCAGGGAATGCTGAATATGGCCCCTGACTATCGTGAGCTCTCAGCTCACCCTTAGGAGTAATTTCAGCAACTATTTCTGAGAGCAAAGTTTTATTCTGCCATGTTAGTGGGTACATTGGCACTGCCAGGTATTATTAGGTCGGAGTGATTATAAATTAAGTCACTGATGCAAATCAGCCATTGTCAGCTGACTCGGGCTCACAGGGCTGTTTATTTGTGGTATAGACGTTCAGGCTTGGGCTGGAGCATGAGCTCTAGGACCCTGCAAGGTGGGAGGGTCCTAGAGACCCAACGTCTACACCACAATTAAACAACCCCTTAGCCTCTGCCTGAGTCAGCAGGCAAGGGCCAGCCACAGGTGTCTAATTGCAGTGTAGATATAACCTCGGATGAATTCAGCACCTTTCATGCTCAGGACTCCCAAAGCCCTTTTGTAACTATATACATAAAGAATCATTAAATGCAGCCATCTCTGGGTGATGGACAGTCGTCAAGTGGTATTAACATACTGCATAAAAATTGAGAGAAGAGGACATTTTCACCAAGGACCCTGGGATAAACCAGGATTCTTACAAAATGTGCCTTTGAATATTTAATGTTCATGTACAGCAGGGGACATTTAAGTCAAGAAGGGCCTGTTGTTAAGGCATAGATTGGGGCTCAGAAGTTCTGGGTTTGATTCCCAGGCTTCCTGTGTGACCTTGGGCAAGTCGCTTAGTCTGTGCCTCAGTTTCCATCTGTAAGATGGGGATATGACCTCACCACACTATAGAGAGGATACATTCATAACTACTTGAGATGCCATTGGTGGAGCTACATAAACTGGATCAAAGTTTACAAATTCTTGCTTAGCTCAAGGGAAGCCTGAAGATTTTAACTGAACACTTCCCCAGAGACTCCATCCAGGCCACTAAGTTTGGGATGAAGTGTTTTGGTTTGGCTGTTCTTCCCAAGGGTTCCAGATCCTCTCTCTTTCCACTGACCTTATTCCTAGCATTGGGAACGAAATGCCAAGCTAGAAAAAAAGGTGCTAAACAGTGAGTCAGAAATGGTTTTAAAACTGACACTGTTAATAGAAAAGTTGAAGGGCCTTGTTTTTTTCCAACTGTTCCACTCTAAACAAGAGCTGGAGGAAGCCTGTTAACATTTTCACCTCATGTTTCCTGTAACATTTTACACAGTAGGACATAAAACATTTTTCCACCCCATATTTCATCTTGGACTCACTTTCTCCATTTTCTTAAAGGGACCCTGTGCCCAATGTTCCTCCTCCAGATCAGCTTGTGTATTTGTAACATAACTGCTCTTTTGAGTGGCACCTCCATGATGAGTAAAACAAATCTGATGGCAGCCTCCAGTCATCTGCACTAGCTCCGAGCCAATAAGTCTCCCAGAAGCACAATATGGACAGAATAAGGAGGATTTTCTAATAGTAGCCTGAGGTTTGTATCTTTAGGGGCAAATCCTGTGTTCCCAGAACTCCCACCAAGGTCAACAGCTATGTGCTGAAGGAACGCACGATCAGGCCCTGAAGGTGGAATTTTCATAGATACATAGGTTTAGTCTGACCTCCTGTGCCACACAAGCGTGACACTCTAGAAACACTAGTGTGTTTAGCATGCAACTCTCATCAGCTTCCAACAGGGCACAAGTAACATTTAGAAGCCCAAGTCCCATTGTACATCAGGGAGAGTTAAGACACTTTAGAAAATCCCAGCCCTCACACTACGCTTTGTAGAGCAAAGACTCCTCTTCGCTCATATTTCACTCACTGCAGAGCTATGGCAATACTGGGCAAATGCTGCATGTGGAGGTCCTTAGACTAAGCAGAACTGATGCATTTCCACTGCACAGGAGAAGAATGGATCTGGAGAGCCTGTGTTGTGTGGCATGCACCAAGCCAACCAGGGTGGTCACTCACACATCCCCTGAATACTGGACATTCTGGTACTTCCAGGAACAGTGTGGGCCCACTCCTGCCTGTGTCCCCCGCACACACTGGTGTGACCTGGTGAGGTCTCACCGCATGGAAGATGCCATTTCGAAGAGCGTGCCATCCCACCCCCACCAGTGTGACCTCACGCGCATGGTGAAACCAGACAAAACCACATCCGGGTTTGTTTCAGTACCGGACAGGGGACAAACCATTTTTAAAAAGGATTGTGTCTTAAGGCCAACAAATGGCCTGCCCAAGTCCAGTGCAGGGTGCTCCGAGCATGCAGGGGAAGTTTGGAGTGAAGCAAAGGCAACAAGGAGACCAGCAAGGCCCACTGACACTGAGCAGAGCTGCAGGAACTGCAGTAGCTACCACAGCCTCTGGATTCCTTGCCCAGGCATCAGCAGAGCCCCAGTACACAGCCTACCCACTCAGGCCACAGGTTTGCCCCATTGGAGTAAGCCACCTCCTTTCCAGGTTGGTTTATTAATACACTTTTTAAAAAAACCCAAAACTTAATTTAAATACAATTTAGGGCTTTTCTGGTGGGTGGTAAGAGCTATGGGTAAAATTTTAAAATTAGATTTCATATTGGGGGTTTTTTTATATAGAAACTCATGTCTCTAAGGAGATAAGAGTTAATAATCCATTCCTCATCTCACCCCCTTTCTATCTGCATGTTCAGTGCAGGCTGGGTCATGATATTTCATTCAGGGATTTATTGTTAAGCAACATCTATGTGTACCCTAAGGGGTCTCTGGCAGCTGCAGAAACTGCTCCTTGGGCATTATGGAGGTGGACGCTCAGCAGCCTTTTATTCGAAAGTTTGCTGTCAGCCAGCATTGGAAAGCCATTGGTTTCAGCTTGGCCAGGGGCACAGAGCCATCAGGAAACAGCTCAGGGGAGAGGGTCCTCAGACACGGGGCAAGGGACATTTGAAATGAAGAGTTACATTTGAAAACCCAACCTTAATTTTTATTTGGGTGGGGATTAGAAACTGGGTTTGGGATTAAATCGGGAAGAGACAACATTCTAACTCAGCCCCTTTCTATCCAGCTCAGAAGAGAAATCTCTTCTATTTACTGGCCTGTAGAGTGGCAGAGATGATAGTAAAATGCACTGAAGATGCATTCCTTTCCTGTACTAGGGCCATTTCTTTTTATGCTAATCCTATGCATGAAGACTCCCATTGATAGCACTTGTGCCAAGGCGATAGGCACCTTATAAATATCTACAATAGCCACACTGAGATGCATTATATATAATCACAGCTCGCGTATGACCTTGGGGATGGAGAGCATGTGAAGGGCACAAATAAGGACAACTCTGGCCTTTCGTTCTCCCGAAGGAACAAGGACACTTTCCTTCCCCTGAAGGTTAATTTCACCCCATCATTTCCCTGTTCCTATCCCAGAAGCAAAGTATCTGCTACCAAACTTTATCTCCAGTATCAGATAAGCAAAAGGACCCCATCCCAGAATTCAGAGTTTACTTGGGAGAAATGGAAAGACCAGAACTGCATTTCTGTGCAAACATGAACTGAATTTTAACTGCCACTTTGCAACAGGGCATCCTCCAGACCAGGCTGAACTGCAGTAATGAAACATTACAGGGAGGGACATATAGTAGCCCAGACTATGTAGAACAAAAAATAATTGAGGGCATAAGTCTCCAATTCGGTTTTTCCATTAATTTTTTTTTTCTTTTTACAGCACATTAAATCTGAATGCAGGTTGCCAGGCCAGACCCCTGTAGGGGAAATGATCTGACCCATTTGTGACAACTTTATAATCACCTCGTATTTTTTTTTCCTGTTTCCATTAGTTTTCCCCAGCGCTGCAGTGGGTATGGGTGGGCTTGGTCCCAAAGCCCGGTTCCTTAGACCATATACCTGAAAATATTATGGTTTGAAGAAGGAGATTATCCAAAACAGCCCATAGAACAAGGAGACATGAAGCAGGCTACACCAGCCTTCTCAAACCATGGAGATGGTAGGAGACAATCCCCTTCCCTTCAGATAGGCATTAATCTCCTCTTAGACCAGTCTTCTTAATGGGAGCAGTCAAAGGCCCAAGCCACTGGAAGTTATTTTGACAATGACATACTAGAATACGCACAGGAAACAGTCCTATGTGGACACAGAAACAAGCTAAGGGAATTAACAGGTTTCCCTTTCTAACTTCTGCAGTACCTCAGAGGCTGCCCAAGGTTGGAATTTCCTTCCTGCACCGCCCACACCCACGTTTCCCCTGATGGGTGTTCACGGATGGTTAGAGGGGGGCATTTCAACATGCCCCAGTCATTACCCAAAGCTTGGTCAGCAGCAGTCAAAACACCTCGAGTTTCGTAGGCAGAGGATGAATTCCGACTTGAGGTATCTACATGAAGCAAGGTCTGAAGGTCTCTGCCCATTTGCTCTCCACCTGCTAAGACAGTGGTCCCCAAACTTTGGGGTGCACACCTCTAGGGGGGCGCCAAGGAACATTCAGGGAGATGCACGGTGGGGGGGGGCAGGGAGGAAGCACCTCCCAGCCCAGCTCCACCCCGAGCCGCAGCTCCACTCTGCCCCCTGCTCTGCACCCACGCCAGCTCCGCCTCTAGCCCCAGCTTCTCCCCACACCAAGGTCATCTGCTGAGCCAACTATGCTGCAATGGCGGGGAGGAGCACAGACAGATTCCATTACTGGTAGCGCCGAGAAAGCACGACAGGAAAAGTTTGGGCACCGCTGCACGAAACTACCACCACCAGTGCGATCAGCTGAGCAGTGACTGCTTGAGGCCCAGATGTGCAGAGTCTCCTATAGTCATTCCTTTGTTTGACCTAAAATCTTAGCCCTGCGCAGGACAGCAGAGGCAATTCTTGGGGGATTTCAACAAATATTTCACTACCAATACGAGGCCAAGTATATCCTCGGTGTAACTCCATTGATGGGATGGATTTGGCCTGGGAGTTACTCCCAGTGTAACAGAGACTTTAACGCCGTCCAACGCCTCCCACACCTGATAGTGCTGTGATTTGGAGTGGGGCTTGTGATCCTCAGCTACAGCAGCACAGGAATTTTGCCTGAGCCACATGCCGTTTCTGGCTTTGGCTTGTAGAGGTCGCTGTAACCACCGCCTGCAGCACCGGGGCACCATATGCACTGAGTGGGGCAGAACCCTGGAGCTAGGGTGACCAGATGTCCCGATTTTATAGGGACAGTCCCGATTTTGGGGTCTTTTTCTTAGGTAGGCTCCTATTACCCCCCACCCCGTCCCGATTTTTCACATTTGTTGTCTGGTCACCCTACCTGGAGCAGGCCCACCTCCGAGCTGCACTCTTCCTAAGCTTGGCACCACTGCCACCCCGCCCTCCCTCTCTCCTCCTCTCTCTCTTGTTAACAGTAAGATCCCAAGGCACATCCATCTGCAGGCTGGAAACAGAAACCTACCCAGGGAGTGAGTCATTGAACAGGACCACAGGGGAGGGCTCTGGATAGTGTGGGGGAGAGAGAGGAAAGTGGGAGCTGATGCCTGCCTACGTGCATGGATTTAAAGTTGCGTTTTCAACCTGTGATTGTCACACAAGGGGATAAGCAGGGAGAGATCAAAAGCCGTGATTCATTCAGACCAAAAATAACAGAGTCAGAACCCAAAGAATCATGAGATGTTAAAATAAAAACTGCTTATTTGTATAACTGTACAGTGTTTTTCCCTAGTTCAGGAGACACCATGCAAACACTTTTGCTTCTCCCCGGCAAGAGTGAACCAAGTGTGTAGCATGACAGTTAATTACAAATAATTCACACTTGCCACCAACATACAGCTCAGGGTATCCATTATCACAACCTCAGCTTGTTATATCTGATGCTATGTTCTGACTCGGATCCACCCTGAATCTCTGGAAAGAGGAGATGCTATGCTATAGCCTAGCCTAGCAAGAGATTTTGGTTCAATCTTTATTAGGCTATTTGGGGAACACAAACACAAGACCCACTGAGCGACTGCTGTTTGTTTGTGTGCTTCCAACATGCTGTAAGATCTGGGAGTTAGTGGACTGATCTTGAATGCTACGTTTAATATCCAAAATTCAGCCTAATCCACTGGGATGAGAGGTGCAGTCCCATTGATGTAGGACCGCTGCAGTTTTTAGCAGTGACAAATTCAAAGTAAGGATGAAAGCTAATTTCAACAGGCACAAACTGCATTATGCCCACAGAAAGGATGGTCAGTTTCAACTGTACGAGCAGCATGGAGGTAATGTGGACAGGCCATCAGAAGACTAGATCTCTGTTCCTGCCACTGTCCTGCTGTATGATCTTGGGTAAATCACCTCCCTCTCTATCCTGTGCCACAGGGCTTGTCTCCATGGGGAAGTTATTTTGGAATAAGGTAAGGTGTGAATTTAAAGTGCTGTAGCTATTCTGGAATGACTCCCCATGAGGATACTTTTTAAATAATAGTGCCTTTGTCCAGGTTAATCCACTTCCAAAGTGGACTAAGGTAAAACAAAAAATGAAAGTTGTATTTTGAATAAGTGTGCACATGGGAGCTTTGCAGAATAGCTATTCCTGTCCTATTTTACATGTACAATCCCTCTGTCTCCCTACCACCCCACTCCCATTCATTAAAGGAAGAGAATGATCGTATGAAAACTGCTTTTGGGACTATGGAGCAAAGTGGTAAGGAAGAACCCAGTACTATTAAACTTAAGATCTTTACTTTATACTGAAGCAAAAGCCTCCCTCTGAAAATTATTTTCCTGTTTGAAGCTTATCTGGTAACTTGCTATTTATCAAATTCTTATTTAGCTTCCTTAATTCAGATCCTATCAAGTTGTTGTAAGTGTGAATAGAAAAAAAAAAAAGCCATTCAGTTAACTTCCGTAATTCCAACAGAAGGGGGAAAAAAACAGGAAGCCCACAGAGCAGTAGCACCTACCCACCTTCCCAGTGCATGTAACAATTCCCATGAGCATAGCTTCAGTTTAGCTGCTTTGAAAACCATGAGATTTGATCCTTCCCAGTTAAAGATACAGACTAAATGTTCCAACAAACAAACAACTGAGAGTAATGTAAAAGACTGAGTATATTCCACTGAGAATGCAGCAGAAGAGGTATTGGATGGACTCAGGAGGCCTATGTTGTACCCTGGGGTTTCACTAACATAACCTGGATAGTCATGTCAATTCTGCCTCAGTTTCCCCTTCTGTAAAATGAGGATGCTGCCTACTTGCCTTTGCAGTTAAAGCATTATTTTAATTGTTAACAAGAACAGGACTTCTGGGTTCATTCTCCTGTCTGCCACTGGCTGTTGGACCCTGAGCATGTCATTTAACCCATGCCTCAGTTCACCCAACTGTGAAATGATGTACTTCATTTGCCTTATTGGGGTATTGAGGTTTAATGTTTGTAAAACCTCTCCATCTCGTCTAGTACTTACATGGCCCTGATCACCATGGTATCAGGGTACCTTTACAAGACCCTCAGATGAAAGATGCTGTAAGAACAAACTATGTATTATTAAAAATCTCAGCTCAGCTCTGATCAGCTCAGCTGCTGACTGATGATTTTGAGCTGCCATTCAAGACTACACAGGTTCACTTATATCAGCTCAGATTGTCTGGTCACAGGCAGGCAGGTGACAATAAGCATTTTTGTCTTTGCTACCAGCAGATAGAGAAACTTCAAAATTTTGCACTGTCTGGACAGTATATTCTGTATGAACCATGAAACATTTGGGACCTTCCACCCCTCCAGGTGGGAAAACTGTAATAAGAAATATTTTGTACTATTGATCCAAGTGTCAGAGTGCTTTAAACAATTCAGCCTCCCATGTGAAGTAGAAGAATCCCTATTTTATACAGGGAAACAGAGGCACGGAACCAGTGATGATACATACACAGCCTATTGCTGGTCCTGACTGTAGGTCCCAAACACAAGACAAGCTGGGCTTATGCTTTACGAATCTGGATGTTAAAGCCATGTATATGCAAAAGCAGAACCTACAGCAAGAGGGCTTTTTGGTTAATTGCTCAGGGATGAAGAGATTGATTTTCAAATCAAACATAATGGGTCTCACCTGGATAGTCAACAGAAGATTCATTTTTTTAAGGCTTGTTAAGCATATGGCTTAGAAGTAGTTCAGAAGTGTCACTTTAAAGAAAAATATTAAGGAAAAAAATGTATGTTGCACAGCACAAAGTGACAATCTACAAATGAATGTGCCATGATTGGGAGGAACACTTCACTGAGCAGCACAGCTGGTATGGATAGATAACTGTGCACATGTAGCAATGGCTCTGTCTGTATGAATGAGCGAGCAAGCACATGGAAGGGAGATGGAGAGGCAAGCAGACTAATAGAGGAAGACAGACTTCTAGAAAGATTGCAATAAGCCTCTTTAAACTTCCCTAAAGGGAGAGCCAGCTGGCAAACCATTCCCACGATAGGGTGTTATTTGACCCAGGAGCCTTGCAAAAAGTAAACAGCTGACCCCTTTCACACACCCCAGTTCACCCCTTCAGCTCTTAACAGGGGTGAGGGCTAGATATGCACTACCCCATGGTCTAAATAAGCATTTACTTGCTGTCAACAATTGTTGGCCTTTCTGGCACAGAAGAAAGCCAGCTGAGCTGTTTTCAGCTGGAAAATAAACACTGAATTCAGACTGACCATTAGCATCATCAGAACAACCAATCTACTGTTACTCACCCACTGACCTAATCCAGCTACTTTAGTCCAAAAGAAAATAGCACATTCTAAATGCATAGAAAATTCTTCCACAACATTAGCATCCCTGGGCCCCAACCCTGCAATGAGCAACATGCAGGCAGACTCCCGAATTTGCACAGAGCCTCTGAAGTCAAAACCAGTTCTGTGTGGGAAGAGGTATCTGCCCACATGTTGCTCATTGCAAGATTAGGGTCTTAGTGTCCACAAATACATCTATGGAAAATGTTATTGACTTGGGTCCGGCTTCCCCTCACCCACAAGAGTTCTTTACTTCAAAAATAAGAAGTACGTAATTATACTTGCTTTTTTAAGTGACATTCAAAACAAGGTTTTCATTCTGCCTAAATGGAGGTGGGGGGAAAGAGGAGGAGGAGATCTGTCAGCCAGGTTTATAAACACCCACTGTGCCAATATTTTAAAAAAGCCTGCAAAAGAGACAGAAAGAATCCAATGTGGCAGTTTGCAAAAGGAATTTCCAAGAGATCAACAGGATGATAGGATTAGTGGGTATGATTAATGGAGAGAATTCAGCCCAAAGACAAGATGACAAAGTGAAGCTCTGATAAATATCCAGAAGTAATTTAGCAATAGTGACAAAGGTGAAGAATTATCCAAAGTAGTTACGGGGTTTTAAATAAGTTACAGATTTCAGTGAATGTTGAATATTAGGTAGGATTTCTTTCCTCAATGGCTAGGTCAATTAGCCAGTGATCTAATTTGCCAAGTGAGGACATTTAATCATCATTTATCTAATCTCATTTTGAACCACCTAAACTATGGACCAAGTTTTGCCCTCCAGCTGAATGAGCAATTCTAAGGTCTCGTCTACACTAGAAAATTAGGTCGGTTTAACTACGTTGATCAGAGGTGTGAAAAATCCACACCCGTGAGTGGCATAGTTAAACCGACCAAGTCCCTGTGTAAAATTCTTCTGTCAACCTAGCTACTGCCTCTCAGGGAGGTGGATTACCTGTCCAGACAGGAGAATCCCTCCTGTTGGTGTAGTGTAGTGTAGTGTAGTGTCTACACTGAAATGCTACAAGGGGTCCCTTCCAGCCATAAATGCTGATTCTGGGAAGATACTAAGCAATGGTGGGCCTGATTCTTTTCTCACTTAAACTTGTTTGATTCCAATTTAATTCCAGAGTTGCCTAACTGAATTTAGATTTAGACGGGTAAGCAAGAGGAGAATCAGGCTCACTAGAGTTACACTAGCTTAAGTGATTTCATAGGTAAATTCTGCGGTTTGTTTGAAGAGAGTGGGTTCCTTTTGTTGGGGTGCAAAATGGAAGAGAGCATGAGCTAGTAACCTAGCATCCCTAGAAATCTTTTAGAACAAAGCCTATGTTTTCACTAGTGCAGTGGTTCTCAACCAGAGATCCGGGCCCCCTAGGGGGCCTTGAGCAGGTTTCAGGGGGGCCTCCAAGCAGCGCCAGCATTAGACTTGCTGGGGCCCAGGGCAGAAAGCCGAAGTCCCACCACATGGGGCTGAAGCACAGGTCCCTGAGCCACAATATCCAGGGCTGAAGGTGAAGCCTGAGCAATGTAGCTTCGTGGGGGACCCCTGTGGCATGAGACCCAAAGCAACTGCCCTGCTTGCTACCCGCTAAAGCCAGGCCTAGCTTTTCTATGCAGAAAACCAGTTATTGTGGCACAGGTGGGCCATGGAGTATTTATAGCGTGTTGGGGGGAGAGGGGGGCTGAGAAACAAAAAGGTTGAGAACCTCTGCACTAGTGTATATCAGGGTAAAATGAAACATTCCCTGGTCAGCAAGGAAGCCATGGGCTTTTTCTGATTTGTTAACCCGAACATCTAAGACTGGGTAACCACCACCAACAGCATTGCAGGAAACACTGGTTGATGTTTGGCTTTTACTGAATGAAATATACCCAGAGGCAACAGGCATTTTATAAATGACGGAAGTCAAAACAAAACATGGCTGAGTTTTCCCCCAGCAGAATTGCTGCAGAGATGATACAGTGCAACCCAGACACCAAGAAGACGCTGGTACCAAGACAATCCATGCAGGGACAAGTTCTCACCAAAGAAAGATTCAACAACAAAACCTTGTTTGAGACAAGCTGCCTGGACATGCAGTCTTAAGGGGAGAGAGAAACAGTAGCATCTTTATGTCTAAATGATATCACATGCATCATATACATTGGAACTGGAACACTTTTAATCTTTCATTTACTATGAAATCTTCAGTCATTTCCCCTTCCCTCGAGTCAGAAGGCAAGCAGCTCAATTTTTAGAAATCCTGGGGCTGATACAAAGCCTATGGAAATAAAGGAAGCCTTTCAATTAGCTTTAATAGCTTTGGATCCAGGCCATCAATATAGAGATTAAATGAGTAAGGGAAAAATGTTATCAGAGTTGTTATTTGTATAGCATTTACAACACAATCTGATGTGCTTTACAGTGAAACCAATCCAGGTGTGGACTAGCACCCCACGATTAAAGTACATTCCAAGACAATAAATAAATAATATCAGTTCTGAATATTAATAAGGATACTTGGCCCTTCCCTGTGCAATTTAATAGTAATAATCTAAGGCTCAAAACAGCTCTGTTTAGGAAGGTAAGGTAATAGATGGGCTCAGAAGTTAGGACGCTCAACTCACTCTGTCTGAAAATGCTTTATACACTTGTTACAAATACCTAAGATGACTCGAGTTGAAACATTGGAGATTTTTCCCCCCCATATTTGTTTGCTTTGTGCGTTCCAAAAGTCAGTTTCACTATTTCCCTTATGTAGTTAGAGTGTCCCCTGGTTTGTGTGGGTTTTTCACAGCAGAGGAAATGAACATTTTTAAAGATAAGAAAGTGATAATAAAAACAAAGACTGGCAGGCAAGTTGCAGGCTGACAGAGCCCCTTCAAAATGACTGAACTGCACACAGGAGCCTCAGGGCAGGGTTAGCACCTGAAATGACTAGATTTGAGGTTGGCTGACAGTCTCTGGGACACACTTTCACTGGATCACACAGGAAGACGGCCAGGTCTGGCCATTGAACTCCCTGAAGCCCCATCTTGTACTTTAACCATCAATTCGTTTCTAAATACAGAGGCATATGTTTAGCTGAACTATTTTAACATGTCTAACTCCTGCCAAAGGAAGAGACCCTCCAAATGAAGCAAACAAAATCCACTCCTACGTGGGGAAAAGAAACTGAGGCCCTGAATTCTCCAGCTTCCTGTGATCACCTAATTTCCATAATGGGTAAAGTGTTTTCAACCCTGAAGCCAATCTGGCAATGGAATGAACTGCCCTAGAAAGGTAATTATGTCCTGTCATTAGATGTGTTCAGGATAAGGTTAGACAAAGTATAGTGGGATTAACAGTGTTTTATCCTGTTTGATGTAGAGGGCTGACTAGATTATTTAAGTGGTTCTTTTCAAGCTTGCCTAGGATTGCACAACGCTGGAGGTCACTTCCTGATTTGACACTGCAAAGTAATTTTGTCAGCACTGCTCAATAACAGATTACCACCACCCCCCTCTGACTGTTCAGCTATGGAGACTTAGGTTTGCATCACTTACACCTAGTCAGCCATGAAAGCTAGTTTGGTGGTCTCAAGTCACTAGTGGGTCATTTTGTCCACCCCGTGAAGCCACCACGCATCACTGACAATACCAGAACTGGAATAGCAGGGAGTGTTGTAGGTCAAGCAGGCATACATTGGCACAGCAGTGTGAAGATCTGGGCCTGAAATAACAGGGATACTGCAGGTCAGGACTGAGGGGCACCCCTATGCGAAGACGCCATACTGCAAGACGAGGGTGGGGGGGCTGCACACCAGAAACAAGGTGTCAGGTGCACTGGCAGAGCTATGGGAACAAGAACCGGAATAGTAGGGCATATCGTAGGCCAGACCTGCGATGCACTGGGAGAACTGTATAACGGGATCGGGAGTGGAATACCCCGGGGCAGGGGTGCTACGGCAGGACTGATGTAGATAGGAAGAGCCATGCAGGCGATCAGTACTGGAAGAGCAGGTGGGTAGGTCAGGAGCTAGGCACATTCTCACTGCCCAGTGCCCATAGCACTGCCACTGCCTCCTCCCCCACGAGCAAAAACAACCAGCCAAAAATCACAGCGAAGAAGGTTTGAGAAATAAGAGCCCTCAATAGTGCAAACTACCCAGAGCAGTGCATCGCACCCCCAGATACCCAGAGCTGCTGCTTTCTCTTTTACACCTTTGCCCCCCCACCCATGCAAACCCAGCCCTCCCCTTCCCGCAAAATCTTCACCCTACCAGAGCACAACATAGTCCTGCTGCCTCGGGCACAGGAATTCAAGACCCAAGTACCGGGGGAGCCAAAGTCCCGACGCTGTGGGCAGGGGCAAAGAGCGGGCGGGCTCCCCCTGGCTGCAGAGCCCAGACAAACAGAAGGGAGGCGACACAGCCCGAGCTGGGAAGTTCCTGCATAATTAAAGCCGGAGAACCGCCGTAGTGGCCGGAGATGGGGGGGCAGATCTCCGGCTCCCTCACACCGCTCACCCCGCCGCCCTCGCTGGCTCTGCCCCCCCGCCCCCGGTTCTCCTCTGGATGCACCTGACCCTGATGGGGCGGCGTGGGGGGGGGAGATGTGAGGCGCCCCCCATCTCCCAGCGCCCCCTCGCCCCGCCGGGCTGCAGCTGCTCTGTCACTCACCCGCCGCAGGAGCCAGCGCCGACCGGGCTGCGGCAGCAGCCGCCCAGGCCGGCGAGAGGCGAGCACCGCCGGCGGAGGGCCCCCCGCTAGGCGCAGGGCTGCAGCCAGGCTCGGGAGCGCCCTGCAGCTGCCCAGCTCCGGAGCGGCCCCTTGCCTCCGCAGGCGGCAGGGACCAAAGGGAAGAAGCCGGCGCTGATAGGAGTGCAGCCGCCTCTGGTCCTGCGCTCGCTCCCGCCCGGCTCCTCCTCGAAGGTGTGGCCAGGGCGAGAGGAGGGGGCTGAGGACCAGAGCCGGGCGATGCTCTGCGCTCCCCTGCCCGAGCGATGGGGAGGGATCCTGCGCGGGGACGTGCAGAGAGGGGCTGGGGAGCGGCCGGGCGCACAGGTATTTTCAGAGGGGCTAGAGAGGCAGCAAGGAGCAGGGCGCAGCGCATGGCAGAGTCCCGTGCTTCCTCCAGCCGGGCGGGGGGTAGCGGGAACCAGGCCAAGCAAAGCAGTGGGGGAAGGGTTGCTGTGCAGGGAGGGGTCCCCACCGGGACAGTATTGACGGAAGAGCGGCTCACAACGATTCAGAAATGAAATTCCATTTTATATCCCCCCCCCCCCAATATATATGCTGCAGATCCTGGCATAGATGCTGGAACTAGGGCTGCTGCTGCACCCCCTGGCTGGAAGTGGTTTCCGTCATATACAGGGTTTACAGCTTGGTTCAATGGCTCTCAGCACCCCCATCATACAAATTGTTCTAGCCCCCCTGGATACTTGGTAAACCACCATCACTGTTTTCTGGCCTGCTCGCAATCAAGGTGCCAAAGTGATATGCTACAGGCCCGCCAAACTGTTTGGAAGGTATTCGAGTACAGTGGGGATGGGACCATATAAACATCTTGATCTAGATCAGCGGTTCTCCAATGGGATCTGCAGACCCCTAGGGGTCCATGAGGGTACTCCAGGGGGTCATGTCTGGGGCCACCCACCGCACTGATCAATTCCTCACTCTCCCTCCCAGTGCCTCCCTGCACACCACAGAACAGCTGTTCAGCAGCATGCAGGAGGTGGTGGGAGGGAGGGAGGGGGAGGAGCTGGGACAAGACACACTGGGGGGGGGGCAAAAAGAGGTGGGGAAGAAGAGGGGCAGGGGTGGAGCAGGGGTTGGAAGAGGTGGGGCAGGGCTGCAGCCTTAGGGGAAGGGGTGGAGTGGGGGCAGGGCCTGGGGCTGAGCAGGGGTTGAGCACCCCCCGTGAGAAAATTAAAAGCCAGGTTGCGGGTCAGCAAAAAATTGTAGATCAAAATGGGGGTCCTCGGGTTGCTAAAGTTTGAGAACTGCTGATCTAGATTAAAACAGGAGACGAGTCCTTTGGACACAACAGGAGAAAAGGGGGAATCCCTGTATTCAAGCACAGATTTTATTAAGGGATCCGACTCAGGGAAACAGAGCTAAATCCTTTCTACAGCTGAAAAGCAGTTAGGGGCCTTTCATGCTATACACCCACTTGTGAAAGGAAGACAAATGAGGAAAGTGGAAAGGAAGTAGTGAAAAAAGGAAATGTCTGTTTTTTTAAGATAGTAGTAAGCTTAATTCAGCCCCCGACCCCCTCCCATCAACTGGGCTTCTTTTATTGGTTCCAATCACTTGATGTAAGTTAGCATGTATATGGAATCACTGATTTACGCTGCTAAGGATGTGACCCTCTCTGTATGAGCCCTTCCCTGAAAGATGCACACAATCTCTGGACTTGGCTGATGTCAGAAAAATGACAATGTTTAGAAAACAGAAGAAGGGGAATTGGGAAAAGAAAAAAACAAAAACAAAAAACCCACACCTCCTCCAAAATATTCTTTTGGAATCAAAAGGTACTGGGTGTGTGTGAGTGCCTTTGAAACAATGAGTGCCTTTGATTGCTCAGGTTTTTTTAAAAAGGTCTCAGGTTCCAGTGTTGGGGTTGGTAGAAGATTCCAGGTATATTTGGGTCCTCCTAAAATAGCCTACTATGGATCTAGATAAGATTTGCATTTTAATTCAGAGTGAGCACACCTGGAACACTGCTGGCTTTATTGAAATTATTAAATTGCTGTTGTTATAGGAGGCTATCCAGATTTTAAAAATATCTAAAGTTTTTAATAGATAAAACAAATGAGTCAGATAGCAAGTTCCTGTTTGACATGAAATGAATTTACTCTGGAGGGGAGAGGTTTCAGGTTTTATATAAGGAAAGTGTTAAAAACAAAAGCCACGTAAACAATATTTTGTACTTCTATAAGGTGTTCATTTAAGCCTGTCAAAGAACTCTGCATATGTTAATGAATCAAGGCAACACCCTGATTATGTAATTTTCATGTCCATTTTGTAGACAAGTAAACTGAGGTATAGAGAAAGTCATTTGCCCATGGTCACAGTAAGTCAGTAGCAGAGTCCTGGCTCTGAATCTGCTTTAACCACTGGACCCTCTCCATGTGGAATAAGACTGTACATGCACAAATTCCCAAGTGCACCTACAGTGCTTTAAGAAAAGGAGTACTTGTGGCACCTTAGAGACTAACCAATTTATTTGAGCATAAGCTTTCGTGAGCTACAGCTCACTTCATCGGATGCTTGGTCACTTGTTCTGTCCCCCCATTACAAATACAGTATAATGCCAGTTATCTGAACTCCCTTTATCCAAAAATCCTAGTTATTTAAATCTACCCTGTGTCCCCCATGTAGCCCTGTCAGCTAATCATTTCTGTTTATCCAAACACCTGGTTATCCAAAACATTCAGGTGTCCCCCAGTTGTTTAGCTAAACAGGAATGTACTGTACTACAATAATGAAGCCTTGATGTGAAGTGCCTTGTCTAGTAGAGTTATCTATGGCCTGGTCTACACCAGGGGGGAAAATCGATCTAAGTTACGCAACTTCAGCTATGTTAACAACATAGCTGAAGTCGAGGTACTTAGAGCCACTTACCGCAGCATCTTCACTGTGGTAAGTCGACTGCTGCCGCTCCCCCGTCAACTCCGCCTGCGCCTTGGTGGAGTACTGGAGTCGACGGGAGAGCACTCAGCAGGTGACTAGACATGATAAATCGACTCCCACTGGATCGATCGCTGCCCGCCAATCCGGCGGATAGTATAGACGTACCCTAAGAGGTCCACTGACTACAGCAATCTACTTCCTGTATACAAAAGGCCTCCAGGCTTTAAGGCAGTGCTTAATATGTAATGAAAGAGGTACGGAGACTCAAGCAATTAGGTGCCAGATCTCAAGTAATTTTTTTTCTACATTCATAACTGATGCAGCAAGTCCAGAGGTGCCAGGGCTATGAACTGCCAAGCCTACAGGTGCCAGGGCTCAGCCTTGGCTAGCCCTGGCACAAATTAAACCCTGCTTTAAGGGCTTGATATTAAAGGAATTCAGTGCCTCTCATTCAGATCAGTAAGGGGGCTCAACACTACAGCATTTAGATTAGATATCAAGCTGAAGGGTGCATTATACATACCAGACAGAGATAAGAGCTTAGCAGCTTTGTGCCCCAGGTGGAGAAAACGATTCCCTGGATGTGACCTACAAGTGACCAAGGAGAAAGTGTAGTGCTACTGACTAGAAGGAAGCACAAAAATGTGACAGTGGCTTAGCTACTCTGCCATCAGGATGCAGGTACTGCTTCAACCACCCTCAGATATAGCACCTCCGGCCAAATCAAAGAGAGTCTTCCCCTTCCACAAGGAGAAACCCAGCTCAACTGCTCTCTGTAAACCCAGTACTCCTTTTTCCACAGCCTGCCCTTGATAGTGGAGAGGGCTTCCTCCCACACTTCCCAGAACTAGGCTTCAGGAGTCTGGGGCCCTCAAACAATAACAACAACAGATACCAACGCTAGGCTTCTAGTCCACACCCATGCCATATTCTCCCAGGCCATATCCTTGCTAAGTTCCACTCCTCCCTGGGATTTTTCCTATATCCTGCCACCTCACAGGCCTTTCCTACAGCCACTTCCAAAGAGAGGGTTTCTTCCACTTTTTGTCAACAGCCCATCTGGTCTCTCCTTAGCCCACTGCAGAAAGCCTCCCAAACACTTCCTACTTCCCCCAAGCCTCACTGCTGATCTCCCCCCACAACAGCAAATTTTATAGTTCAGCCATCACATGATCCTCAGTCACCTGACCTCTCCCAGTCAATGGTTAAAGGAGCCCAGACTGAGCAGGGCTGTACTGGCTCTGGCTCACATATACTCTGCCTTCAGGAAATACTGGTGTCCATGATCCCATTCTAGGGAATTGTTCCAGCCTAACAAGTCACTTTATAATCTGAAATATGGACTTTCCCTTTGAATAGCAAGCTTCTTAATTTGTAGAGGTCAGCAGTGTTTGTAATGAACCTGGAGCCTTCCCGGTGTGTAACAGCACAGCAAAAGTCTTGTATTGGGCAGGGAGCATCAGCATGTGTGAAGCTTTCGTCTGGTCATGTCCCAAGAGTTAGTTCTACCCCGAATTAATTTATTATCTGTGCAGATCCAGAGAACCAGGCCTCCACTGTGATCAACCCTATTGTTTAAAGACAGATTCCACCAGGGAAAGCCTGCTACAACAATGGATTTATTGAAAAATAACCTGGTGCTGTGACAGATTAGAAGAGGGGAACAGAGTCTATCATGCTCTGCTCTGTATGTCATCTCCTGGCCCGGTGAGGAATATCATAGATACACTTGGGTGGAGAACAGCATCCACAGTTCCACAAGCCAATCCTGTTCAAAGTATATTTGTTTGTGATCTTCACTACTTGCAAAGACCGGGGAAACAAGGCTGATGAGAGGAAGACAGAACTGTTCATCTCCAACAGGGATCCAGAAAATCACGACAGCTTATCTGAAGAAGGCATGTAGACACCACACTGTAGAAAGGGTGAAGCAGTTGCCAGTTAGAAGTGTCAGGGTAACTGAACTAAACTCAAGTGGAAGTTATCTAGGAAATCTATGCCACTAGCTGACATTTGCCTCATAATCACTGAGACTAGGGAGGCAGCGTGGTCCAGAACTAGATTTGGAGTCAATAGCAGAGCTGGGACTACAGCCCAGGTCCTCCTGATTTAAAGTCTTTGACAACCGTAGGCTTAGCATGACCCCATGTGAAATAACATTTGTAGGGACCCATCCAGCTCTGTCATATGTAACCCAATCCTTCTAAGGAAGGATGGTCCTGGGGTTAGGGTTCTAGTCTGGGACTTGGGAGGCCCAGATTAAATTCCCTGCTTTGGCACAGACTTCCTGTGTGACCTTGGGCAAACTACTAAGTCCCTCTGTGTGCCTGTAAAACAGGGATAATAGCACTTCTCGACCTCACAGAGGTGCTGAGAGGATAAAAATGTCTAAGATTGTGAGATGCTCAGATAATATGGTAATGGGGCTGTATCAGTAGATAATCTGCCTCTTTTCCACCTTGATCACCCCGTACGGAGCTGAAGTGCATTTTACCAGTCAAGGCAGGAAGGGAGTTTGGTCTCTCAGAAACCAGTGAGATGTGGCAGAGTCAAACAGAGTTGCAAAAGGGGAAGCAAAGATTGCATTCCAGTTGGCAGGTCAAGGGTGTGCATGTGATGCAGGGCAGGTGGACTCACAAGGGGCAAGGCGATTCCACAGTTCACGTAGCTGTGAAGATGCTAGATGGAAGCCAAGGAGCAAGAGCTGTGATCTGCACCATGCTCCACTCTGCAGAAGCAAACCAGGATCTTGGCAGCAGCTAGGGTGGCAGCAGCTAGGGTGGCAGGACGGGGTGGGGGTGGGGGCCTTGACTTCTCTTCAGAGAGCACTGGTGAAGCAGAGACCCAAAGTCACCGGCAGTCAGAGAACTGCCAAGGACATCACTTGGGTGTAATTTTAATGCCTTATTCCCAGAGAGACCAAGGGCCACCCTGAGTATTGGTGTAAGCAGGCATAACTCTGGAGTTGCCCCTACCCCTTACCTGAGGGCTGAACTTTAGGCTTTTCTGATCCCAGGTAGAAACCTAGAAGCAGCAGACAGAGAATAAGACCAACTAGGTGCTAACATCCTGTGATCTCATTACCATAAAAATGTAGGCTCTGTGTCCTGGGAAGGTTTTTACCTCCTGCGCTTGTATTCTAGAAGCGCATTGGTCAGAGGCCGACTAGATGCCAGCAGCCAGTTGAGTCTATCTGAGGGCCGGGGGAGAAAGAAACAGAAAGATTGAAGATTTGAAGATTAGAAATGGTGCCTGGTGATTGGGAAGAAACTAGTTGAAGGAGAGGGGCTAGCACAACAGAAGGGGCTAAGCAGGAAGTGAGAGAGACACACAGAGGGAGCTACAAAGTGAAAGGATAGGGAGGATTTAGAGAGGGAATAGCAGGGAAGAACAGATGTAATTTGGTGGGGGGGGGGGAAGATTACTTGGGCCCGACTGGTGAGGAGAAGCATAGTGGAGTGGAAATCAATGAAGTGATTCAAGGAGAGTTGTGCTGAGGTCAAAGCAGTGGGAAAAGATCATTTTAGTGGTGGTGGTTTGGGTACGCTGGGAAAGGAGGCAATTACAGAAATCAAGGCAAGAGGCACGGGAGCAAGAAAGAGGGGTGCAGAGCAGAGGATGGAATTTGGTGATATTATGTAACAAAGTACAAATTCAGAGGTTTGGAAAGGGGTTGAAGAAGGTGGGGAGGAACAATGTGGAAATAAAGATTTTAAGGCTGTGAATCTGGTAGAAGAGGAATATAGTGGAGCTGTCAAAGGTGGAGTGGGAGGAAGAAATCCAGTATTGAGGACTTGGCAGCAGGAGATGCAGGACTGGATAAAGGGGGAGAGGAGTAGACTTAGGAGTTTTCCACATAGAAGTGGCACTACAAACCATGGGAGCAGAGTCTCCAAGAGACTAGAAGAGGAATAAACCTTGGACAACTCTGAGGGACACCAACAGAGAGGGGAAGAGCTGACACCCCAGGAGATACTAAAAGATGGCATAGTAGGAGGAGAACCAGGAGAGCACAGAGTAAAGGAAGCCTGCAGTGGAGGGGAATAAGAAGAGGTGACTGATAAATGGAACTACAGGAGGCCAACAGATCAAGAACAGAACAGAAGATAGCCCTTCGATTCAGATGGGAGGAAGTGATGAGTGACCTTGGTGATGACGCTTTCAGCAGAGCTAAGAAAATAGAAGCCAAATTGCTATGTCACAGCACAGAGCATTAAACTGGCATATGAACTCCTAAGAGATGCCAATAAATGATTCAAGTGCCCACTGCAAAATTAAAACCCAGTGCAGAGCCAGTGGATTTAGAATCTTAGTGAATAAATTTAAAGCTGCAAAGGGAAGACTATTTAATCAACCCCACAGGATTAGCAAGAGATTAATCCTTATCAGGGTCTAGCATTTATTTTCTCTATTTTGCTATTCCCATAAATACATGGGGCCAAGCTCTGCCATCTTTACCAGTGAAAACTCTCATGGTAAGAGTCAAAACACATTTTGTATGGGGGAAGGGCTCCAGATGCAACAGTCAGATCTGGCTCTTGACCACCACAGCACGTGGGGGTGTTTGGATCCAGGACTTGGATTACGCTTTTTATTGAAAGGGACCATTTGTGGAACTGGAAACCAGATCTAGGTTTGCATTTCAAACACCCCCACTTGTCTGGACCAAACACAACCCTGGACTGGTCTCTGTAAAGACTACAGGATTTGGCTCCTGGATATTGTAAGGCCAGGAAAACCATGCTGCAGGTTGATTGAGGGAAGATTCTATATTGGTGCAGGCACTAACTGAAATCTTTGTGGCTTGTAGCTGGCCATCTGCCCAGCTTCGTGTGAGAAACCATGCACCCATTATCATGAGCCAACCCTCCACTTACCTGCCTGTTCATTTCACCCACCTGTTACATCTCATCTTAAACTGAGATTCTAAACTCTCTAGGGCAGGGACTCCTCTTATTGCTCTACAGTGGCTAGCAGTGGAGACCTGGCTTGATTGGACCTTCTAATAGGATCTAAGGAGGCTCCAGCACATTGGGAAATGGGGCTGTTTTGCGAAAATTGCTACGGTAATAAGGATAAAAACCACACCGCTAGGTTGTGATTCTCTACCACCTTAGTTAGCTGTTTACAGCTGTGCCAAGTGAAATGTTCACACCTGTGAGTGGAGGCTTCTGATTGGGAAGAGCCTGCCAGCCTGTTTGCACAGGTGTAAGTGATTACAGAACATGGTGGTGGTTGGGGAGACGTGAGCTCCTTGAGCAATAGGGACAAGACAAATTTTCCTAGGAATGGGGTTTCTTCCTTCAGACTTTGTACAGACTTAGTACTGATAGCTGAGATTATACTTGCACTGTCCTGGAGCCTTGCCCAGCAGAACTTCAGCTAATGGGGTCTGTAATCTCAAGGTTAATTCCTGCTTGAAATGCCCCTGCTCTGGCGTCTGTCATGCTACTGTGAAACAGACATGTTTGCCTTGCACAGAATGCATGTATGGCAGGCACTGTTTACAGTCCTGCCTACACAGATTCTTTACAGAGCAGAAAAGAAACTCAACACCTAGATGATGCGTCATTTATTTCTGTCTATTGTTTAGTTTTGGTTGTAAAGTCCATTGTGTGGCACTTAACCTGTGCACTTTGTTCCTCTAATCTGAACAAACACATTTTTATCTACCACATCAGGGGGTAATTATAGAGATGGATTCAAGATGCAAAGTTTGTCTCTGGTGTGAGATTTCAGAGACCAGAGTTTGGGGTTACTTTAGTTTAGCCCAATATATCCTATTGTCTGTGAGGTGCTGTGAAGCAATAATGCACTTTTATAAAAGCTGTGTATTATGATTTTATATATGAGAGAGCCAGGGGATGAAAGAAATGGCATTAGGCTTAGCTTTTTTGTAAAATGTGCTGGAAGTTTATTACATGAACACGTTAGACTCCCCTAATTAGAGCATCTATTGTAAAATGACAGAAGCCCAGTAGAATGTGAGCTGTGTCACAAGGATACTTCTATGCCACAGATCTGTTGTGAAGCACAAGGTCGAAGACTTTCAAACCACCTGCAAAATTTGGGCATTCCTGGTCAGCCTCCATCTCAATGTTCAATGACAAAACAAGGATTTTAGGAAGGCAAAGCTGTGCATTAGCCTGAAGGGGAGGTTATCAGCAGTGTTGCAAGTGCTCAGCAACAGCATTTGCCACTGGGCTTTAGTCAATGAGTTCTTTTGATACAAGTGCTATCAGAACAGAAGAATGGTCATACGGCATCAGACCAATAGTCCCCCTAGCCCAGCATCCTGTCTTCCAACAGTGGCCAGTGACAGGTGCTTCAGAGGGAATGAACAGAATAGGCAATCATCAAGTGATCCATCCCCTGTTATCCACTCCCGGCTTCTCCCAGGGACACCCAGATAATGGGGTTGCATCTCTGACCATCTTGGCTAAGAGCCATTGATGGACCTATCCTCCATGAACTTTTCTAATTCTTTTTTCAACCCAGTTATACTTTTGGTCTTCACAAGATCCCCTGGCAGTGAGTACCACAGGTTGACTGTGCATTATGTGAAGAGGTACTGTACTTCCTGTTGTTTGTTTTACACCTGCTGCCTATTAATTCCATGGGGCGACCCCTAGTTCTTGTGTTATGTGAATATGTAAGTAATATTTCTTTATTCACTTTCTCCACACATTTTATAGAGCTCTATCATATCCCCCCTTAGTCGTCTCTTTCCCAAGCTGAAAAGTCCTAGTCTTTTTAAACTCTCTTCATGTGGAAGCTGTTCCAGACCCTTAACCATTTTTGTTGCCCTGCTTTCAACCTTTTCCAAGTCTAATTTTTTTTTTTGAGATGGGGTGACCAATATTCAAGGTGTAGGCGGACCATGCCTTAGTCTTATTTCAGCCACATTTACTCCCATTGCTTTGATTGAAATAAGTGATCATCCACACCTCTCCAACAGGGTCACAGAAACAGAAGCATGTGTTTTACTAATCAGAGAGGCAGGAGTCTGGGCAAAACATGAACTTCAGGATCTGTGGAAAGAATCCAGAGCCCAAGACATGAGGAAACATAAACAGATCCCCAAAAGCCTGGGAGAGGAGCTGTTGTGTCCTGTGATGAATACGATGAAGTAACTGAAAGAGACATTGTCTTTAGAAGCAAACACCATTTCCAGGGTGGAAGGAATATTGTGCTGTTTGCAGATAAGGTCAGAGCATTATCCTAGAATATGAAATAAAGTAACAGGTGTAACTCTGGCTGCAATGTATTCATCTTACTGACGATCATTCTCCTTTGCCTATAACACTTGCATACTAGCAAAAGGTTAATAGTTCCTGTGCTTTGATCTGAAATTCATTAATGTTACTGCAGTGTAGGAGCCTTTCCCTGATTTAAGTAAATAAGTCAGCCAGCCACCTTCAGAAACTCCTTTCCACCCTTTCATTGCTATGGGATTCATACCCTCTGCCTTCTTCAAAACATCAAACAGCTGTCTTTTGCAGCAACACAAAATTCAGATTTTCAGAGTATTTTCTAGATTAATATTTTCTCTGTACTTTGTTTTTAGTGTTGGGACAAAACGTATGCCAGGTTTCATTTCTGGAATGGGCAAGGCAGCCTTGAGGTCTTGGACCTGCTGGAAAGACATTTCAGACTTGTTGCTGCAGGTGTTTTCAACAATATCCATTTCCAACCCAAAGCAAATGTCTCAATGTAGACAGTGACCTAGAATCTGGAATGTGTGTCAATTCCCAAGATAAAAAGTTGCTTGTATAATTCATAATTGTCTCCTTTGCAGTGTTGCCCCTTTGGGGGTGTATCTATACTAGAAGAAAAGTCCCCTTAATGCAGCAAGCAGTTGCATCTATGCTATTCTATTAGTAGAGTTGTGCAAATAACTGAATTTATTTTTTGGTTGGCCAGCCTGAAAAATTTTTAAAAGAATCATTTTGGGTCAGACAAAACATCTTGTTTCACGGGAAATGTTTGGACTTTGTGCTTTTACTTTTTAAAATTAAACAGATTGAAATTTCAAAACAAAGTAATTTTGAGTAAAAGAGTCAAAACATTTTGTTTCAAAAATGTCAGACATTTCAATTCTTTCTGATGTTTTTGACAAACAATTCAATTAATTCAACATGAGTCTGTGAAATGTTTTGGTTGACCCCAATCTCCATTTTTTTGGTGAAAAAACTTTGCCCAGTGTTTTTAATGGAGACAGGTCTCAAATATCTGAGTAGTGTCTAGAACACATGGTGGTGAAATGTCTGTGCCTTGTCTTACTGTCTAGAGCACATGGTGGTGAAATGTCTGTGCATTTGCTACTGTTGCTGCTGGAGTTGCTGTAACAAATGTGCTAATTTTTCCAGTGTAGACAAGGCTTTGGAGTTGGTGTTGAGCTGCCAACCCTGTGACTCAAGTTGGCTGTTCGGTGTTCAAGCATAAAAGGAGAGATCCAACCTAATGCAACATTCAGGCTTTATTTCTTCCTTCACATTTTATTCTCTCATCAAGCACTTCCTGAAAACAGTGTACTAAATTCCTCTACATAATCACACTATAACACCCCCTATTGGAAAGCCATTTTTCATAACAAATGGTGGTGGTCTTTCCTTGTTAATGGAATTAGTGTAGCACCAGCCAGTCTTAATTTGATTAGATTAAGTGGACATTTAAAAATGTATCCTTTGGCAATTTCGAAGTGTGGCACTAACACTAAAAACCATAGGAGGCAGTGGGTACTTTGAAGCCCCAGGTTCTATTCCCACCTTCACCTCTGTCCATGTATCATCTTCGGTAAATTGCTTAACAGATGGGAAAGGTGAGGGACACGGGTTAACAGGCCACACCAATGCCTACCTCTCAGGCACGTTAAGCCTCAGTCATTTCCAGACAAATACTTGGTTATGATTGTTAAGGCTGTAAATTGCTAAACACTTTGAAATGCTTTAGCTATTGCATTTCCTTACCATGCAAATGCGTGTGTGTAGCATGAACATTAACACCCTCCATTTCGGAAGCTGCAACATCAAAGTCTATAAGTCATTAGGTTTCCAATTCCCAGTTTTTATTCTTCCCTTCAACCCTCCCTTCTTAGAAGGGAAATTCCACTAGTTAACCTGAGCAGCTCTTCCCTCTACCTTTCATTTGCATTATGCTTTCAAGCCCCAAGGGAGACTGAGGCTCGCGGTGAGGATGTTGGATGAACTCCGCATAAGATAGTCCCTAGCCTGAACAGTTATAATTCAAATAGACAAGACAGACAAACAGTGGGAGAAAAGGAGCATTACTGCCATCTGAGACTGGGAACTGAGGCACAGAAAGTAAGTGATTTGCTGCAGGGCACCTAGGACTCCTGTGATCCAGCCCCGTGCCCTAACCACAAGATCCTCTTTCTTGTCATTATGAATATGAATTGAAATAGCATGGTCTTTTGGTGTTCAGGGATACCTGCATCCTCCCAGACAATGAGGATCTCAGATCCATTTTGAGGGTGGGCAGATTAGTTGAAGCTGTGGCCTCCAATGTTCAAGAAGGACGTTAGAAGATGGGGATGACGGGGGGGGCGGGGAAATTGATATCCAGTCTGTGTCTGGTAATTGGGTCTCTGACAAGTATGGAGGGCAACTGACGTAGAGCATACCACCCAACCAAGAGTAGGTGGTAAATGATGGCTAAGGCTGCATGAACTACATGGGGATATTAAAACATCAAATGTTAGTGTTTAGTCTGATCTCAAGCTTTTAATGAGGAGGAGGTTTGCACAGGTCAGTAAGCCAGAATTTCCTTTGGGTTACCAGGAGGGAGTCTGTATTTGAAAGTTAAAAGGGCCTGGGGGTAAGGAGCAGGGAAGTGGGGTGGGAAAGAGCTAATGTTGGTGTCGGAAATTAAACAGTAGTTCTGGGCTGATGTAGTTCGTCAACAGCCTTCAGGCCAGCCACTGGCTTGCTGGTTGACCGTGGGCAAGTCACTTCCCCTCTGTGCCTCAGTTTCCCTATCTGTAAAATGAGAATAATGATACTGACCTCTGTTGTAAAGCATGTTGAGAGCTACTAATGCAAAACACTGTATAAGAGCTCAGTTTCATTATTTCCTGATGTTCAAACTTTTATTGATTTACAAACTACAATAATGTTGGTTTAATCCCACATCTGTTTACAGCCTTCACTCACTCAAAGTTTTCAGTCTGGAAATTTCTTCCTCTTTCCAAGGAAATCCCCACTGTTCCTACCTCTTATTTTAAAGTGAATTTTTTTCCTCACAGGAATTGTTCAAGAGAAAAAAAAAAGTGCCTCTCAGAATACTTGCATATAAAACAACCACCACAAATTGCCAATTTAAAAATGACTTGGGTTTATACGCAAGTATATAGGGGAGCGGTGAGGCCGGAGAGTAACAAGAACTACTTGTCAAGAAAACTCAATCCCTCGACGATGTCCGGAAACTTAGATGCTCCGTTAGGCGGAAGCTCAGGAGCAGCATGCCCAGGACTTCAGTCACAGCTCCACAGAATTACCAGCCTTGCTAGACCCCGATCTTACGGAGTTTAAGCGGCACAAAAATTCTAGCCAGGGAAGCCCTAGAGACCTTGGCAAAACCTGTGATGTTTGTAGCTAATAAACCTGATTCACTACCGTGGTACTCCAGCTTTATGCTGGTGTAATTATGGAAATCAGGAGAATCTAACCAGTTAGCTAAAATGAACAACACCCCTCGCAAATGCACTTCTCAAAGGCAGGAGCCTTCACTGAATGCAAATGAAGAAAACAAATATGGAATCTCTAGGACTCAGCCGTTTGAGATACAACACCCATGAAAAGTTACATTGCTTGGAAAATGAAACACTCATTCCCTTCCCTCCCACGTCCCTCTTACCTTTCTGAAATACTTTGTCCGGGAAGCATCATTCTTACTCAAACATCACACCAAAAAATCACCCACTGACCAAAGGCCAGACCTGAGTTTTCAAGAAGTGAAGGTTTGTTGTGATCAGACAGGTGTAGAGGAAAGCTAGTTATAACCTCAGCTGTATGGAATCCCTACCATGTCTCCATTACATTGTGGAGGGCTTAAAGATCCTCCACTTAAGAAGTGCTATAGCTACTGTGTCATGTAAAAGTGTAATGCTATTACTGTTGTACTTCGCAAACCAGACTGGAGGTGATTAGTAGCTCATGCTGTACCTGCCTAATAGCAGTTTATTATGCATATTTCAAAAGCAAATTCCGGGGAAAAATGGCCTTAAGGCATCATGTGCCAAAACTGACCTAATCGCTTGGAATCTCGAAGACCCAAGCACAACTGCAAATTTCCACGTCTATCTATAGTACCAAACAGCATTCCAGTCTCGAACAATACATTAGAACATGGATCCTTTTACCTTCAGGGCACTTTTTAAAACCTGTGCAGCAAAAAAAAAAAAAACAGGTTTTGTAATCACGTTTCTAAAGTCAGATTAATGAGAGCCAGCAGGTGAAAAATGTTCTCATGCTGTATTGCAATTTGCCTCTTTGGCAAGCTAAAAAAGCATCGTCCAGAACATTCTACTGTTCTTTTTCCTTTGTAACACTGAAAGCTTGAAAATGTTTCCCCTGCTCCTCTCCCTGGTATTGCTTTTAACCTTTTCTACTTGGTAAACATTAATTTTCTTTTGCCCCATTGGCACCGAATTGAACATATCTGTTTATTTCCTCATCATTACTTCCTGGTACACTTAATTGACTATTATTGCTGATAATGTCAGAGAGTTCTGGGAATGCTTATTGATGCTGGAGTACTACTGAGCCAGTTAAGGGAGCACATAAAGGCAAAAATAGTGGTACTAGTTTCTTTTTCCCTTTAGCTTTCTGTTACATACTTGATCCTGTAACAACTCCTCCTCCCTCATCAGATATTTAACCAAATAAGAGGTCAGATTCCAGGGTGAAAACTATTCCTGTTCCTTCCTTATGATTCCCAGTTCAAATGTTTCATCCACAGGAATAAAATATGAAACATCGTAGTAATAGTGCACCTTTCCTCCAGAGCAGTTCATAACTCTATATGGACACCTGCTGTCCGAGCTGGAAGCGGTTGCACAAGGGACAGCAGATGGCAGGGTATCGCACAGGATAAGGAAAAGGGGAAATTTGGGCCAAGGACACTGAAGCAAGCCAGCAATCTATGAATTAGACCATGGGATATTTAGGGTATGGGTTTCAACAGCGCACAACGGAAGCATAACTCTGCTCCCATTGGAGTCAAAGGGCTTGTCTACATTACCCGCTGGATCAACGGGCAGCGATCGATTCAGCGGGGGTCGATTTATCACAACATGACAGCACTCTCCCATCGACTCTGGTACTCTACCGGAGCGAGAGGCGCAGGCGGAGTTGATGGGGGAGCATCAGCTGTCAACTTACCACAGTGAAGACACCGCGGTAAGTAGATCTAAGTACGTCGACTTCAGC